>NC_092055.1:85475004-86075004 GCF_003086295.3 Arachis hypogaea | reverse complement strand
ATGGAGCTAGAAGGAGTGGACTCAATCTTGGCTCAAAACAAGATGATGCAGCAGCAAATTCAACAACAATTTGAGCAAATGGCCAAGAGGATTGATAGTCTCCAAGTTGCAGCAGTTAACACTAGCCAACCATCAACCACATGGGGGCAGAATGAAGAAACTCAAGAAGAACAATAACAAGAGCATGTACAGTATATGCACAACCAAGGACCAAATGAAGTGTATGGTGATACATACAATCCATCCTGGAAGAACCACCCAAACCTCAGATGGGGAGATAATCATACCCAAAACCAACAACCATGGCAGAGGAACTCAAACCAAAATAACCCAAGAAGCAACCAAAACCACAACCAGCAGCAAACTAACCAAAACCCCTACAGAAAACCTCAAAACAACTACCCCAACCCCAACCAGTACCAATCTAATAACCAACCCACCAACCAAAATGCCTACCATCCACCACCCACATCTCATAACCCACCTCAAGTATCACCTGAAGCCCAAAGAATCACTAACTTGGAGGCCGTGATAGACAAAATGTTGAAACACCTGGAAATGACAACCAAGAATCATGAAGCATCCCTGAAGAGCCTAGAGAGACAGATGGGGCAAATCTCCAAGCAGATTTCTCTTGAGAGACCCTCAAGCTCTCTGCCGAGTGACACAATTCCAAATCCTAAGGAAGAATGTAAGGCGATACAATTAAGGAGTGGGAGAACATTGATGAGAAATAATAACACTACAAAGAAGCAAGCAGAGAGCAGCAAAAGTGCAATAGAAGATGAGGAGCAAACAAAGGCAGATGAAGCTAAGGATCAAGTTATGATGCCAAACAAGAGAATTGAGAAACTCAAAGAGAAAGACAACCAGCCACACGGTTCAACAGAAGTGACTCAGGGACAGCAGCAAATAGGAAAGAGCATCACACCTCCACTACCATACCCCCAGAGGTTCAACAAAGAAACCAAGGACCAGCATTTTCACAAGTTCCTTGAGACTTTCAAAAAGCTGGAAATTAATATTCCTTTTGCTGAAGCACTTGAGCAAATGCCTCTGTATGCCAAGTTTTTGAAGGAGCTTATCAACAAGAAAAGAAGTTGGGATGAGAAGGAAACCATACTGCTCACTGAGGAATGCAGGGCTTTGATTCAAAAAGGGCTTCCCCCTAAGCTTGAAGATTCAGGGAGCTTTTTGCTACCTTGCACCATTGGGGAATTAACCATCACTAAAGCAATGTGCGATCTAGGAGCAAGTATCAACTTAATACCATCCTCCTTGGTAAAAAAGCTGCATATAGAGGAAGTTAAACCAGTACAGATATCTCTAGAGCTAGTAGATAAGTCAACAGTATACCCCAGGGGTATGATTGAAAACCTGCTGGTCAAGGTGGACAGTTTCATATACCCTGCAGATTTTGTGGTTCTAGATTCAGAAGGGGATGATGGTGACTCTATTATTCTGGGAAGGCCATTCTTGGCCACTGCTAGAGCTATCATAGACATAGAGGAAGAAGAATTAACTCTCAGAATGCATGATAAGAGTGTCACTCTGAAGGTGTTACCAGAAGCACAGTTTGGTAATGAGAAGAAAAACTATATGGAACTTGACAAGGAAGAATCTCAGTTAAAGGAAGAAAGCAACAAGGCGATTCACAACAACATCCCAAGGCAAAAGATTGTGCAAACTGATGAAGAAGTCCAAGAGAATATGGGAGTATTAGCCACTGAAAGGATGAAAGATCCCCAAGGTAAGCCTACGGCCAGAAAAGAAAGGTCAACGAAAGAAAGGATGAAACACAGAAACAAAACAAAAAGGGGTTGGAAGAACAGGAAGACTCCAACAGAAGGGCTTTCCAAATGTGACAAAGTGCAATTAATATATCAACAACTGGGAGCAAGCCGACAGACTGATGACTATTACAATGTTAGCAATATACTCTCGTTGGAAAATGCTGAAATTGAACACCAGAGAACAAAGAGGAGGATCACAGTCAGGGGAGACAAGTTGAGGCACTACAATCCTCAACCACCATAAAAGAAAGCCCCAATGTCAAGCTAGTGACAATAAAAGAGCTCTTGTTGGGAGGCAACCCAACCTGAGGTAGTTTTCTTTTCATAGCTTTTTCAATAAAAATGTTGAATAATTGACATGTATTGCAAGGAGCTAAGTTTGGTGTTGCACACCAAAAACAACTTAAGGGAGAATGGAGGATTCTAAGTTTGGTGTTCCACCAAAACCTCATTCAAAAGCACATTCTAACTTCCTGCACATTGTTAGTTCCAAGCAATCGAACAGATTATTCAACCACTTAACTGCCTTTTAGTCTTAACTTCATAACCTTTAGCAAGGACACAAGATTTTGCCTAGAGTTAACCTGTTGTATCCAGAGAAGTGGCAAGAACTCAAGTTTGGTGTTCCCACACCAAATTAAATCCACAAGCCACACTCAATTCATGCATACTAACTGGTCATCTAAGGGCTTGAGAAGCAAGCTACTTTTGAGAATTAAGCAGGGAATTCACCACCATTTGAAGACACTATGCATCATAACTCAAAAGGGCACAACAGAAGGAAGGCAAAGGAATTGCAAACCAATAGGTTGTATTTATACTTAACTCTTACTGTTGAAAAATGTTTCGACTTGTGTTTTGATAAAGTGTTCATCTAATACAAGTAGAATTTCTCTTAGAATAAGTAAGCTAGTCTATGTGTATGCTTGTGTGTTTACTTTCACTGAACAAAACGCATGCTTTGTCCCCTGCATTTTCAATTCAATAAAAGAAATGTTTGAATGTGAAGTGAGATAGTTCTCTGTTAGATAGAAGTACAGTAAAAGTAAGAGGTGGTGTGTGTGTGATTGTATAATAGCTCACTTTGGTGAATAAGAGACCTAGGATGTCCCCTTCTAAGTATAAAGTGGCCTACTGTCTATGAATCTCAATCAAATAAAAATCCTTGGTTAGAAAGAAAAATAAAAAAAGAAAGAAAAAAAATAGCCAAAGAGTGGTAGAACAAAAGAAAACAAAAAAGAAACAAAGCTGGACACCAATAGCTTGAACCTTAGAATATATGCCTGTGGTGTCTTTGTATTAGGATCTGCTTGGATTATTAAACTCTTTGGAGTGCATCAACACTTGATGACTTGGGTTAACTAACCCGGGATCATCAGCTAAAAGTCCACTATCAAGAGCAACCTAACTACAAGGCATTTAGTAACCCAAAGAGGTGCTGGGCATCAATGTTCTAAGAAGAAATGTGAGCCAAGTGTCTATAGTGAATAATGTGTCAAGTATAAAGAAAAGGAAATGAACTTGCTACACATGACACTCAAATAAAGCTTATGAACAAGATAATAGCCAAGGATAAAGGAATAATGAGAGGTCATAGCAGTATGTTACTTGAAGCTTGAAGGAGGCTTTCTAGGCTTAAGAGTCAATAAGAGGTGAGTGTGTACATATCCACATAAAACCCCATGAACTACCAATAACACTCTACTAGCATGAACATCCTCTTCCATTTCATTCTTTCTTCTCAATAAATCATTTCTTGCTTGGGGACAAGCAAGCTTTAAGTTTGGTGTTGTGATGACAAGTCATCTTAGCCTAGTTTCACTAGCCTTTTTCTTTTGTTTTCAACTGAATTATACACTTTCTTGAGCCATAAGCAAGCCAATTGGGTAGATTTTCATGTTTCCTTTGATTTAATCAACCATGTATGAATTCATGCTATTTCATGAGATTTTATGCTATAATTGTTACATATTATGAAAGAATGAATATCTCATGATTTTGAGCATAGCTTTGATGTGTTTGGTTGATTAATGATAGGTGAAGAAAGCTTGGAGAAAGGTTGAAGCAAGAAGGAATGGTTAGGAGGAAGAGAGGACAAAAAGTTTGAGCAAAAGTTTGCCTCAAACTTTAGCTCAAACTTTTGGATTAATTGAAAATGAACCAGGAAGAAAAAAGCTGGACCAAAAGTTAGCCTCAAACTTTTTGGCTAACTTTTGGGCAAAAGCTGGAGCAAAAGTTAGCCTCAAACTTTTTGGCTAACTTTTGGCATCACAAAACACACCCTGGAGAGCAAAAGTTTGCGCCAACGTTAGCCCCTAACTTTTTGGCTAACGTTGGCGCATGAAAAACACTCCCTGGACTAGCAAAGGTTTGCGCCAACGTTAGCCCCTAACTTTTTGGCTAACGTTGGCACCATGAATAAGCAAGGGGAGTCCAACGTTGGAGCAAAAGTTAGACCCCTAACTTTTGCCCCAACGTTGGTATCAGCAAGGAAGGGTGCTGATGTGAAAAGTTGGAGCAAAAGTTAGCCCCTAACTTTTACTCCAACTTTTACTCAAGCTTTCATAATTCCAACCCGGTTCAATTCGGTTCTTCTCCAAACTCCAAGAGAAATCAACCAAGGCCTCTCTCAACCCAATTCCATCAAGAGCAAAGGCCCAATTGAAGGCTTGAAGACCATTTGAAGAAAGTGTATAAATAGCATAGGATTTAAGTTTTTCGTGGAGTTTCCCTTTTAGTTTTTCAGAATAGTTTTCTTTTCGGTTTGCTTAGAGCTCACTTTTACATTTCTTAGCCTTGTTGTTTTAATTCAAGAGAATTTGGGAGGAGAATTGATCTCTCTTCTTCCTTGTTCTTGCCCAGCACTCTTTACTTTTCTTGTCTTGGATTTTGGGTGGAGAATTGAAGAAATTTTGTTTCAATCTCACCTTGGGAGCTTGTTTAATTTTCTGCTTAATTGAATTTCAGTTTCGGTTACTTGCTTCTTCATCTACTTTCTTTGCAATTTACAATTTCCTTTGCAATTGTGCTTGTTGGATCTAGGAAGGCATTGAGATCTAGACTTGGTTTTCTAGTCTCTTGGGTCCTGAGATCTGAATTCAAATTTTACATCCTCTGTTTACTGCTTTTCATGCTCATTACTTTTCTGTTTTAGATCCGATTCGATCCAAGTCTTCTTCTATTTCTCTGCTTGTTGAAATTTTACGTTTCCTTGTTTAATTTCTGCAAATCCAACCCCCAATTCCCTTTACAATTCAAGCCATTTACATTTCTTGCACTTTAAGATTCTGCAATTTACATTTCTTGCGTTCTAAGTTTCTGCCATTTAATTTCTTGCTCTTTAAGATTCTGCACTTTAAATTCCAGTTCTCTTTAATTTCATGCAATTTACCCATTTCTTTTACTTTCTATGCAATTTAAATTCTGCAAATCACAAATCTCTCAACCAAATCTTTATTCGCTTGACTAAATCAACCACTAAACTAAAATTGCTCAATCCTTCAAGATCGACCTCACTCCCGTGAGTTATTATTACTTGATGCGACCTGGTGCACTTGCCGGTTAAGTTTGGGTGTTTTGGAGAAATTCGTTTTTCCACGTAAATATCCCATCAGTGCTGGGCGTAGTGACAGACGCAAAAGGATTACTGAATCCTATTCCAGTATGATCGAGAACCGACAGATGATTAGCCGTGCGGTGACAGCGCATATTGGACCATTTTCACTGAGAGGACGGGAAGTAGCCATTGACAACAGTGATGCCCTACATAAAGCTTGCCATGGAAAGGAGTAGGAATGATTGGATGAAGACAGCAGGAACCAGAGGTTCAGGAGGAACAAAAACATCTCTATACGCTTATCTGAAATTCTCACCAATGAATTACATAAGTATTTCTATCCTATTTTATATTTTAATTATATTTTAATTATCAATTCACCATAACCATTCGAAATCCGCCTGCATGAGATTTACAAGGTGACCATAGATTGCTTCAAGCTGACAATCTCCGTGGGATCGACCGTTACTCACATAAGGTTTATTACTTGGACGACCCAGTGCACTTGCTGGTTAGTTGTATGAAGTTGTGAAGAAGAACTAAGATTATGAACGTGCGTATTAAATTTTCAGTGCCGTTACCAAGGAATGAATGATCACGATTTTGCATACCAAGTTTTTGGCGCCGTTGCCGGGGATTGTTCTAGTTTGGACAACTGACGGTTCATCTTGTTGCTCAAATTAGGTAATTTTATTTTAATTTTAAGCTTTTTGTTTCTATTCTTTTTGTTTTCGAAAAAATTACAAAAAAAAATAATAAAATTATAAAAACCAAAAAAATTTGATGTTTCTTGTTTGAGTCTTGTGTCAACTTTTATGTTTGGTGTCAAATTGCATCTTTTTAATTTCAATAAAATTTTCGAAAACTCATGCATGTGTTCTTCATGATCTTCAAGTTGTTCTTGATGATTTTTCTTGTTTGATCTTTAAATTTTTCTTGTTTTGTGTCTTTTCTTGTTTTCCATATGCATTTTCAATTTGTTAGTGTCTCAACATTAAAAATTTTTAAGTTTGGTGTCTTGCATGTTTTTCTTTTCTTAAAAATTTTTTCAAAAATATGTTCTTGGTGTTCATCTTGACATTCAAAGTGTTCTTGCATGCATTGTGTGTTTTGATTCATAATTTTCATGTTTGGAGTCTTTTTGATGTTTTTCTCTCTCATCATTAAAATTCAAAAAAAAATATCTTTACCTTATTCTCTCATAAATTTTCGAAAATTTGGTTTGATTTAGTCAAAAAGTTTTTAAATTTAATTGTTTCTTATGAGTCAAGTCAAATTTTCAATTTAAAAATTCTATCTTTTTCAAAAATCAAATCTTTTTCATTTTTCCTTTCATAATTTCGAAATTTTCAAAATTTATTTTCAAAATATTTTTCTTATTTCTATTTCATATTTTCGAAATTAATGCTAACAATTAATGTGATTGATTCAAAAATTTTTAGTTTGTTACTTGCCTAGTAAAAAAGGTTCAATCTTTTAAATTTAAAATCATATCTTTTTGTTTCTTGTTAGTTAGGTAATCAACTTTAATTTTTCAAAATCAAATCTTTTTAAATTTCTTTTTCAAATCTTTTTCAAATAAGTTTCAATCACATCTTTTTCAAAATCAATTTCAAAATCTTTTCTAACTTCTTTTCTAACTTCTTATCTTTTCAAAATTGATTTTCAAATCTTTTTCAATTAATCTTATCTTGTTTGATTCTTATCTTTTTAAAAACTACATAACTAATTCTCTCTCTCTAATTTTCGAAAATCACTAACATCTTTTTCAAAATTCCTTTTTAATTAACTAATTGTTTTAAATTTTACTTTAATTTAATTTAATTTTTCTTTTTTTAAAATTTTTTTTTGAATTTTAACTTTAATTTTAAATTAAAAACAAAAATATTTTTTATTTTATTTAATTTTCGAATTCTTCCTTCTCTCATCCCCTTCTATTTATTTATTTATCTACTAACACTTCTCTTCTACTCAAAAATTTGAACCCACTCTTCTCTTCTGTGTTCAAATTTTTATCTTTTCCTTCTTCTATTCTTCTCTTCTTATACTTACATAAAGAATCTCTATACTGTGACATAGAGGATTTCATATTTTCTTTTGTGTTCTCTTCTTTTTCATATAAGCAGGAACAAGGATAAGAACATTCTTGTTGAAGCTGATCCTGAATCTGAAAGGACTCTGAAGAGGAAGCTAAGGGAAGCTAAAGCACAACTCTCTGGAGAAAATCTGACAAAATTTTTTGAAAAAGAAGGAGACATTGCCGAAAATAATAACAATGCAAGGAAGATGCTTGGTGACTTTACTGCACAAAATTCCAATTTACATGGAAGAAGCATCTCAATCCCTGCCATTGGAGCAAACAATTTTGAGCTAAAGCCTTAATTAATTTCTCTGATGCAACAGAACTGCAAGTTTCATGGACTTCCATCAGAAGATCCTTTTCAGTTCTTAACTGAATTCTTGCAAATCTGTGATACCGTTAAGACCAATGGGGTTGATCCCGAGGTCTACAGGCTTATGCTTTTCCCGTTTTCTGTAAGAGACAGAGCTAAAATATGGTTGGACTCTCAACCTAAAGATAGCCTGAACTCTTGTGATAAGCTGGTCACGGCTTTCTTAGCCAAGTTCTTTCCTCCTCAAAAGCTTAGCAAGCTTAGAGTGGATGTTCAAACCTTCAAACAAAAAGAAGGTGAATCCCTCTATGAAGCTTGGGAGAGATATAAGCAACTGACCAAAAAGTGTCCTTCTGACATGCTTTCAGAATGGACCATCCTGGATATATTCTATGATGGTCTGTTTGAATTATCAAGGATGTCATTGGACTATTCTGTAGGTGGATCCATTCACCTAAAGAAAACGCCTACAGAAGCTTAAGAACTCATTGACATGGTTGCAAATAACCAGTTCATGTACACTTCTGAAAGGAATCCTGTGAGTAATGGGACGCCTCAGAGGAAGGGAGTTCTTGAGATTGATACTCTGAATGCCATATTGGCTCATAATAAAATATTGACTCAGCAAATCAATATGATTTCTCAGAGTCTGAATGGATTGGAAGCTGCATCCAACAGTACTCAAGAGGCATCTTCTGAAGAAGAAGCTTATGATCCTGAGAACCCTGCAATAGCAGAGGTGAATTATATGGGGGAACCCTATGGAAATACCTATAATTCCTCATGGAGAAATCATCCAAATTTCTCATGGAAGGATCAACAAAAGCCTCAACAAGGCTTTAATAATGGTGGAAGAAACAGGTTTAGCAATAGCAAGCCTTTTCCATCATCCACTTAGCAACAGACAGAGAATTCTGAGCAGAATCCATCTAACTTAGCAAATATAGTCTCTGATCTATCTAAGGCAACATTAAGTTTCATGAATGAAACAAGGTCCTCCATTAGAAATTTGGAGGCACAAGTGGGCCAGCTGAGTAAAAGAGTTACTGAAACCCCTCCTAGTACTCTCCCAAGCAATACAGAAGAGAATCCAAAAAGAGAGTGCAAGGCCATTACCTTACTTGGTGTGGCCGAACCCAAAGAGGAGGAGGAGGACGTGAATCCTAGTAAGGAAGACCTCCTGGGATGTTCACTGACCAATAAGGAGTTTTCCTTTGAGGAACCAAAGGAATCTGAGGCTCATTTAGACACCATAGAGATTCCATTGAACCTCCTTTTACCATTCATGAGCTCTGATGACTATTCATCTTCTGAAGAAGATGAAGACATTGCTGAAGAGCAAGTTGCTCAATATTTAGGAGCAATCATGAAGCTGAATGCCAAATTATTTGGTAATGAGACTTGGGAGGATGAACCTCCATTGCTCATCAAGGAACTAAATGCCTTGGTTCAGCAAACTCTACCTCAAAAAGAAATAGGATCCTGGTAAACTCCTAATTTCCTATAACATAGGCACCATGACCTTTGAGAAGGCTCTGTGTGACCTGGGGTCAGGAATAAACTTAATGCCACTCTCTGTAATGGAGAAACTATGAATCTTTGACGTGCAAGCTGCCAGAATCTCATTAGAGATGGTAGACAACTCAAGAAAATAGGCTTATGGACTAGTAGAGGACATGTTAGTAAAGGTTGAAGGCCTTTACATCCCTTCTGATTTCATAATCCTAGACACTGGGAAGGATGAGGATGAATCCATCATCCTTGGAAGACCCTTCCTAGCCGCAGCAAGAGCTGTGATTGATGTGGACAGAGGAGAATTGATCCTTCAACTGAATGAGGACAACCTTATGTTTAAAACTCAAGGATCTCCTTCTGTAACCATGGAGAGTAAGCATGAAAAGCTTCTCTCACTGCAGAGTCAACCAAAGCCCTCACAGTCAAACTCTAAGTTTGGTGTTGGGAGGCCACAACCAAACTCTAAGTTTGGTGTTGAACCCCCACATTCAAATTCTAAGTTTGGTGTTGGAAGGTCCCAACAATGCTCTGAACATCTGTGAGGCTCCATGGGAGCTCACTGTCAAGCTATTGACTTTAAAGAAGCACTTGTTAGGAGGCAACCCAATGTTATTTAATTATATCTATTTATTTTCTATTGTTATTTTATGTTTTTTTTAGGTTGATGATCATGTGGAGTCACAAAAACTACTGAAAAATAAAAAACAGAATGAAAGATAGAATTAAAAATAGCTCACCCTGGAGGAAGAGCTTACTGGCGTTTAAACGCCACTAAGAAGCATCAAACTAGCGTTTAACGCCAGAAAGAAGCATCAAGCTGGCGTTAAACGCCAGAAACAAGCATCAGACTAGCGTTTAACGCCAGAACAAAGCATGGAAGTGGCATTTAACGCCAAAAACAGGCAGCAGCCTAGCGTTAAACGCCAGTATTGCATACAAAGGGCATTTTGCACGCCTAATTGGAGCAGGGATGCTACATCCTTGACCCCTCAGGATCTGTGGACCCCACAGGATCTCCACCTACCCTAACTCTCTCTCTTCACACCTTTTCATAACCCTCTTCCCCAAATACCCTTCACAAATCACCTCAATCACTTTTTCCCATCACCTCTGATGAGCGGATAATTTATACGCTTTTTGGCATTGTTTTTAGTATATTTTTAGTAGGATCTAGTTACTTTTAGGGATGTTTTCACTAGTTTTTATGTTAAATTCACATTTCTGGACTTTACTATGAGTTTGTGAGTTTTTCTGTGATTTTAGGTATTTTCTGGCTGAAATTGAGGGACTTGAGCAAAAATCAGATTCAGAGGTTGAAGAAGGACTGCTGATGCTGTTGGATTCTGACCTCCCTGCACTCAAAGTAGATTTTTTGGAACTACAGAACTCAAAATGGCATGCGTCGAATTGCGTTAGAAAGTAGACATCCAGGGCATTCCAGCAATATATAATAGTCCATACTTTGGCCGAGTTTAGACGACGTAAAAGGGCGTTGAACGCCAGTTCTACGCTGCTGTTTGGAGTTAAACGCCAGAAATAGGTTACAAGCCAGAGTTGAACGCCAGAAATACGTTACAAACTGGCGTTCAACTCCAAGAATGACCTCTGCACATGGAAAGCTAAAGCTCACCAAGTGGGCTCCGAAAGTGGATTTATGCATCAATTACTTACTTCTGTAAACCCTAGTAGCTAGTTTATTATAAATAGAACTTTTTACTATTGTATTAGACATCTTATGATTTTTAGTTCATCTTTGAATCATATTGATCACATTTGGGGGCTGGCCATTCGGCCATGCCTGGACCTTCATCACTTATGTATTTTTAACGGTAGAGTTTCTGCACTCCATAGATTAAGGTGTGGAGCTCTGCTGTTCCTCATGATTTAATGCAAAGTACTACTGTTTTTCTATTCAATTCAACTTATTCCGCTTCTAAGTTATCCATTCGCACCCAAGAACATGATGAATGTGATGATTATGTGACGCTAATCATCATTTTCACTTTTGAACGCGTGCCTGACAAACACTTCCGTTCTACATGCAAACAAGCTAGAAGGAATATCTCTTAGATATCTAATACAGAGGACCGAGTCTGAGATATTAGAATCTTTGTGGTATAAGTTAGAACCCATGGATGGCCATTCCTGAGATTTAGAAAGTCTAAACCTTGTCTGTGGTATTCTGAGTAGGATCTGGGAAGGGATGGCTGTGACGATCTTCAAACTCGCGAGTGCTGGACGCAGTGACAGAAGCAAAAGGAGGGTGAATCCTATTCCAGTATGATCGAGAACCTCAGTTGATTAGCCGTGCTGTGACAGAGCATTTGGACCATTTTCACAAGAGGATAGGATGCAGCCATTGACACGGTGATGCCTCCAGATGATTAGCCATGCAGTGACAGTGCATCGGACCATTTTCCAGAGAGGATGAAAAGTAGCCATTGACAATGGTGATGTCCTTACATAAAGCCAGCCATGGAAAGGAGTAAGATTGATTGGATGAAGACAGCAGGAAAGTAGAAGTTCAGAGGAACGAAAGCATCTCCATACGCTTATCTGAAATTCTCACCAATGATATACATAAGTATTTCTATCTTTATTTTCTGTTTATTTATTATAAATTTTCGAAAATACCATAATCAATTATTATCCGCCTGACTGAGATTTACAAGGTGACCATAGCTTGCTTCATACCGACAATCTCCGTGGGATCGACCCTTACTCACGTAAGGTTTATTACTTGGACGACCCAGTGCACTTGCTGGTTAGTTGTATCGAAGTTGTGAATGAAAAATGATTTATTAAGACGTGCGTACAGAGTTTTTGGCACCGTTGCCTGAGATCACAATTTCGTGCACCATGTTTTTGGCGCCTTTTCCGGGGATTGTTCGAGTTTGGACAACTGACGGTTCATCTTGTTGCTCAGGTTAGGTAATTTTCTTTTTGTTTTATTTTCAAAAATTTTTCAAAAATCTTTCAAAAATTTCTCATCTGTTTTTGAAAAAAAAATAAAAAATAAAAAATTCTTTTCAAAAAAATTTTATTATGTTCTTCAGAATTTTTAAGAATGAATTCTAGTGTTTCATGAAGCATGTTGAAGCCTGACTGGCTGTAAAGCCATGTCTAATCCTTTTGGATAGGGGCTTCCAACCATCAGCATAGAGGCAAGTTAATTTGATAAGTAATGAGCAGTATGTTCTGATGTTACATGCTAAAGCTTGGCTGGCTATTAAGCCATGCCTAACCCTCAGATTGGAGCTTTAGACTAAGAGTACAAAGATTCCTGGAATTCATATAAAAAATTTTGGAATCCTTATTTTTATTTTTCAAATAATTTTCAAAAAATCCAAAAAAATCATAAAATCATAAAAATCAAAAATTTTTTGTGTTTCTTGTTTGAGTCTTGAGTCAATTTTTATGTTTGGTGTCAGTTGCATACTCATCTTGCATTTTTCGAAAAATTCATGCACTCATAGTATTCTTCATGATCTTCAAGTTGTTCTTGGTAAGTCTTCTTGTTTGATCTTGATATTTTCTTGTTTTGTGTCTTTTCTTGTTTTTCATATGCATTCTTGCATCCATAGAGTCTAAACATGAAAGATTTCTAAGTTTGGTGTCTTGCATGTTTTCTTTGCATATAAAAATTTTCAAAAATAAGTTCTTGATGTTCATCTTGACATTCAAAGTGTTCTTGGTGTTCATCTTGACATTCATAGTGTTCTTGCACTTATCACATGTTTTGATCTAAAATTTTCATGCATTGAGTCTTTTTCATGTTTTTCTCTCTCATCATTAAAAATTCAAAAATCAAAACAATATCTTTCCCTTTTTCACTCATAAATTTCGAAAATTTGAGTTGACTTTTTCAAAACTTTTTAAAACTTAGTTGTTTCTTATGAGTCAAATCAAATTTTCAATTTAAAAAAAAAAATCTTATCTTTTTCAAAATCCTTTTCAAAAATCAAATCATTTTCATTTTTCTTAGTTATTTTAAAAAATTTTAAAAATATTTTTCAAAAATCTTTTTCTTATCTTTATCACATAATTTTCGAAAATAACATTATCAATTAATGTTTTGATTCAAAAATTTCAAGTTTGTTACTTGTTAAGAAAGATTCAAACTTTAAGTTCTAGAATCATATCTTGTGATTTCTTGTGAATCAAGTCATTAATTGTGATTTTAAAAATCAAATCTTTTTCAAAACAAATTTCAATCATATCTTTTCAAAAATATCTTTTTATCTTATCTTTTTCGAAATCATATCTTTTTCAAAAATTTGATTTTAAAATATCTTTTCTAACTTCTTATCTTCTTATCTTTTCAAAATTGATTTTAAAAATTTGTTTCAACTAACTAACTAACTTTTTGTTTGTTTCTTATCTTTTTCAAAACTACCTAACTAACTCTCTTTCTCTAATTTTCGAAAATCCCTTCCCTCTTTTTCAAAATTTCTTTTTAATTAACTAATTATTTTAATTTTTTATTTTAATTTTCGAAAATTACTAACCTTTTTCAAAAAAACTACTAACTCTTTTTCAAAAATTATTTTCGAAAATCCTCTTTCTCTCTCATCTCCTTCTATTTATTTATTCATCTACTAACATATCTTCCTCACTCACCAAAAATCCGAACCCCCTCTCTCTCTCTGAGTTCAGATTTTCTCTTCTTCTTTTCTTCTACTCACACAGGGACCTCTATACTGTGGTAAAAAGGATCCCTATTATTATTATTTTTCTGTTCCCTCTTTTTCATATGAGCAGGAGCAAAGACAAGAATATTCTTGTTGAAGCAGATCCAAAACCTGAAAGGACTCTGAAGAGGAAACTAAAAGAAGCTAAATTACAACAATCCAGCAAGAACCTTTCAGAAATTTTTGAACAGGAAGAGGAGATGGCAGCCGAAAATAATAATAATGCAAGGAGGATGCTTGGTGACTTTACTGCACCTAATTCCAATTTATATGGAAGAAGCATCTCCATCCCTACCATTGGAGCAAACAACTTTGAGCTAAAACCTCAGCTAGTTTTTCTAATGCAGCAAAACTGCAAGTTTCATGGACTTCCATCTGAAGATCCTTTTCAGTTCTTAACTGGATTTTTGCAGATCTGTGATACTGTTAAGACTAATGCAGTAGATCCTGAAGTCTACAGGCTCATGCTTTTCCCTTTTTCTGTAAGAGACTGAGCTAGAGTGTGGTTAGACTCTCAACCCAAAGATAGCCTGAACTCTTGGGATAAGCTGGTCACGGCTTTCTTAGCCAAGTTCTTTCCTCCTCAAAAGCTTAGTAAGCTTAGAGTGGATGTTCAAACCTTCAAACAAAAAGAAGATGAATCCCTCTATGAAGCTTGGGAGAGATACAAGAAACTGACCAAAAAGTGTCCTTCTGACATGCTTTCAGAATGGACCATCCTGGATATATTCTATGATGGTCTGTCTGAATTAGCTAAGATGTCATTGGATACTTCTGCAGGTGGATCCATTCACCTAAAGAAAACGCCTGCAGAAGCTCAAGAACTCATTGACATGGTTGCTAATAACCAGTTCATGTACACTTTTGAGAGGAATCCTGTGAGTAACGGGATGCCTCAAAAGAAGGGAGTTCTTGAAATTGACACTCTGAATGCTATATTGGCTCAGAACAAAATATTGACTCAGCAAGTCAATATGATTTCTCAGAGTCTGAATGGAATGCAAGCTGCATCCAACAGTACTCAAGAGGCATCTTCTGAAGAAGAAGCTTATGATCCTGAGAACCCTGCAATAGCAGAGGTGAATTACATGGGTGAACCATATGGAAACAGCTATAATCCCTCATGGAGAAATCACCCAAATCTCTCATAGAAGGATCAACAAAAGCCTCAACAAGGCTTTAATAATGGTGCAAGAAACAGGTTTAGCAATAGTAAGCCTTTTCTATCATCTAGTCAGCAACAGACAGAGAACTCTGAACAAAATACTTCTAATTTAGCAAACTTAGTGTCTGATCTATCTAAGGCCACTGCGAGTTTCATGAATGAAACAAGGTCCTCCATTAGAAATTTGGAAGCACAAGTGGGCCAGCTGAGTAAAAGGATCACTGAAATCCCTCCTAGTACTCTCCCAAGCAATACAGAAGAAAATCCAAAAGGAGAGTGCAAGGCCATTGACATAGTCAACACGGCCGAACCAAGAGAGGAAGGGGAGGACGTGAATCCCAAGGAGGAAGAACTCCTAGGACGTCCAATGATCAATAAGGAGCTTCCCTCTGAGGAACCAAAGGAATCTGGGACTCATCTAGAGACCATAGAGATTCCATTGAACCTCCTTATGCCATTCATGAGCTCTGATGAGTATTCCTCTTTTGAAGAGAATGAGGATGTTACTATGGAGCAAGTTACCAAGTACCTTGGTGCAATCATGAAGCTGAATGCCAAATTATTTGGTATTGAGACTTGGGAAGATGAACCTCCCTTGTTCACCAATGAACTAAGTGATCTGGATCAACTGACATTGCCTCAGAAGAAACAGGATCCTGGAAAGTTCCTAATACCTTGTACCATAGGCACCATGATCTTTGAAAAGGCTCTGTGTGACCTTGGTTCAGGGATAAACCTCATGCCCCTCTCTGTAATAGAGAAACTGGGAATCTTTGGAGTGCAAGCTGCTAAAATCTCATTAGAGATGGCAGACAATTCAAGAAAACAGGCTTATGGACAAGTAGAGGACGTGTTATTAAAGGTTGAAGGACTTTACATCCTTGCTGATTTCATAGTCCTAGATACTGGGAAGGATGAGGATGAATCCATCATCCTTGGAAGACCCTTCCTAGCCACAACAAGAGCTGTGATTAATGTTGACAGAGGCGAATTAGTCCTTCAATTAAACGAGGACTCCTTTGAGTTTAAAACTCAAGGACATCCTTCTGTAAACATGGAAAAGAGGCATAGTAAGTTTCTCTCAAAACAGAGTCAACCAGAGCCCCCACAGTCAAACTCTAAGTTTGGTGTTGGGAGGCCACAACCAAACTCTAAGTTTGGTGTTGAACTCCCATATCCAAACTCTATGTTTGGTGTTGGAGAGTCTCAACAATGCTCTGAACATCTGTGAGGCTCCATGAGAGCCCACTGTCAAGCTATTGACATTAAAGAAGCGCTTGTTGGGAGGTAACCCAATTTTTATTTAATTATATTTTTATTAGTTATATGTCTTTATAGGTTCATGATCATGTGGAGTCACAAAATAAATCAAAAAATTAAGAACAGAATCAAAAACAGCAGAAGCAAAATCACACCCTGGAGGAGGATCTTACTGGCGTTTAAACGCCAGTAAGGAGCATCTGTCTGGCGTTCAACGCCAAAACAGAGCATGTTTCTGGTGTTGAATGCCAGAAACAAGCAGCATCCTGGCGTTCAAACGCCAGAAATGCACAGTGAAGAGGAGCTGGTGCTGAACGCCAGAAACAAGCATCTGGCTGGCGTTCAACGCCAGAAATATGCTGCATCTGGGTGTTGAACGCCCAGAATAAGCATCAGTTCGGCGTTTAAACGCCAGAATTGCATGCAAAGGCATTTTACATGCCTGATTGGTGCAGGGATGAAATTCCTTGACACCTCAGGATCTGTGGACCCCACAATATCATCTCAGCATCTGTGGACCCCACAGGATCCCCATCTACCACCACTCACTCTCTTCCCTCTTCTCAATGTTCATCCTCTCTTCCCAATAAACACTCTTCCCCAAAACTCTTCACCAGTCACCTCAATCTCTCTTCCCTATCACCACTTCACCACTCACATCATCCACTCTTCCCCATAAACCTACCTCATAAACTCCACCTACCTTCAAAATTCAAAATCAATTTCCCCCCCAAACCCACCCTTATGGCCGAACCTTACCCCCTCCCTTCCCTATATATAGCCCTCCATTCTTCTTATTTTCACACAACACAACCCTCTCTTCTCTTCTTGGCCGAATACACCTTTCCCTCCTCTTCTTCATATTTTCTTCTTCTTCTTCTTCTCTTCTTTCTTCTCTTGCTCGAGGGCGAGCAATATTCTAAGTTTGGTGTGGTAAAAGCATAAGCTTTTTGTTTTTCCATTACCATTGATGGCACCTAAGACCGGAGAATCCTCTACAAAAGGGAAAGGGAAGACAAAATCTTCCACCTCCGAGTCATGGAAGATGGAAAGATTCATCTCCAAAGCCCATCAAGACCACTTCTATGATGTTGTGGCCAAGAAGAAGGTGATCCCCGAGGTCCCTTTCAAGCTCAAGAGAAATGAGTATCCGGAGATCCGACATGAAATCCAAAGAAGAGGTTGGGAAGTTCTAACAAACCCCATCTAACAAGTCAGCATCCTAATGGTTCAAGAGTTCTATGCCAATGCATGGATCACTAGGAACCATTATCAAAGTAAGAACCCGAACCCAAAGAATTATCTCACCATGGTTCGGGGGAAATACTTAGATTTTAGTCCGAAAAATGTGAGGTTGGCGTTCAACTTGCCTATGATGCAAGGAGATGCATGCGCCTACACTAGAAGGGTCAACTTTAAGCAAAGGTTGGACCAAGTCCTCATGGACATAGGTGTGGAAGGAGCTCAATGGAAGATTAACTCCAAAGTCAAGCCGGTTCAACTGAGAAGATTGGACCTCAAGCCTGTAGCTAGAGGATGGTTAGAGTTCATCCAATGCTCCATCATCCCCACTAGCAACCGATCTAAAGTTACTGTGGATCGGGCCATCATGATTCATAGCATCATGATTGGAGAGGAAGTAGAAGTTCATGAAGTCATCTCCCTTGAACTCTACAAAATAGCCGAAAAGCCCTCTCCCTGGGCAAGGCTAGCTTTTCCTCATCTTATTTGCCATCTATGTTACTTAGTTGGAGCTTTCATAGAAGGAGACATTCCCATTGAGGAAGAGAAGCCCATCACTAAGAAAAGGATGGAGCAAGCAAGAGAGCCCATTCATGGATCTCAAGAGACGCATGAAGCTCATCACCATGAGATCACAGAGATGCCTCAAATGCATTTTCCTCCACAAAACTATTGGGAGCAAATCAACACCTCCGTAGGAGAATTAAGTTCCAACATGGGACAATTAAGGGTGGAACATCAAGAGCACTCTATCATCCTTCATGAAATTAGAGAAGATCAAAAAGCAATGAGGAAGGAGCAACAAAGACAAGGAAGAGACATAAAAGAGCTCAAGGACATCAGTGGTTCCTCAAGAAGGAAACGCCACCATCACTAAGGTGGACTCATTCCTTGTTCTTACATTCTCTGTTTTTTTATTTTTTTATGTTGAGTGCTTATCTATGTTTGTGTCTTTATTACATGATCATTAGTGTCTAAGTGTCCATGCCTTAAAGTAGTGAATATGAATCCATCACCTCTCTTAAATGAAAAATGTTTTTAATTCAAAAGAACAAGAAGTACATGAGTTTCGAATTTATCCTTGAACTTAGTTTAATTATTTTGATGTTGAGACAATACTTTTTGTTTTCTGAATGAATGCTTGAACAGTGCATATGACTTTTGAAGTTGGTGTTTTAGAATGTTAAATATGTTGGCTCTTGAAAGAATGATGACAAGGAGACATGTTATTTGATAATCTGAAAAATTATAAAAATGATTCTTGAAGCAAGAAAAAGCAGCAAAAAAACAAAGCTTGCAAAAAAAATGGCAAAAAAAAAAAGAGAAAAAAAGCAAGCAGAAAAAGCCAAAAGCTTTTAAAACCAAGAGGCAAGAGCAAAAAGCCAGTAACCCTTAAAACCAAAAGGCAAGAGTAATAAAAAGGATCCCAAGGCTTTGAGTATCAGTGGATAGGAGGGCCTAAAGGACTAAAATCCCGGCCTAAGCGGCTAAACCAACCTGTCCCTAACCATGTGCTTGTGGCGTGAAGGTGTCAAGTGAAAACTTGAGACTGAGCGGTTAAAGTCAAGGTCCAAAGCAAAAGAAGAGTATGCTTAAGAACCCTGGACACCTCTAATTGGGGACTTTAGCAAAGCTGAGTCACAATCTGAAAAGGTTCACCCAGTTATGTGTCTGTGGCATTTATATATCCGGTGGTAATACTGGAAAACAAAGTTCTTAGGGCCACGACCAAGACTCATAAAGTAGCTGTGTTCAAGAATCAACATACTGAACTAGGAGAATCAATAACACTATCTAAACTCTGAGTTCCTATAGATGCCAATCATTCTGAACCTCAATGGATAAAGTGAGATGCCAAAACTATTCAAGAGGCAAAAAGCTACAAGTCCCGCTCATCTGATTGGAGCTATGTTTCATTAATAGTTTGGAATTTATAGTATATTCTCTTCTTTTTATCCTATTTGATTTTCAGTTGCTTGGGGACAAGCAACAATTTAAGTTTGGTGTTGTGATGAGCGGATAATTTATACGCTTTTTGGCATTGTTTTTAGTATGTTTTTAGTAGGATCTAGTTACTTTTAGGGATGTTTTCATTAGTTTTTATGTTAAATTCACATTTCTGGACTTTAATATGAGTTTGTGTGTTTTTCTGTGATTTCAGGTATTTTCTGGCTGAAATTAAGGGACTTGAGCAAAAATCAGATTCAGAGGTTGAAGAAGGACTGCTGATGCTGTTGGATTCTGACCTCTCTGCACTCAAAGTAGATTTTCTGGAGCTACAGAACTCAAAATGGCACGCTTCCAATTGCGTTGGAAAGTAGACATCCAGGGCTTTCCAGCAATATATAATAGCCCATACTTTAGCCGAGTTTAGACGACGTAAAAGGGCGTTGAACGCCAGTTCTATGCTGCTGTTTGGAGTTAAACGCCAGAAATACGTTACAAGCCAGAGTTGAACGCTAGAAATACGTTACAAACTGGCGTTCAACTCTAAGAATGACCTCTGCACGTGGAAAGCTAAAGCTCAGCCCAAGCACACACCAAGTGGGCCCCGGAAGTGGATTTATGCATCAATTACTTACTTCTGTAAACCCTAGTAGCTAGTTTATTATAAATAGGACTTTTTACTATTGTATTAGACATCTTATGATTTTTAGTTCATCTTTGAATCATATTGATCACATTTGGGGGCTGGCCATTCGGCCATGCCTAGACCTTCATCACTTATGTATTTTTAACGGTAGAGTTTTTGCACTCCATAGATTAAGGTGTGGAGCACTGCTGTTCCTCATGATTTAATGCAAAGTACTATTGTTTTTCTATTTAATTCAACTTATTCCGCTTCTAAGATATCCATTCGCACCCAAGAACATGATGAATGTGATGATTATGTGATGCTCATCATCATTCTCACTTATGAACGCGTTCTTGACAAACACTTCCGTTCTACATGCAAACAAGCTAGAAGGAATATCTCTTAGATATCTAATACAGAGGACCGAGTCCAAGATATTAGAATCTTCGTGGTATAAGTTAGAACCCATGGATGGCCATTCCTGAGATCCGGAAAGTCTAAACCTTGTCTGTGGTATTCCGAGTAGGATCTGGGAAGGGATGGCTGTGATGATCTTCAAACTCGCGAGTGCTGGGCGTAGTGACAGACGCAAAAGGAGGGTGAATCCTATTCCAGTATGATCGAGAACCTCAGATGATTAGCCGTGCTGTGACAGAGCATTTGGACCATTTTCACAAGAGGATAGGATGCAGCCATTGACACGGTGATGCCTCCAGATGATTAGCCATGCAGTGACAGCGCATCGGACCATTTTCCAGAGAGGATGAAAAGTAGCCATTGACAATGGTGATGTCCTTACATAAAGCCAGCCATGGAAAGGAGTAAGATTGATTGGATGAAGACAGCAGGAAAGCAGAAGTTCAGAGGAACGAAAGCATCTCCATACGCTTATCTGAAATTCTCACCAATGATATACATAAGTATTTCTATCTTTATTTTCTGTTTATTTATTATAAATTTTCAAAAATACCATAATCAATTATTATCTGCCTGACTGAGATTTACAAGGTGACCATAGCTTGCTTCATACCGACAATCTCCGTGGGATCGACCCTTACTCACGTAAGGTTTATTACTTGGATGACCCAGTGCACTTGCTGGTTAGTTGTATCGAAGTTGTGAATGAAAAATGATTTATTAAGACGTGCGTACAGAGTTGGCGCCGTTGCCTGAGATCACAATTTCGTGCACCAACCTCTTAACCACTCACATCCATCCACTCTTCCCCATGAACCCCACCTACCTCCAAAATTCAAATTCTTTTCCCTCCCAAACCCAACCCTAATGGCCGAACCCTAAACCTCCCCCCACTCCTATATAAACCCCTCATGCCTTCTTCATTTTCACACAACACAACCCTCTCTTCTTCCCCTTGACCGAATACACACCTCTCTCCCTCTCCTCCATTTTTCTTCTTCTTCTCCTTCTTTCTTTCTTCTTTTGCTCGGGGACGAGCAAACATTTTAAGTTTGGTGTGGTAAAAGCATTGATTTTTATTTTTCCATAACCATTAATGGAACCTAAGGCCAGAGAAACCTCATGAAAGAGGAAAGGAAAGGCAATTGCTTCCACCTCTGAGTCATGGGAGATGGAGAGATTCATCTCAAAGGTCCATCAAGACCACTTCTATGAAGTTGTGGCCAAGAAAAAGGTAATCCCTGAGGTCCCTTTTAAGCTCAAAAAGAGCGAATATCCGGAGATCCGACAAGAGATTAGAAGAAGATGATGGAAAGTTCTCTCTATCCTATTCAACAAGTCAGGATCTTAATGGTTCAAGAGTTCTATGCAAACGCATGGATCACTAGGAACCATGATCAAAGTGTGAACCCGAATCCAAAGAATTGGCTTACCATGGTTCGGGGGAAATACTTAGATTTCAGTCTGGAAAATGTAAGGTTGGCGTTCAACTTGCCAATGATGCAAGAAAACGCACGCCCCTACACTAGAAGGGTCAACTTTGATCAAAGGTTGGACCAAGTCCTCATGGACATATGTGTGGAAGGAGCTCAATGGAAAGTTGACTCAAGAGGCAAGCCGGTTCAATTGAGAAGATCGGACCTTAAGCCTATAGCTAGAGGATGGTTGGAGTTCATCCAACGCTCAATTATTCCTACTAGCAACCGGTCTGAAGTTACTGTAGACCGGGCCATCATGATCCATAGTATCATGATTGGGGAGGAAGTGAAAGTTCTTGAGGTTATACCTCAAGAAATCTATAAGGTGGCTGACAAGTCTTCCACTTTGGCAAGGTCAGCCTTTCCTCACCTCATTTACCACCTCTGCAATTCGGTTGGAATTAACATAGAGGGAGACATCCTCATTGATGAGGACAAGCCCATCACTAAGAAAAGGATCGAACAAACAAGATATCATGGACCTCAACAAGAGCATAAGGAAATTCCTCACCATGAAATCCCTGAGATGCCTCAAGGGATGCACTTCCCTCCACAAAACTATTGGGAGCAAATTAACACTTCCCTAGGAGAATTAAATTCCAACATGGGACAACTAAGGATGGAGCACCAAGAGAACTCCATCATCCTCTATGAGATTAGAGAAGATCAAAGAGCTATGAGGAAGGAGCAACAAAGACAAGAAAGAGACATAGAGGAGCTCAAGAGCACCATTGGTTCTTCAAGAAGAGGAAGACGCCACCCTCACTAAGGTGGACCCGTTCCTTAATCTCCTTGTTCTTATTTTCCTGTTTTTCGTTTACTATGCTTCATGATTATTTATATTTGTGTCTTTATTACATGATCATTAGTGTTTAAGTGTCTATGTCTTAAAGCTATGAATGTCCTATGAATCCATCACCTCTCTTAATTGAAAACTGTTCTAAAAACAAAAGAACAAGAAGTACATGGTCGTCCAAGTAATACCTTACGTGAGTAAGGGTCGATCCCACAGAGATTGTCGGCTTGAAGCAAGCTATGGTTATTTTTTAATTCTTAGTCAGGTGATTAATAATAAGAGTGATTATATTTATGAAGAATAAAAAGCATAAATTAAATAGTACTTGTATGCAGTAATGGAGAATATGTTGGAGTTTTGGAGATGCTTTATCTTCTGAATCTCTGTTTTCCCCCTGTCTTCTTCTTCAAGCATGCAAGGTTCCTCCTATGGCAAGCTGTGTGTTGGTGGATCACCGTTGTCAATGGCTACCATCCGTCCTCTCAGTGAAAATGGTCCAGGTGCACTGTCACCGCATGGCTAATCATCTGTCGGTTCTTACTCATGCTGGAATAGGATCCATTGATCCTTTTGCGTCTGTCACTACGCCCAACCCTTGTGAGTTTGAAGCTCCTCACAGTCATTCAATCCCTGAATCCTACTCAGAATACCACAGACAAGGTTTAGACTTTCCGGATTCTCAAGAATGCTGCCAATGGATTCTAGCTTATACCACGAAGATTCTGATTAACGAATCCAAGAGATACTCATTCAATCGAAGGTAGAATGGAGATGGTTGTCAGGCATGCGTTTATAGGTTGAAAAGGGTGAGGAGTGTCACAGATCATCACCTTCTTTATATTGAAGTGCGAATGAATGTCTTAGATAGAAACAAGCGTGTTTGAATAGAAAACTGAAATAATTGCATTAATCCATTGAGACACAGCAGAGCTCCTCACCCCCAACAATAGAGTTTAGAGACTCATGCCGTCAAAGAGTACAAAGTTCAGATCTAAAAATGTCATGCTGTACAAAATAAATCTCTAAAAGTTGTTTAAATACTAAACTAGTAACCTAGGTTTACAGAAAATGAGTAAATTATGATAGATAGTGCAGAAATCCACTTCCGTGGCCCACTTGGTGTGTGCTGGGACTGAGACTTAAGCTTTACACGTGCCTAGGATGTTTCTGGAGTTAAACGCCAGGTTGTAACCTGTTTTGGGCGTTTAACTCCAACTTGTTACCTGTTTCTGGCGTTTAACGCCAGAATAGGGCAGAAAACTGGCGTTGAACGCCAGTTTGCGTCTTCTAAACTCGGGCAAAGTATGAAATATTATATATTTCTGGAAAGCCATGGATTTCTACTTTCCAATTCAATTGAAAGCTTTCCATTTGGACTCCTGTAGCTCCAGAAAATCCATTTTGAGTGCAGGGAGGTCAGAATCCAACAGCATCTACAGTCCTCTTTCAGCCTCTGAATCAGATTTTGCTCAGGTCCCTCAATTTCAGCCAGAAATTACCTGAAATCACCAAAAAACACACAAACTCATAGTAAAGTCCATAAATATGATTTTTATTTAAAAACAAATAAAAATATACTAAAACATAACTAAATCATACTGAAAACAATATAAAAACAATGCCAAAAAGCGTATAAATTATACGCTCATCACATCACCAACCTTAAATTGTTGCTTGTCCCCAAGCAACTGAAAATCAAATAGGATAAAAAGAAGAGAATATACTATAAATTCCAAAATATCAATGAAACTTAGCTCCAATCCGATGAGCGGGACTAGTAGCTTTTTGCCTCTTGAATAGTTTTGGCACCTCACTTTATCCCTTGAAGTTCAGAATGATTGGCATCTATAGGAACTTAGAATTCAGATAGTGTTATTGATTCTCCTAGTTCAGTATGTTGATTCTTGAACACAGCTACTTTATGAGTCTTGGCCGTGGCCCTAAGCACTCTGTTTTCCAGTATTACCACCGGATACATACATGCCACAGACACATAACTGGGTGAACCTTTTCAGATTGTGACTCAGCTTTGCTAAAGTCCCCAATTAGAGGTGTCCAGGGTTCTTAAGCACACTTTGTTTTTGCTTTGGACCTTGACTTTAACCGCTCAGTCTCAGGTTTTTACTTGACACCTTCACGCCACAAGCAAATGGTTAGGGACAGCTTGGTTTAGCCACTTAGGCCAGGATTTTATTCCTTTAGGCCCTCCTATCCATTGATGCTCAAAGCCTTGGATCCTTTTTACCCTTGCCTTTTGGTTTTAAGGGTTATTGGCTTTTTGCTCTTGCCTTTTGGTTTAAAGAACTTTTAGCTTTTTCTGCTTGATTTTTCTTTTTCTTTTTCTTTTTTTTTCGCCATTTTTTTCTCTTTTTTTTTCGCAAGCTTTTGTATTCACTGCTTTTTATTGCTTCAAGAATTATTTTTATGATTTTTCAGATTATCAAATAACATGTCTCCTTTTTTATCATTCTTTCAAGAGCCAACATATTTAACATTCATAAACAACAATTTCAAAAGACATATGCACTATTCAAGCATTCATTCAGAAAACAGAAAGTATTGTCACCATATCAAAATAATTAAACTAGTTTCAAGGATGAATTCGGAATCATGTACTTCTTGTTCTTTTGTAATTAAAACATTTTTCATTTAAGAAAGGTGATGGATTCATAGGACATTCATAACCTTAAGGAATAGACTCTAATCTTTATTCATTATTTAATAGAAATAATATAAGTTAGGCATAAAAGCAGACACTTAGCAATAAAAGAAAAGAAACTAAAGACATAAAGACAAATGACTCTAATTTTAATACTCATAGACTCTTAAAATAGATAAAAGGTTATCACAGAATTAGGACTTAATAACCTTTTCTTTGGGAGGTAGATGCCTCTTTAGTCTGTGGAGTGCTTGGCCTTTCAAGAGATAGCTTCTGGCGCTTCAGTTTTTTTAGTTCACGCCCTTGCTCTTCTTGTTCCCTAAGCAGCTTGCAGAGCATGCTGTTTTGACTTTGCTGTTCTTTCTTCAGTTGATCCATAGCTTCTTGCAACTTGGTGATAGATGCTTCTAGGCGCCCCCAGTATTCAAATTGAGGAATTTCCGGGAGGAACTCTTGTGCTCTCCTCTTGATGGAATCGTCCTGCACTTGTCCTTCCATTGACTTTTTGGTGATTGGTTGCTCAACTGAAATATACTCATCTACTCCCATCTTTTCTCCAGCATCTTTACATAACAGGGAGATCAAGCTTGGATAAGCCAATTTGGCATCTTTGGAGTTCTTGTTTGCAATTTTGTAAAGCTCACAAGAAATCAGCTGATGAACTTCCACATCTTTTTCCAGCATAATGCAATGGATCATCACTGCTCTTTTGATGGTGACTTCAGAGCGATTGCTAGTGGGCAGTATAGAGTGCCCAATAAAGTCCAGCCAGCCTCTGGCGACTGGTTTGAGATCCCCTCTTTTGAGTTAGTTTGGGACACCCTTTGTGTTGGTTGTCCATTTGGCTCCAGGGAGGCATATGTCCTCTAGGATTTTGTCCAAGCTATGATTTGGTCTCATCATTCTCCTATTAAAGGAGTTTGAGTCATCTTGCAGTTGAGGCATCTTGAAGATCTCCCTTATTTTGTCAGGGTGGGTGTGAACAATCTTCCCTCTGACCAGAGTTCGATAGTCATAGAATGTGGTTCCAACTATTCTCTGCCTGTCTGTTTGCCACATATTAGAGTAGAATTCCTGAACCATGTTTCTTCCCACCTTTGTTTCAGGATTAGCTAGGACTTCCCAGCTCCTGTTTCGAATTTGCTCTTGGATCTCCGGATAATCTTCTTCTTTCAGATCGAATTTAACTTCCGGGATCACTGATCTTAGACCCATTATTTTTTAGTAATGGTCTGAATGTTCTTTGGTTAAGAACTTTCCTTGATTCCAAAGTGGTTTTGGAATATTCTCTTTCTTGCCTCGTGAGTTGCTTTGTTTTCCCTTAGGAGCCATGATCTTGGTGGGTATTGGCTTAGTAATCACGAATAAACACACCAAACTTAGAGGTTTGCTTGTCCTCAAGCAAAAGAAAAGAAAGGAGATGGATATAGGGAGAGCCAAGTTCGAATTGTGGAAGAGAGGGGGAGGCCGAACGAGGATTTAAAGGGAAGGGGGTGGGTTTTCGAAAATCTTTTAAAAAGATACGATAGAAAATGTGATTTGGAAAAAATAAGTAAGATAGGTAAAGATGTAATTTGAAATTGAAAATATATGAAAGATATTTGAAAAAGATAGATTTGTTCTAAAAATATTGTAAAGATTTGAAAAAGATATTGATGAGTTTGAAAAAAAAAAGAATTTTGAAAAGGATAGATTTGTTTTGAAAGAGATTTGAGAAGAGGTCGGAGAAGAATTAAGAAAGATTTAATTTTAGGATTAAGATATTTTTTAAAAATTTTTGGAAAAAAAAGTTTGAAAAAAGAAAGTATGGAACATGTTTACGCAAGAAAAATTGTTGGAGATATGAAATTTTGAAAAAAATCGAAGTTGGGAACAAGAACTTCCTCCCCTCCACAATCCTGGCGTTAAACGCCCAACTGCTGCTTGTTTTGGGCGTTTAACGCCCATCTGTAGCCTCTTTTGGGCGTTTAACCCAACTGTTGCTTCTGGCTGGCGTTAAACGCCAGAAATCTTTCATCACTGGGCGTTTTTCTGAACGCCCAGGATGCTGCAAGTATGGCGTTAAACGCCCAGAATGGTGCCCATTCTGGCGTTTAATGCCCAAAAAGGTATCATTACTGGTGTTAAACGCCCAGTAGATGCTTCTTTTGGGCGTTTAACGCCCAATTATACCTCTTACTGGCATTTTCTTGGCAGTGAGCTCCTTCTCCCTGTTTTGCATTCTGAATCCTTCTGTCGCCCTGTGAACTTATGTAATTGATTCTTTACCTTGATGATTATTTATATTAAACTTGTATATTTAAAAATAAATAAATAAATAAATAAAAAGCTTTGCTAATGGCTGGGTTGCCTCCCAGCAAGCGCTTCTTTATTGTCGTTAGCTAGACCTTGCTGAGCTTTTAATCTAGCCTCAGCCTTGAGCACTCTTGCTCAACATTTTCTTTAAGATAATGTTTGATTCTCTGTCCATTAACAATGAACTTCTTATTAGAATCAATATCATGAAGCTCCACATAGCCATATGGTGAGACACTTGTAATCACATATGGCACCCTCCACCGGGATTTCAGTTTCCCGGGGAATAGCCTGAGCCTAGAGTTAAACAGCAGAACCTTCTGTCCTGGTTCAAAGACTCTAGATGACAGCTTTCTGTCATGCCACCTTTTTGCTTTCTCTTTGTAAAGCTTGGCATTTTCGAAAGCAGTGAGTTTGAATTCCTCTAGCTCATTTAGCTGGAGCAATCTTTTTTCTCCAGCTAATCTGGCATCAAAGTTTAGGAATCTGGTTGCCCAATAGGCCTTATGTTCCAGTTCCACGGGCAGATGGCAGGCCTTACCATACACAAGCTGGTATGGAAAGGTCCCTATAGGAGTCTTGAATGCTGTTCTGTAAGCCCACAGAGCATCATCCAGGCTTCTCGCCCAATCCTGTCTACGGGTACTTACAGTACGTTCCAAGATTCTTTTTAGTTCTCTATTAAAGACTTCAGCTTGCCCGTTTGTCTGTGGATGATATGGAGTTGCCACCTTATGACTAATTTCATACCGGACCATAGCAGAGTAAAGTTGTTTGTTGCAGAAGTGAGTGCCCCCATCACTAATTAGTGCTCTAGGGACACCAAACCTGCTAAAGATATGTTTCTGGAGGAACTTCAGCACTATCTTAGTATCATTAGTGGGTGTGGCAATGGCCTCTACCCATTTGGATACATAGTTGACTGCAACCAGAATATAAGTGTTTGAGTATGATGGTGGGAAAGGCCCCATGAAGTCAATACCCCATACATCAAACAACTCAATCTCCAAGATTCCTTGTTGAGGCATGGCGTAACCATGAGGCAGATTACCAGCTCTTTGGCAACTGTCATAGTTACGTACAAACTCTCAGAAATCTCTATAGAGGGTAGGCCAGTAGAAACCACATTGGAGGACCTTGGTGGCTGTTCGTTCACCTCTGAAGTGGCCTCCATATCGTGATCCATGGCAATGCCATAAGATCTTCTGTGCTTCTTCTTTAGGAACACACCTACAGATTATTCTGTCTACACATCTCTTAAAGAGATAGGGTTCATCCCACAAGTAGTACTTTGCATCAGTAATTAATTTTTTCTTTTGTTGCCTGCTGTACTCCCTGGGTATGAACCTTACAGCTTTATAGTTTGCAATGTCTGCAAACCACGGTGTTTCTTGATTGGCGAACAAATGCTCATCCGGAAAAGTTTCAGAGATCTAAATAGAAGGAAAGGACGCCCCTCCTACTGGTTCTATTCGGGACAGATGATCAGCCACTTGGTTTTCTGTCCCTTTTCTGTCTCTTATTTCTATATCAAACTCTTGCAGAAGCAACACCCATCTTATGAGCCTGGGTTTTGAATTCTGCTTTGTAAGTAGATATTTAAGAGCAGCATGGTCAGTGTACACAATCACTTTTGATCCTACTAAGTATGATCTAAACTTGTCAATAGCATAAACCACTGCAAGCAATTCTTTTTCTGTGGTTGTGTAATTTTTCTGGGCATCATTTGAAACACGGCTAGCATAATAAATGATATTCAGAAGCTTGTCATGCCTCTGCCCCAATACTTCACTAATGGCATAGTTACTGGCATCACACATTAGTTCGAATGGTAATGTCCAACTGGTGCAGAAATAACTAGTGCTGTGACCAGCCTAGCTTTCAGAGTTTCAAACACCAGCAGACACTCTGTGTCAAACACAAATGGCGTGTCAGCAGCTAGCAAGTTGCTCAGAGGTTTTGCAATTTTTGAAAAATCCTTTATAAACCTCCTATAGAATCCTGCATGCCCCAGAAAGCTTCTGATTGCCTTAACATTGGCAGGTGGTGGTAATTTTTCAATTACCTCTACCTTAGCTTGATGCACCACTATTCCCTTGTTCGAAATCTTGTGCCCAAGGACAATCCCTTCAGTCACCATAAAGTGACATTTTTCCCAGTTTAAAACCAGGTTAGTCTCTTGGCATCTTTTCAGAACCAGTGTCAGGTGATCAAGACAGGAGCTAAATGAGTCTCCATATACTGAGAAGTCGTCCATGAAGGCTTCTAGAAATTTTTCCACCATATCAGAGAAAATAGAAAGCATGCATCTCTGAAAGGTTGCAGGTGCATTACATAGCCCAAATGGCATCCTTCTGTAGGCAAATACTCCAGATGGACATGTGAATGCTATTTTCTCTTGATCTTGGGGGTCTACTGTAATTTGGTTGTAGCCTGAATAGCAATCCAAAAAGCAGTAATAATCATGACCTGCTAGTCTTTTTAGCATCTGGTCTATGAATGGTAAAGGAAAATGATCCTTTCTGGTGGCTATATTGAGCCTTCCGTAGTCAATACACATGCGCCACCCTGTAACTGTTCTTGTAGGAACCAGTTTATTTTTTTCATTATGAACCACTGTCATGCCTCCCTTTTTGGGGACAACTTGGACAGGGCTCACCCAGGGGCTATCAGAAATAGGATAAATAATCCCAACCTCCAGTAACTTGGTGACCTCTTTCTGCACCACTTCCTTCATGGTTGGATTTAGCCGCCTCTGTGGTTGAACCACTGGCTTAGCATCGTCCTCCAATAGGATCTTGTGCATGCATCTTGCTGGGCTGATGCCCTTAAGATCACTTATGGACCACCCAAGAGCTGTCTTGTGTGTCCTTAGCACTGGAAGTAGTGCTTCCTCTTCCGGAGGATTTAAAGCAGAGCTTATGATCACTGGAAAAGTGTCACCTTCTCCCAGAAATACATATTTCAGGGATGGTGGTAATGGTTTGAGCTCGGGTTTAGGAGGTTTTTCCTCTTCCTGAGGAAGTTTCAGGGGCTCTTTCAATTCCTCTAAATCCTCCAGATCAGGCTGAACATCTTTAAAGATGTCTTCCAGCTCTGATTTTAGACTCTCAGCCATGTTGATCTCCTCTACTAAAGAGTCAATAAAATCAACTTTCATGCAGTCTTTTGGTGTGTCTGGATGATGCATGGCTTTGACAGCATTTAACTTAAACTCATCCTCATTGACTCTCAGGGTTACTTCCCCCTTTTGGACATCAATGAGAGTTCGTCCAGTTACTAGGAAAGGTCTTCCTAGAATGAGAGTAGCACTCTTGTGCTGCTCCATTTCTAGCACTACAAAGTCAGTGGGGAAGGCGAATGGCCCAACCCTGACAATCATGTCTTCAATCACGCCTGATGGGTATTTAATGGAGCCATCAGCAAGTTGGAGACATATCCGGGTTGGTTTGACTTCTTCAGTTAAACCAAGCTTTCTGATAGTGGACGCAGGTATTAGGTTGATGCTTGTCCCAAGATCACATAAAGCTGTCTTGGTGCAATTATCCTCTAATATGCATGGTATCACAAAGCTCCCGGGATCTTTAAGATTTTCTGGGAAGCTTTTCAGAATGACTGCACTGCATTCTTCAGTGAGGAGAACTCTTTCAGTTTCTCTCCAATCCTTCTTATGACTCAAGATCTCTTTCATGAACTTGGCATAAGAGGGTATTTGCTCAAGTGCCTCTGCAAACGGAATCTTTATTTCAAGAGTCCTGAGATAGTCTGCAAAGCGGGCAAATTGCTTATCCTGCTCCTCTTGCCGGAATTTTTTAGGATAAAGCATATTGCTTTGTATTACTCAACCTTAGTTGCTGTAGGTTTATTTCCTACAGAGGTGGTTGGAGAAGCCCTTTTAGAGGGGTTGCTATCAGCACTTGGGTGTGTCTGATCCGTCACTGGCGTTTGGATGCCAGGGTTAGAAGCTTGATTGGCGTTGGACGCCAGCTTCTTACCTGTTTCTGGCGTTTGAACGCCAGAACTGAGCTTCCATTGGGCGTTTGATGCCAGCTCCTTGCCTGTTTCTGGCGTTTGAACGCTAGAATTGTTCCTCTCTGGGCTCTTACTGTCCTCAGAGGGATTTTGGATAATATTTTGCTCATCCTATGTCAATTGTTCTTTCTTTGGCTTTCTGCTGCTCTAAAGTGAGGTATTTAATGTTTTTCCACTTCTTAATTGAACTGCCTGGCACTCTTCTGTTATCTGCTTTGATAACTGCTGTTTTGTCTGATTCAATTGTGCCTCCATATTTTTATTAGCATTTTTAGTGTCTTGTAGCATCTCCTTGAATTTTTCTAGCTGTTTTGTTAGAAAGCACAATTGTTGATTGAGTTCAGCAACTTGTTCTGGAGGACCAAGTTCAGTAGACACTGCTTTGGCTTCTTCTTTTATGGAGGACCCATTACTTATGTACAGATGCTGGTTTCTAGCAACTATATCAATAAGCTCTTGAGCCTCTTCAATAGTTTTCCTCATGTGTATAGATCCACCAGCTGAGTGGTCTAGGGACATCTGAGCTCCTTCTGTAAGCCCATAGTAGATGTCTAATTGCACCCACTCTGAAAACATTTCAGAGGGGCATTTCCTTAGCATCCCTCTGTATCTCTCCCAGGCATTATAAAGGGATTCATCACCCTCTTGTTTAAAGCCTTGGATGTCTAGCCTTAGCTGTGTCATCTTTTTTGGAGAGAAATATTGATTCAGGAATTTGTTTGATAACTGTTTCCATGTCCTTATGCTTGCTGTGGGTTGGTTATTTAACCACCTTTTAGCTTGATCTTTTACAGCAAATGGAAACAGTAACAGTCTGTATACATGATGAGGATTGTGCAAGAATTGTGCCATGTCAATGAGCTGAGGATTTAGCTCAAAACTGCCTGCTTTGATGGGAGGTATACAAATACTACTCCCATATGCAGCAGTAGTGGGATTAGCATATGACCCCAGAGTCCTTCTGGACTGTGCATTTCCACTTAGATCCATGATGAATGAAATGGAATTGATATGAATTGCAAAGAAAAAATATATTTTTATATATTTTTTTATTTTATTTAAGTAGAATAAACCGAATTACTAAGATAATTAAAAATAATAAGATAAAATAAAATAATTAGAAATTAGAATATAAATTTCGAAAACCAAGAGAAAAATAAATTTGAAAATGAAAGTAATTTCTTAATTAAGAAGATTGGAAAAACTTTGGATATGATTTTTGAAAAAGATTTTAAATTTTGAAAAGATTTGATTTTTAAAATAAAAATCTGAATTTTTAAAGGTAATTTTTGAAAAATCAATTAAAATAAAGGAAAAAGATATTTTTGAATTCAATGAGGAAAGGAAAACAATAAAATGACACAAGACTTAAAATTTTTAGATCTAATGCTCCTTGTTTTTCGAAAGTTTTGGAGAGAAAACACCAAGGAACACCAAACTTAAAGATTTTAAGATCTAAACACAAAGAAGCCTCAAGAACACTTTGAAGACTCACATAAACATAAAAAGAATAACAAACTTAAAACTTTTAGAAAACTAAAAATAAGTTTTTGAAAATAAAAAAAATAACAAGAAAACACCAAACTTAAAAGTTTGACATGAGATTTAATCAAAGAAAAATTATTTTTTTGAAAAAGTTTTAAAAGGAAAATTCCCAATTACCAAGAAAATAAACATAACGCTCTAGCCAATTGAGTTATAAATTTAAAGTGTTTTAATAAAGGTATTTAATGAATAAAATATTTTATATATATATATATTTTTTTAGATACTAATAATTCGAAAATGCACAAGAAAAACAAGAAAAATCACAAAACAAGAAAAACTAAAGATCAAACAAGGAAAATAAACAAAACAACTTGAAGATTAAGAAAGAACAATGAACACAAATTCGAAAATTTAAAAGAAAATTAAAACATGCAATTGACACCAAACTTAAAATATGAAACTAAACTCAAATAGAAAAACTCAATTAGCAGTTTATAAAATTTTCAAAAAATTTAAAAAGAGAAAATAAGGATTTAAAAAAAATTTCAACCAAAAACAATAATAGAAGACTCTAAACTAAAAAGAAAAATTTTTCCTAATCTAAGCAACAAAATAAACCGTCAGTTGTCCAAACTCGAACAATCTCCGGCAACGGCACCAAAAACTTGGTGCACGAAATCACAATCACACTCTTGCAATTCCGCACAACTAACCAGCAAGTGCACTGGGTCGTCCAAGTAATACCTTACGTGAGTAAGGGTCGATCCCACGGAGATTGTCGGCTTGAAGCAAGCTATGGTTATTTTGTAATTCTTAGTCAGGAGATTAATAATAAGAGTGATTATATTTATGAAGAGTAAAAAGCATAAATTAAATAGTACTTGTATGCAGTAATGGAGAATATGTTGGAGTTTTGGAGATGCTTTGTCTTCTGAATCTCTGCTTTCCCCTTGTCTTCTTCTTCACGCACGCAAGGTTCCTCTTATGGCAAGCTGTGTGATGGTGGATCACCGTTGTCAATGGCTACCAACCGTCGTCTCAGTGAAAATGGTCCAGGTGCACTGTCACCACACGGCTAATCATCTGTCGGTTCTCACTCATGCTGGAATAGGATCCATTGATCCTTTTGCGTCTGTTACTACGCCTAACCCTTGTGAGTTTGAAGCTCGTCACAGTCATTCAATCCCCGAATCCTACTCGGAATACCACAGACAAGGTTTAGACTTTTCGGATTCTCAAGAATGCTGCCAATGGATTCTAGCTTATACCACGAAGATTCTGATTAAGAAATCCAAGAGATACTCATTCAATCGAAGGTAGAACGGATGTGGTTGTCAGGCACGTGTTCATAGGTTGAGAATGGTAATGAGTGTCACGGATCATCACCTTCTTTATATTGAAGTGCGAATGAATGTCTTAGATAGAAACAAGCATGTTTGAATAGAAAACTGAAATAATTGCATTAATCCATCGAGACACAGCAGAGCTCCTCACCCCCAACCATGGATTTTAGAGACTCATGCCGTCAAAGAGTACAAAGTTCAAATCTAAAAAATTCATGGTGTACAAAATAAATCTCTAAAAGTTGTTTAAATACTAAACTAGTAACCTAGGTTTACAGAAAATGAGTAAACTATGATAGATAGTGCAGAAATCCACTTTTGGGGCCCACTTGGTGTGTGCTGGGGCTGAGACTTGAGCTTTACATGTGCCTAGGCTATTTCTGGAGTTAAACGCCAGGTTGTAACCTGTTTTGGGCGTTTAACTCCAATTTGTAACCTGTTTCTGGTGTTTAACGCCAGAATAGGGCAGAGAACTGGTATTGAACGCCAGTTTGCGTCATCTAAACTCGAGCAAAGAATGGACTATTATATATTTCTGGAAAGCCCTGGATGTCTACTTTCCAATACAATTGAGAGCGTGCCATTTGGACTCCTATAGCTCCAGAAAATCCATTTTGAGTGCAGGGAGGTCAGAATCCAACAGCATCTGCAGTCCTCTTTCAGCCTCTGAATCAGATTTTGCTCAAGTCCCTCAATTTCAGCCAGAAATTACCTGAAATCATAGAAAAACACACAAACTCATAGTAAAGTCCAGAAATATGATTTTTATTTAAAAACTAATAAAAATATACTAAAAACTAACTAAATCATACTGAAAACTATGTAAAAACAATGCCAAAAAGCGTATAAATTATCCGCTCATCAGGCGTCTTCCTCTTAAAGAACCAATGGTGCTTTTGAACTCCTCTATATCTCTTCCTTGCCTTTGTTTCTCCTCCCTCATAGCTCTTTGATCTTTTCTAATCTCATGGAGAATGATGGAGTGCTCTTGGTGCTACACCTTTAGTTGGTCCATGTTGTAACTCAAGCCTTCCAAGGAGGTGTTGAGTTGCTCCCAATAGTTGTATGGAGGAAATTGCATCCCTTGAGGCATCTCAGGGATTTCTTGATGAGGGTCTTCCTCATGCTCTTGTTGAGGTCCATGAGTGGGCTCTCTTGTTCGCTTCATCCTCTTTTTAGCGATGAGCTTGTCCTCTTCAATGAGGATGTCTCCCTCTATGTCAATCCCAGTCGAATTGCATAAGTGACAAATGAGGTGAGAAAAGGCTAACCTAGCCAAAGTGGAGGACTTGTCAGCCACCTTGTAGAGTTCTAGAGGTATGATCTCATGAACTTCCACTTCCTCTGCAATCATGATGCTATGGATCATGATGGCCCGATCCACAGTTACTTCGGATCGGTTGCTAGTAGGAATGATGGAGCGTTGGATGAATTCCAACCATCCTCTAGCTATAGGCTTAGGGTCCGGTCTTCTCAATTGAACCGGATTGCCTCTTGAGTCTCTTTTCCACTGAGCTCCTTCTACACATATGTCCATGAGGACTTGGTCCAATCTTTGATCAAAGTTGACCCCTCTAGTGTAGGGGCGTGCGTTTTCTTGCATCATTGGCAAGTTGAACGCCAACCTTATATTTTTCGGACTGAAATCTAAGTATTTTCCCCGAACTATTGTAACCAATTTTTTAGATTCGGGTTCATACTTTGATCATGGTTCCTAGTGATCCATGCATTGGCATAGAACTCTTGAACTATTAAGATTCCAACTTGTTGAATGGGGTTGGTGAGAACTTCCCAACCTTTTCTTTGAATCTCTTGTCGGATCTCCAGATACTCATTCCTTTTGAGCATGAAAGAGACCTCAGAGATCACCTTCTTCTTGGCCACAACTTCATAGAAGTGGTCTTGATGGACCTTTGAGATGAATCTCTCCATCTCCCATAACTCGGAGGTGGAAGCTTTTGCCTTTCCTTTCCTCTTTTTAGAGGTTTCTCCGGCCTTAGGTGCCATAAATGGTTATGAAAAAACAAAAAGCAATGCTTTTAGCGCACCAAAAAAATAAAAAACAAAAGAAGAAAGAAAATAGGGGAATAAGGAGAAAATGGAGTAGTGAGAGGTTTATATATGGGTGGGGGAGGGGTTGATTTTCGTGTATTGGGGTTGGGTTTGGGAGGGAAAAGATTTTAAATTTTTAAAGTGAAGTAGGTAGGGCTTTTGGGGAAGAGTGGATGGATGTGGGTTGGTGAAGAGGTGATTGGAAAGGGTGAATGAGGTGATTGGTGAAGGGTATTTGGGAAAGAATGTAATGGAAGGGTAGGAGAGAGAGGTGGGGTAGGTGAGGATCCTGTGGGGTCCACAGATCCTGAGGGGTCAAGGATTTCTCATCCCTGCTCCATTTAGGCGTGTAAACGCACTCTGTATGCAGTACTGGCGTTTAACGCCAGACTGCTGCTTATTTCTGGCGTTAAATGCCAACTTTTATACATTTTCTGATGTTAAACGCCAAGTTGCAACCTGTTTCTGGCGTTTAACACCAGCTTGTTGCTTCTTTCTGGCGTTAAACGCCAGTCTGGTGCTTCTTTCTGGCGTTTAACACCCAGAAAGGTGCCAGACTGGGCGTTTAACGCCCATTCTGCTACTTTTAATGGCGTTTAAATGCCAGTAAAAGTAACAATGGAAAATAAAATTTTGTGACTCTACATTAATTATTGCAGTTGTTTTTGTGACTCTACATGATCATCAACCTAAAGAAAACATAAAATAACAATGAAAAATAAAATTTAGCATAGATAAATAAAAATTGGGTTGCCTCCCAACAAGCGCTTCTTTAATGTCAATAGCTTGACAGTGAGCTCTCACAGAGCTTCACAGATGCTTAGAGCATGGTTGGGACCTCCCAACACCAAACTTAAAGTTTGAATGTGGGGGTTCAACACCAAACTTAGAGTTTGGTTGTGGCCTCCCAACACCAAACTTAAAGTTTGACTGTGGGGGCTTTGTTTGACTCTGCATTAAGAGAAACTTTTCATGCTTCTTCTCCATGGTTACAGAGGGAGATCCTTGAGTCTTAAACACAAGGTAGTCCTCATTCAATTGAAGGATCAACTCTCCTCTGTCCACATCAATCACAGCTTTTGCTGTGCTAAGAAGGGTCTTCCAAGGATGATGGATTCATCCTCATCCTTCCCAGTGTCTAGGATTATGAAATCGGCAGGGATGTAAAGGCCTTTAACCTTTACTAGCACGTCCTCTACCAGTCCATAAGCCTTTTTCATGGATTTGTCTGCCATCTCTAATGAGAATTTTGCAGCCTGTACCTCAAAGATCCCCAATTTCACCATTACAGAGAGTGGCATCAAGTTTATCCCTGACCCCAGGTCACATAGAGCTTTCTCAAAGGTCATGGTGCCTATGGTACAGGGTATTAAGAATTTACCAGGATACTGTTTCTTTTGAAGTAAAGTTTGCTGAACCAATGCATTCAGTTCATTGGTGAGCAAGGGGGGTTCATCCTCCCAAGTCTCATTACCAAATAACTTGGCATTCAGCTTCATGATTGCTCTAAGGTACTTGGCAACTTGCTCTTCAGTAGTATCCTCATCCTCTTCAGAGGAATAATACTCATCAGAGCTCATTAATGGCAGAAGGAAATTCAATGAGATCTCTATGGTCTCTGTATGAGCCTCAGATTCCTTTGGTTCCTCAAAGAGGAACTCCTTATTGGTCAGTGAACGTCCTAGGAGGTCCTCCTCACTAGGAATCACTGCCTTTTCACTCTCTCAAGGTTCGGCCATGTTACTCACAGTTATGGCTATGCACTCTCTTTTGGGATTCTCTTCTGTATTGCTTGGGAGAGTACTAGTAGGAGTTTCAGTAACCCTTTTACTCAGCTGACCCACTTGTGCCTCCAGATTTCTGATAGAGGAACGTGCCTCATTCATGAAACTGAGAGTGGCCCTAGACAGATCAGAGACTATGTTTGCTAAGCTAGAGGGGCTCTGCTCAAAATGCTCTGTCTGTTGCTGAGAGGATGATGGAAAAGGCTTGCGATTGCTAAACCTGTTTCTTCCACCATTATTATTGTTAAAGCCTTGTTGAGGCTTTTGTTGATCCTTCCATGAGAAATTTGGATGATTTCTCCATGAAGTGTTATAGGTGTTTCCATAGGCTTCACCCATGTAATTTACCTCTGCCATTGTAGGGTTCTCAGGATCATAAGCTTCTTCTTCAGAAGATGCTTCTTTAGTACTGTTGGATGTAGCTTGAAATCCATTCAGACTCTGAGAAATCATGTTGACTTGCTGAGTCAACATTTTGTTCTGAGCTAATATGGCATTCAGAGCATCAATTTAAAGAACTCCTTTCTTTTGAGGCGTCCCATTATTCACAGGATTTCTCTCAAAGGTGTACATGAACTGGTTATTTACAACCATTTCAATGAGTTCCTAAGCTTCTACAGGCATTTTGTTTAGGTGAATGGATCCACCTGTAGAATGGTCCAATGACATCTTAGACAATTTAGACAGACCATCATAGAATATATGCAGGATTTTCCATTCTGAAAGCATGTCAGAAGGACACTTTTTGGTCAGTTGCTTGTACCTTTCCCAAGCTTCATAGAGGGATTCACCATCTTTTTTCCTGAAGGTTTGAACATCCACTCTAAGCTTGCTCAGCTTTTGAGGAGGAAAGAATTTAGCTAAGAAAGCCGTGACCAGCTTATCCTAAGAGTTCAGGCTATCTCTAGGTTGAGAGTCCAACCATGTTCTAGCTCTGTCTCTTACAACAAAAGGAAAAAGCATAAGCTTGTAGACCTTAGGATCAACTCCATTGGTCTTAACAGTATCACAGATCTGTAAGAATTCAGCCAAGAAATAAAAAGGATCTTCTGATGGAAGTCCATAAAACTTGCAGTTCTGTTGTATAAGAGAAACTAATTGAGGCTTTAGCTCAAAATTGTTTACTCCAATGGCAGGGATTGAGATGCTTCTCCCATGGAAATTGGGAGTTGGTGCAGTAAAGTCACCAAGCACCTTCCTTGCATTATTGTTGGGTTCGGCCATATTTGTTTCTTTTTCTGTTTCCTTTTCGAAAATGTCTGTCAGGTCCTCTTCATAGTATTGTGCTTTAGTTGCTCTTAGCTTCCTCTTCAAGGTCCTTTCAGGTTCAAGATCAGCTTCAACAAGTATGCCTTTGTCCTTGTTCCTGCTCATAAGAAAGAGAAGAAAACAAAGAAAATATGGAATCCTCTATGTCAAAGTATAGAGATTCCTTAAGGTGAGTAGAAGAAGAGAAGAATAGAAGAATGATGTAAAGAGAAGAGATGAAGAGTTCGAACACAGAGAAGGAGAGAGGGTTCGAAAATAATTTAAAAATAAAGGAAAAATATTTTTTGTTTTTATTTTAATTATTAGTTAGAATTCGAAATTATAAAAAGGAATAAAATAAAGTAAAATTTAAAACAATTAGTTAATTAAAAAGAATTTTGAAAAAGAAGTTTATGATTTTCGAAAATTAGAGAGAGGAAAGTAGTTAGATGGTTTTGAAAAAGATAAGAATTTTAAAATCAAATAAAAAGTTAAGTAGTTACTTGAAAAAGATTTGAAAATCAAATTTTTGAAAAGATAAGAAGTTAGAAAAGATTTTGAAATTGATTTTAAAAAAGATATGATTGAAATTTACTTTGAAAAAGATTTGAAAAAGAGATTTAAAAAGATTTGATTTTTGAAATTAAATTTGATTACTTGACTAACAAGAAATTAAAAGATATGATTCTTAGAGTTTAAAGATTGAACCTTTCTTACTAGGCAAGTAACAACTTGAAATTTTTGACTCAAAACATTTAAATGTTAGCATTAATTTTGAAAAAATGAAATAAAAGTAAGAAAAATATTTTAAAAATCAATTTTAAAAGAATTTTGAAAAACATGAAAGAAAAATGAAAAAGATTTGATTTCTGAAAAAGTTTTGAAAAGATAGGATTTTTAAATTGAAATTTTGACTTGACTCATAAGAAACAACTAAATTTTAAAAAATTTTTACTTAGTCAATCCAAAATTTCGAAATTTATGAGGAAAATAAGGGAACGATATTTTTCTGATTTTTGAATTTTTAATGATGTGAGAGAAAAATACCAATTTGACTCAACACATGAAAATTTTAGATCAAAATAATTGATGCATTCAAGAACACTATGAATGTCAAGATGAACACCAAGAACACTTTGAAGTTCATGATGAACAATCAAGAACTTATTTTTGAAAAATTTTTAAGAAGAGAAAAACATGCAAGACACCAAACTTAGAAATTTTTCATGTTTAGACACTATGAATTCAAAAATGCATATGAAAAATATCATGCAACACAAAACAAGAAAATGTGAAGATCAAACAAAGAAAATCATCAATAACAACTTGAAGATCATGAAGAATGCAATGCATGAATTTTCGAAAATTTTTAGAAAAATTAAAACATGCAATTGACACCAAACTCAAAACTTGACTCTAGACTCAAACAAGAAACACAAAATTTTTGGTTTTTATGATTTTATTAAATTTTTTTTTGAAAAATAATTTGGAAAAAGAAAAATAAGAAATTCAAAAATTTTTAATAAGAATTCCAGGGATCGTGCCAGGTTAGTCTAAAGCTTGATGGCCAGCTAAGCTTCAACATATCATTATGAAACTCTAGAATTCATTCTTAAAAACTTTGAAGGATTTTTCGAAAACAAAAGGAAAATTGTGAAAGATTTTTGGAAAAAAAATGAAAAGAAAGTTACCTAATCTAAGCAATAAGATGAACCGTTAGTTGTCCAAACTCGAACAATCCCCGGCAACGGCGCCAAAAACTTGGTGCACGAAATTGTGATCTCTGACATGGCACCAAAAACTTGGTACGCACGATCGTAATCTCAACACTTTCCTCACAACTCCGCACAACTAACCAGCAAGTGCACTGGGTCGTCCAAGTAATACCTTACGTGAGTAAGGGTCGATCCCACAGAGATTGTTGGCTTGAAGCAAGCTATGGTCATCTTGTAAATCTTAGTCAGGTAGATTCAAAGGGTTATGGAGTTTTGATAATTAAAAGATAAATAAAACATAAAATAAGGATAGAAATACTTATGTAATTCATTGGTGGAAATTTCAGATAAGTATGTGAAGATGCTTTGTTCCTTCTGAATCTCTGCTTTCCTACTGCCTTCATCCAATCCTTCATACTCCTTTCCATGGCAAGCTGTATGTTGGGTGTCACCGTTGTCAATGGCTACTTCCCGTCCTCTCAGTGAAAATGGTCCTCTACGGTTTCTGTACGGCTAATCAACTATCGGATTGCTCGTCTCGGATGAAAAATACCATGCACAGATATCGTATGGCTAATCAGCTGTTGGTTCTCGATCGTTCCGGAATAGGATTTAATAATTCTTTTGCGTCTGTCACTACGCCCCACAGTCGCGAGTTTGAAGCTCGTCATAGTCATCCCATCCCAGATCCTACTCGGAATACCACAGACAAGGTTTAGACTTTCCGGATCTCAAAAATGCTACCAATTGATTCTAGCCTACACTACGAAAATTCTGATCTCGAACTCAGATGCTCTGTTGTCAGGAGAGATGATGTGAATCATTGAAGAGAGATCCAAGAGATATACATTCAAGCTTGTTTTTATGTAGAACGGAAGTGTTTGTCAGGCACGCGTTCATAAGTGAGAATGGTGATGAGTGTCACATAATCATCACATTCATCATATTCTTGTGTGTGAATGAATATCTTAGAATAAGAATAAGCATGAATTGAATAGAAAACAGTGGTAATTGCATTAATACTCGAGGAACAGCAGAGCTCCACACCTTAATCTGTGGTGTGCAGAAACTCCGCCATTGAAAATACATAAGTGATAATGGTGTTCATTGGCTTTGGCCCCAGAGAGGGAACCAGAATGACCAAGACCTCTAAAGTCCTATTTATATTGAACTAGTAACCTAGGGTTTACAGAAATAAGTAAATGATGCAGAAATCCACTTCTGGGGCCCACTTGGTGTGTGCTTGGGCTGAGCATTGAAGCTTTCACGTGTAGAGACTTCTCTTGGAGTTAAACGCTAGTTTGTAGCCTGTTTTTGGCATTTAACTCTAGTTTGTATCTTGTTTCTAGCGTTTAACGCCAGAATAGAGCAGAAATCTGGCGTTGAATGCCAGTTTGCGTCATCTAAACTCGGGCAAAGTATGGACTATTATCTATTGCTGGAAAGCTCTGGATGTCTACTTTCCAACGTAATTGAGAGCGCACCATTTGGACTCCTGTAGCTCCAAAAAATCCATTTCGAGTGCAGGGAGATCAGAATCCAACAGCATTTGCAGTCCTTTTCAGCCTCTGAATTAGATTTTTGCTCAAGTCCCTCAATTTCAGCCAGAGAAAACCTGAAATCACAGAAAAACACACAAACTCATAGTAAAATCTAGAAATGTGATTTTTGCTTAAATACTACTAAAAATATAATAAAAACTAATTAAAACATACTAAAAACTAACTAAAAACACTGCCAAAAAGCGTATAAATTATCCGCTCATCAGCGGTCTACATGATGTTCAACGTAGTCATTGGATGACGGCTGGAGTATACTCTCTTCGATATCTAATACACTAACCGAGTCCGTGAGATTAGTATCTTCGTGGTATAGGCTAGAATTATTGGCAACCATTCCTGAGATCCAAAATGTCTAAACCTTGTCTGTGGTATTCAGAGTAGGATCCGGGAAGGAGTGACTGTGACGAGCTTTAAACCTGCGAATGTTTGGCGCAAGTGACAGTGTGCAAAAGGATTAATGGATTCTATTCCGACGCTAGCGGGAACCGATAGATGATTAGCCATGTGGTAGCTGTACCTGGTATTTTTCATCCGAGACGAGAAATTTGACAGTTGATTAGCCGTGCAGAAACCGTAGAGGACCATTTTCACTGAGAGGATCTTACAGCTTGCCATGGAAGGGAGCACGCATGATTGGAAGAAAGCAGTAGGAAAGCAGAGGTTCAGAAGCAACAAAGCATCTTGATGCACACAAAACTTGTCTCTCAACAAATTTTCTTCGGCAAGTGTACCGAATTTGTCGTCAAGTAAAAACTCACAATAGAGTGAGGTCGAATCCCACAGAGATTGAATGATCAAGCAACTTTAATTAGAGGAATGTTCTAGTTGAGCGAACCAGAAATTGATTTGAGATTTGCAGAAAATTAAATGGCGGGAAAGTAAATAGCAGAAAAAGTAAATGCTAGAAATAAAGAGCTGAATGTAAATAGCGGAAAGTAAATTGCATAATCTTAAATGGGAATGGGGTAATTACTCATAAAAGTAAATGGCAAAAATTAAAGAGAATGGGTAAGATCAGAAATGGGGAATTCATTGGGCTCAGGAGATGTTGCATTCTCCGGATCAAGTTCATTTTCATCTCTTCCTCAATCAATGCATTCATTGATCTCCTTGGCAATCTTAAGTGATCGAATTCCAATTTCTTGGTAATTCAATCTCTCAAATCTTGATCAATAGCCAATTCCTTGGTCAATTGCTCATGAGAAGAGATGAAGTATGGTCACTGATTATACCACATGCATTTCCCAAATCAAGTGTTAGTAGGATTATAGTCACATATCCATCCAAACCCAATTTGGTCCAGCATGAGAAAGCATTCCTAGCATGATCTCTTCATTCCTCTTTCAAGGTTTAGAAGAGATCTAAGTATGAATAGCTTCTTTTCCAAGATAACTACCCAATTGGATGAAAATCGAAAGCTTTCAAGTAAAATCAAGAGAAAAGATAGAAGAAGGAGAATGAAAACTAATATTGATCCATCAAATTACAACAGAGCTCCCTAACCCAATGAAAGGGGTTTAGTTGTTCATAGCTTTGGAAAATAAAAACAAAGATGGAGAATACATGATGAAAGTAAAACTAGAAAAATATGCAGAGAGAGTAAATACGGAGAGTAGTTCTATGCCAAAAGCTCCCTATAGTCTCCAACTCCCCAAATTAATTCAAAGCTACTCCTATATATACTACTCTTCCGATCTTCTAGTTGGCTCTTCAAGTCTTGGGTATGGGCCTCTGAATCTTGAGTTTGAAGCAGTTATCCTTTTCCTTGGGCTTAGCTTTGCTTGCGGAGAGAAAAGGTGAAGTAGGCAGAGACTTTGGCTTAGGACGTTAGTGGTGTCAACGTTAAGTGAAAGTGTGGGTTCAAGAACGTTAGTGACAATCACCTTTTTCGCTAACGTTCCTAACCCAAATATGATCACGTTGACTTCAACGTTAGTGGCACTAACGTGACCACTAACGTTGCCTCTTAGTCCTTCGCACACGTTATTGGGACTTACCTTTCCCAATAACGTGGAGAGTCCTCCCTTGTCCCTACGTTAGAGTCCACGTTAACTAGGTTAACATGGCTTCTAACGTAGCAGTGCCAATTCTTCGAGAACGTTAGTGACACTTACCTTTGTCACTAACGTTCCAATGTGCCCCTATTTCCCACATTAGAGTCCACGTTAACTAAGTTAACGTGGCTTCTAACATAGTCATGCTAGCCATCTCCAACGTTAGTGACAAAGGTGAGTGTTACTAACGTTGGCTCATCATCTCTTTATCCACGTTAGCTTCCACGTTAACTAATTTAACGTGGGAGTTAACGTTGCTCATGGTGGCTCTTGGTGGTTCACCCCAACGTTAGTGACAAAGGTAAGTGTCACTAACGTTGGCTATCAATTGCTCTCTCCACGTTAGCTTCCACGTTAACTAAGTTAACGTGGGAGTTAATGTGGCTTATGGAGGCTTGGCCAACGTTAGTGACAAAGGTGAATGTCACTAACGTTGGCTTCACTTTTGCTTCATATCGTTAGAGTCCACGTTAACTAAGTTAACGTGGCTCTTAATGTGGCCACTTATGAGCTTGGTCCAACGTTAATGACAAAGGTAAGTGTCACTAACGTTGGCTCCATTTTCTTTCTTCCACGTTAGAGTTCACGTTAACTTAGTTAACGTGACTCTTAACGTGGGGCATGATGGCTTCGAGAGCGTTATTGGCGATTACTTTTCTCATTAACGTTGCAAGCTAGCTCCCATTCCACGTTAGTGGTCACGTTAGTTAGACTACCGTGGCTGCTAACGTGGTTCTTCCTTGCTTCCTTTGTCCTGAAATCAAGCAACAAAGTGCATCAAAGTTCTAGTCCAATTCATGAGTCATGCATCATCTAATTTGTCATATAATTCATGCAAAATTCTCATGGAATCATGTGAAGTGCACAATGTATGCTTGAATCAAGATGTAAGTGAATATCTACCCAAAACTAGCTTATTTTCTAAGAAAATGCATGAAACTACCTTAAAAACAGTAAAGAAAAGGTTAGTGAAACTGGCCAAAATGCCCTGGCATCACATCTCCAGACGCTTATCTGAAATTCCCACAAATGAATTACATAAGTAACTTTATCTTATTTTATGTTTTATTTATCTTTTAATTATCAAAACCCCATAACCATTTAAATCCGCCATACTGAGATTTACAAGGATGACCATAGCTTGCTTCAAGCTGACAATCTTCGTGGGATCGACCTTTACTCACGTAAGGTTTATTACTTGGACGACCCAGTGCACTTCCTGGTTAGTTACGCGGAGTTGTGAGAAAAGTGTGTAATCACAATTCCGTTTACCAGGAACGTTGCCAGTCCAACGTTGATGCCAACATGCGCGATTTGAGCTTTAAAATTTCATTTTGAAAACGCACATCGACGCGCACGCGTATGCTACGTGTACGCGTGAGCTTAAGTTTTGGCAATCCACGCGCATGCATAAGTGACGCGCACGCGTGGATACATCAACGTTGGAGGGAGCATTGTTGGTCCAACACTGTGGCCAACGTGCATGAAAACGTTTCACATTGGATTTGGGAATTTTGCATCCACGCGCACGCAAGCATTGGCAGCGCAAACGTGTGAAGAGGTGAATTTTACCACCCAGGCGTACGCATATGTCACGCGTACGCGTGGACAAGAAAACGTTGGCACTCCACCGTTGAGCCAAATGTTGCTTAAAACATCCAAAAGCAATTTTCTCTGAAGGACGTTTGACTCAATATTTGCCCTCAAACATGGGCATTAGAACTCTGCAAATCAAAGCACATCTCTTCTCAACAGCATTGGAGCAACTTCAACCCATTTCAATTAAGGCCAAAAGCCCAATTCAGAGACTGAAGATCAATGGAAGAAAGTGTATAAATAGCTTAGAGTTCAAGTTAGTTAGAAGGGGGGCTGGGAAACTGATATTGAAACTCTGCCCAATTCAATTTTACTTTCTCGGCAACTTTTCAATTCTGTAATGTATCTTTCAATTCCATTTTCCATTTTGAGATCTACGAACAACTAAACCCCTTTCATTGGGTTAGGGAGCTCTATTGTAATTCAATGGACCAATAATAGTTTTAATCTTCTTCTTTTATCTTTTCTCTTGATTTTGTTAGAAAGCTTTTGATCATAATTCAATTGGATAGTTGTCTTGACAGAGAAGCTATTCATAATTGGAATTCTTCTGATCCTTGAGAGAGGGCTGAAGAATTCATGTTAGAATTGCTTTCTCACATTGGATTAGATTTAGGATTGGATGGATATTGTGACATTTAATCCTACCAATACTTTGATCTATGAATTTGTGTGGTAGAATCAGTGACCAAACTTCAACTCTTCCCATGAGCAATTAAATCAAGACACTGGACAATTGTTCATGTTTAGAGAGATTGGTGAGCCAAGAAATTGGGATCCAATCATCTAAGATTGCCAAGCAAAGTCATTGAATGCATTGATTGAGGAAGAGATGAAAATGATTTGATTCAAAGAGTTCAATATCTCCTGAAACCCAATGAATCCCCTTCGCTGATCTACCTATTCTTTTACATTCTGTCTTTAATTTGATGCTCAATTTCCCCATTCCCATTTAATTTCTTGCAATTTAAGCTTCTGCCCTTTAATTACTTGCAATTTAAGTTTATGTTCTTTATATTCTGCAATTTAATTTCGGTTCCTTTAATTTCTTGCAATTTAAGTTTCACGCCAATTTACATTCTGCGATTCCAATTTCAAATCGGATTTAGTTCAACTAGAACAATTCTCCAATTAACATTGATCAACCAACCAATCCTTGTGGGATTTGACCTCACTCTACAGTGAGTTTTTACTTGACGACAATCCGGTGCACTTGCCGGTAGAAAATTGTTGAGAGACCGTTTTCATGACATCACGCGTACGCATGGGTCACGCGTACGCGTCGCCTGGATTTTTCTTGTCATGACGCGTACGGGTGGTGAACAAACTTGTGATCGTTTATTCTTTGGTAACGGCGCCAAAAACTTGGAGACGCACGTTCATAATCTTAGTTCTTTGTCACAACTTCGCACAACTAACCAGCAAGTGCACTGGGTCGTCCAAGTAATAAACCTTATGTGAGTAAGGGTCGATCCCACGGAGATTGTCGGTTTGAAGCAAGCTATGGTTACCTTGTAAATCTGAGTCAGGCAGATTCAATTGGTTATGAAGATTTGATAATTAAAATATAAATAAAATATAAAATAGGATAGAGATACTTAGGCAATTCATTGGTGAGAATTTCAGATAAGCATATGGAGATGCTTTTGTTCCTTCTGACCCTCTACTTTCCTACTGTCTTCATCCAATCCTTCATACTCCTTTCCATGGCAAGATGTATGTTGGGCATCACCGTTGTCAATGGCTACTTCCCATCCTCTCAGTGAAAATGGTCCAAAATGCGCTGTCACCGCACGGCTAATCATCTGTCGGTTCTCGATCATGCTGGAATAGGATTCAGTAATCCATTTGCGTCTGTCACTACGCCCAGCACTCGCGAGTTTGAAGCTCGTCACAGCCATCCCTTCCCAGATCCTACTCGGAATACCACAGACAAGGTTTAGACTTTTTGGATCTCGTGAATGGCTGCCAATAATTCTAGCCTATACCACGAAGACTCTGATCGTAAATCAGGAGACTAAGAGATATGCATTCAAGCCTGCTTTCATGTAGAACGGAAGTGTTTGTCAGGCACGCGTTCATAAGTGAGAATGGTGATGAGTGTCACATAATCATCACATTCATCATGTTCTTGTGTGCGAATGAATATCTTAGAGAATAAATAGGCTTGTGTTAAATAGAAAAATAATAGTACTTTGCATTAATTCATGAGGAACAGCAGAGCTCCACACCTTAATCTATGGTGTGTAGAAACTCCACCGTTGAAAATACATAAGTGAAAATAGGGTAGACATGGCCGAGTGGCCAGCCTCCCATGGAGGTCGTAGAATGTAAAAGTTACATAATGTGTTCCAGAGATGTGAAATAAATCACTAAAAGAAGTTTTTATACTAAACTAGTAACTAGGGTTTACAAAATTGAGTAAATGATGCAGAAATCCACTTCCGGGCCCACTTGGTGTGTGCTTGGGCTGAGCATTGAAGCTTTCACATGTAGAGGTCTTCCTTGGAGTTGAACGCCAGTTTGTAACTTGTTTCTGGCATTTAACTCTGCTTTGCAACTTGTTTCTGGTGTTTAACGCCAGAATAGCGCAGAAAGCTGCCGTTGAACGCCAGTTTGCATCGTCTAAACTTAGGCAAAGTATGTACTATAATATATTGCTGGAAAGCCCTGGATGTCTACTTTCCAACGCAGTTGAGAGCGCGCCATTTGGACTCTTGTAGCTCTAGAAACTGCATTTTGAGTGTAGGGAGGTCAGAATCCAACAGCATCTGCAGTCCTTCTTCAGCCTCTGAATCACATTTTTGCTCAAGTCCCTCAATTTCAGCCAGAAAATACCTGAAATCACAGAAAAACACACAAACTCATAGTAAAGTCCATAAATTTAATTTTTATTTAAAAACTAATAAAAATATATTAAAAACTAACTAAATCATACTAAAAACTATGTAAAAACAATGCCAAAAAGCGTATAAATTATCCGTTCATCACAACACCAAACTTAAATTGTTGCTTGTCCCCAAGCAACTGAAAATCAAATAGGATAAAAAGAAGAGAATATACTATAAATTCCAAAATATCAATGAAACTTAGCTCCAATTAGATGAGCGGGACTAGTAGCTTTTTGCCTCTGAATAGTTTTGGCATCTCACTTAATCCATTGAAGTTCAGAATGATTGGCATCTATAGGAACTTAGAATTTAGATAGTGTTATTGATTCTCCTAGTTCAGTATGTTGATTCTTGAACATAGCTACTTTATGAGTCTTGGTCGTGGCCCTAAGCACTTTGTTTTCCAGTATTACCACCGGATACATAAATGCCACAGACACATAATTGGGTGAACCTTTTCAGATTGTGACTCAGCTTTGCTAGAGTCCCCAGTTAGAGTTGTCCAGGGTTCTTAAGCACACTCTTTTTTTTCTGCTTTGGATCTTGACTTTAACCGCTCAGTCTCAAGCTTTTGGCTTGACACCTTCACGCCACAAGCACATGGGTAGGGACAGCTTGGTTTAGCCGCTTAGGCCAGGATTTTATTCCTTTGGGCCCTCCTATCCACTGATGCTCAAAGCCTTGGATCCTTTTTATTACCCTTGCCTTTTGGTTTAAAGGGTTACTAGCTTTTTGCTCTTGCCTTTTGGTTTAAAGAGCTCTTGGCTTTTTCTGCTTGCTTTCTCTTTTTTTTTTTTGCCAATTTTCTTTTCTTTTTTTTTCACAAGCTTTTGTATTCACTGCTTTTTCTTGCTTCAAGAATCAATTTTATAATTTTTTAGATTATCAAATACCATTTTTCCTTTTTCATCATTTTTCAAGAGGCAACAATTTTAACATTCATAAACAACAAATTCAAAAGATATATGCACTGTTCAAGCATTCATTCAGAAAACAAAAAGTATTGCCACCACATCAAAATAATTAAACTAATTTCAAGGATGAATTCGAAATCATGTACTTCTTGTTCTTTTGTGATTAAAAGCATTTTTCATTTAAGAGAGGTGACGGATTCATAGGACATTCATAGCTTTAAGACATAGACAATTAAACACTAATGATCATATAGTAAAGACACAAACATAAATAAAATATAAGGCTCAAAAACCGAAAAACAGGAAAATAAGAACAAGGAGATTAAGGAACGAGTCCACCTTAGTGAGGGTAGCGTCTTCCTCTTCTCAAAGAACCAATGGTGCTCTTGAGCTCCTCTATGTCTCTTCCTTGTCTTTGTTGCTCCTCCCTCATAGCTCTTTGATCTTCTCTAATCTCATGGAGAATGATGGAGTGCTCTTGGTGTTCCATCCTTAGTTGTCCCATGTTGGAACTTAATTCTCCTAGGGAGGTGTTAATTTGCTCCCAATAGTTTTGTGGAGGAAAGTGCATCCCTTGAGGCATCTCAGGGACTTCATGGTGAGGAATTTCCTCATGCTCTTTTTGAGGTCCATGATCTCTTGTTTGCTCCATCCTTTTCTTAGTGATGGGCTTGTCCTCATCAATGAGGACATCTCCCTTTATATCAATACTAGCCGAATTGTAGAGGTAGCAAGTGAGGTGAGGAAAGGCTAACCTTGCCAAAGTGGAGGACTTGTCAGCCACCTTGTAGAGTTCTTGAGGTATAATCTCATGAACTTTCACTTCCTCCCCAATCAGGATACTATGGATCATGATGGCCCGGTCTACAGTAACTTCAGACCGATTGCTAGTAGGAATAATCGAGCGTTGAATGAACTCCAACCATCCTCTAGCTACAGGCTTAAGGTCCGGTCTTCTCAATTGAACCGGCTTGCCTCTTGAGTTAACTTTCCATTGAGCTCCTTCCACACATATGTCCATGAGGACTTGGTCTAACCTTTGACCAAAGTTGACCCTTCTAGTGTAGGGACGTTCATTTTCTTGCATCATTGGCAAGATGAACGCCAACCTTACATTTTCCAGACTGAAATCTAAGTATTTCCCCCGAACCATTGTAAGCCAATTCTTTGGATTCGGGTTCCTACTTTGATCATGGTTCCTAGTGATCCATGCATTTGCATAGAACTCTTGAACCATTAAGATCCCGACTTGTTGAATAGGATTAGAGAGAACTTCCCATCCTCTTCTTCTAATCTCTTGTCGAATCTCCGGATATTCGCTCTTTTTGAGCTTAAAAGGGACCTCAGGGATCACCTTTTTCTTGGCCACAACTTTATAGAAGTGGTCTTGATGGACCTTTGAGATGAATCTCTCCATCTCCCATGACTCAGAGGTGGAAGCAATTGCCTTCTCTTTCCTCTTTCTTGAGGTTTCTCTGGCCTTAGGTGCCATTGATGGTTATGGAAAAACAAAAAAGCAATTCTTTTACCACACCAAACTTAAAAGGTTTGCTCGTCCCTGAGCAAAAGAAGAAAGAAAGTAGTAGAAGAAGAAGAAAATGGAGGAGATGAAGGGAGAGAGTGTATTAGGCCAAGGGGGAGAAGTGGTGGTTGTAATGTGTGAAAATGGAGTAGTGTTGAGGGGTTTATATAGGGGTGAGGTGGAGGGTAGGTTTTGGCCATTAGGGTTGGGTTTAGGAGGGAAAAGAATTTGAATTTTGGAGGTGGGTGGGGTTTATGGGGAAGAGTGGATGGATGTGAGTGGTTAAGGGTACTTATGGAAGAGGTATGGAGATGATTGGTGAAGGGTATTTGGGGAAGAGAGTTATGAAAAGGTGTAAAGAGGAGAGAAGAAGAGATGGGATAAGTAGGGATCCTGTGGGGTCCACAGATCCAGAGGGGTCAAAGACTTAACATCCCTGCTCTATTTAGGCGTGTAAAACGCCCTTAGAATGCATGTCAGGCGTTAAACGCCAGCTTGCTGCTTGTTTCTGGCGTTTAATGCCAATTCCCTGCTCTGTTCTGGCGTTAAACGCCAGTCTGGTGCTTGTTTCTGGCGTTTAACACCAGCTTGATGCTTCTTTCAGGCGTTAAACACCAGTTTGATGCTTCTTACTGGCGTTTAAACGCTAGTAAGCTCTTCCTCCGGGGTGAGCTATTTTTAATGCTGTTTTTCATTCTATTTTTGATTTTTCAGTAGTTTTTGTGACTTCAGATGATCATCAACCTAAAGAAAACATAAAATAGCAACTAAAAATAAATAGATATAATTAAATAACATTGGGTTGCCTCCCAACAAGCGCTTCTTTAATGTCAATAGCTTGACAGTGAGCTCTCATGGAGCCTCACAGATGTTCAGAGCATTGTTGGGACCTCCCAACACCAAACTTAGAGTTTGAATGTGGGGGTTCAACACCAAACTTAGAGTTTGGTTGTGGCCTCCAAACACCAAACTTGGAGTTTGACTGTGGGGGCTTTGGTTGACTCTACAGTAAGAGAAGCTTTTCATGCTTCCTCTCCATGGTTACAGAATGAGAACCTTGAGTCTTAAATACAAGGTAGTCCTCATTCAGTTGAAGAACCAAGTCTCCTCTATCCACATCAATCACAGCTTTTGCTGTGGCTAGGAAGGGTCTTCCAAGGATGATGGATTCATCCTCATCCTTTCCAGTGTCTAGGATTATGAAATCAGCAGGGATGTAAAGGCCTTCAACCTTTACTAACACATCCTCTACTAGTCCATAAGCCTATTTTCTTGAGTTGTTTGCCATCTCTAACGAGATTTTGGCAGTTTGCACCTCAAAGATCCAAAGTTTCTCCATTACAGAGATTGGCATAAGGTTAATGCCTGACCCTAGGTCACATAGAGCCTTCTCAAAGGTCATGGTGCCTATGGTGCAGGGTATTAAGAATTTACCAGGATCCTGTTTCTTTTGAGGTAATTTGTGCCTATCCAATGCATTCAGTTCATTGGTGAGCAAGGGAGGTTTATCTTCCCAAGTCTCATTACCAAATAATTTGGCATTCAGCTTCATGATTGCACCAAGGTACTTAGCAACTTGCTCTTTAGTAATGTCTTCATCCTCTTCAGAGGAAGAATACTCATCAGAGCTCATGAAGGGCAGAAGCAGGTTCAATGGAATCTCTATGGTCTCTAGATGAGCCTCAGATTCCTTTGGTTCCTCAAAGGGAAACTCCTTATTGGTCAGTGAACGTCCCAGGAGGTGTTCCTCACTAGGGTTCACGTCCTTCTCCTCCTTTCTGGGTTCGGCCACACCAAGTAAGGTTATGGCCTTGCACTCTCTTTTTGGATTATCTTCTGTATTGCTTGGGAGAGTACTAGGAGGAGTTTCAGTGACTCTTTTACTCAGCTGGCCCACTTGTGCCTCCAGATTTCAAATGGAGGACCTTGTTTCATTCATGAAACTTAGAGTGGCCTTAGATAGATCAGAGACTATATTTGCTAAGCTAGATGGATTCTGCTTAGAATTCTCTGTCTGTTGCTGAGAGGATGATGGAAAAGGCTTGCTTTTGCTAAACCCGTTTCTTCCACCATTATTAAAGCCTTGTTGAGGCTTTTGTTGATCCTTCCATGAGAAATTTGGATGATTTCTCCATGAGGGATTATAGGTGTTTCCATAGGGTTCACCCATGTAATTCACCTTTGCTATTGCAGTGTTCTCAGGATCATAAGCTTCTTCTTCAGAAGATGCTTCTTTGGTACTGTTGGATGCAGCTTGCAATCTATTCAGACTCTGAGAAATCATATTGACTTGCTGAGTCAATATTTTGTTCTGAGCCAATATGGCATTAAGAGTATCAATTTCAAGAACTCCCTTCCTTTGAGGCGTCCCATTACTCACAGGATTCCTTTCAGAAGTGTACATGAACTGGTTATTTGTAACCATGTCAATGAGTTCCTGAGCTTCTGCAGGTGTTTTCTTTAGGTGAATGGATCCACCTGCAGAATGGTCCAATGACATCTTTGATAATTTAGACAGACCATCATAGAATATATCCAGGATGGTCCATTCTGAAAGCATGTCAGAAAGACACTTTTTAGTCAGTTGCTTGTATCTCTCCCAAGCTTCATAGAGGGATTCACCTTCTTTCTATTTGAAGATTTGAACATCCACTCTAAGCTTGCTAAGCTTTTGAGGAGGAAAGAACTTGGCTAAGAAAGTCGTGACCAGCTTATCCCAAGAGTTCAGGCTATTTTTAGGTTGAGAGTCCAACCATATTCTAGCTCTGTTTCTTACAGCAAATAGGAAAAGCATAAGCCTGTTGATGGTGTATTTTTGGAAAACGGATTTTCAAACACCTAAAACTCACTGGCAAGTGTACCGGGTGGCATCAAGTAATAATAACTCACATGAGTGAGGTCGATCCCACAGGGATTGAAGGATTGAGCAATTTTAGTTTAGTGGTTGATTTAGTCAAGCGAATCAAGTGTTGGTTTGAATGGTTTGTAATTAACAGAAGCTAAATTGCATGAAATGTAAAGAAAGAGGGAAGAATTGCAGTAAATTAAAGAGAACAGAAAGTAAAAGTGTTGAATCTTAAAGAACAAGTAAATTAAATTGCAGAAGCTTAGATTGTAAGAAATGTAAATGACTGAATCTTAAAGTGCAAGGAATATAAATTGCTTGAATTATAAAAGGGTTCAGGGAGCTGGGATTACAGAAATTTAACAATCACAAGTGAATTGCAACAAACAGCAGAGCGAAAAATGAATTAAATTGAAGTAGATCTCAAACAGAAAAGTAAAAATGCTTGAAGAATTAAAACAGAAAGTAAATGTAGCTTAATTGCAGAAGTTAAAAGAGAAATTGAAGATCTCAGGAGTGGAAGAGACTAGAAAACAAGTCTAGATCTCAAATCCTTCCTTGATCCAACAAGAACAATTGCAAAAGAAAATGGAAAGTAAATTGCAGAAGAAGTAGAAGAGTGAAAGTAGTAAACAGAATTTGCAATCAAATCAAAGTTCTTAGAATTATGCAGAAAGATAAAACAAGAGATCTCAAGGTGAGATTGAAACAGAATTTCTTCAATTCTTCACCCAAGATCCAAGACAAGAAGTAAAGAGCGCTCAAGCAAGAACAAGGAAGAAGAGAGATCAATTCTCCTTCCAAATTCTCCAAGATCCAAATTCAAAGTAAAAACTCTAAAAATTATAAAAATGAAAATTCTCAATGAAGCAAAAGGTTCAAAAGTTCCTCTCTAAATCAAACTAGCTTCTATTTATACACTTTCTATTCTTGGATTTTAGATTTTGGGTGGGCTTTTTAATTTGATGAAGAATTGAATTTAATTGGATTTTTAATTGAATTTTTAGCCCATGAGTGTTGCTCCCAGTGGAGTGCTATGCTCTTGAGGGGAGCGGAGCATTGCCTTGTCTTGGAGCCCTTTGTTGCGTGCCAAAGTTGGGTAGCATTCAGGATAGCGCTCCGCTCTTGTGGGTAGCGGAGCATTGTTGCTTGTGGTGTGTCTTGTGCACGCACCAAGTCCTCCTGGCCGTGCAAGCTTGTGCAAGGAATGAAGAGAGTAGCGCTCTGCTCTCCATGGGAGCGTAGCACTCCTTTTGCTTGGGTGAGGTCCCAAGTTCGAAACTTGTTGGAGGCATGCGCTGGCTCTTTTTCTTTGTGAAGGAAGTGGCGCCTTACTCCTTGCTTCCTTAAGGTGCTTTGTTCGATCCTTAGGGATAGCATTTAGCCATTTTTGGCTTATTTCCTTTGTGAGTAGCGCTCCCGCACTCCCCCTTGCTCATGAGTTCGAACCTTGTGGCAAGCATTGGCAAACATTTTCCCTTGTAATTATTTTGGATGAAGCCCGATAATGCTCTTGGCAAGAGCGGAGCATCATTCTTCTCCCCTTTCTTTCTTGGTTCCAAATTGTGCTCCGCTCTCAAGGGGAGCGTAGCATCAAGCCTTGCTTTCTTGGTTCATTGTTGTGCTCCCTTGAGAGAGTGCTCCACTCCTAAAGAGAGTGTTGTGCTTCCTCCTTCTATGTGCCATGCTTCCTTGTTTCCTTTGCAACATTCTTCTCTTCCTTGGGCCACACTTCTTAGGCCACGCTTTCCTGATTTCTTCTTTTCTTCACCTACAAGTAATCAAAATAACCTATCAAAGTATCATCAAATTCACAAGGTTTATAAATCATTTAAATATCAATTAAATTTAGTTCAAACCTCATGATTTAGTATCAATTAAATGGTGGTTGATTGAATCAAAAAAATCATGCAATTCCATTCCAAATTACTTACTTACAATGCAAGAAAGTGCATAAAACCAAATAAAAATAGAGAAAAAGACTAGTAAAACTAGGCTAAGATGACTTGTCATCACAACACCAAACTTAAAACTTGTTTGTCCCCAAGCAAGCATCAAACATAAGAGAAGATAACATGAAATAGAGAGGTATGCATGTCCTTATTAAGCAGATAGTTGAACTTGGTTCATGGGGTTTTATGCAGATCAATAGTAGCTCATTTATTACTTGCTGTTAAATAAACAATGTTTCCTCAAGGGTTCACTAAGGTTGCTGCTACAATGCCTTGCTTTCTGCTTACTTCCCTTGTTAGCTTTTTCCTTCTTTCTTTTGCTTAGATGGCTTATTACTTATTGAAGGCTTGGTGTCAAATGTTGCAGTAGCCTTTGGCTTAATTATACTCAACATTTCTTCACCACAGACACATGGCTCACCTTTTTCTTCCTAGGATCATTGATTCCCAGCATCTCTTTGGATCACTAAGTGTTTTGTAGCTAGGTTGCTCTTTATTGTGGACTTTCAGTTGGCAATCCCAAATCAGTTGATCTAAGTGGCCAAGTTTTGAAATACTCCTTAGAACTTACTTGTCCAAGCATATCATAGTACAAAAACACCACAGGCATGTGTCCTAGGGTCCAAGCTATTGGTGTCTAGCCTTATTGTTTGTTTCTTTGCCACTTTTTGGCTTTTTCTATTTCCTTTTCTTTCTGTTTTGGTTCATTTTCAAGGGATTTTTATCAATTGAAGGATCATAGCAGCAACTAGTTTAAGCTTCAAGTAACATGTCATTATGCAGCATTTATTTTGTGAGCAAACAATTGAATCAAACACATACCACCACTAACTTTCATCCTAACTTCTGCAACATTGGACAATTACTTTTCTAAATCAAACATCTTTCTTTTATTCAAACAGCAAGGGGAGCAAAACAGAGTATTCAAGCTAATGAAGGATGACAATTATTATGCAGATAACTTTTTAAGCTAAAATATATGCAAAACAAAGAACAATTGGAGGTATATCATGTTTCAGATACACATCTTCCATATTTAGTTTGAAATAATGAAAGAACTTCACCACCTTCTAGTTGTCATGTCCCTGGTTATTGCTTGATTCTCCCTTCTTCTTCTTTCTCTTCCAGAGCTTGGAGTAGTCCTAAATTTCTTCACTAGGGCACCTTCTATCCCAGACAAGATCTAATAGACCTAAGAGCCCAACTGCCTCCAATCTTTCATGTGTTACCTCTTTGAAGTGATGAGATCTTGCTTTCTGTCGATCTCTAAATTCTTGGCACTGCTCAAATGGTTTGATTTGTGGATCCATTGATGGCATATTGTGGTCAAATACTCTAACCTTGCTTGCATATTTTCATCAGACTCTATTTGTTGCACATGTCTAATCTCTCCAATAATATGATGAATGTTTTTCCACTGATACAAGTTGTAAGTATATTCCCCATATTTGGCTTGCGTCAGGAATATTTTGTCATATGACTCTTGAAGTCTTGTTGTTTGTTCTCTTTGCCCCTCAAGAATCTTGGCTTGAAATTCTTGTTGTTGGACCATCATTTGTTGCTGCCACCTCTCTAGTCTTTCCTCCATTCTGTGCTGCCAAGCTTTATTTTGCTCCCTATCTTTCAAATATTGCTCCCGGTGCTCTAGATATTGCTCTTGGTGCCTTGAATATTGCTCTTGTGCTCTCACATTTTGTTGTGATATTTTCTCAAGAGCTCTTTGTAGTTGACTCATATCTATGGCACTGTGAGCTTGCTCTTCCCCTTCCTCTGATCTTCTTCTCTTTTGGGGTTTTTCTTCTTGATCATCATCCTCAGTAATTCCTTCCATGTTTCTCTTTGTGATTCCCGTCCCCTTTTTTACTTTCTCTGTGTCCTCATCTTCAAAAATCACTCCAGCTTTGTTGCATAGCCTTAGAATGGTGCTTGGATGGCCGAGCCTAGTTGATTTGTTTGTGCTCTCAGCTATCTCTTGAATACTGTCGGCTATGAGTTGTGCAAGGTTGATTTCTCCCCCATGTAAGATACAGTATGTCAAGAGTGCTCGCTTGATTGTGACCCCTGAGGTGTTTCCAGTAGGGAGTATAGATCTCCTTACTACCTCATACCACCTCTTGGCCTCAGGAATGAGATTTATTCTTTTCAATTGGCTTGGGATTCTTTTTGAAACTCTTTTCCAGTCTGTGTCTTCCAAGCATATACCCTATAAGATCTCATCAGGGTCATTTTCTCCCTGCAGTCTGGCCTCATAGCTGAGCTCTTCATAAGTTATGGTTCTCAAATTCAAGGTCCTTGTAATGGATGCTGGACTGAAATTCACTTCAACTCCTCTAACATAACTTTTCTAAGGGATGCTGTCTTCACTCTCTTTCACAGCATTTGCATAAAATTCCCTGATCATGACTGCACTAATCTTGGTGATAGGATCGCATAGAATATCCCACTTTCTTTCCCTAGTGATCTACCTCATGATGGAGTATTCCCCGTCCCTCAGCTCAAAACCCCTCTCATGAATGATGTTCTTTGTTTTCATGAATCTATGATATTTTCTTTCATGAAACTGAGATCTAAACTTCCTTGTATCATAGGATGGGGGTTCGGTTACCATTGGTTCCTTCCCTTGTCTTCTCTTTGAACTTGATGAAGCCATGAATTCAGTTAGAGGGAGAAGGTAGGGGTGGATTTGTGGTTGGTTGAGGTACGATTTTATAGTGTAAAGAGAGAATGAAGAAAGAAATATTGCTGTTGAGAGGGGAGTGGGACGTGTTTAGGATTGCACAAGGTGGAACAAGGACATATGATTGTAAGAAACACTTGTATGAATATGTGATGCAAGAAATGTCCGAACCTATTTATAGGCAGGGCGTTAAAGCTTTGGACAAAGACCATACTTGAAGAGGGATTCGGTCATGACTTATGAAGGGTGGAGATTGAGTTGAACAACATAGTAACTTCATGATATGAACGGCTTGCATGTTCTCTTGAGGATTGACAAGGATTCTCTTCCCATTGGTTGCATGAGGTTCGTCCTCCAAGGTGACTAGCATGCAGATTTTTGCTTTCCAAGGTAGGCACACCTCTCTAGGCACATGTGATCCTTCTCTCTTAGCTTGTCATAGCCGTATCTTCATCTTGTCTTTTCCTCAACCTTCTTTTTCCTAATTAAATCAAAATGGTATACTTTAGGACACAATTGTAGCACGGTGATGAAGTGGTGAATGCTTGGATTATTTATTATGTTTCTTAGTCATAAAAGACCAATTGTGTCCCTTACTTAGTGAACCAAGGTTTGGTGAACACCAAACTTGTCTCTTGCTAAGGGATTGATGTCAAATGCAAGCAATTTATCACAATTGATGCTTTCATCATGAGTTCTAATTCATTTTCTAATATAAATTCCTGAAATGAAACAATGTATGATTCATCTATGCATGACTTTGAATTTTTTTGAACAAAAGTTGATTCTTCTGAAAAATGGTATATATGCAGACACCAAACTTAATGTTTGGTCATATACTTCATCGAGATGACTAAGCATATGATCTAAGAATGCATGAAAAGCTTATTTTTGTGTGCTGTCAAGCACACCAAACTTAGAAGTCTGGCATGTGTTTTAAAACAGTGTATGCATCTGTCAAGTATATCTAATAAAATTCAAAATCATGCTAAGGTGATCATAATTTATTGAATTCAAAAATGAGCAAGAATCTTAAATCATGGGTCGCCTCCCATGGAGCGCTCTTTTATTGTCATTAGCTTGACATTGTGCCCTTCTTTTATGGTGGTTGATGACTGTAGTGTCTCAGCTTATCCCCCCTGACTGTGAGCTTCTTCTTTGTTCCATGAAGTTCAATTTCGGCATGCTCTAGCGAGAGTATTTTGCTGACATTATAGTAGTCATCAGCTTGTTGGATTGCCCCTAGTTGTTGATAGATCAACTATACTTTATCATCCTTGGAGAACCCCTCTGTTGGAATCTTTTTGTTCTTCCAACCCTTTTTAGTCTTGTTCTTGTTTTTCTTCCTTCTTTTTGTTGATCCTCCTTCTTTAACAGTAGGTTTCACTTTGGGACTGTTCTTCTCGATGACTGACACATCAATGTCTTCTTGAATTTCTTCATTGCTCTGCACAGTCTCTTTCTCTTTTTTCCCTGCTGCATTATCTATTTCTTACTTTAGAAGGTAACTACTGATCGTCTTGTTAATTCCTTCCTTCCACTGCAAGTTTTCCTTGTCAGTTTCCTTGCAGTCTTTCTTTTCATCAATGAGCTGTGTTTCTGGAAATACATTCAGGGTGACACTTTCATCATGCATTCTGAGGGTTAACTCTCCTTGCTCTACGTCTATAATGGCCCTAGCAGTGGCCAAGAATGGTCTTCCCAGTATAATAGAATCACCTTCATCCTCATCTGAATCTAAGACCACAAAATCTGCAGGAAAGATGAATTTGTCTACCTTGACTAGAAGGTTCTCAATCACACCCCTGGGACATATCACTGACTTGTCCACCAATTCTAAAGACATCTGTACTGGTTTCACTTCTTCTATGCATAGCTTTTTCACTAGAGAGGAAGGCATCAGATTGATACTATCCCCTAAGTCACACATTGCCTTATTGATGGTCATACTGTCAATGGCACAAGGTAAAAAGAAACTTCCAGGACCTTCAAGTTTAGGGGGAAGTCCTTTCTGGATTAATGCTCTGCATTCTTCAGGGAGCAGTATAGTTTCATTTTCTTGCCAACTTCTCTTCTTATTAATAAGCTCCTTCAAAAACTTGGCATACAGAGGCATTTGCTCAAGTGCCTCAGCTAGGGGTATGTTGATCTCTAATTTCTTGAAGATTTCAAGAAATTTAGGGAAGTGTTGGTCCTTAGTCTCCTTGTTGAACCTTTGGGGATATGGCAATGGAGGTGTGAAGTTCACTCCCTGCCTGTGGTCCTTGGTTGGTTCTTCAATTGCTTCCTTTCCTTTTCTTGAAATTTTTGGCTGTTCCTCATTTTCTTGAGCCTGCTTTGAAGTTTGCTTGCTTGCTATTACATCCTCATCATTAGCTTCCTCTTTTTCACCCTGTTTCTTGTCATTTTCCTCTAGCTTCTTGGTTGCTTCTTTATTTTTCACCAAGATCTTTCCACTCCTTAGCTGTATAGCTTTGCATTCCTCCTTTGGATTAGGAATGGTGTCGCTTGGGAGTGAGCTTAAAGGTCTCTCAATAGCAATTTGCTTAGAAAGATGTCCAATCTACCTCTCCATATTCTTCATCGAGGCTTCCTAGTTCTTTGTTGTCATCTCTTGGTGCTTCATCATTTTCTCCATTAAGATCTCCAAGTTGGTGATCCTCTGAGAGTCTTGTGAGATTGGTTGGTTGTGGGGTGTTGAGGATTGAGGGTAAGTATTTTGATTGGTGGCTTGGTTATTGGATGGATGATGGTTAGAGTTGGGGTAAGTGTTTTATGGTTTTCTGTATGTGTTTTGGTTATTATTCTGCTGGTTGTTGTGGTTTGTGTTTTTCCAACTGTTTTGATTTGAAGTCCTTTGCCATGGCTGTTGAGTTTGATTGTGATTGTCTCCCCATCTGAGGTTGGGGTGGTTCTTCCAGGAGGGGTTGTAAGTGTCACCATAAACCTCATTTGGCCTAGAATTTTGGTTGTGCATATATTGGATTTGTTCTTGCTGTTGATCCTCTTGAGTTTCTTCATTTGTCCCCCATGTGGATGATGGTTGGCTTGTGTTGACTGCTACAACTTGGAGGCTATCAATTCTTTTGGCCATTTGCTCAAATTGTTGTTAAATTTGCTGCTGCATCATTTTGTTTTGAGCTAAGATTGAGTCCACTCCTTCCAACTCTATCACTCCTTTCCTTTGTGATAGTTGGTGTTGCCTTTGATGAGTAAAGAAATACTGGTTGTTAGCCACTATATCAATGATATTTTGGGCTTCCTCTGCAGTCTTCATCAATTGTAGAGAGCTTCCTGCTGAGTGATCAAGAGTCTCTTGAGATTTCAATGTCAGACCTTCATAAAAATTCTGCAATCTGTCCCATTCATTGAACATTTCAGGAGGGCATTTCCTGATTAGAGCCTTGTATCTCTCCCATGCCTCATAGATGGGTTCAGTGTCCATTTGTGTGAATGTTTGTACTTCAATTTTCAACCTAATGATCCTTTGAGGTGGGTAAAATTTGGCAAGAAACTTACTCACTAGATCATCCCAATTGTTGATGCTGTCTCTTGGGAAGGATTCCAACCATTGAGTAGCTTTGTCTCTGAGAGAAAATAGAAATAACAGTAGCTTGTAGCTGTCAGGATGCACACCATTAGTTTTGACAGTATCACAAATCCTCAAGAAAGTAGACAAGTGTTGGTTCGGATCTTCAAGTGGTCCTCCTCTATAAGAGCAATTATTTTGAACCAAGGTGATGAGTTGTGGCTTTAGTTCAAAGTTATTTGCATTAACATTTGGGGTAAGAATGCTACTCCCATAATGTCTAGGATTTGCAAATATGTAGGAAGCTAAAACTCTTCTCTGTGGTGGATTGTTGTTGTTATTGGCTGTTCCTCCTGGTGGGTTTGTTGGGTTTGTTGAGTGTTCCTCCATATCTTGGAACTCTTCTTCTGAATCCCCTTATACAACAATTGATGCCAGGGCATCATGGCCTATTTTTCTATGCTTTTTCAGTAGATTTTAATTCAGTTTTCATACAATTTCTGCTGATAAAAGAGCAAAAGCATGAAAAATCTCTGCATGAAACAAAATATCAAGCATAGGTGAATTTTAGTTAATATACATGGTAAATATGATGAAATAGATCACACTAAGTGAAAGTATGATTTTGAGCATTATTAGCACACTTAGTATAGTAAAGTTTATCTTGTATGTTACTTTGATACACTTTGTTTGCTTGATTTCAGACTAAAAGAAGCAGAGAAGAGCCACGTTAGTGGCTACGTTAGCGCCACTAACGTGGCCATTAAAGTGGAAGGAAGGAAAGCTTGGAAAGCTAGTGAGAACATTAACGCCACTAACGTTAGCAAAAGGCAAGAAGACCCACGTTAGCGACCCCGTTAGCTTCACTAACATGGGCACTAACGTGGAAAAAAAGAGAAGCCCCAACGTTAGTGAAAAAGTTAATGGCATTAACTTTGAAGAAGGAAAGGGAAACGCCAACGTTAGTGGAAAAGGTGAGTACCACTAACCTTTGCGAAGACTAGAAGACCCACGTTAGCTTCCACGTTAGTTACATTAACGTGGGAACTAACGTGGAAGGAAAGGGAAACGCCAACGTTAGTGGAAAAGGTGAGTGCCACTAATGTTTGCGAAGCAAAGGAAGACCCACGTTAATGGCCACATTAGTGTAGTTAACGTGGACATTAACGTAGGCAAAAATCTCACCCGGCAGCCTGACCATGCCTTCTTCAAACAAGAATAACTTGAGCCACAAAGCTCCAAATGATGTGATTCCAATGGTATTGGGAAGTAGGATTCCAGAGCTTTCCAAGCATATATGGCACTACATGGTGGACACTAAATTTGAGGGAGAAAACCTACCCCGAAAGTGCAATGATGAACATGGGATCAACCTGTAGTAAGGCCAGCTGACCTCTTCACCTTCCAAGAAGTATAACTCGAGTTGTAGAGCTCCAAATGATGCGCTTCCAAAGGCGTTGGAAAGTAGAAATCCAGGACTTTCCAAAAATTTATAATAGTATGGGGTGGACACTAAGTTTGAGCTTCAGAAACTGGAAATATTCATCCTCAGATCGCTAACGTTATTGTGACTCACGTTTTCCAGTAACGCTAGCAACTATGCCAGCGACCTTGTCCACTTCGAAGGGGCATAACTTGAGTTACAGAGGTTCAATTGAGGTGATTCCAGTTGCGTTAGAAAGCTGACATTCAGAGCTTTCCAACGATATATAATACTCTATATTGGGCATGAAATTGGAGCACAAACCAGAGGCATCTTTTAATCCCCAAAACACCAACTGGATAGCAAGTGTGATGTTAGCCACACTAACTTTAGCACTAACGCCACACATGTAGCGTTAGTATGGCTAATGGCAGCAATAACGCTAAGTCATCTTGGACCTCAATTTGATTCACTTCTCTCTCAAGTCACTTCAAATCTCAAGCAAGCAAGCCCACAAGTGTCAACCAATCAAGGCCACAAGAAGCATCTAGAATAGAAATTTTCATTTCATTGTAATTTGCTTTTATTTTCATTTTGTAATTTAGGAGAGCCTATATAAAGGCCTTAGTTTTTACATTCAAGGGATATACTGGAACGGAGAATTGAAGGAAGGGGGAGAGAGTGAAGACCAATTCGAACTTCTGTGAATTGGCACACTCCAAGGGGAGTGGGTCTTCGGACCCCTCCCCTCTTACGCTCTTCTTCCTTTTCTCTTCTTTTCTTCCTTAGGAGTAGTTTCGTTTTCTTTGTACTTTTCATTTATGAATTTTGAAGTTTCAATTTTAGTTTTAATCTTCATCTTTACTTTTCTGCACTTTCTTTCTTTTCTATTTTGGTAGAGCAATGATCAACTAACTCTTTTCATTGGGTTAGGGAGCTCTGTTGTAATTTGATGGATCAATAATAGTTTTCATTACTCTTCTTCTTTCTTTTCTCTTGATTTTACTAGAAAGCTTTCAATCTTCATCCAATTGGATAGTTATCTTGGAAAAGAAGCTATTCATACTTGGATCTCTTCTGAACCTTGGAAGAGGAATGAAGAGATCATGCTAGAAATGCTTTCTCATGTTGGACCAAATTGGGGTTTGGATGGGTATGGTGACTATAATCCTACCAACACTTAATTTGGAAATACATGTGGTATAATCAGTGACCATACTTCATCTCTTCTCATGAGCAATTGACCAAGGAATTAGCTATTGATCAAGATTTGAGAGATTGAATTCCAATGAATTGGAATTCAATCACTTAAGATTGCCAAGGAGATCAATGAATACATTGATTGAGGAAGAGATGATAATGAACTTGATCCAGAGGATTGCAATATCTCTTGATCCCAATGTTCATTTTATTTTTAGTTCTTACATTTACTTTTCTTGCCATTTTACTTTTCTGCACTTTATTGCTTTCTTTACTTTTATGCCATTTACATTTCCTTGTTACTTATCACTCTAATATGATTCGTCTGACTAGGATAATTAATCAACCATTGATTGCTTAATCCGTTAATCTCTGTGGGATTCGACCTCACTCTTTTGTGAGTTATTACTTGACGACAATTCGGTATACTTGCCGAAGGAAAATTGTTGACAGACAGGTTTCCGTGCATCAAGTTTATGGCAACGTTGCCGGGGATTAATTGTGATTAACAAACTACCGGTTGATTGATTACCTAGATTAGACATTTTCTTTTATTTTGGTTTGTTCATGTAATTATTTTTGTTCTTTGTTTTCTATGCTTTGCAACTGTTTGTGTTAATGCCTCACCAAGAAGCCCCTGTTTGTGACAGCTCTGGCTCTTGGTGATTTTGTTATTAATACGACAGTTCCTTTTACTTAGCTTCTTTTCAAATAAAATTGGCATATGATCACATTCTAAGTTTGTTGTTGCCCTGCAACAATCTGTTTTCAATCTTTCTGGATGCTTGCATCAATTCCAAGAGAAAGTGTCACACTAAGTTTGGTGTACCACTTATTTTTCTATGCAATGTATCCAGCAACACCACTTGTTTGTAAAATCATAATGCCTTTGCTTCTTTGGCCTGCAGTGTTATCCTTAATTTTTGCTTGCTTAACCGCATACATCACTTACATTTCAGTATGTAAGACGTTCATGACCCATCATAGACCCCACCACCACTGATTTATTTGCTGCTTGAAGACAAGCAATTAGTCTAAATTGGTGTGGGAAGGGAGAAAAGTAGGAGAAAAAGGGCAACAACAATGAAGATGAACTACAAGGTGGTAAAGTTCCTTTTTCCTCTTACTTATTTCCAGTACATTCAATTGCATGATTGTCTTCTAATTTCTTTGTATGTATGTGTGCTTTCTCCTTATGAATAAGCATAGTTTAATTTTCTTGAATTACAATATGTTGCTGTGACATTATGATTGCCATCTTGAATTTTTGTGAGTCCAAAGCAATGAAGTTTCATGATCATAAACAAACAAGGTCATTTAAGAAGAAGTTAGCATGAGCATATAAGTATTGGGAAGCTAGCATGACTATTGTTGCTCAATTACATTTGAATTTATTTAACTAAAGTTTTCATCTAGGACATTTTATAAAATTTTTGAAATCATGAAAACCTTGAAAAAGCAATTGCAAATAAGGCAAGAAAAGAAAAGGGAGAGAATGAGAAAGTTGAAGGCTCTGAGTACCAATGACAATTCAATTGTTAAGTGCTTGTGGTGTTTATGTATCAAGCAAAAAGCTTGAAAACAAAACATTTAGAGTCAAGGCTAGGCTTAAGTGTAAAAGCACTCTCTCAAAGCTCAAGGCTCTGAGCATCAATGATTAAAGAGTCAAGAAGACAAGAAAATAAAATGAGCCAAAAGAGTCCTCTGATCAAATGCTTGTGGTGCTTATGTATCAAGTGGTAATACTTGAAAACAAAGCATTTAGAGTCGTAGCTTTCAAATCATGGTGCAAAGCACCTAGAAGATAAGATAAAAAGAGAATGAAAAGCTTGTTCAAGGAAGAAACATACAGAAAAGATTTCATATAATGAGCTAGATAGAGGCGTCAATCATCTGAATTTCTTTTGTGATTGTTGCATGCATAGAAAGCTAGCTAACCATGAACATTACACTACTACTCTTCTTACCTTGGATTGTCAAACCTTATTGCATGATTCCCTTCTTGCTTGGGGACAAGCAAGATTTAAGTTTGGTGTTGTGATGCCAGGGCATCCTGGCCTATTTTTCTATGCTTTTTCAGTAGATTTTAATTCAGTTTTCATACAATTTCTGCTGATAAAGGAGCAAAAGCATGAAAAATCTCTGCATGAAACAAAATCTCAAGCATAGGTGAATTTTAGTTAATATACATGGTAAATATGATGAAATAGATCACACTAAGTGAAAGTATGATTTTGAGCATTATTAGCACACTTAGTATAGTAAAGTTTATCTTGTATGTTACTTTGATACACTTTGTTTGCTTGATTTCAGACCAAAAGAAGCAGAGAAGAGCCACGTTAGTGGCTATATTAGCGCCACTAACATGGCCATTAAAGTAGAAGGAAGGAAAGCTTGGAAAGCTAGTGAGAACGTTAACGCCACTAACGTTAGCAAAAGGCAAGAAGACCCACGTTAGCGACCCCGTTAGCTTCACTAACGTGGGTACTAACGTGGAAGAAAAGAGAAGCCCCAAGGTTAGTGAGAAAGTTAATGGCATTAACTTTGAAGAAGGAAAGGGAAACACCAACATTAGTGGAAAAGGTGAGTGCCACTAAAGTTTGCGAAGGCTAGAAGACCCACGTTAGCTTCCACGTTAGTTACATTAACGTGGGAACTAACGTGGAAGGAAAGGGAAACGCCAATGTTAGTGGAAAAGGTGAGTGCCACTAACGTTTGCGAAGCAAAAGAAGACCAACGTTAATGGCCACGTTAGTGTAGTTAACGTGAACATTAACGTAGGCAAAAATCTCAGCCGGCAGCCTGACCATGCCTTCTTCAAACAAGAATAACTTGAGCCATAAAGCTCCAAATGAGGTAATTTCAATGGCATTGGAAAGTAGGATTCCAGAGATTTTCAAGCATATGTGGCACTACATGGTAGACACTAAATTTGAGGGAGAAAACCTGCCCCGAAAGTGCAAAGATGAACATGGTATCAACCTGTAGTAAGGCCAGCTGACCTCTTCACCTTCCAAGAAGTATAACTCGAGTTGTAGAGCTCCAAATGATGCGCTTCCAAAGGCGTTGGAAAGTAGACATCCAGGGATTTCCAAAAATATATAATAGTATGGGGTGGACATTAAGTTTGAGCTTCCGAAACTGGAAATATTCATCCCCTGATCGCTAACGTTATTGTGACTCACGTTTTCCAGTAACGCTAGCGACTATGCCAGCGACCTTGTCCACTTCAAAGGAGCATAACTTGAGTTACAGAGGTTCAATTGAGGTGATTCTAGTTGCGTTAGAAAGCTGACATTCAGAGCTTTCCAACGATATATAATACTCTATAATGGGCATGAAATTGGAGCACAAACCAGAGGCATCTTTTAAGCCCCAAAACACCAACTAGGTAGCAAGTGTAACGTTAGCCACACTAACTTTAGCACTAACGCCACACTTGTAGCGTTAGTATGGCTAACAGCAGCAATAACGCTAAGTCATCTTGGACCTCAATTTGATTCACTTCTATCTCAAGTCCACTTCAAAGCTCAAGCAAGCAAGCCCACAAGTGTCAACCAATCAAGGCCGCAAGAAGCATCTAGAATAGAAATTTTCATTTCATTGTAATTTGCTTTTAATTTCATTTTGTAATTTAGGAGAGCCTATATAAAGGCCTTAGTTTTTACATTCAAGGGATATACTGGAACAGAGAATTGAAGGAAGGTGGAGAGAGTGAAGACCAATTTGAACTTCTGTGAATTGGCACACTCCAAGGGGAGTGGGTCTTCGGACCCCTCCCCTCCTACGCTCTTCTTCCTTTTCTCTTCTTTTCTTCCTTAGGAGTAGTTTTGTTTTCTTTGTACTTTTCATTTATGAATTTTGAAGTTTCAATTTTAGTTTTAATCTTCATCTTTACTTTTCTGCACTTTCTTTCTTTTCTATTTTGGTAGAGCAATGATCAACTAACTCTTTTCATTGGGTTAGGGAGCTCTGTTGTAATTTGATGGATCAATAATAGTTTTCATTACTCTTCTTCTTTCTTTTCTCTTGATTTTACTAGAAAGCTTTCAATCTTCATCCAATTGGGTAGTTATCTTGGAAAAGAAGCTATTCATACTTTGATCTCTTCTGAACCTTGGAAGAGGAATGAAGAGATCATGCTAGAAATGCTTTCTCATGTTGGACCAAATTGGGGTTTGGATGGGTATGGTGACTATAATCCTACCAACACTTGATTTGGAAATACATGTGGTATAATCAGTGACAATACTTCATCTCTTCTCATGAGCAATTGACCAAGGAATTGGCTATTGATCAAGATTTGAGAGATTGAATTCCAATGAATTGGAATTCAATCACTTAAGATTGCCAAGGAGATCAATGAATGCATTGATTGAGGAAGAGATGAGAATGAACTTGATCCAGAGGATTGCAATATCTCTTGATCCCAATGTTCATTTTATTTTTAGTTCTTGCATTTACTTTTCTTGCCATTTTACTTTTCTGCACTTTATTGCTTTCTTTACTATTATGCCATTTACATTTCCTTGTTACTTATCACTCCAATATGATTCGTCTGACTAGGATAATTAATCAACCATTGATTGCTTAATCCGTTAATCTCTGTGGGATTCGACCTCACTCTTTTGTGAGTTATTACTTGACGACAATTCAGTATACTTGCCGAAGGAAAATTGTTGAGAGACAAGTTTCCGTGCATCAACAATGCTTTTCCCTCTTTCAGCTCTTCTTAATCTCCTAAGGGTTCTTTCGTCTTGTTCACAAAAGGTGGGTATAGCTCCCCTTGTCCCTGACATACAAGCAAAACATAAAAAGCACACAAAACCAGAAAAGCAGTGACACTTCAATCCATTGCTGGAGTGAAATTTTAGTTAGCTTAAGCAAAAATTCAAACAGTTAGTGTGTTACTTAAAAAGTAAAGAAACAGAAAAGAAAAAGTGCTTGATCTAGATCTCCACTTCACTTAATCATTGTCAATCTAATCAATCCCCGGCAGTGGTGCCAAAAACTTGATGGTGTATTTTTGGAAAACGGATTTCCAAACACCTAAAACTCACCGGCAAATGTATCGGGTCGCATCAAGTAATAATAACTCACATGAGTGAGGTCGATCCCACAGGGATTGAAGGATTCAGCAATTTTAGTTTAGTGGTTGATTTAATCAAGCGAATCAAGTGTTGGTTTGAATGGTTTGTAATTAACAGAAGCTAAATTGCATGAAATGTAAAGGGAGAGGGAAGAATTGCAGTAAATTAAAGAGAACAGAAAGTAAAAGTGTTGAATCTTAAAGAATAAGTAAATTAAATTCCAGAAGCTTAGATTGCAAGAAATGTAAATGACTGAATCTTAAAGTGCAAGAAATATAAATTGCTTGAACTATAAAAGGGTTCAGGGAGCTGGGATTACAGAAATTTAACAATCACAAGTGAATTGCAACAAACAGCAGAGCAAAAGATGAATTAAATTGAAGTAGATCTCAAACAGAAAAGTAAAAATGCTTGAAGAATTAAAACAGAAAGTAAATGTAGCTTAATTGCAGAAGTTAAAAGAGAAATTAAAGATCTCAGGAGTGGAAGAGACTAGAAAACAGGTCTAGATCTCAAATCCTTCCTTGATCCAACAAGAACAATTGCAAAAGAAAATGGAAAAGTAAATTGCAGAAGAAGTAGAAGAGTGAAAGCAGGAAAAAAAATTTGCAATCAACTCAAAGTTCTTAGAATTATGCAGAAAGATAAAACAAGAGATCTCAAGGTGAGATTGAAACAGAATTTCTTCAATTTTTCACCCAAGATCCAAGACAAGAAGTAAAGAGTGCTCAAGCAAGAACAAGGAAGAAGAGAGATCAATTCTCCTTCCAGCTTCTCCAAGATCCAAATTCAAAGTAAAAACTCTAAAAATTATAAAAATGAAAATTCTCAACGACGCAAAAGGTTCAAAAGTTCCTCTCTAAATCAAACTAGCTTCTATTTATACACTTTCTATTCTTGGATTTTAGAATTTGTGTGGGATTTTTAATTTGGTGAAGAATTGAATTTAATTAGATTTTTAATTGAATTTTTAGCCCATGAGTGTTGCTCCCAGTGAAGTGCTCTGCTCTTGAGGGGAGCGGAGCATTGCCTTGTCTTGGAGCCCTTTGTTGCGTGCCAAAGTTGGGTAGCATTCAGGATAGCGCTCCGCTCTTGTGGGGAGCGGAGCATTGTTGATTGTGGTGTGTCTTGTGCGTGCACCAAGTCCTCCTGGCCGTGTCAAGCTTGTCCAAGGAATGAAGAGAGTAGCGCTCTGCTCTCCTTGGGAGCGTAGCACTCCTTTTGCTTGGGTTAGGTCCTAATTTCGAAACTTGTTGGAGGCATGCGCTAGCTCTTTTTCTTTGTGAAGGAAGTGGCGCCTTACTCCTTACTTTCTTAAGGTGCTTTGTTCCATCCTTGGGGGTAGCATTTTAGCCATTTTTGGCTTATTTCCTTTGTGAGTAGCACTCCTCCACTCTCCCTTGCTCATGAGTTCGAACCTTGTCGCAAGCATTGGCAAACATTTTCCCTTGTAATTATTTTGGATGAAGCCCGATAATGCTCTTGGCAAGAGCGGAGCATCATTCTTCTCCCATTTCTTTCTTTGTTCCAAATTGTGCTCCGCTCTCATGGGGAGCGTAGCATCAAGCCTTGCTTTCTTGGTTCATTGTTGTGCTCCCTTAAGAGAGTGCTCCGCTCCCGAAGAGAGCGCTGTGCTTCCTCCTTCCATGTGCCATGCTTCCTTGTTTCCTTTACAACACTCTTCTCTTCCTTGGGCCACACTTCTTAGGCCACGCTTTCCTATTTTCTTCTTTTCTTCACTTACAAGTAATCAAAACAACCTATCAAAGTATCACCAAATTCACAAGGTTTATAAATCATTTAAATATCAATTAAATTTAGTTCAAACCTCATGATTTAGTATCAATTAAATGGTGGTTAATTGATTCAAAGAAATCATGCAATTCCATTCTAAATTACTTACTTACAATGCAAGAAAGTGCATAAAACCTAATAAAAATAGAGAAAAAGACTAAAAAAACTAGGCTAAGATGACTTGTCACCTGTAGACCTCGGGATCAACCCCATTGGTCTTAACAGTATCACAGATCTGCAAGAATTCAGTTAAGAACTGAAAAGGATCTTCTGATGGAAGTCCATGAAACTTGCAATTCTGTTGCATCAGAGAAACTAATTGAGGCTTTAGCTCAAAATTGTTTGCTCCAATGGTAGGAATTTGGTGCAGTAAAGTCACCAAGCATCTTCCTTGCATTGTTGTTGGGTTCGGCCATGTCTCCTTCTTTTTCGAAAATTTCTGTCAGATTTTCTCCAGAGAGTTGTGCTTTAGCTTCCCTTAGCTTCCTCTTCAGAGTCCTTTTAGGTTCAGGATCAACTTCAACAAGAATGTTCTTATCCTTATATGAGTATAAGAAGAGAAGAATGGAAGAAGGAAAAGATAAGAATTCGAACACAGAGGAGAAGAGTGGGTTCGAATTTTTGAGTGAAAGAGGGATGTTAGTAGATAAATAAATAAATAGAAGGAGATGAGAGAGAGAAGAATTCGAAAATTAATTAAAACAAAATAAAAATAATTTTTGTTTTTATTTTAAATATTAGTTATAATTTGAAAATACGAAAAGGAATAAAATTAAAATTAAAATTTAAAATAATTAGTTAATGAAAAGAAATTTTGAAAAAGAGGTTAGAGATTTTCGAAAATTAGAGAGAGAAAATTAGTTAGGTAGTTTTGAAAAAGATAAGAATCAAACAAAAAGATAGGATTAATTTGAAAAAGATTTGAAAATCAATTTTGAAAAGATAAGAGGTTAGAAAATATTTTGAAATTGATTTTGAAAAAGATGTGATTGAAATTTATTTTGAAAAAGATTTGAAAAAGAAATTTAAAAAGATTTGATTTTAAAAATTAAAGTTGATTACTTGACTAACAAGAAACAAAAAGATATGATTTTAAAATTTAAAGATTGAACCTTTCTTAATAGGCAAGTAACAACTTGAGATTTTTGAATCAAAATATTAAACGTTAGCAATGAATTCGAAAATATGAAACAAAAATAAGAAAAAGATTTTTGAAAATCATTTTGAAATTTTCAAAAATATTAAGAAGAAAATTGAAAAAGATTTGATTTTTTGAAAAAGTTTTTAAAAAGATAGGATTTTTAAATTGAAAATTTTGACTTGACTAATAAGAAACAACTAAATTTTAAAACTTTTTGACTAAATCAATTCAAAATTTTCGAAATTTATGAGAAGAATAAGGGAAAGATATTTTTTTTATTTTTGAATTTTTATGAAGAGAGAGAAAAACAACAAAAAGACTCAAAACATGAAAATTATAAATCAAAACACACAATGCATGCAAGAACACTTTGAATGTCAAGATGAACACCAAGAACACTTTGAAGATCAAGATGAACACCAAGAACTTATTTTTGAAAATTTTTAAGAAAAGGAAAACATGCAAGACACCAAACTTAAAAAATTTTACTCTATAGACACTAATAATTCTAAAATGCATATGAAAAACAAGAAAAGACACAAAACAAGAAAAATTTAGAGATCAAACAGAGAAATTCATCAAGAACAACTTGAAGATCATGAAGAACAAATGCATGAGTTTTCGAAAATTTTAATGAAAAATTAAAAAGATGCAATTGACACTAGACTCAAGCAAGAAACATCAAATTTTGGTTTTTAAAATTTTTTTTTTGGATTTTTCGAAAATTATTTTGAAAAGGAAAATAAGGATTTCAAAAATTTTTAATAGGAATTCCAGGAATGTTGCAATGTTAGTCTAAAACTCTGGTCCAGGAAGTAGACATGGCTTACGAGCCAGCCAAGCTTCAGCATACATAGTTCAAGCATATGAAGAGGAAGCCTTAGTCCAAAAGAATTTAGACATGGCTTTACAGCCAGCCAGGCTTCAACAGATCATGATGAAACTATAGAATTCATTCTTAAAAATTCTGAAGAACATAAAAAAATTTTTTTTTTTGAAAATTTTTCGAAACTAAAAAGAATAAAAACAAAAACATAAAATTAAAATAAAATTAACTAATCTGAGCAACAAGATGAACTGTCATTTGTCCAAACTCGAACAATCCCCGGCAATGGCGCCAAAAACTTGGGCACGAAATCGTGATCGTTCATTCTTTGGTAACGGCGCCAAAAACTTTGAGACGCACGTTCATAATCTTAGTTCTTTGTCACAACTTCGCACAACTAACCAGCAAGTGCACTGTGTCATCCAAGTAATAAACCTTACGTGAGTAAGGGTCGATCCCACGGAGATTGTCGGTTTGAAGCAAGCTATGGTCACCTTGTAAATCTCAGTCAGGCGGATTCAATTGGTTAACGAGATTTGATAATTAAAATATAAATAAAATATAAAATAGGATAGAGATACTTATGCAATTCATTGGTGAAAATTTTAGATAAACATATGGATATGCTTTTGTTCCTTCTGACCATCTGCTTTCCTACTGTCTTCATCCAATCCTTCACTCTCCTTTCCATGGCAAGCTGTATGTTGGGCATCACCGTTGTCAATGGCTACTTCCCGTTCTCTCAGTGAAAATGGTCCAAAATGCGCTGTCACCGCACGGCTAATCATCTGTCGGTTCTCGATCATGCTGGAATAGTATTCAGTAATCCTTTTGCGTCTGTCACTACGCCCAGCACTCGCGAGTTTGAAGCTCGTCACAGCCATCCCTTCCCAGATCCTACTCGGAATACCACAGACAAGGTTTAGACTTTCCGGATCTCAAGAATGGCCGCCAATAATTCTAGCCTATACCACGAAGACTCTGATCTTAAATCAGGAGGCTCAGAGATATGCATTCAAGCTTGCTTTCATGTAGAACAGAAGTGTTTGTCAGGCACGCGTTCATAAGTGAGAATGGTGATGAGCGTCACATAATCATCACATTCATCATGTTCTTATGTGCGAATGAATATCTTAGAGAAGAAATAGGCTTGAGTTGAATAGAAAAACAATAGTACTTTACATTAATTCATGAGGAACAGCAGAGTTCCACACCTTAATCTATGGTGTGTAGAAACTCCACCGTTGAAAATACATAAGTGAAAATAGTGTAGACATGGCCGAGTGGCCAGCCTCCCATGGAGGTCTCAGAATGTAAAAGTTACATAATGTGTTCCAGAGATGTGAAATAAATCACTAAAAGTAGTTTTTATACTAAACTAGTAACTAGAATTTACAGAAATTAGTAAATGATGCAGAAATCCACTTCCGGGCCCACTTGTTGTGTGCTTGGGCTGAGCATTGAAGCTTTCACATGTAGAGGTCTTCCTTGGAGTTGAACGCCAGTTTGTAACCTGTTTCTGGCGTTTAATTCTGCTTTGCAACTTGTTTCTGGCGTTTAACGCCAGAATAGGGCAGAAAGCTGGCGTTGAATGCCAGTTTGCATCATCTAAACTTGGGCAAAGTATGGACTATTATATATTGCTGGAAAGCCCTGGATGTCTACTTTCCAACGCAGTTTAGAGCGCGTCATTTGGTCTCCTGTAGCTCCAGATTCCATTTTGAGTGCAGGGAGGTCAAAATCCAATAGCATCTACAGTCCTTCTTTAGCCTCTGAATCAGATTTTTGCTCAAGTCCCTCAATTTCAGCCAGAAAATACTTGAAATCACAGAAAAACATACAAACTCATACTAAAGTCCAGAAATGTTATTTTTATTTAAAAACTAATAAAAATATATTAAAAACTAACTAAATCATACTAAAAACTATGTAAAAATAATGCCAAAAAGTGTATAAATTATCCGCTCATCAACGGGTCACCTTCGACGATGCACCTCTTCACGCGTACGCATTTGTCACGCCTGCGCGTCGCTCTAAGCACTCCAAATCCTTGTTTTTCCATGAATTCTCCACTTTGCATGCTTTTCTCCTCACTTCTTCCATCCAATACTTGCCTTATGAATCTGAAAGCACTCAACAAACATATCAAGGCATCGAATGGAATTAAGATGAATTAAATTTAGCTATTTAAAGGTCTAAAAAGCATGTTTTCACTCTTAAGCACAAATTAGGAGAAATTCACAAAACCCTGCTATTTCATTGAATAAAAGTGGGATAAGTTGATAAAATTCCCCAAATTAAGCACAAGATAAACCACAAAACTAGGGTTTATCAACGCCTGGGTTAACTTCAGAAAGAGCCACTCCTAACTTGCTTCAACTAAGGCCAAAAGTCCACATCCAAGTACTTGAAGACTGCTTTGAGGAGTGTATATATAGGAGAGTTTTGAAACTCAAAAGTTGGCTGGGAAGTAGGGACCCTAATTGGGAAACCCTGACTCATTTTCTTTTGTACTTAGTTTACTTTCATGCACTTTCTTTTCCTCTATAAATTTTCTGAGCAATGATCACTACAAGAAAAAAGGCCTATGGCCACGCTTTTTTCTTGCCACGCTTTAAAAGTGTGGCCAAAAGTGGTCAATGGCCACGCTTTTATGAGGGTGGCGATAGATTAGAGATTTGGCCACCTTTTTTTTTGCCACGCTTCAAAAGCGTGGCGAAAAGGATCAACGGCCACGCTTTTATAAGGGTGGCAATTGATTAGAGAAACGGCCACGTTTTAAAACTGCCACGCTTCAAAAGCGTGGCCATAGAGAGCAACAAGGACGTTTTAAAAGCATGGCGAAAGGGTTTCATTAAGGCCACGCTTGAAAAACGTGGCCATATCCTGGTCCACTTTTGGCACGCTTTAAAAGCGTGGCCAAAAGATTTTTTTCTGCCACGCTTCGAAAGCGTGGCCGTAGAGAGAAACAGTTACGTTATAAAAGCGTGGCAAGAGGGTCCCCAACCCATTGACACCAACCCGACCCGCAACCCGGCCCGCAACCTGGTCCCCAACCCGTTAGACACTAACCCTAATCTTCTTTTCCCTTCGAAACGACACTCGCCTGGAAGAGCTCCTTCGCCCTTCACCCTCGTCACTCTTCATACTCTTCATACTCTTCATCTTCATCTTCTTCTTCATACTCTTCATCTCTCTGTTCACCTTCAAGCTCCACCAAACATGGGCGACGGCAAGGTATCCGCGACGCTCTCTTCTCCTCCAAGCCCTCCGATTCCAAAGGTATGATCTCTTCTCCTCTCTCACTCTCAACTCGATCTTACGCTGTCACTCTCAACTCCCATCTCTCAACCCTGGAAGAGCTCAGATCCCCGCCGTCACCAGCACCGTCCTCGCTGCGCCATTAGCCTCCCCTCTGCCTCGTCTCCCCCTCATCACTAGGGTCGCCCTCCTCGCCGATCTCCTCTGCATCGTCAGTGTCGTCTCTCTCTCTGCTCCCAACGCTAACTGCAATGTAAGTCTCCTCAGTCAGATCTGTTCTCTTTGTACTTGATTTCTCCCATGGATCTGATCCTATGTTAATTTGTTGTTTTCTTATTTATTGACCTGCACTTAGGGCTGACAACAAACCCGTTGATCAAAAGAGATATCTCGAAGACTCTTGCAAACCAAAGTGTGTCAAACCATTACTTGAATATCAGGTATAGATTCCCTTATTTTTGTTGCTTTTTTCTACAAGATGGCTTCTGGAATGGCAGATTAGATAGATTCAAAGATTTAGGACAAAATGGTAAAACAGTACTAGGAAATGAAATGCTTATATTTTATACCTTAGGTTCTGCCTTCTTATATGGATGATGTGAGTTGGTTATAATTTTTACTGAACCATATAATCTAGAAACAAACAAGAGATGCTACCATTCTTTTTTTTTTCTTATGTTAAAACTGGTGATTTAGATTGAAGATGGGAAAGAAAAATTGAAGATGTATGACTGGGTTTGGTTTTGTTTCATGAGTTGAGTAGTGGCATGAAATCATTCTTATCAACAAAGACCGCGAAAACTGGAATATTTCTTGCTTTGAGCTTAGTGATAACATGTTGAATCCGCTGTACTTTTATGGCTTTTGATGGGTGAATTTTATAGGGATGTGGAGAAAAGTGGTAATTAAATAAATATAACTGGAGTTTTGATTTTTAGTTTTCTTTTATTTTTTGGTTCTGTTTGTCACTTGTCAGTCTTTTTCAGCAACCAAAACTGGAAGGTTAGATTATTCGGTGTTGGTGATACACTGATTTTAGGTGAGTTTGGCTGTTTGAAGATTTATGATGCTTGGCAGGACGTTTGCCTCTTTTTAAGACTAGTTTGTCAATTTTTTGGAGGGTGGGGATTGGCCACAGCAGCTAGGTGGGTGGGGGAATCATGTTTAAACTTCCTTTGTTGAAATTTTGTTGAATTTTTAGGTACGAGTTAGCTGAAGATTGTGCTGATGATGACGATGCAAAGGTTGGAATCTCTGAGTTGAGGAAGGCGGGTTTAGAGGAGCTGAAGATGCATAATTCACTGGTACAGGTAGGGCATTTTCCACTTATATGAGCCTGAATTTGAGCAGAGTTATTCATTTTATCCTTAGGAATCTTACTCAGGTTTGTGCATTGTAACTTGAATTTTGAAGTTTGAGGGGAAGATTCTTGTTGTGAATTGAGATGGATCACAATTAATGTCAAGGGACTGTGTAGCTAAATGAGATAAATTATCTGCTTAATAGTAGTTGGATTCCTTTTCAATGTTTAAAAAACTTTTAACAATTTGCATGAATTATAATGAAGCTTTATTTTGTTGGAACATGGCCCAAGCAATTTTGGTAGAATAAGAGAGTATTTTTGGGAAAGAGAAGAAAAGTAGGTGTTTCGCCCAAATCAACTTGAGTGAGTATTTAGGGAAAGAGAAGAAAAGTAGGTGTTTCGCCCAAATCAACCTGAGTTTTCTATGGATGTGATTATTTTACTCATAAACCTTTGTTTTAGATTAAGAGAATCTTTAAATGTGAATTGTATTAAATGTATGTGTCATTCTAACACGTTTTGTGCTGATAGGTTTCCTCCCTTCTCCATTTTGCTTATATCATTGTTGTTTTATGCAAATGGTGTAGGAGTGGGGATTGGACCTTGCAAAAGAGAACAATATTAATTCTGCAACGGTAAAATACACACAATTCCTGTTAGCCACAGCCTCTGGGAAGATTGAAGGACTAAAAGGTGCTGGTAAACTCGCAACACCATTTGAGAAAACAAAAATTGCTGCTTACACTTTAGGTTGATGATTATCTCTATTAGTGTAATTTGATATACTATGAGCAGTTCTAACTTGTATTGTTTTTGTATTTTTCTTCGGTTTTTAGTTTTGGAATTTAAACTCGAGATTTATTTTGTATTTGAGTATTAGTTTTTTAATGTATAAAACAATTATAGTAAATTATATATGTCACTAACTATTGTTTGATTTGTCTTGTAATAAAAATTGCATACTCTATTTGTAGGTTTGGTAATAAAAAAGGATTGAAAATTTATATTGTGTAGTAATGAAGATCAAGTAAGGAAAATAAATATTATTTTTTTTTAATTTAACAAGGCTTTCGCCATGCTTTTAAAGCGTGGCTGTATATATTTGCTATCGCCACGCTTCCAAAGCGTGGCCGTATCTCTCCCTATCGCCACGCTTCCAAAGCGTGGCCGTATCTCTCCCTATGGGCACGCTTTAGAAGCGTAGCCATATCTCCCGCATATGGCCACGCTTTAATGGGTGGCCAATTGTAAAAAGCGTGGCAAAAGAAAAAGCGTGGTGCTAGGTCACCAAAAGCGTGGCGATAGAGCAACCGCCACCCTTTGATAGGTCACCCTTTCAAAAGCGTGGCGGTAGCTCAAAAAGCGTGGCGAAAAGCTATTGCCACGCTTTTTTCAGCTTTTCGCCACACTTTAAAAGCGTGGCAATAGACGTGTTTTCTTGTAGTGGATGAACTAAACCCCACATCATTAGAGGGAGGAGCTCTATTGTAACTCAAATGAATGAATGAAATTCTTCTTCTCAATCTGCTTGTTGTAGCTAAGAGTAACTTACACTTTTAATTGATCTATTCACTTTGGAAGGGGGTTTAGATCCATTGAATTTCTATGTGAGCCTCGGAAGGGGAAACATAGAAATTAGTTTGAAGCTTTTTCTCTCACAACTCTCTTGATCAACAAATTTGGGATGAATTGAGATCTTGAGAACTTGTGTGGCTCATGGATAAGAGAATTGAACTTAACATCTTCTCATGATAATTAGATCAAGGAATTGGCAAATTGATTGTGTTAAGAGAAATTGGGTTGCCAAGGAATTGGGACTCAATTAATTACAATCTACCATAGATCTACTTCATATGATTGAGAATGAAGTTGAGACCTATTGATTCATGATGGATTATGATATCTCCAATCCATAGTGAATCTCTCTCTTTGTTGTTCTTCACATTAGGTTCCTTGAGTTTACTTTAATTGCTTTGAGTTTCTGCTTTCTTTGATTCCCAGCACCCAAAACCCATTTACATTTCATGCAATTTACCTTTCATTGTCATTTACATTCTTGCCTTTACTTTCTTGCCATTTAAATTTCAGTTATTTTAGTTTCTTGTCATTTAAGTTTCAGTTATTTTAGTTTCTTGCCATTTAAGTTTCTGCCATTTACTTTCAGCACTTTAAGTTCTAGAAATTTACATTCTGTTAACTCAATTTCATTCAAATCATCAATTATTAGATTGACTAGATAAATCACCTAACTAAAGTTTCTTAATCCATTAATCCCTGTGGGATCGACCTCACTCAAAAGTGAGTTATTACTTAACGATTCGGTATACTTGCCGAAGGGGTTTGCATTGTGTGAATTCCCGCGCATCAAGTTTTTGGCGCCGTTGTCGTGAGATTGATTCAGATTAACAATGATTAAGTGGGTGAAAGTCTAGATTAAGCATTTTTCTGTTGTTTTCTTTTAAGCATACTAATTGTTTGACACATTGTGTCTGCTAACTCTAATATTCACTCTACCAATAGAGTGTTCATTAGTTATTTGGTTTGTTTTGTGTTGTGTATGCCAGGGGGAAGAAAAGGTGCATTTACTTCTTTTGATTCTGAACCCGAAAGAACCTTCCTGAGACTTAGAAGAGAAGAAAGAGGGAAGGGAGTGATTGGAGAAGAAGACTCAGAGTAGGATTTGGACCAAGTAATAGAGGATGAGACACATGACGAAGGGTTGGCTAACAACCATGCCCAACTTGCCAGGAGGGTGCTAGCCTCCTATACCATCCCTAATCCTAGAAACTATGGGAGTAGCATTCTTACTCCCAATGTGAATGCCAACAACTTTGAGCGTAAACCCCAGCTAATTACCCTGGTTCAGAACAATTGTCAATATGGAGGAAGTGCTTCTGAGAACCCAAATCAACACTTATCCGTCTTCCTAAGGATATGTGACACTGTCAAAACTAATGAAGTACATCTAGACATCTACAAGCTACTGCAGTTTCCCTTATCTCTAAGGGACAAAGCTACTCAATGGTTGTAAACCTTCTCAAAGGAAAGCATCACAAACTTGGATGACTTGGTTAGCAAATTCTTGGCCAAGTTCTACCCCCCTTAAAGAATCATCAAACTCAAGACTGATGTGCAAACTTTCACACAACTGGAGGGAGAGTCACTGTATGAAGCTTAGTAGAGGTATAAGGCACTAATCAGAAGATGTCCTCCAGACATGTTTAGTGAACGGGTGAAGCTCCAGAACTTCTATGAGGGCCTCTCTATGAAAGCAAGAAAGGCATTGGATTACTCTTCAGGAGGGTCCCTTCAAATGATGAAAACTTAACAAAAGGCCAATGATCTCATAGATATGGTGGCTAACAATTAGTACTTTTATTCCTCGGAGAGACAAGCAACTCCAAAGAGAGGTGTCTATGAGCTTGAGGGTGTGGATGCTATCCTAACCCAGAATAAGCTAATGCATTAGCAACTTCAGCAGCAGATGGACATGATGGCAAAGAAGATGAATGGACTTCAATTGGCTGCAGTTAGCACAACAAACCAACCTCCGAATGTATGGGGCCAAAATGAAGAAAGCTTGGAGGCATACAACAATGAGCAGCAGCCTGAACAAGTCCAGTATATGCACAACCCGAGTTCTTCCCAAAGTGACTTTCATGGGGACACATACAACTCCTCATGGAGGAATCATCCCAACTTGAGATGGGGAGAAAACAAAAACAAATGGCAGAGGAATTCCAACCACAACAACTTCCGCAACACAAGTAATCAAAACCACCACCCCACTAACAATAATCCATACAGAAAACTCCAAAACAATGTCTCCACATCCACATTCTACCCACAAAACCACCCCTCAAACACCCCAACCAACTTCCATCAACCACCAACCTCTCATCCATAACCACAGCCACATCAATAGTCTCAAAAAATCTCTAATCTAGGCATGATGATGAAAAAACTTATGAAGAACCAAGAGATGGCAAGCAAGAACTATGAAGCATCAATGAGAAATCTTGAAAGACAGATAGGGCAACTATCCAAGCAGCCTGCTGAGAGACCAGCCAATACCTTCCGAAGTGACACTATTCTTAATCCAAAGGAAGAATGCAAAACCATACCGCTTAGGAGTGGCAAAACATTGGGAAAAGATAGCAAGGTTGCCAGCAAGGAAGAGACAGAGGCTAAGAAAAATGACAAGGAGGGTCCCAAGAAGGATGATGAACCACAAGCTCTAAGGATAGGTAAGCAAGTCTTGAAGACACAAACACAAGAGTAGAAAGAGAAAGTGAAGCCTTATGTCCCTCCTCTACCTTACCCTCAGAGATTACACAAGGAGATGAAGGATCAACAATTCCCTAAGTTCTTGGAGATCTTCAAGAAATTGGAAATCAACATCCCACTAGCTAAAGCCCTAGAATAAATGCCACTCTATGCAAATTTTCTCAAGGAACTCATCAACAAGAAAATGAGCTGGAAGGAGAAGGAAACTGTGATCCTCTCCTAGGAATGCAGTGCTGTGATCTAGAAGGGTTTGCCACCCAAACTCAAAGATCCAGGAAGCTTTTTCATACCATGGAAGGAGAAGGAAGCTTTTTCATACCAATTGACAAAGAATTATGTGACTTGGGATCAAGCATCAATTTGATGCCACTCTATGATCAAGAAGCTATCAATGGAGGAGGTTAAACCTACCAGAATGTCACTACAACTGGCTGATAGCTCCCTCATAATACCTAATGGAGTAGTAGAGAACCTTCTAGTTAAGGTTGTGATGAGCGGATATTTTATACGCATTTTGGCATCATTTTCATATAGTTTTTATTATGTTTTTGTAGGTTTTAGTGTTAAATTCACATTTTTGGATTCCACTATGAGTTTTTGTGCAATTTCAGGTATTTTCTGGCTGAAATTGGGGAGGGGTGAGCGTGTACGCAAACCCCCACACTATTCATATGGTTCATATGGTTCACAAGGTCATTGTAGTATAGTGGTGAGTATTCCCGCCTGTCACGCGGGTGACCTGGGTTCGATCCCCAGCAACGGCGCCATTTTGATTAATGAAAATTATTGTGATGGTCTAGAATTTCTCTTCTAGAAATAAGAACTTCGTTGTAAGCATAGTTCTAAACCAACAAACAATTCCCACATCAAAAATTTGAGTTGTCACAAGTACAAACCCCAATAATAATTAACCGAAGTATTTAGATTCCGGGTCGTCTCACAAGGAATTGCAATGAAATGCTCAATTATTGGCTATAGAGGGGGTAAGGATTAGGGTCATAATGAGGTGTTTGGTGGTAGGGGCTTGTGAGTAAGGTGGTTCAAAACCATGTTGAGGAGGTGGTTCATAGGCATGTGGTAGTGGTTGTTGACAATTACAATAAGGGTCACCACATCCATTAGATTGATATACATTTGGATTAGAGTTATACCCATAAGAATCCGGAGGTTGTTGTTGCCAAGAAGGGTGATCAATCCTTTGAGGCTCCTCCCATCCTTGATTGTTCCATCCTTGATGCACATCCTCATTGTAGTTCCCATTACCTACAACATAATTTGAGCCAAACTCATAGCCAAAGTGTTGAGAATTCATAATAGCAAATAAAAACAAAAGCTAACAAAAATAAGCAACAAAGTCCTAAAGCTAACAAAAACTAACAAATAAGCAAAAGGCAAACATATTCACAATATTCACAATAGCCAATAATATAACACCATTGCAACTCCCTAGCAACGGCGCCATTAATTTGATACAATGATTTATACCGGTTCGGAATTCCACAAAATAATTCCGTTGTTAGTATAGTCCAAACCGATAGTCAATCCTCAAATCAAATTAAATTTGGTTTTGTCACAAGTAACAAACCCTAAATAAGAATTAACCGAAGTATTTGAACTCTGGGTCGTCTCACAAGGAATTGCAATGAAGTGTATGATTATTAGCTATGAGGGAACAAAGGGGTTTGGTTTTATATTTTTGCAAGAAAATAAATGGCAAGAAAAGTAAATGAACAATTAACTAATAAAATAAATGAAAGGTACTCTTGGCTAGACATAGGTAATTGAGATCACCATCTTTGTCTATAAACCATATATTGATAATTATGAGAAGCCAACCTATTAAGTCTACTTCCAAAGCCTTAAGTACGTAATATCTACTCCTACGTTTGAAGTACGTCAAATAGGATTGATCACATCAACCCATAAGTCCCAACCTACCTAATAATTAGATTAGTAGTGGGTTGGCATCAATGAGTATCAAATTGATCACCAAAGGTTCTCAAATCACCAATTCATTGAGACCCAATGACTCAAGGTCACTCAATTACCTTAGCCTAGGCCAAGAGTCAAGAAAACTACTCAAAAACTAAAGGAAACATTTTATGAAACACCGCAAGAAAAGTAAACATCATAAAATTCATGAATTAAAAGAAACCATAACTATCATGAACAAGAAATCAATAATAACAATCAAGATCAACATAAAAGAGACATGGAAACATAAATTTGCATTAAAGAAAATTAAGATCCAACAAGGGTTCATAAGCATAAAAGTAACAAAATGAAGGAAATGAACAAGTAAAACTAAAAGAGCAAAGATGTAATATAAGAAATTAAGAAGGGAAACTAAATCAAAACAAGAATTGGAAGTTGGATCTAAGAAAATTAAACCCAAACTACCCTAAATTCTAGAGAGAAGGGAGAGCTTCTCTCTCTAGAATTCTACCCTAAAACATGATGAAAACTATACTATGACTACTTGGTTCCTTCCCCACTCAATCCTTGGGTTCAGTAGCATCAGAAATGAGTTAGATTGGGCCCAAAATGGGCTACAAAATCGTTGGCCACGATTTCTATTTGGTGAACCACGTGCTCTATCGGCATGCACGCGTACATGGTGTTTGCACGCCCCTATACGTGAAGCAATATATAGCAAATTTTATATCATTTCGAAGCCCCAAATGTTAGCTTTCCAACGCAACTGGAACCGCCTCATTTGAATCTCTATAGCTCAAGTTATGGTCGATTGAGTGCCAGGAGGTCAGGCTTGACAGCTTTACGGTTCCTTCATTTCTTCATGAGTTCTCCCACTTTGCATGCTTTTCTCCTCACTTCTTCCATCCAATACTTGCCTTATGAACCTGAAATTACTCAACAAATATATCAAGGCATCGAATGGAATCAAAGTGAATTAAAATCACCAATTTTAGGGCCTAAAAAGCATGTTTTCACATTTAAGCACAAATCAAGGGAGAATTACAAAACCATGCTATTTCATTGAATAAATGTGAGAAAAGTTGATAAAACCAGCCAAATTAAGCACAAGATAAACCACAAAATTGGGGTTTATCAACCAGCAAGTGCACTAGATCGTCCAAGTAATACCTAAGTGAGTCAGGGTTGATCCCACGAGGATTGTGGCTTGAAGCAAGCAATGGTTGTCTTGCAGGTCTTAGTCAGGAGGAATCAGAAGTTTGTAGATGTGATTATGTTTAGAATTTTGTATAAGTTCCTGTTATTCTAATTGGAAAGCAATAATGGGAATAGAGTTGAGAGTTGGAGTTGCTTTGTCTTTCGGAAGTAACTCTGGTACTATTATCTTCTTTGCTTTTGAATGATCTTCTTCTATGGCAGGTTGTAAGTGATCAAAGCCATTGCCCGTGGTCATTGATCTCCTCTGCTACAGAATGAACGCCAGGGCCCTTGGTCATTCAATCCAATGGAGGATGAAGCTCTAGCAAGTCATTCTCTTGGCGATCCTACTCAAAATGCCACAGACAAGGTCGAATCTTTTGGATCAGAGAACGATGCTTATTGGATTATAGCCTATACCATGGAGACCTTAATCTCCCCAGAGATTGGCTGAACTGGTCTGTCGAGAAGTCCCCAACAGAATCGTAGATTAACCGTCTGAGAGATGTATAACATAGTTGTTGGCTCGTGGATTAACCCCAACATTCTAAAATTTCAACTTCAAACATGCACTATTTATTTCATACATTCAGAGAACAAAAGCAAATGACACCACATCAAACTAATTCACTAATCTTATTTTAAACTTGAAATTCATGCATCTCTCAATTCTTTTCAGATAAAAAAATTTTCATTTAAGTAATGTGAGAGATATATGGAACATTTTACAAATTTTTAAGACATCAATGCAAATGATCATGCAACTAGGACAAGAAAATAGATAAACAGATAGAAAATAGAAAAATAACAGGAAAGGAGTAAAAGAGAATGAATCCACCTGAATGATGGTGGCCAGTGCTCCTCCTTGAGGATCCCATGTAGTGCTTGATCTCTTCTATGTCACTCCTTTATCTTTGTTGAGGCGGCTGCACAGGTTCATGTACATGCTCTCTAGCTTGCTCCAACCTCTTCTTCTATAATTAAGAGTGGTAGAAGTTACAAAGCAAAGCTTTTGCAACACAAAACTTAAGAGTTTTGCTCATCCTCGAGCAAATATGATTAATGGGGAAGACGATGGAGGGGTAGGTTGAGCTTCTGTGGGACCTCTTGGTCCTGAGAGGCTGGGGAATTCCAGATTCCCTACTTCTCTACATTGGCATGTGAACGCCCAGGGGCTGCTCCTTGGCTGGTGTTCAACGCCAGCAATGCTCCCCTCTTGGGGTGTTGAATGCCCAAGAGGGCTTCCTCGCTGGTGTTTAACTTTAACACTCCACTTGGAATGTTCTATTTTCACTACTATAAAATCTGTCACTTGAATGATGCACATGATTATGACTCTAACAACAGAAAGGAAAAACAAAAAGAAAATAAATGGTTGAGTAAAGTTGGGTTGCCTCTCAACAAGCGCTTCTTTAATGTCTTTTGCTGGACTTTACTGTACTTAACTTAGTAGCAGTGTTGAGCCTCCTGGCTCTATATCTCCTTCAAGGTAATGCTTGACCCTCTGTCCATTGACAGTGAACCTGGTTTCTTTACCTTGAAGTTCTATGTGTCCGTAAGGTGATACCATGGTAATCACAAACGGTCCTATCCATCGGGATTTAAGTTTCCCAGGGAATAGTTTGAGTCTTGAATTGAAGAGTAGGACTTTCTGTCTTAGTTCAAAGACTCTGGAAGCTAGCTTCCTGTCATGCCACCTCTTTGCCTTTTCCTTATAGATTTTTGTATTTTCAAATGCTTCTAAGCAAAATTCGTCCAACTCATTTAGTTGGAGAAGCCGTTTCTCCCCTGCTGCTTTAGCATTAAAGTTGAGGAACCTAGTATCCCAATAGGCTTTGTGTTCTAGTTCCACTGGCAAATGACAGGACTTCCCATATACTAACTGATATGGTAAAGTTTCAATGGGGGTTTTGAAAGCTATTCTGTATGCCCATAGAGCATCATCAAGCTTTCTAGCCCAATCCTTTCTAGAGGTACTTACTGTCCTCTCTAGGATTTGCTTCAGTTCTCGATTTGAGAATTCAGCTTGTCCATTAGTTTGGGGATGATACGATGTTGCTACTTTATGGTGAACTCCGTATCGGCTTAAGACAGAATCCAGCTGTCTGTTGCAGAAATGAGTTCCTCCATCACGGATTAGTGTCCTGGGGACACCAAACCTGCTGAAAATGTTCTTTTGGAGGAACTTCATTACTACTTTAGTGTCATTAGTGGGTGTTGCTATTGCTTCAACCCATTTAGACACATAATCTACTGCCACAAGGATGTAGGTGTTTGATTATGAGGGAGAGAATGGTCCCATAAAATCTATGCCCTATACGTCAAACAACTAAATCTCTAAGATTCCTTGTTGAGGCATTTTGTGACCATGAGGAAGGTTGCCAGCCCGCTGGCAACTATCACAGTTACGGACGAACTCCCTAGAATCTTTAAAGAGAGTAAGCTAGTAAAAGCCACTTTGGAGTACTTTAGTGGCTGTCCGCTCACCTCTAAAGTGTCCTCCATAGTAAGAGCTATGGAAATGCCATGGAATTTTCTGTGCCTCTTCTTCAGACACACAGCGTCAGATTTTTCCATCCGAGCATCTCTTAAAGAGATATGGCTCATCCCATAGGTAATATTTCGCATCAAGCATGAGTTTTCGGGCTTGCTGCCTGGAAAACTCTTTGGGAATGAACCGTATAGCCTTGTAGTTTGCAATGTCTACAAACCAAGGTACTGTCCGGATGGCATAGAGTTGCTCATCAGGAAAAGATTCGGATATGTCAGTAGAGGGAGAAGGAGTGACTGCTACTGGCTCAATCCAGGACAAGTGGTTAGCTACCTGTTTCTCTGTCCCTTTTCTATCTCTAATTTCTATATCAAACTCTTACAAGAGTAATACCCAATCTTATAACTCTGGGTTTAGAGTCCTGCTTAGTGAGTAAATACTTTAGAGCAGCATGGTTAGTATAAATAATGACCTTAGATCCTACTAAGTAGGATTGATGAGTCCATATTTTCTTATATATTTTAGCTCAATCTGAATAGATTTCATCATATAAACTCACACTTAAGCACTCAAATAGCATACTTTTGTGTTATCTCCCTAATTTGGACTTAAATGTGAAAACATGCATTTTTGTGCATAAATTGAATAATTTAATTCCACTTTTATGCCATTCGATGCCGTGATATGTTTTGTGAGTGATTTCAGGTCATTTAGGCAAGAATGTATAGGCAAAAGTGCAAGAAAGTATCTACAAGGGAGAACACATGAAGAAAACAAGGAAAAGTACACACAGACAAGTGTGCGTGCGCACAAGCCAGCGTGCGTGCGCACAGGAAGGAATTTTCATGTGTGCGTGTGCACAAGTACCTGTGCATATGCACAGGAGCCAAAATAGCAAAGTGTGCGTACGCACAGGACCCAACACGTGATTTCATTAATGAAACACGTGCTGCGCGATTTTGGGGGCCTTTGGCCCAGTTTTGGAAGCTTCAATGCTGATTGAGAAGTGCTATATCAAGGGGGATTGAAGTCATATGAAGGCATTAGAGTAGAAGGCCACATTTTTTACATTTTCTTAGCATAGTTAGTTAGGAGTAGGAATAGGAGTAGAGTAGAGAGCTCTCCTAGGGTTTATGCAATTTCAATCGTAGCATTTTATAGCAAGCTTTTCTCTTGGATTTTGCTTCTTTAATTGTAAGTACTCTTTAATTCCTCTTTAATTACATCACTTTTACTTTCAAATTCTCTTTGGTTCAAGCATTTTGTCAATATTTACAATTCTGAGTTCTTGAAATTTTGATTGATGAATTTATTATTTCATGCTTTCTTTATGCTTGATTGCGTGTCTCTTGTTGATATTATTGATAGTTGGTTATAGTTTTCCATTTTCCCTTGCAATTTTCCATGTTTTACTTTTATGCACACAAGGTATTTGTGAAAATACCAATTATGGGTTTTGAGTAGATTTTCACACGTTGGCTTGGGATTTGAGTTTCAAGGATACTAGAGTCATAATGTCTGACATTTAGTGGTAATTCTTGGGTAGATAGTTGACTCTTGTTTCCATTAACGCTAGGTTTTTATCAACTAGTTTGGTAAGTTAGCTAGGACTTATGGATTAAGATCAATTATGCTTGCTTGACTTACTCCTCGATGTTAGGGGTTAACTAGGCGAGATTGACTCATCATAATTATCATTATTATGGTTATGGCGATGATAGGATTCCTTAGACTCTCATTCTCAAGTCAAGGCACTTTATTGCATTTATAGCAATTTCACTAGTTTTGACCTTGTCTCTTTACTTGCATTAATTCACAATTTTGTTCTGTAACGACCCAACTTCCAGAACGTCATGATCGTACCGAAAGTAAGGCGTTACCAACCTGCTTTCCTTTATTAACTATTTACTATTGAGCCTTTAGTTCGATATCGCGATTTAGTTTTATAGAAAATTCCAGAAAATTTTGTTTTCATTTCATAAAAGTCATATATCAAAGATCACCAGGTAATAATAATCACATAATTATTAATAATAATATCTGTCATACAAAAGATTTCAAATAAAACTCAGATACAAATCCTATCCCTCTGTATAAAATAAAAATCTTAAGCAATAAGGGCGAGGGAACTCTATGAAAGCAACTCAATTCAAAAACTTAACTCATAAATATGGTCTAACAATCGCCCGCAGCTTCAAACTGAGTCTTCGAACCTATATAACTGAAAGGGTGGAAGATTTTGGGGTGAGAACAAACCACACGTTCTCAGTAGGGAATGGGAATGCCGTAAAAGTAATGAGTAACATGCAAATAATTAACATACTCAAGGAAACTATATTTTTATCAAGCCTTTATAAAAATACTTTTGGTTTTACTTTAGCTAATTGATTACCTCCTTCAAAATCTCTAAACTCAAAACAAATTCTAAATATGAAACTAGTCACACTAACCATGTATCAGTCACATAATTAATTCTCAATCAAAACATCAATTCTCAATCACCTTCATATATTCGTCACCCAATAGCACTAATAAGAGATTCAATTCAATATACAAACAAGTCACAGTAAGGCAAATAGCACAATCACAGGGAAGTACAACGTGCAAGCCCAATCAAATACAAATGCACGAACAAGGATGATGCATGTCTAGCCCTAGTGCAGGTAATGAGCTCATTTGTCGGTTACATACCCGCTCCCGACGTTACCCGGAGTCCTTTGACCAGGTAAGGCTTCCCTGTTGGCAATACCCCTCGTAAGAGTCCTTTGACTTGTGAGGCAAACCACTGCAAGAGTCCTTTGACTTGCATGGCGGAGCTAGTTAACTTATAACTGCCCAACACACTCACTGTAAGAGTCCTTTGACTTACAGGAGCATATGCTAGTTATGTGTTTTCTCGATACCTCTGTAAGAGTCCTCTGACTTATAGGATAGCATTATAGCTAAGTATCCCAAGGAAGCGCTCTTAGTGGTCGTACCACCATCTATCTGGCTGCCTTCACGCATCAGATCACTACATAATCATTCTCATTATCATCATTCATTATCATTCTCATTATTCATCATCACATTCACATTCTTATGCAATATCTTTTTCTTTCTCTGTTCAATCATACTATACAAACTTTACATCTTTCACTTTTGTAATATCTTGGCTCAAGCCATTTCTCTTTACCATTCGTTCATAAAAATCTCAATCATCAATTCAGTTCATAATCTCTGCTATGGCAATCTTGAGTCAAGCCAACTTTAAAACTATCTTTCATTTTAGTTCTCTATCAAAGACTCAAGAAAATCATTTATTTTTAAATTCATTAAACACTTTTCAAAACATAACCTTTCATTAGAAGTAATCAAATAAAACTCTTTCTCAAGTTTACTAACTTCACAAAGATTCAAAAATCATCTCTCTTACTATTCAAATTCAAATATTATTGTTTCACCAAATTTCTAAAAAGGTAATCCTTTATTTCAAGCCCAAAACATAACTCTTTCTATGTTGAATCAAATTCAAAACATAATTTCTTTCTTAAATAATTCAAGTTCGAAACATAAACCCTTCCTTGGTAATTCAAATTCAAAATATTATAATTCTTTTCTTAACTAAATAAAATTATTTTCATAATAAATTCAGCCCATACATAATACTTTAATCAATAGTTAAAACTTAAACAACATAATTTTCCAAATCCAAACCTTCTATAATAACTTTTTCAAGTAAAACCTCAGATTTTACGAAATTCCGGCAGCACCTCCCCTAAAACTCGGACTTAGCCACCCTTACGGGTTCCCTCTTTCTCAACAAATCACCAGCCCTTTTTTTTTTCAATAATTTTCAAACAGACAATTCTCAATCAATCAGATATTTGTATTTCATAATAATTAGCAAATCAATCATACTCCATAATTTCTGCTAATCCATCAATCCAATCTCACCATGTCATACTTACTTTTCACTTATCATAAAATCCTTTCAAAATTAAACACAATCAACTAGTAATCCCAAAAAAAATCAGCCTTTCATAATTTTAATTAATGCCATTTACTCTTTAGCGAAGTTACTATTTTGTTTTAAAAGTCAAATTTGAAGAGAATGATTTAGTAATCAAACTTCAATCTTTTAACTGTTCTCAAACTTAATTCTAATTAATTATAAATCAACTTTAGCAACCATCAAAGCCAATTCCAATCAGTCGTTGTCAGCATCACAGCCGTTCCGTTACATCAGATAACTAAAAAAAACAACAACAAGCACTTATTCATAATAATAAGAATACAGCCACAACTTAGCCAGAATTAATCTTACCAATTAATCAATCACTCACAGCAACAGAACCGGTCACAATCACAGCCTTAATCTAAACTTCATTCATCAATTATCAAAATGTCAGATTTTTAATAATTAGCTCAACATTTTTTCAGCTTAATAAGTAACATTAAATAAATCATTCACAACCCCATTTCAACTAATTTCAACCCGTCACAAGTCCATTTCACAGCCATTCCAATATACTAAAATTCCAATTCAATATCAAACAATTCAAAATAACTCACTCAAGATCAAAATCTCAGTCAACTCATCACAAAAAAAAATCAGTAATTCAAAATACAATTCACAACCAGATTTCAACCAATTCAGCAATATCACATAAGATCAGAATTTCCAACAAATCCACTACCGTTACACTATATCAAATAACCAGCACATCATTCAATTCAATATAAATCCGTCAAAGATCAGAATTTCAATCAGTTTGCAACCATCAAGCAAACCAGCTTATGGCAACCAGCTCAACATAATCAAATAACAGGATTCTCAATAATTCCAAACAATTAGAAAATCGGTAATATTTACAGCCTCAAATCAAAATCAATATCACCAGTTTAATCACCGTTCACAACCACATTTAATTCGAATCATAGCTCAGAAAAATCACAATAGCTAACCATTCTCAAACACATTTCAAGTCATTCTTGTCAATTAAGAAATTCTTGACTATTATTAACCATTTGCACTTATCCAATAACTTTGCAGGCATTCTAAATTAAAAACGTTAAATCCCCTACCTCAATGTCGAAACTCACGAAAATCGCCAAGCACAGCAGCTCCGTTAGCAATTTCCAGCACCCATTCAGCTCTCTTGGCGGCAACCACGATGATTCTGGGAAGCTCCAACGATGATGGAAGGCCTCAGCATCAGCCAAACAGCAACAGTAACAATTCAGATTAGAGCCAGAGCAAGGCCAGAGCAACAAAAACTCAAACAGTGGCAGTGGCGCTTACGTCAGATTCCAAAACCCAGAAGCAGAGGCAGAACAACATCTTCTTCCCTTGATTCTCGTGGCGCTCCTCTTCTCTGTACACATGGTAGCAGCGGCGCTCTCTAGTGGCGGCTCGGACAGTGGACTCCACTCACGGCGACAACGACACTCTCTTCCACAAAGCTTGGCAGCAGCGGCGACGAAGGGCAGCGCTGCTTCCTCTTCTCCCTCGCGAACTCCTCTCTTTCCCTCTCCTCTGTTCACAGTTCACGGCGGTGGCAGAAACTTCATCAACGGTGATGCAGCAGCACGGTGACAGATCGGCAGCGCGGCGCTATGGCTCCTGGTTCGCGTTCCTCTCTGCGACCTCCACAGAACGGCAATGACGACGACAAGGATAAACGGCGACGAAGGCGGATGGCTCCAGAGACAGTGACGGCCCTAAGGGAGACAACGAGCAACGGCGGCGGTGGCTCCTCAAACGACGACGCGCGACAGATCCAGCGGCGGTGGGAACAGCTGAGGCGACAGCGACGCGGGCTCTACGAAGGTCACAATGGCTGGACTTCGCAGTGCTGCAACTCGCGTGGATGGTGACGACAGTGACGGCAAAAGACCCTCAGCGGTGGCTCTGGCGACTGAACGGTGGCTGCTTAGATCACACTCTGATTTCCTCCCTCTCTCCCTGTCTGATTCCATTTCAGCATTAGGTTTAGGAAGAAAGGGGGGTGGGGGCTGTGTTCAAAGGCTGGGAAAATGGGGGAAAAATTAGGGTTAGCGTTTTTGGGATTTGGGAATTAGGATTTCTGAATCAATTTGGGAATTTAGGTTTAGGAATTAGGGATTTTATAAAAGAATATGGATAGATATGAATAGATATTTTGATAAAATTGAAGAGTAGAGTAATTTTAAAATCAAATATACTCTCTTAAAAATATTTAGGAATATTATTTATCAACATATTGCTAAGTTCAATCAATTATTTCTAATTTACATTATAAAATGAACAAGTTAATTATATATTGTAAAGTACAATTTAAATTCAAATATCAATTTTCTAGATTAAATCATACAAATCTCTATTATTTTTCTATCTCTGAAACTTTAATTTCAATTTATAAAATAATTAATCATAATAAAAATTGTACATAAATATTAGTTGACTTAAACTTAAAGTATTTATAAATATCAATCTAATCATATATAATAAATTAATCTCTAAGAGTACAAATTAATAAAATAGAACATAATTCATTAAAAATTACTTAAGTTGAACAGTACAATTCTTTCTTATTTTTCAATTACTAAAATTATAATTTCAATTATACCAAATATCTATTAAAGATTATATAAAAATTCTAATTAATTTAAACTTCAATTATCATGAAACTCCATTTGATTACCTTTAGCAAAATAATTTTCTTAAAATAAAATTATCAACAAATAAAATAAATCACAAATAACTAATTATTTGATTTTCAAAAACTAGGGTTTTTACATTCTACCCACCTTAGAAAAAATTTCACCCTCGAAAATTGCTAGAATAAAATAAGTCAAACTGAAATCAAGGAAAGCAAAATATATGGACAAAAGTATAGGCATTGTCAAGGATGAACTTTCAAAGAGTTACGTAAGCAATCAGATTCAAAGGCAAGTAAAGGTATACAAGAATGACGAGGTATGGTTGGGAAACAATCAAATCACTTTCTAAGGAGAAATTCAAACCAGAGAATTCCAATAAAAGCAACGAAGAAAAGGATGGCACGAGTTCATGTGGCACAAATAAAGATTATACGTCGAATCGAAGCTAACTTCGTAACCTCTAACGCTCCCAAACCCCGTAAATCGCATTACCTATTACTTCTATTTCGTCTATGATAACCTGTTAGTGTTGCCATGTACATAAATCATAAGTATTAAGTTGGCCGGACCTAATACCATGAGGCATGCAATGGTAGACTAACAGCGTTAATCATCAGACCGTCATGCATATAGAACTCAAACTCTTGTAATCAGAACAAGTCACAAAGCATGACAAACACTCAGAGTATGCAATGAAGCATAGTCAGTCCATTCCCAAGGCTCTAACACGGACGAACTGCTCTGATACCATTTGTAACGACCCAACTTCCAGAACGTCACGATCGTACTGAAAGTAAAGCGTTACCAACCTGTTTTCCTTTATTAACTATTTACTATTGAGCCTTTAGTTCGATATCGCGATTTAGTTTTATAGAAAATTCCAGAAAATTTTGTTTTCATTTCATAAAAGTCATATATCAAAGATCACCAGGAAATAATAATCACATAATTATTAATAATAATATCTATCATACAAAAGATTTCAAATAAAACTCAGATACAAATCCTATCCCTCTGTATAAAATAAAAATCTTAAGCAATAAGGGCGAGGGAACTCTATGAAAGCAACTCAATTCAAAAAATTAACTCATAAATAAGGTCTAACAATCGCCCGCAGCTTCAAACTGAGTCTTCGAACCTGTATCACTGAAAGGTAGAAGATTTTGGGGTGAGAACAAACCACACGTTCTCAGTAGGGAATGGGAATGCCGTAAAAGTAATGAGTAACATGCAAATAATTAACATACTCAAGGAAACTATATTTTTATCAAACCTTTATAAAAATACTTTTGGTTTTACTTTAGCTAATTAATTACCTCCTTCAAAATCTCTAAACTCAAAACAAATTCTAAATATGAAACTAGTCACACTAACCATCTATCAGTCACATAATTAATTCTCAATCAAAACATCAATTCTCAATCACCTTCATATATTCGTCACCCAATAGCACTAATAAGAGATTCAATTCAATATACAAACAAGTCACAGCAAGGCAAATAGCACAATCACAGGGAAGTACAACGTGCAAGCCCAATCAAATACAAATGCACGAACAAGGATGATGCATGTCTAGCCCTAGTGCAGGTAATGAGCTCATTTGTCGGTTACATACCCGCTCCCGACGTTACCCGGAGTCCTTTGACCAGGTAAGGCTTCCCTTTTGGCAATGCCCCTCGTAAGAGTCCTTTGACTTGTGAGGCAAACCACTGCAAGAGTCCTTTGACTTGCATGGCGGAGCTAGTTAACTTATAACTGCCCAACACACTCACTGTAAGAGTCCTTTGACTTACAGGAGCATATGCTAGTTATGTGTTTTCTCGATACCTCTGTAAGAGTCCTCTGACTTATAGGATAGCATTATAGCTAAGTATCCCAGGGAAGCGCTCTTAGTGGTCGTACCACCATCTATCTGGCTGCCTTCACGCATCAGATCATTACATAATCATTCTCATTATCATCATTCATTATCATTCTCATTATTCATCATCACATTCACATTCTTATGCAATATCTTTTTCTTTCTCTGTTCAATCATACTATACAAACTTTACATCTTTCACTTTTGTAATATCTTGGCTCAAGCCATTTCTCTTTACCATTCGTTCATAAAAATCTCAATCATCAATTCAGTTCATAATCTCTGCTATGGCAATCTTGAGTCAAGCCAACTTTAAAACTATCTTTCATTTTAGTTCTCTATCAAAGACTCAAGAAAATCATTTATTTTTAAATTCATTAAACACTTTTCAAAACATAACCTTTCATTAGAAGTAATCAAATAAAACTCTTTCTCAAGTTTACTAACTTCACAAAGATTCAAAAATCATCTCTCTTACTATTCAAATTCAAATATTATTGTTTCACCAAATTTCTAAAAAGGTAATCCTTTATTTCAAGCCCAAAACATAACTCTATCTATGTTGAATCAAATTCAAAATATAATTTCTTTCTTAAATAATTCAAGTTCGAAACATAAACCCTTCCTTGGTAATTCAAATTCAAAATATTATAATTCTTTTCTTAACTAAATAAAATTATTTTCATAATAAATTCAGCCCATACATAATACTTTAATCAATAGTTAAAACTTAAATAACCTAACTTTCCAAATCCAAACCTTCTATAATAACTTTTTCAAGTAAAACCTCAGATTTTACGAAATTTCGGCAGCACCTCCCCTAAAACTCGGACTTAGCCACCCTTACGGGTTCCCTCTTTCTCAACAAATCACCAGCCCTTTTTTTTTCAATAATTTTCAAACAGACAATTCTCAATCAATCAGATATTCGTATTTCATAATAATTAGCAAATCAATCATACTCCACAATTTCTGCTAATCCATCAATCAAATCTCACCATGTCATACTTACTTTTCACTTATCATAAAATCCTTTCAAATTTAAACACAATCAACTAGTAATCCCAAAAAAAATCAGCCTTTCATAATTTTAATTAATGCCATTTACTCTTTAGCGAAGTTACTATTTTGTTTTAAAAGTCAAATTTGAAGAGAATGATTTAGTAATCAAACTTCAATCTTTTAACTGTTCTCAAACTTAATTCTAATTAATTATAAATCAACTTTAGCAACCATCAAAGCCAATTCCAATCAGTCGTTGTCAGCATCACAGCCGTTCCGTTACATCAGATAACTAAAAAAAACAACAACAAGCACTTATTCGTAATAATCAGAATACAGCCACAACTTAGCCAGAATTAATCTTACCAATTAATCAATCACTCACAGCAACAGAACTGGTCACAATCGCAGCCTTAATCTAAACTTCATTCATCAATTATCAAAACGTCAGATTTTTAATAATTAGCTCAACATTTTTTTAGCTTAATAAGTAACATTAAATAAATCATTCACAACCCCATTTCAACTAATTTCAACCCGTCACAAGTCCATTTCACAGCCATTCCAATATACTAAAATTCCAATTCAATATCAAACAATTCAAAATAACTCACTCAAGATCAAAATCTCAGTCAACTCATCACAAAAAAAAAATCAGTAATTCAAAATACAATTCACAACCAGATTTGAACCAATTCAGCAATATCACATAAGATCAGAATTTCCAACAAATCCACTACCGTTACACTATATCAAATAACCAGCACATCATTCAATTCAATATAAATCCGTCAAAGATCAGAATTTCAGTCAGTTTGCAACCATCAAGCAAACCAGCTTATGGCAACCAGCTCAACATAATCAAATAACAGGATTCTCAATAATTCCAAACAATTAGAAAATCGGTAATATTTACAGCCTCAAATCAAAATCAATATCACCAGTTTAATCACCATTCACAACCACATTTAATTCAAATCATAGCTCAGAAAAATCACAATAGCTAACCATTCTCAAACACATTTCAAGTCATTCTTGTCAATTAAGAAATTCTTGACTATTATTAACCATTTGCACTTATCCAATAACTTTGCAGGCATTCTAAATTAAAAACGTTAAATCCCCTACCTCAATGTCGAAACTCACGAAAATCGCCAAGCACAGCAGCTCCGTTAGCAATTTCAAGCACCCATTCAGCTCTCTTGGCGGCAACCACGATGATTCTGGGAAGCTCCAATGATGATGGAAGGCCTCAGCATCAGCCAAACAGCAACAGTAACAATTCAGATTAGAGCCAGAGCAAGGCCAGAGCAATATAAACTCAAACAGTGGCAGTGGCGCTTACGTCAGATTCCAAAACCCAGAAGCAGAGGCAGAACAACATCTTCTTCCCTTGATTCTCGTGGCGCTCCTCTTCTCTTTACACATGGTAGCAGCGACGCTCTCTAGTGGCGGCTCGGACAGTGGACTCCACTCACGGCGACAACGACACTCTCTTCCACAAACCTTGGCAGCAGCGGCGACGAAGGGCAGCGTTGCTTCCTCTTCTCCCTCGCGAACTCCTTTCTTTCCCTCTCCTCTGTTCACATTTCACGGCGGTGGCAGAAACTTCATCAACGGTGATGCAGCAGCACGGTGACAGATCGGCGACACGGCGCTATGGCTCCTGGTTCGCGTTCCTCTCTGCGACCTCCACAGAACGGCGATGACGACGACAAGGATAAACAGCGACGAAGGCGGATGGTTCCAGCGACAGTGACGGCCCTAAGGGAGACAACGAGCAACGGCGGCTGTGGCTCCTCAGACGACGACGCGCGACAGATCCAGCGGCGGTGGGAACAGCTGAGGCGACAGCGACACGGGCTCCACGAAGGTCACAATGGCTGGACTTCGCAGTACTGCAACTCGCGTGGATGGTGACGACAGTGACGGCAAAAGACCCTCAGCGGTGGCTCTGGCGACTGAACGGTGGCTGCTTAGATCACACTCTGATTTCCTCCCTCTCTCCCTGTCTGATTCCGTTTCAGCGTTAGGTTTAGGAAGAAAGGGGGTGGGGGCTGTGTTCAAAGGCTGGGAAAATGGGGAAAAATTAGGGTTAGGGTTTTTGGGATTTGGGAATTAGGATTTCTGAATCAATTTGGGAATTTAGGTTTAGGAATTAGGGAATTTATAAAAGAATATGGATAGATATGAATAGATATTTTGATAAAATTGAAGAGTACAGTAATTTTAAAATCAAATATACTCTCTTAAAAATATTTAGGAATATTATTTATCAACATATTGCTAAGTTCAATCAATTATTTCTAATTTACATTATAAAATGAACAAGTTAATTATATATTGTAAAGTACAATTTAAATTCAAATATCAATTTTCTAGATTAAATCATACAAATCTCTATTATTTTTCTATCTCTGAAACTTTAATTTCAATTTATAAAATAATTAATCATAATAAAAATTGTACATAAATATTAATTGACTTAAACTTAAAGTATTTATAAATATCAATCTAATCATATATAATAAATTAATCTCTAAGAGTACAAATTAATAAAATAGAACATAATTCATTAAAAATTACTTAAATTGAACAGTACAATTCTTTCTTATTTTTCAATTACTAAAATTATAATTTCAATTATACCAAATATCTAATAAAGATTATATAAAAATTCTAATTAATTTAAACTTCAATTATCATGAAACTCCATTTGATTACCTTTAGCAAAATAATTTTCTTAAAATAAAATTATCAACAAATAAAATAAATCATAAATAACTAATTATTTGATTTTCAAAAACTAGGGTTTTTACATTCTACCCACCTTAGAAAAAATTTCACCCTCGAAAATTGCTAGAATAAAATAAGTCAAACTGAAATCAAAGAAAGCAAAATATATGGACAAAAGTATAGGCATTGTCAAGGATGAACTTTCAAAGAGTTACGTAAGCAATCAGATTCAAAGGCAAGTAAAGGTATACAAGAATGACGAGGTATGGTTGGGAAACAATCAAATCACTTTCTAAGGAGAAATTCAAACCAGAGAATTCCAATAAAAGCAACGAAGAAAAGGATGGCACGAGTTCATGTGGCACGAATAAAGATTATACGTCGAATCGAAGCTAACTTCATAACCTCTAACGCTCCCAAACCCCGTGAATCGCATTACCTATTACTTCTATTTCGTCTATGATAACCTGTTAGTGTTGCCATGTACATAATTCATAAGTATTAAGTTGGCCAGACCTAATACCATGAGGCATGCAATGGTAGACTAACAGCGTTAATCATCAGACAGTCATGCATATAGAACTAAAACTCTTGTAATCAGAACAAGTCACAAAGCATGACAAACACTCAGAGTATGCAATGAAGCATAGTCAGTCCATTCCCAAGGCTCTAACAGGAACGACTGCTCTGATACCATTTGTAACGACCCAACTTCCAGAACGTCATGATCGTACTGAAAGTAAGGCGTTACCAACCTGTTTTCCTTTATTAACTATTTACTATTGAGCCTTTAGTTCGATATCGCGATTTAGTTTTATAGAAAATTCCAGAAAATTTTGTTTTCATTTCATAAAGGTCATATATCAAAGATCACCAGGAAATAATAATCACATAATTATTAATAATAATATTTGTCATACAAAAGATTTCAAATAAAACTCAGATACAAATCCTATCGCTCTGTATAAAATAAAAATCTTAAGCAATAAGGGCGAGGAAACTCTATGAAAGCAACTCAATTCAAAAACTTTAGTCATAAATAAGGTCTAACAATCGCCCGCAGCTTCAAACTGAGTCTTCGAACCTGTATCACTAAAAGGGTGGAAGATTTTGGGGTGAGAACAAACCACACGTTCTCAGTAGGGAATGGGAATGCCGTAAAAGTAATGAGTAACATGCAAATAATTAACATACTCAAGGAAACTATATTTTTAACAAACCTTTTTGAAAATACTTTTGGTTTTACTTTAGCTAATTAATTACCTCCTTCAAAATCTCTAAACTCAAAACAAATTCTAAATATGAAACTAGTCACACTAACCATCTATCAGTCACATAATTAATTCTCAATCAAAACATCAATTCTCAATCACCTTCATATATTCGTCACCCAATAGCACTAACAAGAGATTCAATTCAATATACAAACAAGTCACAGCAAGGCAAACAGCACAATCACAGGGAAGTACAACGAGCAAGCCCAATCAAATGCAAATGCACAAACAAGGATGATGCATGTCTAGCCCTAGTGCAGGTAATGAGCTCATTTGTCGGTTACATACCCGCTCCCGACGTTACCCGAAGTCCTTTGACCAGGTAAGGCTTCCCTGTTAGCAATGCCCCTCGCAAGAGTCCTTTGACTTGTGAGGCAAACCACTGCAAGAGTCCTTTGACTTGCATGGCGGAGCTAGTTAACTTATAACTGCCCAACACACTCACTGTAAGAGTCCTTTGACTTACAAGAGCACACACACACACACTCACTGTAAGAGTCCTTTGACTTACAGGAGCATATGCTAGTTATGTGTTTTCTCGATACGTTTGTAAGAGTCCTCTGACTTACAGGATAGCATTATAGCTAAGTATCCCAGGGAAGCGCTCTTAGTGGTCATACAACTATCTATCTGGCTGCCTTCACGCAGCAGATCATTACATAATCATTCTCATTGTCATCATTCATTATCATTCTCATTATTCATCATCACATTCACATTCTTATGCAATATCTTTTTTTTTCTCTGTTCAATCATACTATACAAACTTTACATCTTTCACTTTTGTAATATCTTGGCTAAAGCCATTTCTCTTTACCATTTGTTCATAAAAATCTCGATCATCAATTCAGTTTATAATCTCTGCTATGGCAATCTTGAGTCAAGCCAACTTTAAAACTATCATTCATTTTAGTTCTCTATCAAAGACTCAAGAAAATCATTTATTTTTAAATTCATTAAACACTTTTCAAAACATAACCTTTCATTAGAAGTAATCAAATAAAACTCTTTCTCAAGTTTACTAACTTCACAAAGATTCAAAAATCATCTCTCTTACTATTCAAATTCAAATATTATTATTTCACCAAATTTCTAAAAAGGTAATCCTTTATTTCAAGCCCAAAACATAACTCTTTCTATATTGAATCAAATTCAGAACATAATTTATTTCTTAAATAATTCAAGTTCGAAACATAAACCCTTCCTTGGAAATTCAAATTCAAAATATTATAATTCTTTTCTTAACTAAATAAAATTGTTTTCATAATAAATTCAGCCCATACATAATACTTTAATCAATAGATAAAACTTAAATAACATAACTTTCCAAATCCAAACCTTCTAAAATAACATTTTCAAGTAAAACCTCAGATTTTACGAAATTTCGGCAGCACCTCCCCTAAAACTCGGACTTAGCCACCCTTACGGGTTCCCTCTTTCTCAACAAATCACCAGCCCTTTTTTCTTCAATAATTTTCAAACAGACAATTCTCAATCAATCAGATATTCGTATTTCATAATAATTAGCAAATCAATCATACTCCACAATTTCTGCTAATCCATCAATCCAATCTCACCATTTCATACTTACTTTTCACTTATCATAAAATCCTTTCAAAATTAAACACAATCAACTAGTAATCCCAAAAAAAAAATAGCCTTTCATAATTTTAATTAATGCCATTTACTCTTTAGCAAAGTTACTATTTTGTTTTAAAAGTCAAATTTGAAGAGAATGATTTAGTAATCAAACTTCAATCTATTAACTGTTCTCAAACTTAATTGTAATTAATAACATATCAACTTTAGCAACCATCAAAGCCAATTCCAATCAGTCGTTGTCAGTATCACAGCCGTTCCGTTACATCAGATAACTAAAAAAAACAACAACAAGCACTTATTCTTAATAATCAAAATACAGCCACAACTTAGCCAGAATTAATCTTACCAATTAATTAATCACTCACAGCAATAGAACCAGTCACAATCACAATCACAGCCTTAATCAAAACTCCATTCATCAATTATCAAAACGTCAGATTTTTAATAATTAGCTCAACATTTTTCAGCTTAATAAGTAATATTAAATAAATCATTCACAACCTCATTTCAACTAATTTCAGCCCGTCACAAGTCCATTTCACAGCCATTCCAATATACCAAAATTCCAATTCAATATCAAACAATTCAAAATAATCACTCAAGATCAAAATCTCAGCCAACTCATCACAAAAAAAAAATCAGTAATTCAAAATACAATTCACAACCAGATTTCAACCAATTCAGCAATATCACATAAGATGAGAATTTCCAACAAATCCACTACCATTACACTATATCAAATAACCAGCACATCATTCAATTCAATATAAATCCGTCAAAGATCAGAATTTCAGTCAGTTTGCAACCATCAAGCAAACCAGCTTATGGCAACCAGCTCAACATAATCAAATAACAGGATTCTCAATAATTCCAAACAATTAGAAAATCGGTAATAGTTACAGCCTCAAATCAAAATCAATATCACCAGTTTAATCACCATTCACAACCACATTTAATTCGAATCATAACTCAGAAAAATCACAATAGCTAACCATTCTCAAACACATTTCAAGTCATTCTTGTCAATTAAGAAATTCTTAACTATTATTAACCATTTGCACTTATCCAATAACTTTGCAGGCATTCTAAATTAAAAACGTTAAATCCCCTACCTCAACGTCAAAACTCACAAAAATCGCCAAGCACAGCAGCTCCGTTAGCAATTTCCAGCACCCATTCAGCTCTCTTGGTGGCAACCACGATGATTCTGGGAAGCTCCAATGATGATGGAAGGCCTCAGCATCAGCCAAACAGCAACAGTAACAATTCAGATTAGAGCCAGTAGCGCTTATGTCAGATTCCAAAACCCAGAAGCAGAGGCAGAACAACATCTTCTTCCCTTGATTCTCGCGGCGCTCCTCTTCTCTGTACATATGGTAGCAGCGGCGCTCTCTAGTGGCGGCTCGAACGGTGGACTCCACTGACGGCGACGACGACACTCTCTTCCACAAACCTTGGCAGCAGCGGCGATGAAGGGCAGCGTTGCTTCCTCTTCTCCTTCGTGAACTCTTCTCTTTCCCTCTCCTCTGTTCGCAGTTCACGGCGGTGGCAGAAACTTCATCAACGGCGACGCAGTAGCACGGTGACAGATCGGCGGCGGCGGCGCTATGGATCCTGGTTCGCGTTCCTCTCTACGGCCTCCACAGAACGGTGATGACGACAACAAGGATAAACGGCAACGGAGGTGGCTGGCTCCAGTGACGGTGACGGCCCTAAGGGAGACAATGAGCAACGGCGGCTGTGGCTCCTCAGACGACGACGCGCGACGGATCCAGCGGCAGCGGGAACAGCCGAGGCGACAGTGACGCGGGCTCCACGAAGGTCATGATGGCTGGACTTCGCAGCGCTGCAACTCGCGTGGATGGTGACGACAGTGACGGCGAAGGACCCCCAGCGGTGGCTCTAGTGACTGAACGGTGGCTACTTAGATCACACTCTGATTTCCTCCCTCTCTCCCAGTCTGATTCCATTTCAGCATTAGGTTTAGGAAGAAAGGGGGGGTGGGGGCTGCGTTCAGAGGCTGGGAAAATGGGGGAAAAATTAGGGTTAGGGTTTCTGGGATTTGGGAATTAGGGTTTCTGATTCAATTTGGGAATTTAAGTTTAGGAATTAGGGATTTTATAAAAGAATATGGATGGATATGAATAGATATTTTGATAAAATTGAAGGGTATAGTAATTTTAAAATCAAATATACTCTCTTAAAAATATTTAGGAACATTATTTATCAACATATTGCTAAGTTCAATCAATTATTTCTAATTTACATTATAAAATGAACAAGTTAATTATATTTTGTAAAGTACAATTTAAATTCAATTATTAATTTTCTAGATTAAATCATACAAATCTCTATTATTTTTTTATCTCTGAAACTTTAATTTCAATTTATAAAATAATTAATTATAATAAAAATTGTACATAAATATTAATTGACTTAAACTTAAAGTATTTATAAATATCAATCTAATCATTTCTAATAAATTAATCTCTAAGAGTACAAATTAATAAAATAGAACATAATTCATTAAAAATTACTTAAATTGAATAGTACAATTCTTTCTTATTTTTCAATTACTAAAATTATAATTTCAATTATACCAAATATCTAATAAAAATTATATAAAAATTCTAATTAATTTAAACTTCAATTATCATGAAACTTCATTTGATTACCTTTAGCAAAATAATTTTCTTAAAATAAAATTATCAACAAACAAAATAAATCAAAAATAACTAATTATTTGATTTTCAAAAACTAGGGTTGTTACATGTTCATTCTTTAGTTCTTTGATTTCTTAGTTCTTTTAACATTTCGTTTCTTGATTTCAAAACCCCTTTTTGCCTCCACAACCGAAAGCATAACACTTCCAATTGCATCATAGGGAGAACGACCCGAGGTTGAAAGACTCTCGGTTTATATTTGATTTAAATTGTGATAACATTTGATTGATGATCAATTGTTGGGTTTGGACTATACTTGCAACGTCAATCCTACTTTTAGTGTGAAAAATCCAAACCCATGCTTTTGGTTTCTTCATCAAATTTGGCATCGTTGCCGGGGAGCTAGCGTCATGAGTGCTATATTTTGGTTGTTGTAAATATGTGAATAGTGTAAATAGATACTTTTTGGGTTGTTTGCTTGTTTTTGCTATTAATTAGGATTTTGTTTCTTTGGATACTTGGTGCCTTTAGTTTTTATTTTCTATTTTCTCTATGAGCTATCACCCTTGTTGCTTGGAGCTTGGTTGAGATTGTTTTGTAGGGTATGATGAGTTCAAGTTGGGATTGTATCAAGAAACAGGAGAAGCGATGGAGGGAGGAGGAATCTTCCCCATACTACAACGAGCCAAATCCCTCTCCAAGCCCTTCCCTATATGAATATCAAACCCAAGGACATAACCTCCAACTACCAACCCTTCAAGTACCATATCATACACCTCCATGGAATCAAAATCTCTACACATCTTGCTACCAACGTTATGAACCATCACCCCCTTATACACCACCTCAATATCCCCACTCAAATGACACACCTTCCAACTACACAACCTTTCTCCCAACCTTTGAATCTCCTTTTCCACCTCAATATGAAGTTTTACAACCCTTGCCCCAAGAAGAACAAGACCTTCAAGCATTCTTTCAAGAGCAAGAAGGGTTCCAAAGGACACAAGGGAAGTTCATGGCTACCATAGCTGAAGCGGTGAACCGCTTAACCTCGCTACGCTCAAGCAATCAAGGCATTCCCCTTGAGGAATATAAAGGAGCAACGAAGAAGTGTAGAGAGGAGGAAAATATGGAGTCTCGAGGGAAAGAAGAAGAGCTAGGACAAGAATTGCAAAAAGAGGAGGAAGGTAGAACTAGTGAACCAGAAGAGGTAAATGGAGAGTTGAGGGAACTTGATCAAGAAGTGGATTGCATCAACAATGATTTTTTGTCCACCTTGGTCAATCCCCTCAATGATCTTGAGGAACCTTCCACTCTTGAGTTTGAGAGAGGAAGGGAATAGCTAGAAAAGAGTGGTGAGGAAGAGGTGATCATCTAAGAAGTGGAGGTATACATGCAAGAATTTACAAGGATAACTCCACCCTAAGGACAAATTGAGTGGGTAACAATATCTTCAATGAGCTTCGTAGGCCCGTACCAATTTGTTCTCTTGGAAATGGATTATCAACTTAGGGTGCTTCTTGGAGCATTGAATCATGAAGAAATGGGTGTTGGTTGCCAAAGGGATTCAAGGTATAAATGGTGCAAGATTCAATTAGGAGGAGTCCAAAATTCAAGTGGGTGCTTCAAAGGTGCTTGGGAAGGTTGTTCATCCAAGGGTACAAATGGTTGTCAACAAGAGGATGACAGAGAAACCAACGTATGGGATCCGGGCATATAACTCTACAACAATCAATTTTGGATCCCAAGAGTTTGCCTGAGGTTGCTTGAGAGCTTAATGTACTTCCTTTGGGATCTAGGAGGATTTTTGAAGAGCAACGATGGTTGGCAACTCAAGGATGAGTGGAAGCATAAGCCACCATGACACAAGCTTCAACCAAAAGTCCAACTTGAGGACATAAAACCAAAGTACTAAGTGGGAGACACCCCACCATGGTAATATCCTTGCAACTCTCCTTTCTTTTAGCTTTTAATTGTTGGATTTTGTCTCCTTGATTAGCATAGTTTGATTGCATTCTAGGCTTGAATTTAGTTGAACTTTATGTTTGATCATGTGTTTTTGAAGAATGATGTATTTTGGGCTTGAAAAACTTTGATTGATATCATGATTGATGCCTTAGAGGCTTTAAAATTGTTGCAGAAACAAAGTTCTGTGCGTGCGCACAGCCTTGTGCGTACGCACACTTACCCTGTTTTTCACCATCTGTGTATGCGCACCGATGTGTGCGTACGCACATCTGTTTGCACGCGTCCTGATGGTGGCAAAAATCGACCAGTTAAGAAATTTAATAAATGAATTGCGTTGCAAGTACAGTTCTTAACCAACTAAGATCCGCCTTCTCAATTTAAAAGGGGTTGTCACAAAAATTAAAATTAAAAATACTGGGAGTAGGAGTCCCAGGTCGTCTCTCAATGAGTTGCAGGAAAGAGTGCTAATTTATTAATTAGAAATTTTCCAGAAGGTTTGAATTGGATAATGAGTAATTAAAATAATTTTAAATTAAAGCAATAAAACTAAGAATTTTTATTAATATAAAAAGCCTTGACTGGGGAATTGATTAATCGGAAGTTCTATCCTTGTTGGAATCTTCTCAAGTGTAATGTAAAGCGATTGTTGTTATCACTTAGTTAACCCTTACTGAGTAAAGGAAAGTCAAGTGATTGAACTGATTCTTATCCACAGATCCTAGTCCTTTCCCTTGGGAAGGTCTAGCGTTAGTAGATATAGAATTAGCCAACAATGTTCAAATTAACTAAATACTCGAGCATTCCAACTCAAGTGTCTCCTCTTAATCAACCCCCATGTCAAGTAGAAAATCTACTCCATTGACATAGAATTAATATTCATAAAAATATAAGAAGACATAATAAATTAAATAAAATAAAATATAGAATTAAAATTAATTAAAATTAAAAGTAACTCTATATATTAATAAATTCAAAATGCAACATACTTATTTGAATAGGGTCAATGAGCAATGAATAAAAGTAAAGGAATAAGGAAACAAACTAAAGTAATGTCTTCACGGAGGTAATGATTCTTCAGCATCCAAAAATCCAAAACAAAAGCCTAAACTACTAATGTAAAGTTAATCTAGATTCAGATCTAAAACTAACATTAAACCTAATCTCAATGTATCGGAATGTGTGTGGATGCCTGTTGAGTTTCTGCATGTTTCCTAGGTTTAGTCTGTGTTTCTGGGCCGAAAACTGGGTCAAAATGTGGCCCGAAATTGCCCCAGCATATTCTGTTATTTTTGCAGATCGCGCAGGTCACGTGTACGCGTCATTCAGCGATTTTCCTTGTAACGCGTTCGCGTCGTCCACGCATTCGTGTCATTCGTGCAGACTTCAATCCACGCGTTTGCGTCATCCACGAGTTCGTGTCGCTACGATTTCTTCTTTTCGCGCGCTCGCTTGAGCCATGTGCTCGCGTCATTGTTCGTTGGTCATCTCCTTGGTTTCTTGTGTTTCTTCCATTTTTGCAAGCTTCCTCTCCATTCTCTAAGCCATTCCTGCCCTATGAAGCCTGAAACACTTAACACACGGATCACGGCATCGAATGGGATAAAGGAGAGTTAAAATACATAATTAAAAGATCTCTAGGAAGCAAGTTTTCAACCATGGAATAATTTTGGGAAGAAATTGTAATATCATGCTAATCATATGAATAAGTGGGTAAAGACTTGATAAAACCACTCAATTAAACACAATATAAATCATAAAATAATAGTTTATCAACCTCCCCACACTTAAACATTAGCATGTCCTCATGCTTAGCTTAAGGAGATAAAATAAATGAGTAGGGAAATGTGAAACTCATGCAATGCAATGCAATCTATATATATGAATACAACTATATGATTCTTTTCTACTTGGTTAAAAAGGAAACAAGCTCTTCAAGGCAAATATAAATTAGATTTCACTAATTCAAATTATATAGTAAAAACAGGTAACGTTGTAAGAAGATAGCACATGAAAGAAGGGAACACAGAATCAAGCACTGAACCCTCACTCATGGTGTATATGCACTCTAGTATCTCAAGTGTATAGGGTAATCACTCTACTCTTCTCTAATCATGTTTTCTAAACTTTGTTTTTCACCTAACCAATCAACAATATTTAATGTACCAATGCAACATCATGAGGTCTTTTTCAAGGTTGTAATGGGGCTAAGGTAAGGGTAAAGGTATACATATGAAAGGTATACATATGTCTAAGTGAGCTATAAATTGAATCTTTGACTAACCTAAGCTCTTATCTAGCATGCATACACTCCTTATAACTCTAGAATCATGCCTAGCTACCCATAATTTTCACTTTTGCATTATATACTCATGTATTAACTTTTCCTTAGATTTTTTTATCACATATGCATTGATCTTTGAACTTAACTTAGAATTGGAGTAACTTTGTCCCCTCATTTATTTACTTAATTACTAATATTTTTTTTAAATAAACATAGCTTATCAATGCACATAGATTTTTAATTTTTTTGTAGTTTTACATGAGTAGGTACCCAAATTCCCATTATTTTATAATGACACATTCCTTTATTAACCCATGCTCCCATAATTTTCCCATGCTTAATTAACACACAATTTCTATCTTAAACAAACCAAATATTCAATTGGGATATTTAATTTTTTTTACGCTTAAGGCTAGTAATGTGGTAAAATATAGAACAAATGGGATTAAAAGGCTCAAAGTGGCTGTGAAAGATGATTAAAAGGGTAGGCTTATTTGGAATAAGTGAGCTAAACAATTAATGGCCTCAATCATATGCATGCATATAAATACATTAAACATTGGACATATAGGAAGAAACAAAATAAAGATTACAATCATAAAGAAGTAAACACACAAGAATAAAATATTTATGGTTAAATAGTGTAACCATGTTCTTTGGCTCAAAATCTCACGGGTTGTGTGTTCTTAGCTTTTTAAATTAGTGAAATTTTTTAAAAATAGGGTCTTAAAAAGAAACTTATTATTTTTTCAATCAAGTAGAACATGTATACAACTAATTATTACTATGCAATTTATCCTATCCTAAACAAAAGAAAAAATTAACTAAATATCCTATATTATTGGTGTATAAAGGAGAAGAAATTACCTCCGGAAGTCAGGTACTGACCAACCTCCCCACACTTAAAGCTTTGCACCATCCTCGGTGCCATCTGTCAGGAACAAAGGAGGGCTGGTAGCAGCATCTCCACCATCGGGGCCGTCATGGCTTCCTGTGCTGGTAAATGAAGTGGAGTCTGGGGTGTCTGGGTCATCTCTACGTGGTTGGTTACCAACAAGTAGCTCCTTGAGGTATGTAAATATGTGCTTCTTACAGTGCTCTCTTTGCTTTCCTTTCCATTCAAGCCGGTCTAGCTTCTCAAGGATTTTGTGGAGCAGTTGGTTTGTTGAAGGTGCTTGTGGTGTGGAAGAAGAAGGAATATCTTCTGGTGGTTCTGTGCTCCAGTTGATAGATGCTGCGGGAGGTCTGATATACTTCCCGTTAGGGACGTATTGAACATGCAAGCAACCTTTATGAAAATTAATATATAATTGTCAAATAATTCCACAATATCTCACAAGAAAAATGTAGAAGTAAATAATCACCTATTTAAATATCTAACACCAATTAAAGGAATAAAAGAAAAGAAAGATAAAGAAAATATAGATAATAAAAGTGAAAAAAAAGAAGACATAAATAAAAAGAATAAAGGAAAAGTAAAAAGTAAAGAAAGAAAGAGAAGAACCTTGATAATGGATGTAAAAAATAAGGAGGAAGAAGGTAAAAAGTGAGAAAGAATAAGGAAGGAAGAAGGAAGAAGAAAGAAATAAGAAGGGAAAAAGAAAAATTAGGATTTCGGGAAGAAAAGATAAGATATTTTGGCTGATGTGGAAATTCTGTGCGCCGCATGTGACGCGGACGTGTGGGTCACGCGGTCGCGTGGTATGTGATATTTGTCAAGTGACGCGGACGCGTGACCTGATTTATGCGAATGGCGCGAGGGCAGCCATGCGTTCGCGCAACTCTCTGTTTAAAACCCATTTTGCCAAATTTTAGGGTGACTCGATCGCGTGGCTGACGCGATCGCGTGAATGGCCATGTTTTGAGGATGACGCAGCCGCGTGGGGCACACGGTCGCGTGATGGGGCTGGTGCTTCCAGCATCATTCCAGCCCAGCTCCATCATAACTTGCTGCCATACACCTCTTTTACGTCAATTTTTAGGGGCACGCATTCAAGTGGGTGACGCGGACGCGTGGGAGGCTCGTTTCCAAAATGACGTGGACGCATCATTGACACGGTCACGTGGGCATGATTGTGCCTAAGGCACGCCTCCAGCCACGCTTTTGCATGACTCTCTGTTCAATTTTCTTTTCTTCAGAACGCACATGTGACGCGGACGCGTCAGCGACGCTTACGCGTCGCATGCGTGTTTTTTTTTTTTTTTTTAAGATATGCAGAATGCTAATGCAAATGTGAATGCAGGCTATATGTAGAAATTATAAGAAGAGTCATTAACACCATAAAAATAGAAGTAAAGTGAAATAAATCTAAGACTGAAATTGAACGATCATCTTTGTTATTTTTCATCTTCTCACCATGATAAAGCTTCAGGCGATGTCCGTTGACCTTTAAGAATTTGGAGCTAGAAGGATGACGCAGGTGGAAAACTCCGTATAACTCTACTTTTTCTACTCTGTATGGACCTTGCCATCTTCATCTCAGTTTACCTAGCATAAGCCTCAGTCTGGAGTTATAAAGAAGAACTAACTCTCCTGGTCTGAATTCTCTCCTTTATATGTGCTTGTCATGGACAGCCTTCATCTTTTCTTTGTATCTCCTAGAGTTGTCATATGCTTATAGGCAAAGATTCTCCAGTTCTGCTAGTTGCAGCTTCCTTTCAGCACCAGCTTTCTCAAGATTCATGTTTCACTCCCTCATAGCCCAGAAAGCCTTGTGTTCCACCTCCACTGGAAGGTGGCAAGCCTTTCCGTATACTAAGCGGAAGGGGCTCATCCTAATGGGTGTCTTGTATGCTGTTCTATATGCCCAGAGTGCATCTTGTAGCCTGGCACTCCAATCCTTCCTGTGAGATTTTACTATCTTCTCCAGAATACGTTTTATCTCTCTGTTAGAGACTTTCGCTTGCCCATTGGTTTGGGATGGTAAGCTGTTGCTACTTTGTGAATTATCCCATGCCTCTTCAGTAATCCTGTTAGTCTCCTGTTACAAAAGTGAGTGCCTTGATCACTGGTGCACGAAATCCTGATCGTTCATTCTTTGGTAACGGCGCCAAAAACTTTATACGCACATTTATAATCTTAGTTCTTTGTCACAACTTCGCACAACTAACCAGCAAGTGCATTGGGTCATCCAAGTAATAAACCATACGTGAGTAAGGGTCGATCCCACGGAGATTGTCGGTTTGAAGCAAGCTATGGTCACCTTGTAAATCTCAATCAGGCGGATATAAATGGTTATGGTGAATTGATAGTTAAAATATAATTAAAATATAAAATAGGATAGAAATACTTATGTAATTCATTGGAGAGAATTTTAGATAAGCATATGGAGATGCTTTTGTTCCTTCTGAACCTCTGCTTTCCTACTGTCTTCATCCAATCCTTCATACTCCTTTCCATGGCAAGCTGTATGTTAGGCATCACCGTTGTTAATGGCTACTTCCTATCTTCTCAGTGAAAATGGTCCAAAATGCGCTGTCACCGCACGGCTAATCATCTGTCGGTTCTCGATCATGATGGAATAGGATTCAGTAATCCTTTTACGTCTGTCATTACGCCCAGCACTCGCGAGTTTGAAGCTCGTCACAGCCATCCCTTCCCAGATCCTATTCGGAATACCACAATCAAGGTTTAGACTTTCCGGATCTCAAGAATGGCCACCAATAATTCTAGCCTATACCATGAAGACTCTGATCATAAATCAGGAGGCTAAGAGATATGCATTCAAGCTTGCTTTCATGTAGAACGAAAGTGTTTGTCAGGCACGCGTTCATAAGTGAGAATGGTGATGAGTGTCACATAATCATCACATTCATCATGTTCTTGTGTGCGAATGAATATCTTAGAGAAGAAATAGGCTTGAGTTGAATAGAAAAACAATAGTACTTTGCATTAATTCATGAGGAACAGCAGAGCTCCACACCTTAATCTATGGTATGTAGAAACTCTACCGTTGAAAATACATAAGTGAAAATAGGGTAGACATGGCCGAGTGGCTAGCCTCCCATGGAGGTCTCATAACGTAAAAGTTACATAATGTGTTCCAGAGATCCAGATATGTAAATACAATAGTAAAAAGTCCTATTTATACTAAACTAGTTACTAGTGTTTACAGAAATGAGTAAATGATGCAGAAATCCACTTTTGGCCCACTTGGTGTGTGCTTGGGCTGAGCATTGAAGCTTTCACGTGTAGAGGTCTTCCTTGGAGTTGAACGCCAGTTTGTAACTTGTTTCTGGCGTTTAACTCTGCTTTGCAACTTGTTTTTCGCGTTTAACGCCAGAATAGGGCAGAAAGCTGGCGTTAAATGCCAGTTTGCATCATTTAAAATTAGACAAAGTATGAACTATTATATATTGCTGGAAAGCCCTAGATGTCTACCTTCCAACGCAATTGAGAGCGCGCCATTTGAATTTCTGTAGCTCCAGAAAATCCACTTTGAATGCAGGGAGGTCAGAATCCAACAGCATCTACAGTCCTTCTTCAGCCTCTGAATCAGATTTTGCTCAGGTCCCTCAATTTCAGCCAGAAAATACCTGAAATCACAAAAAAACATAAAAAATCATAGTAAAGTCAAGAAATATGATTTTTAATTAAAAACTAATAAAAATATACTAAAAACTAATCAAATCATACTAAAAACTATGTAAAAATAATGCCAAAAAGCATATAAATTATCCGCTCATCACAACACCAAACTTAAATTGTTGCTTGTCCCCAAACAACTGAAAATCAAATAGGATAAAAAGAAGAGAATATACTATAAATTCCAAATATCAATGAAACTTAGCTCCAATCAGATAAGCGGGACTAGTAGCTTTTTGCATCTGAACAGTGTTGGCATCTCACTTTATCCTTTGAAGTTCAGAATGATTGGCATCTATAGGAACTCAGAATTCAGATAGTGTTATTGATTCTCCTAGTTCAGTATGTTGATTCTTGAACACAACTACTTTATGAGTCTTGGCCGTGGCCCTAAGCACTGTTTTCCAGTATTACCACCGGATACATAAATGCCACAGACACATAACTGGGTGAACCTTTTCAGATTGTGACTCAGCTTTGCTAAAGTCCTCAATTAGAGGTGTCTAGGGTTCTTAGGCACACTCTGTTTTTGCTTTGGACCTCGACTTTAACCGCTCAGTCTCAAGCTTTTCACTTGACACCTTCACGCCACAAGCACATGGTTAGGGACAGCTTGGTTTAGCCGCTTAGGCCAGGATTTTATTCCTTTGGGCCCTCCTATCCACTGATGCTCAAAGCCTTGGATCCTTTTTATTAACCTTGCCTTTTGGTTTTAAGGGCTATTGACTTTTTCTGCTTGCTTCTTTTTTTTTGCAAGATTTTCTCTATTCACTGCTTTTTCTTGCTTCAAGAATCATTTTTATGATTTTTCAGATCATCAAATAACATTTCTCATTTTTCATCATTCTTTCAAGAGCCAACAATTTTAACATTCATAGACAAAAAATTCAAAAGACATATGCACTGTTCAAGCATTCATTCAGAAAACAAAAAGTATTGTCACCACATCAAAATAATTAAACTAATTTCTAGGATGAATTCGAAACCATGTACTTCTTGTTCTTTTGTTTTTAGAATATTTTTCAATTAAGAGAGATGATGGATTCATCGAACATTCATAGCTCATAGACACTTAAACAGTAATGATCATATAGTAAAGACACAAACATAAGTAAAACATAAGGCTCAAGAACCGAAAAACAGGAAAATAAGAACAAGGAGATTAAGGAACGGGTCCACCTTAGTGAGGGTGGCGTCTTCCTCTTCTTGAAGAACCAATGGTTCTCTTAAGCTCCTCTATGTCTCTTCCTTGTCTTTGTTGCTCCTCCCTCATAGCTCTTTGATCTTCTCTAATCTCATGGAGAATGATGGAGTGCTTTTGTTGAGGTCCATGATCTCTTGTTTGCTCCATCCTTTTCTTAGTGATGGGCTTGTCCTCAACAATGAGGATGTCTCCCTCTATATCAATTCCAGCCGAATTGCAGAGGTAGCAAATGAGGTGAGGAAACGCTAACTGGTATGCGAAATTGTTACTCGGGTTGTAAAATTTGTTGTTCGTTCTCTCCCTGGCAATGGCGCCAATAACTGGTGCACAATACCATGGTCCAAACATAACTTCACAACTTCGCACAACTAACCAGCAAGTGCACTGGGTCGTCTAAATAATAAAACCTTACGTGAGTAAGGGTCGATCCCACGGAGATTGTTGGTATGAAGCAAGCTATGGTCACCTTGTAAATCTCAGTCAGGCGGATATCAAATGGTTATGTAGTTTTCGAATAATAATAATAAATAAAAAGAAAATAAAGATAGAAATACTTATGTAATTCATTGGTGAGAATTTCAGATAAGCGTATAGAGATGTTTTCGTTCCTATGAATCTCTGCTTTCCCACTGTCTTCATCCAATCAGTCCTACTCCTTTCCATGGCAACCTTTCTGTAAGGGCATCATCGTTGTTAATGGCTACATCCCATCCTCTATGTGAAAATGGTCCAACTGCTCTGTCACGGCATGGCTAATCATCTGGAGGTTCTCGATCATACTGGAATAGGAATTACTATCCTTTTGCGTCTGTCACTACGCCCAGCACTTGCGAGTTTGAAGTTCGTCACAGCCATCCCTTCCCAGATCGTACTTGGAATACCACAGACAAGGTTTAGACTTTCCGGATCTCAGGAATGGCCATCCATGGGTTTTAACTTATACCACGAGGATTCTAATATCTCGGACTCAGTCCACTGTATTAGATATCCAAGAGATATTCATTCTAGTTTGTTTGCATGTAGAACGGAAGTGTTTGTCAAGCACACGTTCATAAGTGAGAATGATGATGAGCGTCACATAATCATCACATTCATCATGTTCTTGGGTGCGAATGGATATCTTAGAAGCAGAATAAGTTGAATTGAATAGAAAATAGTAGTACTTTGCATTAAATCATGAGGAACAGCAGAGCTCCACACCTTAATCTATGGAGTGTAGAAACTCTACCGTTGAAAATACATAAGAGATGAAGGTTCAGGCATGGCCGAATGGCCAGCCTCCAATGTCTAAGGACTAAACGTTCCAAAAGATGTCAAATACAAGAGTAAAAAGTCCTATTTATACTAAACTAGCTACTAGGGTTTACAGAAGTAAGTAATTGATGCATAAATCCACTTCTGGGGCCCACTTGGTGTGTGCTTGGGCTAAGCTTGAAGTTTACACGTGCAGGGGCTTCTTCTAGAGTTGAACGCCAAGTTGTAACATGTTTTTGGCGTTCAACTCTGGTTTGTGACGTGTTTTTGGCGTTTAACTCCAGACTGCAGCGTAAAACTGGCGTTTAACGCCCTTTTGCGTCGTCTAAACTCGGCCAAAGTATGGACTATTATATATTGCTGGAAAGCCCTGGATGTCTACTTTCCAACGCAATTGGAAGCGCGCCATTTCGACTTTGAGTGCAAGGAGGTCAGAATCCAACAGCATCAGCAGTCCTTCTTCTACCTTTGAATCTGATTTTTGCTCAAGTCCGTCAATTTCAGCCAGAAAATACCTGAAATCACAGAAAAACACACAAACTTATAGTAAAGTCCAGAAATGTGAATTTAACATAAAAACTAATGAAAACATCCCTAAAAGTAACTAGATCCTACTAAAAACATACTAAAAATAATGCCAAAAAGCGTATAAATTATCCGCTCATCACAACACCAAACTTAAATTGTTGCTTGTCCCCAAGCAACTGAAAATCAAATAGGATAAAAAGAAGAGAATATACTATAAATTCCAAACTATCAATGAAACATAGCTCCAATCAGATGAGCAGGACTTGTAACTTTTTGCCTCTTGAATAGTTTTGGCATCTCACTTTATCCATTGAGGTTCAGAATGATTGGCATCTATAGGAACTCAGAGTTCAGATAGTGTTATTGATTCTCCTAGTTCAGTATGTTGATTCTTGAACACAGCTACTTTATGAGTCTTGGCCGTGGCCCTAAGCACTTTGTTTTCCAGTATTACCACCGGATACATAAATGCCACAGACACATAATTGGGTGAACCTTTACAGATTGTGACTCAGCTTTGCTAAAGTCCCCAATTAGAGGTGTCCAGGGATCTTAAGCACACTCTTCTTTTACTTTGGACCTTGACTTTAACCGCTCAGTCTCAAGTTTTCACTTGACACCTTCACGCCACAAGCACATGGTTAGGGACAGCTTGGTTTAGCCGCTTAGGCCAGGATTTTATTCCTTTAGGCCCTCATATCCACTGATGCTCAAAGCCTTGGATCCTTTTTATTACCCTTGCCTTTTGGTTTTAAGGGTTACTGGCTTTTTGCTCTTGCCTTTTGGTTTTAAGAGCTTTTGGCTTTTTCTGCTTGCTTTTTCTCTTTTTTTTCCGCTATTTTTTTCTATATTTTTTTTTCTGCAAGCTTTTGTATTCACTGCTTTTTCTTGCTTCAAGAATCATTTTTATGATTTTTCAGATTATCAAATAACATGTCTCCTTGTCATCATTTTTTCAAGAGCCAACATATTTAACATTCATGAACAACAACTTCAAAAGACATATGCACTGTTCAAGCATTCATTCAGAAAACAAAAAGTATTGTCACCACATCAATATAATTAAACTAAGTTCAAGGATAAATTCGAAACTCATGTACTTCTTGTTCTTTTGAATTAAAACATTTTTCATTTAAGAGAGGTGATGGATTCATATTCACTACTTTAAGGCATAGACACTTAAATACTAATGATCATATAATGAAGACACAAACATGGATAAACATTTAACATAGAAAACGAAAAATAGAAAATTTAAGAACAAGGAATGAGTCCACCTTAATGATGGTGGTGTTTCCTTCTTGAGGAATCAATGATGTCCTTGAGCTCCACCTTAATGATGGTGGCGTTTCCTTCTTGAGGAATCAATGATGTCCTTGAGCTCTTTTATGTCTCTTCCTTGTCTTTGTTGCTCCTTCCTCATTGCTTTTTGATCTTCTCTAATTTCATGGATGATGATGGAGTGCTCTTGATGTTCCACCCTTAGTTTCTCCCAATAATTGTGTGGGGGAAAATGTATCCCCTGAGGTATCTCAGGGATCTCTTGATTTGCAGTCAAATGTTCTACCACTGAGCTATAGACCCTTGATGGAAGCTTTTGTCTTCCCTTTCCTCTTTCTAGATGTTTCTCTGGCCTTAGATGCCATCAATGGTTATGGAAAAACAAAAAAGAAATTATGCTTTTACCACACCAAACTTAGAATGTTGCTCGCCCTCGAGCAAAAGAAGAAAGAATAGATGAAGAAGAAGATGTGAAAAAAACTAGGATTATGAGGAGGGAAGGTGGGGATCCTGTGGGATCCACAGATCCTGAGATGATCCTGTGAGGTCCACAGATCTTGAGGTGTCAAGGATTTACATCCCTGCACCAATTAGGCATGTAAAATGCCTTTGCATGCAATTCTGGCGTTTAAACGCCGAACTGATGCTTGTTCTAGGGATTCAACGCCCAGATGCAGCATATTTCTGGCGTTGAACGCCAGTTCTATGCTCTATTATGGGTGTGATTTTTCTTCTGCTGTTTTTGATTCTATTTTTAATTTTTTTTTATTTATTTTGTGACTCCACATGATCATGAACCTAATAAAATATGAAATAACAAAAGAAAAATAAAATTAGATAAATAAAAATTGGGTTGCCTCCCAAAAAGCGCTTCTTTAATGTCAATAGCTTGAGAGTGGGCTCTCATGGAGCCTCACAGATGTTCAGAGCATTGTTGAGACTTCCCAACACCAAACTTAGAGTTTGGATATAGGAGTTCAACACCAAAATTAGAGTTTGGTTGTGGCCTCCCAACACCAAACTTAGAGTTTGACTGTGGGGGCTTTGGTTGACTCTATTTTGAGAGAAGCTTACTGTGCCTCTTTTCCATGTTTACAGAAGGATGTCCTTGAGTTTTAAACTCAAGGGAGTCCTCATTCAACTGAAGGACTAGTTCACCTCTATTAACATCAATCACAGCTCTTGCTGTGGCTAGGAAGGGTCTTTCAAGGATGATGGATTCATCCTCATCCTTCACAGTATCTAGGATTATGAAATCAGCAGGGATGTAAAGGCCTTCAACCTTTACTAATATGTCCTCTACTTGTCCATAAGCCTGCTTTCTGGAATTGTCTGCCATCTCTAATGAGATTTTAGTAGCTTGTACCTCAACGATTCCTAATTTCTCCATTACAGAGAGTGGCATGAGGTTTATTCCTGACCCAAGATCACATAGAGCCTTCTCAAAGGTCATGGTGCCTATGGTACAAGGTATTAGGAACTTTCCAGGATCCCGCTTCTTCTGAGGCAATCTCAGTTGATCCAATGCATTTAGTTCATTGGTGAATAGGGGAGGTTCATCTCCCCAAGTTTCATTACCAAATAAATTGGCATTCAGTGACATCCTCATTCTCTTCAGAAGAAGAATACTCATCAGAACTCATGAATGGCATAAGGAGGTTCAATAGAATCTCTATGTTCTCTAGATGAGTCTCAGATTCCTTTGATTCCTCAGAGGGAAACTCCTTATTGATCACTGGACATCCCAGGGGGTCTTCCTCCTTGGGATACACGTCCTCTCCTTCCTCCTTGGAATCGGCCATGATGGTCATATCAATGGCCTTGCACTCTCTTTTTGGACTTTCTTCTGTATTCCTTGGGAGAGTACTAGGAGGGATTTCAGTGATCCTTTTACTCAGCTGGCCCACTTGTGCTTCCAAATTTCTAATGGAGGACCTTGTTTCATTCATGAAACTCACAGTGGCCTTAGATAGATCAGAGACAAAGTTTGCTAAATTAGAGGTATTTTATTCAGAATTCTCTGTCTGTTGCTGAGTGGATGATGGAAAAGGCTTGCCATTGCTAAACATGTTTCTTCCACCATTATTAAAGCCTTGTTGAGGCTTTTGTTGATCCTTCCATGAGAGATTTGGGTGATTTCTCCATGAGGGATGATGAGCGGATAATTTATACGCTTTTTGGCATTATTTTTAGTATGTTTTTAGTAGAATCTAGTTACTTTTAGGGATGTTTTCACTAGTTTTTATGTTAAATTCACATTTCTGAACTTTACTATGAGTTTGTGTGTTTTTCTGTGATTTCAGGTATTTTCTGGCTGAAATTGAGGGACTTGAGCAAAAATCAGATTCAGAGGTTGAAGAAGGACTGCTAATGCTGTTAGATTCTGACCTCCCTACACTCAAAGTGGATTTTCTAGAGCTACAGAACTCAACATGGCGCGCTTCCAATTGCGTTGGAAAGTAGACATCCAGGGTTTTCCAGCAATGTATAATAGTCCATACTTTGACCGAGTTTAGATGACGTAAGAGGGCGTTGAACGCCAGTTCTACGCTGCTATCTGGAGTTAAACGCCAGAAACACGTCACAACCAGAGTTGAACGCCAGAAATACGTTACAACCTGGCGTTCAACTCCAGAAAGAGCCTCTGCACGTGTAACATTCAAGCTCAGCCCAAGCAGACACCAAGTGGGCCCCAGAAGTGTATTTATGCATCAATTACTTACTTCTGTAAACCTTAGTAACTAGTTTAGTATAAATAGGACTTTTTACTATTGTATTTGACATCTTTGGAATCATCTTTGGACGCCTGCTTCTTAAATCATGGGGGCTGGCCTCTCGGCCATGCCTGGACCTTTCACTTATGTATTTTCAATGGTAGAGTTTCTGCACTCCATAGATTAAGGTGTGGAGCTCTGCTATTCCTCAAAGATTAATGCAAAGTACTACTGTTTTTCTACTCAATTCAACTTATTCCGCTTCTAAGATATTCATTCCCTTTGAACGCGTGCCTGACAACCACTTCTGTTCTACCTTAGATTGAATGAGTATCTCTTGGATCTCTTAATCAGAATCTTCGTGGTATAAGCTAGATTGATGGCGGCATTCATGAGAGTCTGGAAAGTCTAAACCTTGTCTGTGGTATTCCGAGTAGGACTCTGGGATTGAATGACTGTGACGAACTTCAAACTCGCAAGTGCTGGGCGTAGTGACAGACGCAAAAGGAGGGTGAATCCTATTCCAGTATAATCGAGAACCTCAGATGATTAGCCATGCTGTGACAGAGCATTTGGACCATTTTCACAAGAGGATGGGATGCAGCCATTGGCAAGGGTGATGCCTCCAGATGATTAGCCATGCAGTGACAGCGCATCGGACCATTTTCCAGAGAGGATTAAAAGTAGCCATTGACAACGGTGATGTCCTTACATAAAGCCAGCCATGGAAAGGAGTAAGATTGATTGGATAAAGACAGCAAAAAAGCAGAGGTTCAGAGGAACGAATGCATCTCTATACGCTTATCTGAAATTCTAACCAATGAATTACATAAGTATTTCTATGCTTTTTTTCTATTTATTATTAATATTCGAAAACTCCATAACTATTTGATATCCGCCTGACTGAGATTTACAAGGTGACCATAGCTTGCTTCAAGCCGACAATCTCCGTGGGATCGACCCTTACTCACGTAAGGTTTATTACTTGGACGACCTAGTGCACTTGCTGGTTAGTTGTATCGAAGTTGTGAATGAAAAATGATTTATTAAGACATGCGTACAGAGTTTCTGGCGCCGTTGCCTGAGATCACAATTTCGTGCACCAAGTTTTTGGCACCGTTGCCGGGGATTGTTCGAGTTTGGACAACTGATGGTTCATCTTGTTGCTCAGATTAGGTAATTTTCTTTTTGTTTTATTTTCAAAAATTTTTCAAAAACCTTTCAAAAATTTCTCACCTGTTTTCGAAAAAAAAAATATAAATCTTTTCAAAAATATATTTTTCTTCAGAATTTTTAAGAATGAATTCTAGTATTTCATGATGATTTGTTGAATCCTGGCTGGCTGTAAGCCATGTCTAGTCTTTTGGACTGGGGTTTCAACTTATCATCACAAGAGCTTGTTGATTCTCACACACTTAGTTGCTCTATGCATGGAAAGTATAAATATCTTCTAAAGCTTGACTGGCTATTAAGCCATGTCTGACCCTCAGATTGGAGCTTTAGACTAAGATTGCAAGATTCCTGGAATTCATATTAAAAATTTTGGAATCCTTATTTTTCTTTTTCAATTTAATTTTCAAAAAAAATACCAAAAAAATTAGAAAATCATAAAATAAAAAATATTTCATGTTTCTTGTTTGAGTCTTGAGTCAAGTTGAAAGTTTGGTGTCAATTACATGTTCATCTTGCATTTTTCGAAAATTCATGCATTCATAGTGTTCATCATGATCTTCAAGTTGTTCTTGATAAATCTTCTTGTTTGATCTTGATGTTTTCTTGTTTTGTGTCTTTTCTTGTTTCTCATGTGCATTTTTGCATCCATAGAGTCTAAGCATCAAATATTTCTAAGTTTGGTGTCTTGCATGTTTTCTTTGCATTAAAAATTTTCAAAAATAAGTTCTTGATGTTCATCTTGACATTCAAAGTGTTCTTGGTGTTCATCTTGACATTCATAGCATCCTTGCATGCATTCATTATTTTGATCCAAAATTCTCATGCATTGCATCATTTTCATATTTTTCTCTCTCATCATTAAAAATTCAAAAATCAAAAAAATATCTTCCCCTGTTTCTCTCTTAAAATTTCGAAAATTAGATTTGACTTATTCAAAAAATTTTAAAATCTAGTTGTCTTTATGAGTCAAATCAAATTTTCAATTTAAAAATCTTATCTTTTTCAAAAATCAAAACTTTTTCATTTTTATTAGTTATTTTCGAAAATTTTAAAAATTTTTTTCAAAAATCTTTTTCTTATCTTTATCACATAATTTTCGAAAATAACATCATCAATTAATGTTTTGATTCAAAAAAATTTCAAGTTTGTTACTTACTTGTTAAGAAAGTTTCAAACTTTAAATTCTAGAATCATATTTTGTGATTTCTTGTGAATCAAGTCATTAATTATGATTTTAAAAATCAAATCTTTTTCAAAAATATCTTCTTATCTTATCTTTTTTCAAAAATTTGATTTTAAAATATCTTTTCTAACTTCCTATCTTCTTATCTTTTCAAAATTGATTTTCAAATTTGTTTCAACTAACTAACTAACTTTTTGTTTGTTTCTTATCTTTTTCCAAAACTACCTAACTAACTCTCTCTCTCTAAAATATCTCCCTCTTTTTCAAAAATTTTTTTTAATTAACTAATTATTTTAATTTTTTATTTTAATTTTATTCCTAATTTTCGAAAATTACTAACCTTTTTCAAAAAACTATTTTCGAAAATCACTAACCATTTTTCAAAAATAATTTTCAAAAATTCTCTCTCTCTCTCTCTCATCTCCTTCTATTTATTTATTCATCTACTAACACTTCATCTCACCCAAATTCGAACCCCCTATTCCATCTGTGTTCGAATTTTCTCTTCTTCCCTTCTTTACATTACTCTTCTTTTCTTCTTCTACTTACATAAGGGAACCTCTATACTGTGGTAAAAAGGATCCCTATTATTATTATTTTTCTATTCCCTCTTTTTCATATGATCAGGAGCAAAGACAAGAATATTCTTGTTGAAGCAGATCCAGAACCTGAAAGGACTCTGAAGAGGAAACTAAGAGAAGCTAAATTACAACAATCCAGCAAGCACCTTTCAGAAATTTTCGAACAAGACGAGGAGATGGCAGCCGAAAATAATAATAATGCAAGGAGGATGCTTGGTGACTTTACTGCACCTAATTCCAATTTATATGGAAGAAGCATCTCCATTCCTACCATTAAAGCAAACAATTTTGAGCTGAAACCTCAATTAGTTTCTCTGATGCAGCAGAACTACAAGTTTCATGGACTTTTTAGTTCTTAACTGAATTCTTGCAGATCTGTGATACTGTTAAGACTAATGGAGTAGATCCTGAAGTCTACAGGCTCATGCTTTTCCCTTTTTCTGTGAGAGACAAAGCTAGAGTATGGTTAGACTCTCAACCTAAGGATAGCCTGAACTCTTGGGATAAGCTGGTCAAGGTTTTCTTAGCCAAGTTCTTTCCTCCTCAAAAACTGAGTAAGCTTAGAGTGGATGTTCAGACCTTCAGACAGAAAGAAGGTGAATCCCTCTATGAAGCTTGCGAGAGATACAAAGGACTGACCAAAAAGTGTCCTTCTGACATGCTTTCAGAATGGACCATCTTGGATATATTCTATGATGGTCTGTCTGAATTGGCTAAAATGTCATTGGATACTTCTGCAGGTGGATCCATTCGCTTAAAGAAAATGCCTGCAGAAGCTCAAGAACTTATTGACATGGTCGCTAATAACCAGTTCATGTACACTTCTGAGAGGAATCCTGTGAGTAATGGGACGCCTATGAAGAAGGGAGTTCTTGAAATTGATACTCTGAATGCCATATTAGCTCAGAATAAAATATTAACTCAGCAAGTCAATATGATTTCTCAGAGTCTGAATGGAATCCAAGCTGCATCGAACAGTACTCAAGAGGCATCTTCTGAAGAAGAAGCTTATGATCCTGAAAACCCTGCAATAGCAGAGGTGAATTACATGGGTGAACCTTATGGAAACACCTATAACGCCTCATGGAGAAATCACCCAAATCTCTCATGGAAGGATCAACAAAAGCCTCAACAAGGCTTTAATAATGGTGGAAGAAATAGGTTTAACAATAGTAAACCTTTTCCATCATCCACTTAGCAACAGACAGAGAACTCTGAACAAAATATTTCTAATTTAGCAAACTTAGTCTCTGATCTATCTAAGGCCACTGTGAGTTTCATGAATGAAACAAGGTCTTTCATTAGAAATTTGGAAGCACAAGTGGGCCAGCTGAGTAAAAAGATCATTGAAACTCCTCATAGTACTCTCCCAAGCAATACAGAAGAAAATCCAAAAGGAGAGTGCAAGGCCATTGATATAACCATCATGGCCGAATCCAAAGAGGGAGAGGAGGACGTAAATCCCAGTGAGGAAGACCTCCTGGGACGTCCAGTGATCAATAAGGAGTTTCCCTTTGAGGAACCAAAGGAATCTGAGACTCATCTAGAGACCATAGAGATTCCATTAAACCTCCTTATGCCCTTCATGAGCTCTGATGAATATTCCTCTTCTGAAGAAAATGAGGATGTTACTGAAGAACAAGTTGCCAAGTACCTTGGTGCAATCATGAAGCTGAATGCCAAATTATTTGGTATTGAGACTTGGGAGGATGAACCTCCCTTGTTCACCAATGAACTAAGTGATCTGGATCAACTGACATTGCCTCAGAAGAAACAGGATCCTGGAAAGTTCGTAATACCTTGTACCATAGGCAACATGATCTGTGAAAAGGCTCTGTGTGACCTTGGTTTAGGGATAAACCTCATGCCCCTCTCTGTAATAGAGAAACTGTGAATCTTTGGGGTGCAAGCTGCTAAAATCTCATTAGAGATGGCAGACAATTCAAGAAAACAGGCTTATGGACAAGTAGAGGACGTGTTAGTAAAGGTTGAAGGCCTTTACATCCCTGCTGATTTCATAGTCCTAGATACTGGGAAGGATGAGGATGAATCCATCATCCTTGGAAGACCCTTCCTAGCCACAGCAAGAGCTGTGATTGATGTTGACAGAGGTGAACTAGTCCTTCAATTGAATGAGGACTCCCTTGTGTTTAAAACTCGAGGTCATCCTTCTGTAAACATGGAGAGGAAGCATCAAAAGCTTCTCTCAAAACAGAGTCAACCAGAGCCCCCACAGTCAAACTCTAAGTTTGGTGTTGGGAGGCCACAACCAAACTCTAAGTTTGGTGTTGAACTCCCATATCCAAATTCTAAGTTTGGTGTTGGGAAGTCTCAACAATACTCTGAACATCTGTGAGGCTCTATGAGAGCCCACTGTCAAGCTATTGACATTAAAGAAGCGCTTGTTGGGAGGCAACCCAATTTTTATTTATCTAATTTTATTGTTCTTTCATGTTTTATTAGATTCATGATCATGTGGAGTCACAAAATAAATATAAAAATTGAAAACGGAATCAAAAACACCAGAAGAAAAATCACACCCTGGAGGAGGATCTCACTGGCGTTTAAACACCAGTAAGAAGCATCTGTCTGGCGTTCAACGCCAGAACAGAGCATGGTTCTGGCGCTGAACGCCCAAAATGGGCAGCATCTGGGCGTTTGAACGCCAGAATTGCACCCTGGAGAAGAGCTAGTGCTGAACGCCCAGAACAAGCATGGTTCTGGCATTCAACGCCAGAAATGGGCAACAAATGGGCGTTCAACGCCCAGAACAAGCACCAATCTGGTGCTGAACGCCCAGAGTTGTGTGCAAGGGCATTTTGCATGCCTAATTTGGTGCAAGGTTGTAAATCCGTGAACACCTCAGAATCTGTTGACCCCACAGGATCACCTCAGGATCTGTGGACCCCACAGGATCCCCACCTACCTCCACTCACTTCTTCTCACCCCTCTTTCACACAATCCCATAAACACTCTTCCCCAAAACACTTCACAAATCACCTCAATCTCTCTTCCCTATAACCACTTCACCACTCACATCCATCCACTCTTCCCTATTAACCTACCTCATAAACCGCACCTACCTTCAAAATTCAAAATCAATTTCCCACCCAAAACCCACCCTTATGGCCGAACCTTACCCCCCCTCCCTTCCCTATATAAAGCCCTCCATTCTTCTTCATTTTCACACAAAGCAACCCTCTCTTCCCCTTCTTAGCCGAAACACATCTCTCTCTCCCTCTCCTCCATTTCTTCCTCTCCTTCATCTATTCTTTCTTCTCTTGCTCGAGGGCGAGCAATATTCTAAGTTTGGTGTAGTAAAAGCATAAGCTTTTTGTTTTTCCATTACCATTGATGGCACCCAAGACCGGAGAATCCTCTAGAAAAGGGAAAAGGAAGACAAAAGCTTCCACCTCCGAGTCATGGGAGATGGAAAGATTCATCTCCAAAGCTCATCAAGACCACTTCTATGATGTTGTGGTCAAGAAGAAGGTGATCCCCGAGGTCCCTTTCAAGCTCAAGAAAAATGAGTATCCGGAGATCCGACATGAAATCCAAAGAAGAGGTTAGGAAGTTCTAACAAACCCCATCCAACAAGTCGGCATCCTAATGGTTCAAGAGTTCTATGCCAATGCATGGATCACTAGGAACCATGATCAAAGTAAGAAACCAAACCCAAAGAATTATATTACAATGGTTCGGGGGAAATACTTAGATTTTAGTCTGGAAAATGTGTGGTTGGCGTTTAACTTGCCTATGATGCAAGGAGATGCACGCCCTTACACTAGAAGGGTCAACTTTAATCAAAGGTTGGACCAAGTCCTCATGGACATATGTGTGGAAGGAGCTCAATGGAAGATTGACTCCAAAGGCAAGCCGGTTCAATTAAGAAGACTGGACCTCAAGCCTGTGGCTAGAGGATGGTTGGAGTTCATCCAACGCTCCATCATCCCCACTAGCAACCGATCTGAAGTTACTGTGGATCGGGCCATCATGATTCATAGCATCATGATTGGAGAGGAAGTAGAAGTTCATGAAGTCATCTCCCTTGAATTCTACAAAATAGCCGAAAAGCCCTCTCCTGGGGCAAGGCTAGCTTTTCCTCATCTTATTTGCCATCTATGTTACTCAGCTGGAGCTTTCATAGAAGGAGACATTCCCATTGAGGAAGAGAAGCCCATCACTAAGAAAAGGATGGAGCAAGCAAGAGAGCCCATTCATGGATCTCAAGAAATGCATGAAGCTCATCACTATGAGATCCCGGAGATGCCTCAAATGCATTTTCCTCCACAAAACTATTGGGAGCAAATCAACACCTCCCTAGGAGAATTAAGTTTCAACATGGGACAACTAAGGGTGGAACATCAAGAGCACTCCATCATCCTTCATGAAATAAGAGAAGATCAAAAAGCAATGAGGGAGGAGCAACAAAGACAAGGAAGAGACATAGAAGAGCTCAAGGACATCATTGGTTCCTCAAAAAGGAAACGCCACCATCACTAAGGTGGACTCATTCCTTGTTCTTATTTTCTGTTTTTCATTTTCTTAATGTTAAGTGCTTATCCATGTTTGTGTCTTCATTACATGATCATTAGTATTTAGTAACTTTGTCTTAAAGTTATGAATGTCCTATGAATCCATCACCTCTCTTAAATGAAAACTGTTTTAATTCAAAAGAACAAGAAGTACATGAGTTTCGAATTTATCCTTGAACTTAGTTTAATTATACTGATGTGGTGACAATGCTTCTTGTTTTCTGAATGAATGCTTGAACAGTGCATATGTCTTTTGAAGTTGTCGTTTATGAATGTTAAATATGTTGGCTCTTGAAAGAATGATGACAAAGAGACATGTTATTTGATAATCTAAAAAATCATAAAAATGATCCTTGAAGCAAGAAAAAGCAGCAAAGAACAAAGCTTGCAGAAAAAAAAAAAGAGAAATGGCGAAAAAAATAGAAAAAAAGAAAAAAAAAAAGCAAGCAGAAAAAGCCAAAAGCTCTTAAAACCAAAAGGCAAGAGCAAAAAGCCAATAACCTTTAAAACCAAAAGGCAAGGGTAAATAAAAAGGATCCCAAGGCTTTGAGCATCAGTGGATAGGAGGGCCTAAAGGAATAAAATCCCGGCCTAAGCGGCTAAATCAAGCTGTCCCTAACCATGTGCTTGTGGCGTGAAGGTGTCAAGTGAAAACTTGAGACTGAGCAGTTAAAGTCAAGGTCCAAAGCAAAAGAAGAGTGTGCTTAAGAACCCTGGACTCCTCTAATTGGGGACTTTAGCAAAGCTAAGTCACAATCTGAAAAGGTTCACCCAAATATGTGTCTGTGGCATTTATGTATCCGGTGGTAATACTGGAAAACAAAGTGCTTATGGCCACGGCCAAGACTCATAAAGTAGCTGTGTTCAAGAATCATCATACTGAACTAGGAGAGTCAATAACACTATCTGAACTCTGAGTTCCTATAGATGCCAATCATTCTGAACTTCAATGGATAAAGTGAGATGCCAAAACTATTCAAGAGGCAAAAAGCAACAAGTCCCGTTCATTTAATTGGAGCTATGTTTCATTGATAGTTCGGAATTTATAGTATATTCTCTTCTTTTTATCCTATTTGATTTTCAGTTGCTTGGGGACAAGCAACAATTTAAGTTTGGTGTTGTGATGAGCGGATAATTTATACGCTTTTTCGCATTGTTTTTAGTATGTTTTTAGTAGAATCTAGTTACTTTTAGGGATATTTTCATTAGTTTTTATGTTAAATTCACATTTCTGGACTTTACTATGAGTTTGTGTGTATTTCTGTGATTTCAGGTATTTTCTGGCTGAAATTGAGGGACTTGAGCAAAAATCAGATTCAGAGGTTGAAGAAGGACTGCTGATGCTGTTGGATTCTGACCTCCCTGCACTCAAAGTGGATTTTCTGGAGCTACAGAACTCACAATGGCACGCTTTCAATTGCGTTGGAAAGTAGACATCCAGGGCTTTCCAGCAATGTATAGTAGTCCATACTTTGACCGCGTTTAGATGACGTAAAAGGGCGTTGAACGCCAGTTCTATGCTGTTGTCTGGAGTTAAACGCCAGAAACACGTCACAAACCAGAGTTGAACGCCAGAAATACATTACAACCTGGCGTTCAACTCCAGAAAGAGCCTCTGCACGTGTAACATTCAAGCTCAGCCCAAGCACACACCAAGTGGGCCCCGAAAGTGGATTTATGCATCAATTACTTACTTCTGTAAACCCTAGTAACTAGTTTAGTATAAATAGGACTTTTTACTATTGTATTTGACATCTTTGGAATCATCTTTGGACGCCTGGTTCTTAGATCATGGGGACTGGCCTCTCGGCCATGCCTGGACCTTTCACTTATGTATTTTCAATGGTAGAGTTTCTGCACTCCATAGATTAAGGTGTGGAGCTCTATTGTTTCTCAAAGATTAATGCAAAGTACTACTGTTTTTCTATTCAATTCAACTTATTCCGCTTCTAAGATATTCATTCGCACTTCAACCTGAATGTGATGAACGTGACAATCATCATCATTCCCTATGAACACGTGCCTGACAACCACTTCCATTCTACCTTAGATTGAATGAGTATCTCTTGGATCTCTTAATCAGATACTTCGTAGTATAAGCTAGATTGATGGCGGCATTCATGAGAGTCTGGAAAGTCTAAACCTTGTCTGTGGTATTCCGAGTAGGACTCTGGGATTGAATGACTGTGACGAACTTCAAACTCGCAAGTGCTGGGCGAAGTGATAGACGCAAAAGGAGGGTGAATCCTATTCCAGTATAATCGAGAACCTCAGATGATTAGCCGTGCTGTGACAGAGCATTTGGACCATTTTCACAAGAGGATGGGATGCAGCCATTGGCAAGGGTGATGCCTCCAGACGATTAGCCATGCAGTGACAGCGCATCGGACCATTTTCCAGAGAGGATTAAAAGTAGCCATTGACAACGGTAATGTCCTTACATAAAGCCAGCCATGGAAAGGAGTAAGATTGATTGGATGAAGACAGCAGGAAAGCAGAGGTTCAGAGGAACGAATGCATCTCTATACGCTTATCTGAAATTCTAACCAATGAATTACATAAGTATTTCTATCCATATTTTCTATTTATTATTAATATTCGAAAACTCCATAACTATTTGATATCCGCCTGACTGAGATTTACAAGGTGACCATAGCTTGCTTCAAGCCGACAATCTCCGTGGGATCGACCCTTACTCACGTAAGGTTTATTACTTGGACGACCCAGTGCCCTTGCTAGTTAGTTGTATCGAAGTTGTGAATGAAAAACAATTTATTAAGACGTGCGTACAGAGTTTCTGGCGCCGTTGCCTGAGATCACAATTTCGTGCACCAAGGGATTATAGGTGTTACCATAGGGTTCACCCATGTAATTTACCTCTGCTATTGCAGGGTTCTCAGGATCATAAGCTTCTTCTTCAGGAGATGCCTCTTGAGTACTGTTGGATGCAGCTTGCATTCCATTCAGGCTTTGAGAAATCATATTGACTTGCTGAGACAATATTTTATCCTGAGCCAATATGGCATTCAGAGTATCCATTTCAAGAACCCCCTTCTTTTGAGGCGTCCCATTACTCACAGGATTCCTCTCAGAAGTGTACATGAACTGGTTATTAGCAACCATGTCAATGAGTTCTTGAGCTTCTGCAAGCATTTTCTTTAAGTGAATGGATCCACCTGCAGAAGTATCCAATGACATCATAGCTAATTCAGACAGACCATTATAGAATATATCCAGGATGGTCCATTCTTAAAGCATGTCAGAAGGACACTTTTTGGTCAGTTCCTTGTATCTCTCCCAAGCTTCATAGAGGGATTCACCTTCTTTTTGTCTGAAGGTTTGAACATCCACTCTAAGCTTACTCAACTTTTAAGGAGGAAAGAACTTGGCTAAGAAAGCCTTGACCAGCTTATCCCAAGAGTTCAGGCTATCTTTATGTTGAGAATCTAACCATATTCTAGCTCTGTCTCTCACTGCAAAAGGGAAAAGCATGAGCGTGTAGACTTCAGGATCTACTCCATTAGTCTTAACAGTATCACAGATCTGCAAGAATTCAGTTAAGAACTGAAAGGGATCTTCAGATGGAAGTCCATAAAACTTGCAGTTTTGTTGCATCAGAGAAACTAATTGAGGTTTCAACTCAAAATTGTTTGCTCCAATGGTAGGGATGGAAATGCTTCTTCCATGTAAATTGGAATTAGGTGCAGTAAAGTCACCAAGCATCCTCCTTGCATTATTATTATTTTCGGCTGCCATCTCCTCTTCCTGTTCGAAAATTTCTGTAAGGTTATCTCTGGATTGTTGTATTTTAGCTTCTCTTAGTTTCCTCTTCAGAGTCCTGTTAGGTTCAGGGTCTGCTTCAACAAGAATGTTCTTGTCCTTGCTCCTGCTCATATGAAAAAGAGGGAACAGAGAAATAATAATAATAGGGATCCTTTTTACCCAGGTATAGAGGTTCCCCTGTGTGAGTAGAAGAAGAAAAGAATGTAATGTGAAGAAGGGAAGAAGAGAAAATTCAAACACAGATAGAAGAGGGGGTTCGAATTTGTGTGAGATGAAGTGTTAGTATATGAATAAATAAATAGAAGGAGATGAGGGAGAGGGAATTTCGAAAATAATTTTGAAAAAGAGTTAATGATTTTTGAAAATTAAGATAAAATCAAAATTAAAATTAAAAATTGAAACAATTAATTAATTAAAAAGAATTTTTGAAAAAGAGGGAGGTATTTTCGAAAATTAGAGGGGGATAGTTAGTTAGGTGGTTTTGAAAAAGATAAGTAACAAATAAAAATTCAATTAGTTAGTTGAAAAAGATTTGAAATTTGTTTTTGAAAAAGATATGATTGAAATTTTAAAAGATATGATTGAAATTAGTTTTGAAAAAGATTTGAATTTTAAAATCACAATTAATGACTTGATTCATAAGAAATTACAAGATATGAATCTAGAACTTAAAGTTTGAATCTTTCTTAACAAGAAAGTAACAAACTTGAAATTTTTGAATCAAAACATTAATTGTTGATAATATTTTCGAAAATTATGAAATAGAATTAAGAAAAAGATTTTTGAAAAATATTTTTAAAATTTTCGAAAATAAATAAGAAAAATGAAAAAGATTTGATTTTTGAAAAAGATTTTGAAAAGATAATATTTTTAAATTGAAAATTTGATTTGACTCATAAGAAACAATTGATTTTTAAAAATTTTTGAAAAAGTCAATCCAAATTTTCGAAATTTATGAGAGAAAAAAGGAAAGATATTTTTTTGATTTTTGAATTTTTAATGATGAAAGAGAAAAACATGAAAAAGACTCAATGCATGAAAATTTTGGATCAAAACAATGAATGCATGCAAGAATGCTATGAATGTCAAGATGAACACCAAGAACACTTTGAAGATCATGATGAACATCAAGAACATATTTTTTGAAAATTTTTCAATGCAAAGAAAACATGCAAGAAACCAAACTTAGAAATCTTTCATGTTCAGACACTATGATTGCAAGAATGCACATGAAAAACAAGAAAAGACACAAAACAAGAAAACATCAAGATCAAACAAGAAGATTTACCAGGAACAACTTGAAGATCATGAAGAACACTATTAATGCATGAATTTTCGAAAAATGCATAAATTTTTTAGAAAAAATCAATTGACACCAAACTTTAAAAATTGACTCAAGACTCAAACAAGAAACACAAAATATTTTTGGTTTTTTATGATTTTATGATTTTTTTGTATTTTCTTTTAATTTTTTTCGAAAAAAATATGGAAAAAGAAAATAAGAAATCCAAAATCTTTAAGAAGAATTCCAGGAATCTTTCAATATTAGCCCAAAGCTCCAATCAAAGGGTTGGACATGGCTTAATAGCCAGTCAGCTTTAGGATGGAATTACATGCATTGTGGTGATTAGTTGAAGACCAATCTCAAAGCAGTTTGGATATGGCTTTACAGCCAGATAGGATTCAACATGTTACCATGAAATTCTAGAATTCATTCTTGAAAGTTTTGAAGCCATAGAATAATTAAACATTTTTTTTCAAATATTAATTGGGAAAAAACGAAAAAGAAGGAAATATTTTTGAAAAATTTTTTGAAAACTTTTTGAAAACAAAATAAGAAGAAAATTACCTAATCTGAGCAACAGGATGAACCGTCAATTGTCCAAACTCAAATAATCCCCGGCAACGGCGCCAAAAACTTGGTATGCGAAATTGTTACTCGGGTTGTAAAATTTGTTGTTCGTTCTCTCCCTGGCAACGGCGCTAATAACTGGTGCACAATACCATGGTCCAAACATAACTTCACAACTTCGCACAACTAACCAGCAAGTGCACTGGGTCGTCCAAGTAATAAAACCTTACGTGAGTACGGGTCGATCCCACGGAGATTGTTGGTATGAAGCAAGCTATGGTCACCTTGTAAATCTCAGTCAGGCGGATATCAAATGGTTATGGAGTTTTTGAATAATAATAATAAATACACAGAAAATAAAGATAGAAATACTTATGTAATTTATTGGTGAGAATTTTAGATAAGCGTATAGAGATGCTTCTGTTCCTCTGAATCTCTGCTTTCCCACAGTCTTCATCCAATTAGTCCTACTCCTTTCCATGGCAAGCTTTCTGTAAGGGCATCACCGTTGTCAATGGCTACATCCCATCCTCTCTGTGAAAATGGTCCAACTGCTCTGTCACGGCATGGCTAATCATCTGGAGGTTCTCGATCATACTAGAATAGGATTTACTATCCTTTTGCGTCTGTCACTATGCCCAGCACTCGCGAGATTGAAGTTCGTCACAGCCATCCCTTCCTAGATCCTACTCGGAATACCACAGATAAGGTTTAGACTTTCTGGATCTCAGGAATGGCCATCCATGGGTTCTGACTTATACCACGAAGATTCTAATATCTCGGACTCGGTCCTCTGTATTAGATATCTAAGAGATATTCCTTCTAGCTTGTTTGCATGTAGAACGGAAGTGTTTGTCAGGCACGCGTTCATAAGTGAGAATGATGATGAGCATCACATAATCATCACATTCATCATGTTCTTGGGTGCGAATGGATATCTTAGAAGCGGAATAAGTTGAATTGAATAGAAAACAGTAGTACTTTACATTAAATCATGAGGAACAGCAGAGCTCCACACCTAAATCTATGGAGTGTAGAAACTCTACCCTTGAAAATACATAAGAGATGAAGGTTCAGGCATGGCCGAATGGCCAGCCTCCAATGTCTAAGCACTAAACATTCCAAAAGATGTCAAATACAATAGTAAAAAGTCCTATTTATACTAAACTAGCTACTAGGGTTTACAGAAGTAAGTAATTGATGCATAAATCCACTTCCGGGGCCCACTTGGTGTGTGCTTGGGCTGAGCTTGAAGTTTACACGTGCAGAGGCTTCTTCTAGAGTTGAACGCCAAGTTGTAACGTGTTTTTGGCGTTCAACTCTGGTTCGTGACGTGTTTCTGGCGTTTAACTCCAGACTGCAGCGTAGAACTGGCGTTCAACGCCCTTTTGCGTCATCTAAACTCGGCCAAAGTATGGACTATTATATATTTCTGGAAAGCCCTGGATGTCTACTTTCCAACGCAATTGGAAGAGCGCCATTTTGAGTTCTGTAGCTCCAGAAAATCTACATTTAGTGCAGGGAGGTTAGAATCCAACAGCATCAGCAGTCCTTCTTCTACCTCTGAATCAGATTTTTGCTCAAGTCCCTCAATTTCAGCCAGAAAATACCTGAAATCACAGAAAAACACACAAACTCATAGTAAAGTCTAGAAATGTGATTTTAACATAAAAACTAATGAAAACATCCCTAAAAGTAACTAGATCCAACTAAAAACATACTAAAAATAATGCCAAAAAGCGTATAAATTATCCGCTCATCACTAACCTTGCCAAAGTGGAGGACTTGTCAGCCACCTTGTAAAGTTCTTGAGGTTTCTCTGGCCTTAGGTGCCATTGATGGTTATGGAAAAACAAAAAGCAATGCTTTTACCACACCAAACTTAAAAGGTTCGCTCGTCCTCGAGCAAAAGAAGAAAGAAAGTAGTAGAAAAAGAAGAAAATGGAGGAGATGGAGTGAGAGAGTGTATTCGGTTAAGGGGGAGAAGTAGTGGTTGTGATGTGTGAAAATGGAGTAGTGTTAAGGGGTTTATATAGGGGTGGGGGGAGGGTAGGTTTCCGCCATTAGGGTTGGGTTTGGAAGGGAAAAGAATTTGAATTTTGGAGGTAGGTGGGGTTTATGGGGAAGAGTGGATGGATGTGAGTGGTTAAGGGTATTTAGGGAAGAGGTATAAAGGTGATTGGTGAAGGGTATTTGGAGAAAAGAGGTATGAAAAGGTGTGAAGAGGAGAGAAGAAGAGGTGGGGTAGGTGGGGATCCTATGGGGTCCACAGATCCAGAGGGGTCAAGGACTTAGCATCCCTGCTCCATTTAGGCGTGCAAACGCCCTTAGAATGCATGTCTGGCATTAAACACCAGCTTGCTACTTGTTTCTGGCGTTTACCGCCAATTCCATGCTCTGATCTGGCGTTAAACGCTAGTCTGGTGCTTGTTTCTAGCGTTTAACACCAGCTTGATGCTTCTTTCTAGCGTTAAACACTAGTTTGATGCTTCTTACTGGTGTTTAAACGCCAGTACGCTCTTTCTCCAGGGTGAGCTATTTTTAATGATGTTTTTCATTCTATTTTTTATTTTTCAGTAGTTTTTGTGACTTCACATGATCATCAACCTAAAGAAAACATAAAATAGCAATGGAAAATAAATAGATATAATTAAATAGTATTGGGTTACCTCCCAACAAGCGCTTCTTTAATGTCAATAGCTTGACAGTGAGCTCTCATGGAGCCTCACAGATGTTCAGAGCATTGTTGGGACCTCCCAACACCAAACTTAGAGTTTGAATGTGGGGTTCAACACCAAACTTAGAGTTTGGTTGTGGCCTCCCAACACCAAACTTAGAGTTTGACTGTGGGGGCTTTGGTTGACTCTGTAGTGAGAGAAGATTTTCATGCTTCCTCTCCATGGTTACAGAAGGAGAACATTGAGTCTTAAATACAAGGTAGTCCTCATTCAGTTGAAGGACTAACTCTCCTCTGTCCACATCAATCACAGCTTTTGCTGTGGCTAGGAAGGGTCTTCCAAGGATGATGGATTCATCCTCATCCTTCCCATGTCTAGGATTATGAAATCAGTAGGGATGTAAAGACCTTCAACCTTTACTAACAAGTCCTCTACTAATCCATAAGCCTATTTTATTGATTTGTTTGCCATCTCTAGTGAGATTCTTGCAGTTTGTACCTCATAGATTCCCAGTTTCTCTATTACAGAGAGTGGCATGAGGTTTATCCCTGACCCAAGGTCACACAGAGCCTTCTCAAAGGTCATGGTGCCTATGGTACAAGGTATGAAGAACTTTTCGGGATCCAGTTTCTTCTGAGGCAATGTCTGCCTTATCAATGCACTTAGTTCATTGGTGAACAAGGGGGATTCATCCTCCCAAGTATCATTACAAAATAAACTGCCATTCAACTTCATGATGGCTCCTAGATATTTAGGAACCTGCTCTTCAATGGTGTCTTCATCCTCTTCAGAGGAAGAATAGTCATCAGAGCTCATGAATGGTAAAAGGAGGTTCAATGGAATCTCTATGGTCTCTAGATGAGCCTCAGATTCATTGGATTCCTCAAAGGGAAACTCCTTATTGGTCAGTGAACATCCCAGGAGGTCTTCCTCACTAGGATTCACGTCCTTCTCCTCCTCTCTGGGTTCAGCCACACCAAGTAAGGTTATGGCCTTGCACTCTCTTTTTAGATTCTCTTCTGTATTGCTTGGGAGAGTACTAGGAGGAGTTTCAGTGACTCCTTTACTCAGCTGGCTCACTTGTGCCTCCAAATTTCTAATGGAGGACCTTGTTTCATTCATGAATCTTAGAGTGGCCTTAGATAGATCAGAGACTATATTTGCTAAGCTAGATAGATTCTGCTCAGAATTCTCTGTCTGTTGCTGAGAGGATGATGGAAAAGGCTTGCTATTGCTAAACCTGTTTCTTCCACCATTATTAAAGCCTTGTTGAGGCTTTTGTTGATCCTTCCATGAGAAATTTGGATAATTTCTCCATGAAGGATTATAAGTGTTTCCATAGGGTTCTCCCATGTAATTCACCTCTGCTATTGAAGGGTTCTCAGGATCATAAGCTTCTTCTTCAGAAGATGCTTCTTTAGTACTGTTGGATGCAGCTTGCAATCCATTCAGAGTCTCAGAAGTCATTTTGACTTGCTGAGTCAATATTTTATTCTGAGCCAATATGGCATTCAGAGTATCAATTTCAAGAACTCCCTTCCTCTGAGGCATCCCATTACTCGCAGGATTCCTTTCACAAGTGTACATGAACTGGTTATTTGCAACCATGTCAATGAGTTCCTGAGCTTCTACAGGTGTTTTCTTTAGGTGAATGGATCCACCTGCAGAATTGTCCAATGACATCTTTGATAATTCAGACAGACCATCACAGAATATATCCAGGATGGTCGATTCTGAAAGCATGTCAGAAGGACACTTTTTGGTCAGTTGCTTGTATCTCTCCCAAGCTTCATAGAGGGATTCACCTTCTTTCTATTTGAAGGTTTGAACATCCACTCTAAGCTTGCTAAGCTTTTGAGGAGGAAAGAACTTGGCTAAGAAAGCCGTGACCAGCATATCCCAAGAGTTCAGGCTATCTTTAGGTTGAGAGTCCAACCATATTCTAGCTCTGTCTCTTACAGTAAACGGGAAAAGCATAACACTGTAGACCTCGAGATCAACCCCATTGGTCTTAACAGTATTACAGATTTGCAAGAATTCAGTTAAGAACTGAAAAAGATCTTCTGATGGAAGTCCATGAAACTTGCAATTCTGTTGCATCAAAAAAACTAATTGAGGCTTTAGCTCAAAATTTTTTGCTCCAATGGGAGGGATTGAGATGCTTCTTCCATGTAAGTTGGAATTTGGTGCAGTAAAGTCACCAAGCATCTTCCTTGCATTGTTGTTGGGTTTGGCCATGTTTCCTTCTTTTTTGAAAATTTCTGTCAGATTTTCCCCAGAGAGTTGTGCTTTAGTTTTCCTTAGCTTCCTCTTCAGAGTCCTTTCAGGTTCAGGATCGGCTTCAACAAGAATGTTCTTATCCTTGTTCCTGCTCATATGAAAAAGAAGAGAACAGAAAGAAAATATGGAATCCTCTATGTCACAGTATAGAGATTCCTTATATGAATATAAGAAGAGAAGAATAGAAGAAGAAAAAGATAAGAATTCGAACACAGAGGAGAAGAGTGGGTTCGAATTTTTGAGTGAAAGAGGGGTGTTAGTAGATAAATAAATAAATAGAAGGAGATGAGAGGGAGAAGAATTCGAAAATTAAATAAAATAAAATAAAAAAATTTTTGTTTTTATTTTAAATATTAGTTATAATTCAAAAAGACAGAAAGGAATAAAATTAAAATTAAAATTTAAAATAATTAGTTAATGAAAAGAAATTTTGAAAAAGAGGTTAGTGATTTTCGAAAATTAGAGAGAGAAAATTAGTTAGGTAGTTTTGAAAAAGATAAGAATCAAACAAAAAGATAGGATTAATTTGAAAAAGATTTGAAAATCAATTTTGAAAAGATAAGAGGTTACAAAAGATTTTGAAATTGATTTTGAAAAAGATGTGATTGACATTTATTTTGAAAAAGATTTGAAAAAAAAATTTAAAAAGATTTGATTTTGAAAATTAAAGTTGATTACTTGACTAACAAGAAACAAAAAGATATGATTTTAAAATTTAAAGATTGAACCTTTCTTACTAGGCAAGTAACAAACTTAAAATTTTTGAATCAATTACATTAATTGTTAGCATTAATTTTGAAAATATGAAATGGAAATAAGAAAAAGATTTTGAAAATAAATTTTGAAAATTTCGAAATAATGAAAGAAAAAAATAAAAATGATTTGATTTTTGAAAAAGATTTGAAAAGGATAGAATTTTTAAATTGAAAATTTGATTTAACTCATAAGAAACAATTAATTTTAAAAACTGTTTGACTAAATCAAACCAAATTTTCGAAAATTTATGAGAGAATAAGGGAAATATATTTTTTTTAATTTTGAATTTTTAATGAGGAGAGAGAAAAACACAAAAAAGACACAAGACATAAAAATTATGAATCAAAATAAGAAAAATATGCAAGAACACTTTGAATGTCAAGATGAACACCAAGAACACTTTGAATGTCAAGATGAACATCAAGAACATGTTTTTGAAAATTTTAAGAAAAGAAAAGCATGCAAGACACCAAACTTAAAAATTTTTTAAGTAAAAAAGCTTAAACATAGAATAAAATTACCTAATCTGAGCAACAAGATGAACCGCCAGTTGTCCAAACTCGAACAATCCCCGGCAACGGCGCCAAAAACTTGGTGCACGAAATCCTGATCGTTCATTCTTTGGTAACGGCGCCAAAAACTTTATACGCACGTTCATAATCTTAGTTCTTTGTCACAACTTCGCACAACTAACCAGCAAGTGCATTGGGTCATCCAAGTAATAAACCATACGTGAGTAAGGGTCGATCCCACGGAGATTGTCGGTTTGAAGCAAGCTATGGTCACCTTGTAAATCTCAGTCAGGTGGATATAAATGGTTATGGTGAATTGATAGTTAAAATATAATTAAAATATAAAATAGGATAGAAATACTTATGTAATTCATTGGTGAGAATTTCAAATAAGCATATGGAGATGCTTTTGTTCCTTCTGAACCTCTGCTTCCTTACTATCTTCATCCAATCCTTCATACTCCTTTCCATGGCAAGCTGTATGTTGGGAATCACCGTTGTCAATGGCTACTTCCCGTCCTCTCAGTGAAAATGGTCCAAAATGCACTGTCACCGCACGACTAATCATCTGTTAGTTCTCGATCATGCTGGAATAGGATTCAGTAATCCTTTTACGTCTGTCACTACGCCCAGCACTCGCGAGTTTGAAGCTCGTCACAGCCATGCCTTCCCAGATCCTACTCGGAATACCACAGACAAGGTTTAGATTTTCCGGATCTCAAGAATGGCCGCCAATAATTCTAGCCTATACCACAAAGACTCTGATCGTAAATCAGGAGGCTAAGAGATATGCATTCAAGCTTGCTTTCATGTAGAACGGAAGTGTTTGTCGGGCATGCGTTCATAAGTGAGAATGGTGATGAGCGTCACATAATCATCACATTCATCATGTTCTTGTGTGCGAATGAATATCTTAGAGAAGAAATAGGCTTGAGTTGAATAGAAAAATAATAGTACTTTGCATTAATTCATGAGGAACAGCAGAGCTCCACACCTTAATCTATGGTGTGTAGAAACTCTACCGTTGAAAATACATAAGTGTAAATAGGGTAGACATGGCCGAGTGGCCAGCCTCCCATGGAGGTCTTACAACGTAAAAGTTACATAATGTGTTCCAGAGATCCAGAGATGTAAATACAATAGTAAAAAGTCCTATTTATACTAAACTAGTTACTAGGGTTTACAAAAATCAGTAAATGATGCAGAAATCCACTTCCGGGCCCACTTGGTGTGTGCTTGGGCTGAGCATTGAAGCTTTCATGTTTAGAGGTCTTCCTTGGAGTTGAACGCCAGTTTGTAACTTGTTTCTGGCATTTAACTCTGCTTTGCAACTTATTTCTGGCGTTTAACACCAGAATAGGGAAGAAATCTGGTGTTAAACGCCAGTTTGCATCGTCTAAACTTTAAAAAAGTATAAACTATTATATATTTCTGGAAAGCCATGGATGTCTACTTTCCAACACAATTGAGAGCGCGCCATTTGGATTTTTGTAGCTCTAGAAAATCCACTTTGAGTGCAGGGATGTCAGAATCTAACAGCATCTGTAGTCCTTCTTCAGCCTCTGAATCAGATTTTGCTCAGGTCCCTCAATTTCAGCCAGAAAATTCCTGAAATCACAGAAAAATACACAAACTCATAGTAAAGTCCAAAAATGTGATTTTTAATTAAAAACTAATAAAAATATACTAAAAACTAATCAAATCATACTAAAAACTATGTAAAAATAATGCCAAAAAGCGTATAAATTATATGCTCATCAATCACTCATGATTGCTCATGGGGATCCAAAACGGCAAATAATATGATTTCTAACAAAGGAAACAACAGTGTTAGCATCATCAGTACGGGTAGGAATTGCTTCCACCCATTTAGAAACATAATCTACAGCTAACAGTATATAAAAGTAACCATTAGAATTTGGAAATGGACCCACGAAATCAATGCCCCAAATATAAAAAATTTCACAGAAAAGCATAATCTATTGAGGCATCTCATCCCTCTTAGATATATTACCAAACCTTTGGCATGGGGAACAAGATTTACAAAATTCAGTAGCGTCTTTAAAAAGAGTAGGCCACCAGAATCCACAGTCTAGAATTTTTCTAGCTGTTCTTTGAGGGCCAAAATGTCCTCCACTCTCAGATGAGTGGCAGGGCTCCAAAATGGACTGGAATTCTGATTGAGACACACACCGTCTAATTACCTGGTCAGCACCACACCTCCATAAATATGGATCGTCCCATATAAAATATTTAGACTCACTTTTCAGCTTGTCTCTTTGATGCTTAGTGAAGTTTGGAGGAAAAGTGTGGCTAACTAGATAATTAGCTACAGGTGCATACCAAGGAACTATCTCAGATACTGCATGTAAACTATCAAATGGGAAATTATCATTTATAGGAGTGGAGTCATCCTTAATGTGCTCATGGCGACTCAAGTGGTCTGCCACTAAATTCTGGTTACCACTCCTATCCTTAATTTCTAAATTAAATTCTTGCAGCAGCAGTATCCAACGTATTAGCCTTGGTTTGGATTCCTTTTTAGCTAATAAATATTTTAGAGCTGCGTGGTCTGAGTACACTGCTACCTTAGTACCAAGTAAATAGGCTTGGAATTTATCCAAAGCAAAAACAATAGCAAGAAGCTCTTTTTCAGTAGTAGTATAGTTAGATTAAGCAGCATCTAAAGTCTTAGATGCATAAGCAATTACAAAAGGATCCTTACCTTTGCGCTGAGTCAGCGTCGCTCCTACTGCATGGTTGGAAGCATCACACATAATTTCAAATGGCTGGCTCCAGTCTGGTCCTTTTACAATTAGAGCTTGAATCAGAGCGATCTTCAGCTTATCAAATGCCTGCATACAATCCTCACTGAACTCGAACTCAATATCTTTCTACAGCAATCTGGATAAAGGTAATGCTACCTTTCTGAAGTCCTTAATGAATCTCCTGTAAAAATCTACGTGGCCAAGGAACAAACGGACTTCCCTCACGGAGGAGGGGTAAGGTAAACTAGAAATAACATCCACCTTTGTTGGATCTACAAAAATACCAGTATTAGACACAACATGTCCTAGTACGATTCCTTGTTTTACTACAAAGTGACATTTTTCAAAATTTAACACAAGGTTCGTACTAACACACCTGTCTAATACTCTAGATAAAATATCCAAGCAAAGGCTAAATGAATCACCATATATGCTAAAATCATCCATAAAAACTTCCATATAATTCTCAATAAGATCTGAAAAGATACTCATCATACATCTTTGGAAAGTAGCAGGTGCATTACACAAGCCAAAAGGCAGTCTTTTATAAGCATACGTTCCAAAGGGACATGTAAAAGTGGTCTTCTCCTGGTCTTCAGGAGCTATATGAATTTAAAAATTTCCTGTATAACCATCTAAAAAACAATAATGAGATTTACCTGACATGTGATCAAGCATCTGATCAATGAATGGCAAGGGATAATGATCCTTGCAAGTGGCTTGGTTGAGACGCCTATAGTCAATGCAAACTCTCCATGAATTCTGTACTCTTGTTGTCAGGAGCTCTCTATGCTCATTCTTTATTGTTATGGCTCCAGATTTCTTGGACACTACCTGTACTGGGCTGGCCCATTTACTGTCTGAGATGGGATAAATGATATATGCTTCAAGTAGCCTGGTCACTTCCTTCTTGACAACTTCTAAGATGGTGGGATTCAATCTTCTTTGAGGCTAACGGACAGGCTTTGCTCCCTCTTCTAAGAATATTCTGTGCTCATAAATTTGGGGACTAATGCCTACTATATCCGCCAAGCTCCATCCAATTGCTTTCTTATATTTTTTCAGCACACTGAGCAGTTGCTCCTCTTGTTGAGAGGTAAGTTCCCTTGCAACGATAATTGGAAACTTCTGATTATCCTCAAGGTAGGCGTACTTGAGGTGTAGAGGGAGGGGCTTTAATTCTAATTTCTGCTCATAGCTAGGCTCTGAATCATCTGAGACTGCTGATAATGTTAAAGGGTCTTCATTGTTTTCAGAAAGTGTCCCCACACTTGGACCTTTCTCCATGTACTTCTCTTATATTTCCTCTTGGTGAACTTCAGCTACAGTTTCATCAATAATGTCGCACTGGAAGATAGAATGATCTTTCGGAGGGTGCTTCAAAGCTTCATTTAAACTGAAAATCACTGTTCTTCCATCTATCTCGAAGGAGTAAGTTCCTGAGAATGCATCCAACTTGAACTTTGAAGTCTTCAGGAATGGTCTTCCAAGCAGGATTGATGATGGTCTTCCTGAGTCATTACGGGGCATTTCCAGGATGTAGAAGTCAATGGGAAATGTGAGCCCCTTAATGCTCACTAATACATCTTCAGCAATTCCAACTACTGTAATAATGATTTTATCTGCTAACACAAAACGAGCTGCCGACCTTTTTAAGGAAGGGAGCCTCAAAGTATCATATATAGACAATTGCATTATACTAACACATGCTCCTAAGTCATACATGCAGTCAGAAAAAATTACACCTCCAATGGTACAATTAACCATACATGGACCTGGATCACTACATTTTTCAGGTATACCCCCCATTAAAGCAGATATAGAACTACCTAAAGGAATAATTTCTAATTCATTAATTTTATCTTTATGTATGCACAAATCTTTTAGAAATTTTGCATATTTAGGTACCTGCTGAATAACATAAAAAAAGGGAACAGTTACTTCAACCTTTTTGAATATTTCTACCATTTTGGGATCAAGTTCCATCTGCTTTCTGGGCTTCCTTGCAAGTTGTGGGAATGGGATAGGAATGACGTTACTTGCAGCTTCTGCATCCTTTGATGTTTCATTCTGTGGTTGAGATGCTTTTTCTTCAACTATGTTTTGTACGTCTTCTTCCTCTTCAGCATCTTCCACTTCCACTACATCCTCAGCTGATACGTGTTCTGGTGAGCTTGGCTCCTCATGGTTCCTCTCCTGCAAAGTGGTTCCAGACCTTAAAGTAATGAAATTAATGCCACCCTTTGGATTATGTAGGGGTTGAGAAGGAATTCCACTAGAGCTTGAAGGTTAGTTAGTAGAATCATGTGATGAATCTAATCGGGAGACGAGAGCTTGTAAAGTGGCAGTCATACCATTTAAAGTAGCGTTCAGCTGCGCTTGCATGTCTTGTTGCCCTTGTGCAAGAGAACGGAGCATCTCGTCATTTGATGAGGAATTGGAGTAAGTGATCTAAGGAACCTGCTGTTGGTTGTGCTGGGGTCCTTGGGGCTGTCTTAAGTGAGGTACTCTGTAAGGTTAGTTCTGATTCTACTGTCTGTTGTTATTATTGTTATTCCACCTCTGGTTTTCATTGTTGTCTCTGCCTCCTCTGTTATGGTTGTCCCTCCAACCTTGGTTGGAGTTGTCTTGCCATCCTTGGTTATAGTTTCCACCTTGGTTGTAGTTGCCAGCCTGTTGATTGTATCCTTGATTTAGGCGGTCATAGAAGTTATGAGTGGCTGCCACAATGTTGTCTTCCTGTTGGAGCTGTGGACATTCATCAGTATAATGACTATAATCAGCACAGATCCCGCATACTCTTTGTGGAACTAACTGTTGGCTTTGCTGTGGTGGGGAATGCTGTGCTTTATGTGTTTGTTGTTGGTTTAACTGCATCTGTTTCAGTAGGTTGGTCATTTCACATATACTCTGGGTAAGAGCAGTAGTTTCAACGTTAGAGAAAATCTCTGCAATAGCTTTAGAGTTGCTATGCCTCTGCCTATGATTCCTAGTAGACTCAACTAAGTTGCTGATTAGTTGCCATGCTTCATCTGCAGTCCTGTACTTTTTCAAGGAACCATTACTAGCACCATCCAGTGCAGTCTTATCCTGGGGGTTCATGCCTTGAGTGAAGTAGCTGATCAATTCTAATCTATCGATCATGTAATGGGGGCATACGTCCAGTAGATTGTTGAAGCGCACCCAATATTCGTAGAGAGTCTCAGATTCGCCTTGAACAATCATTGAAATCTCTTTTCTCAATCTATCAGAAACTTTTGCTGGAAAGTATTTTTCCAAAAATTCTCTTCTAAGCGTATCCCAGTTAGTAACAGTTGCTTCAAGTTGGATGTAGTACCATTCCCTTGCTTTTTCTCAAGAGAAAATGGGAAAGCAGTTAACAGAATAGAAGTTTCATCTGCACCATGATGCCTAACAGTAGAACAGGCTATCTGGAAATCCCTAAGATTCTTAATAGGCTGTTGAGCAGGTAAGCCATGAAACTTGGGCATCAAGTTGATTAATGCAGTCTTCAGTTCAAAATCTGCAGCCAGATTTGGATGACGCACTTGATACGGTTGCAGTGTAAAATCTGGGCCTCCTGCTTCCTGGTGAGTAATCCTCCTAGGTGCTGCCATGTTACCTGCTGGTGCACGAATTATGAATCACACTTTTCACAACTCGTACCACTAACCAGCAAGTGCACTGGGTCGTCCAAGTAATACCTTACGTGAGTAAGGGTCGAATCCCACGGAGATTGTTGGTTTGAAGCAATCTATGGTTATCTTGTAAATCTTAGTCAGGAAGTCAATTATGTTTATCAGTAGAATTTTGAATAACCAAGAGAGCATAAATTAAAGGTTACTTGTTATGCAGTAATAGAGAATGTGTTGGAGTTTTGGAGATGCTTTGTCTTCTGAATCTCTACTTTCCTCTCTCTTCTAATTCACGCACACACGTCCTCCTATGGCAAGCTGTATGTAGGTGGATCACCGTTGTCAATGGCTACCATCCATCCTTCCAGTGAAAAGATTCCCAATGCGCTGTCACCGCACGGCTAATCATCTGCAGGTTCTCAATCATGCCGGAATAGGATCTGCTATCCTTTTGCGTCTGTCACTACGCCCAGCACTCATGAGTTTGAAGCTCGTCACAGCCATTCGATCATTGAATCCTACTCGGAATACCACAGACAAGGTTTAAACTTTCCGGATTCTCATGAATGCCGCCATCAGTTCTAGCTTATACCACGGAGATTCTGATTAAGGAATCTAAAAGATACTCATTCAATCGGATATAGAACGGAGGTGGTTGTCAGGCACACGTTCATAGTTTGAGGAAGGTGATGAATGTCACGGATCATCACCTTCATCATAGTTAAGCGCGAATGAACATCTTAGATAGGAACAAGCGTGTTTGAATGGAAAACAGAAATACTTGCATTAATTCATCGAGACACAGCAGAGCTCCTCACCCCCAACAATGGGGTTTAGAGACTCATGCCGTCAGAGAATACAAAGTTCAGCTCTAAAATGTCATGAGATACAAAATAGGTCTCTAAAAGTTGTTTAAATACTAAACTAGTAGCCTAGGTTTACAAAAAATGAGTAAACTATGATGGATGATGCAGAGATCCACTTCTGGGGCCCACTTGGTGTGTGCTGGACTGAGACTTAAGTAATTCACGTGCAGAGGCCATTTGTGGAGTTGAACGCCAGTTTTTATGCCAGTTTGGGCGTTCAACTCCAGCTTTTGATCCTTTTCTAGCGCTGGACGCCAGAATTGGGCAGAGAACTGGCGTTGAACGCCAGTTTACGTCGTCTATCCTTATGCAAAGTATGGACTATTATATATTGCTGGAAAGCCCTGGATGTCTACTTTCCAACGCAATTAGAAGCATGCCATTTCGAGTTCTGTAGCTCCCGAAAATCCACTTTGAGTGGAGGGAGGTCAGAATCCAACAGCATCAGCAGTCCTTTTTCAGCCTGAATCAGATTTTTGCTCAGCTCCTTCAATTTCAGCCAGAAAAATACCTGAAATTACAGAAAAATACACAACTCATAGTAAAGTCCAGAAATATGAATTTTTCCTAAAAACTAATGAAAATAGACTAAAAACTAACTAGAATATACTCAAAACTATATGAAATTAACCCTAAAAAGCGTATAAAATATCCGCTCATCACAACACCAAACTTAAACTGTTGCTTGTCCTCAAGCAACTAGACAAATAAAATAGAAGACTAATAGGTTGAGAAGCAATAATATCTCAGAGTTTTTGAATGAAGCTCAGATTCTAATTAGATGAGCGGGGCTAGTAGCTTTTTGCTTCTGAACAGTTTTGGCATCTCACTTTATCCATTGAAGCTCAGAGTGATTGGCATCTATAGGAACTCAGGATTCAGATAGTGTTATTGATTCTCTTAGTTCAGTGTGATGATTCTTGAACACAGCTTCTTTATGAGTCTTGGCCGTGGCCCTAAGCACTTTGTTTTCCAGTATTACCACCGGATACATAAATGCCACAGACACATAACTGGGTGAACCTTTTCAGATTGTGACTCAGCTTTGCTAAAGTCCCCAATTAGAGGTGTCCAGAGTTCTTAAGCACACTCTTCTTTTTGCTTTGGACCTTGACTTTAACCGCTCAGTCTCAACTTTTCACTTGACACCTTCACGCCACAAGCACATGGTTAGGGACAGCTTGGTTTAGCCGCTTAGACCAGGATTTTAGTCCTTTAGGCCCTCCTATCCACTGATGCTCAAAGCCTTGGGATCCTTTTCATTTGCCCTTGCCTTTTGGTTTTAAGGGTTATTGGCTTTTTCTGCTTGCTTTTTCTCTCTTTTTTTTTTTTTCTGCAAGCTTTGTTCTTTGCTGCTTTTTCTTGCTTCAAGAATCATTTTTATGATTTTTTCAGAGTATCAATAACATGTCTCATGTTCATCATTCTTTCAAGAACCAACATATTTAACAGTCTGAAACAATAAATTCAAAAGACATATGTACTGTTCAAGCATTCATTCAGAAGACAGAAAGCATTGCCACCACATTTAACTAATTAGAATTTCTCTTATTAAAACTCGAAATTTTATTGCCTCTTATTCAAAAGATCTACTACTTTATTCATGTTTCCTGATGATGAGAAAAATAAAATATAGCTTAATTGGAGATAAAATCAAAATAGATACTAATTACTACTATATGACTCCTAAGGTAAACTTCTATAAGAACACTGTCACAGAGTTAAGGCAGAAATTGGAAATTAACAACCTTTATTCTGGGGGAACGGGGGTTCCTCTGATCCTTGGGGTGCTTGGTCCTACAAGAGAAGACTTTTGGCGCTTCAATTCCCTTAAGTCACGCCCCTACTCCTCTTGTTCTTTAAACATATAGGTCAGCATTTGACTGTGTTCCTTCTGTTCTTTTATTATTTGCTCCATAGCTTCCCGTATCTTGGTAACGGACGTCTCAAGATACTCCCAGTATTCAGATTGAGGGATCTCTGGGAGGAATTCCTGTGCTCTCTTCTTGATGGGATCCTCCTGTGCTTGTTGTTTTTCCATTGATGCTTTGGTGATTGGCTTTTTAATTAGGATATATTCAGTTATTCCCATCCTTACTCCAGCGTCCTTGCAGAGCAGAGAAATCACGCTCGGATAAGCCAACCTGGCCTCTTTAGAATTTTTGTTAGCAATTTTATAGAGTTCAGTTGAAATCAGCTGATGAACCTCCACTTCCTTTCCCATCATGATGCAATGGATCATCACTGCTCTTTTAACTGTGACTTCAGAACGGTTGCTAGTAGGCAACAGAGAATGCCCAATGAAGTCCAGCCATCCTCTGGCGACTGGTTTGAGATCCTCTCTCTTGAGTTGATTTGGGACACCCTTTGTGTTGGTGGTCCACCTGGCTCCAGGGATACATATGTCCTCTAGAATCTTATCCAGGTCAATGTCTGCTCTCATCATCCTCCTGTTGAAGGAGTCTGGATCATCCTTTAGCTGAGGTAGCTTTAAGATCTCTCTGATCTTGTCAGGGGTGGTATGAACAATCTTCCCTCTGACCATGGTCTGAAATTCATAGAAGGCAGTTCCAGATAGTTTTTGCTTGTCAGTCTGCCACATATTAGCATAGAACTCCTAGACCATGTTCCTTCCTACTTTCATTTCAGGATTAGCTAGGACTTCCCAGTTCCTGATTCGAATTTGCTCCTGGATCTCCGGATATTCATCTTCTTTCAGATCGAATTTAACTTCCGGGATCACTGATCTCAGACCCATTACTTTAAGATAATGGTCTGAATGTTCTTTAGATAAGAACTTCCCTTGATTCCAAAGTGGTTTTGGAACGCTCTCTTTCTTGCCTCTTGGAGTGGGTTGTTTTCCTTTAGGAGCCATGATCTTAGTGATCTTGGATAAACACACCAAACTTAGAGGTTTGCTTGTCCTCAAGCAAAAGAAAAGAAAGGAGAGGGATAGAAGGAGAGCTAGGTGCAATTGTTGATGGAGGAGGAGGGAGGCCGAACCCAAATTTAAAGGGATGGGCGGGTGGGTTTTCGAAAAATTGGAAAAGATAAGATAAAAAGATTGAGTTGAAAAAGATAAGATAGAAGATATATTTTAATTTTGAAAAGATTTGATAGATTTTTGAAAAAGATAAATCTGAATTTTGAAAAAGATAATATGGAGATTTGAAAAAGATATGGATTAGTTGAAAAGATTTTTGAGTGAAAAAGATAGATTTGTTTTCAGAAAAGTTTTGAAAAGAGTTTGGATTGAATTTGGAAAGAGGGATTTTTAGAAATTAAGGATTTTAGAAATCAGGGTTCTTAACATGTTCATGTAAAAATCATGCATTGAAACATAAAATTTGAAATTAAAATGGAAATACGTGTGGAAAAATGAATTTGGCTCCTCCCTGCTGTCCTGGCGTTTGAACGCCCAAACACTGCCTGTTTTGGGCGTTCAGCGCCCAAATGCTGCTCTCCTGGGCGTTTAACGCCCAGCTGCTGCCATTACTGGCGTTCAACGCCCAGTGGGTGCCCCTTTCTGGCGTTGAACGCCCAGATTGCTACCATTACTGGCGTTCAATGCCCAGTGGATGCCCATTTTGGGCGTTGAACGCCCAAAATATACTTTTACTGGCGTTTTCTTGCCAGTTAGCTCTTTTTCTCTGTTTTATGTGCCGAGGTCTTCTGTAAATGATTATTTACCTTGTTGCCAAAACAAATAAGAATAAAAAATAGAAATAGGGCAAAATGCTTAGAGGATTGTTGCCCCATGGCTGGGTTGCCTCCCAGCAAGCGCTTCTTTATTGTCTTTAGCTGGACCTTGCTGAGCTTTTAATCTAGCTTCAGCCTTGAGCATTCTTGCTCAATGTTGCCTTCAAGATAATGCTTGATTCTCTGTCCATTGACAATGAACTTCTTATCAGAATCAATATCTTGAGGCTCCACATAACCATATGGTGATACACTTGTAATCACGTATGGTCCCCTCCACCGGGATTTCAGTTTCCCAGGGAATAGCCTGAGTCTAGAGTTAAACAACAGGACGTTCTGTCCTGGTTCAAAGATTCTAGATGACAGCTTTCTATCATGCCATTTTTTTTATTTTTCTTTATAAAGCTTGGCATTTTCGAAAGCTGTGAATCTGAATTCCTCTAGCTCATTTAGCTGGAGCAATCGTTTTTCTCCTGCTAATTTGGCATCAAAGTTTAGGAATCTGGTTGCCCAGTAGGCTTTATGTTCCAGTTCCACGGGCAGGTGACATGCCTTACCATACACGAGTTGGTATGGAGAGGTCTCTATAGGGGTCTTGAATGCTGTTCTGTAAGCCCACAGAGCATCATCCAAGTTCCGTGCCCAATCCTTTCTACGGGTATTTACTGTCCGTTCCAGGATTCTCTTTAATTCTCTGTTAGAGACTTCAGCTTGCCCATTGGTTTGTGGATGATATGGAGTGGCCACCTTGTGGCGAATTCCATACCGAACCATGGCAGAGTAAAGCTGTTTATTGCAGAAGTGAGTGCCCCCATCACTGATTAGTATTCTAGGGACACCAAACCTGCTAAAGATATGTTTTTGGAGGAACTTCAGCACTGTTTTAGTATCATTGGTGGGTGTGGCAATAGCCTCAACCCATTTTGATACATAGTCAACTGCCACCAGAATATAAGTGTTTGAGTATGATGGTGGGAAAGGTCCCATGAAGTCAATTCCCCATACGTGAAACAACTCAATTTCCAAGATTCCTTGTTGAGGCATGGCGTAACCATGAGGCAGATTACCAGCTCTTTGGCAACTGTCACAATTACGTACAAACTCTCGGGAATCTTTACAGAGTGTGGGCCAATAGAAGCCACATTGGAGGACCTTGGTGGCTGTTCGCTCACCTCCGAAATGGCCTCCATATTGAGATCCATGGCAATGCCACAGGATCCTCTGTGCTTCTTCTCTAGGCACACATCTATGTATAATTCTGTCTGCACATCTCTTAAAGAGATAAGGTTCATCCCACAAGTAGTACTTTGCATCAGTAATTAATTTCTTCTTTTGTATCCTGTTGTACTCCTTGGGTATGAACCTTGCAGCTTTATAGTTTGCAATATCGGCAAACCATGGTGCTTCCTGAATGGCAAATAAATGCTCATCAGGAAACGTCTCAGAGATCTCAAGAAAGGGGAGGGACGTCCCTTCCACTGGCTCTATCCGGGACAGATGATCAGCCACTTGGTTCTCTGTCCCTTTTCTGTCTCTTATTTCTATATCGAACTCTTGCAGAAGCAATACCCATCTGATGAGCCTGGGTTTTGAATCCTGCTTTGTGAGTAGATATTTAAGAGCAGCATGGTCAGTATACACAATCACTTTTGATCCTACTAAGTATGATCTGAACTTGTCAATGGCGTAAACCACTGCAAGTAATTCTTTTTCTGTGGTTGTGTAATTTTTCTGGGAATCATTTAGAACGCGACTGGCATAATAAATGACATGCAGAAGCTTGTCATGCCTCTGTCCCAATACTGCACCAATGGCATGATCACTGGCATCACACATTAGCTCAAATGGTAACGTCCAGTCTGGTGCAGAAATGACTGGTGCTGTGACCAGCTTAGCTTTCAGCGTTTCAAACGCCTGCAGGCACTCTGTGTCAAACACAAATGGCGTGTCAGCAGCTAGCAGATTGCTCAGAGGTTTTGCGATTTTTGAAAAATCCTTTATAAACCTCCTATAGAATCCTGCATGCCCCAGAAAGCTTCTGATTGCCTTAACATTGGCAGGTGGTGGTAATTTTTCAATTACCTCTATTTTTGCTTGATCCACCTCTATCCCCTTGTTTGAGATTTTATGCCCAAGAACAATTCCTTCAGTCACCATGAAGTGACACTTTTCCCAGTTTAAAACTAGGTTAGTCTCTTGGCATCTTTTCAGAACAAGTTTCAGGTGATCAAGACAGGAGCTGAATGAGTCTCCATATACTGAGAAGTCATCCATGAAGACTTCCAGAAATTTTTCCACCATATCAGAGAAAATAGAGAGCATGCATCTCTGGAAGGTTGCAGGCGCATTACATAGCCCAAATGGCATCCTTCTATAAGCAAACACTCCAGATGGACATGTGAATGCTGTTTTCTCTTGATCTTGGGGATCTACTGCAATCTGGTTATTGCCTGAGTAGCCATCCAAAAAGCAGTAATAATCATGACCTGCTAGTCTTTCTAGCATCTGGTCTATGAATGGCAAAGGAAAATGATCCTTTCTGGTGGCTGTATTGAGCCTTCTGTAGTCAATACACATGCGCCACCCCGTAACTGTTCTTGTAGGAACCAGTTCATTTTTTTCATTATGAATCACTGTCATGCCTCCCTTTTTTAGGACGACTTGAACAGGGATCACCCAGGGGCTATCAGAAATAGGATAAATAATCCCAGCCTCCAGTAATTTGGTGACCTCTTTCTGCACCACTTCTTTCATGGCTGGATTTAGCCGCCTCTGTGGTTGGACCACTGGTTTAGCATTATCCTGCAATAAGATTTTGTGCATGCATCTAGCTGGGCTTATGCCCTTAAGGTCACCTATGGACCACCCAAGAGCTGTCTTGTGTGTCCTTAGCACTTGAATAAGTGCTTCCTCTTCCTGTGAATTTAAAGCAGAGCTTATGATCACTGGAAAAGTGTCACCTTCTCCCAGAAATACATATTTCAAGGATGGTGGTAATGGCTTGAGCTCGGGTTTAGGAGGTTTTTCCTCTTTCAGAAGAAAGTTCAGAGGCTCTTTCATGTCCCCTGAATCCTCCAAATCAGGCTGAACATCTTTAAAGATGTCTTCCAACTCTGATTCGAGACTCTCAGGCATGTTGATCTCTTCTACCAAAGAGTCAATAAGATCAACTTTCATGCAGTCTGTTGATGTGTCTGGATGCTGCATGGCTTTGATAGCGTTCAACTTGAACTCATCATCGTTGATTCTCAGGGTTATTTCCCCCTGTTGGACGTCAATGAGGGATCGTCCAATTGCTAGGAAGGGTCTTCCTAGAATGAGAGTAGCACTCTTGTGCTCCTCCATTTCCAGCACAACAAATTCAGTGGGAAAGGCAAATGGCACAACTTTGACAATTATGTCTTCAATCATGCCTGATGGGTATTTAGTAGAACCATCAGCAAGTTAGAGACATATCTGGGTTGGTTTAACTTCTTCAGTTAAGCCAAGCTTTCTGATAGTGGATGCAGGTATTAGGTTGATGCTTGCCCCAAGATCGCATAAAGCTGTCTTGGTGCAATTACCTTCTAATATGCATGGTATCAGAAAACTCCCAGGGTCTTTAAGCTTTTCAGGAAAGCTTTTCAGAATGACTGCACTGCATTCTTCAGTGAAGAGAACTCTTTCTGTTTCTCTCCAATCCTTTTTATGACTCAAGATCTCTTTCATGAACTTGGCATAAGAAGGTATTTGCTCAAGTGCTTCTGCAAATGGAATCTTTATTTCAAGAGTCCTGAGATAATCTGCAAAGCGAGCAAATTGCTTATCCTGCTCCTCTTTCCGGAGTTTTTGAGGATAAGGTATCTTGGCTTTATATTCTTCAACCTTAGTTGCTGCAGGTTTATTGCCTACAGAAGTGGTTGAAGAAGCCTTTTTAGAGGGGTTGTTATCAGCATTTGTGTGTGTCTGATCCCTCACTGGCACTTGAGTGCCAGAGTTAGAAGCTGGAGTGAAACTGGACGCCAGCTCCTGGTCTGCTCATGGCGTCTGAACGCCAAAACTGTGCCCATTTTGGGCGTTCAGCGCCAGATCTTGCCCATTTTGGGTGTTCAACGCCAGATTCTTGTCCATTTCTGGCGTTGAACGCCAGTCTTGCCTTGTTTCTGGCGTTGAACGCCAGTTCTAAGCATGGTCTGGGCGTTCAGCGCCAGCCTTCCACCAATTTTCTAGCGTCTTAGCGCCAGAATTATTTTTCCTTGGGCTCTTACTGTCCTCAGGTGAATCTTTGGTGGGTTGCTCATTTCTTAGCTTTTTGCTGCCTTGAGGTGGGGTATTTAATGTTTTCCCACTTCTTAGTTGAACTGCTTGGCATTCTTCTGCTATTTGCCTTGACAGCTTCTGCTTTGTTTGCTTAAACTGTTTGTCCATATGTATATTAGCCATCCTTGTCTCTTGTAACCTGTCTTTAAGTTTGGCTAGCTGCTTTGTCAGAAAGTCCAATTGCTGATTGAATTCAGCAGCTTGTTTCACAGGACTGAGTTCAGCAGTTACTATTTTAACCTCTTCATTCATGGAAGGGTTGCTGCTTAGGTACAGATGCTGATTCCTGGCAACTGTATCAATGAGCTCTTGAGCCTCTTCAATTGTCTTTCTCATGTGGATAGATCCACCAGCTGAGTAATCTAGAGACATCTGAGCTCCTTCTGCAAGCCCAAAGTAGAAGATGTCTAACTGAACCCACTCTGAAAACATTTCAGAGGGGCATTTTCGTAGCATCTCTCTGTATCTTTCCTAGGCATCATAAAGAGATTCATTATCTCCTTGTTTAAAACCTTGGATGTCCAGCCTTAGCTGTGTCATCCGTTTTGGGGGAAAGTACTGATTCAGGAATTTTTCTGTCAGCTGTTTCCATGTCTTTATGCTGGCCTTAGGTTGGTTATTCAACCACCTCTTAGCTTGATCTTTTACAGCAAATGGAAACAGTAATAGTCTGTAGACATCCTGATCTATTTCTTTATCATGTACTGTGTCAGCAATCTGTAGAAACTGTGCCAGAAACTCTGTAGGTTCTTCCTGTGGAAGACCGGAATACTGGCAACTTTGCTGCACCATGATAATGAGCTGAGGATTCAACTCAAAGCTACTGACTCCAATGGAGTGTATGCAGATACTACTCCCATATGATGCAGTAGAGGGGTTAGAATATGACCCCAGAGTCCTCCTGGACTGTTCATTTCCGCTTAGGTCCATGATGGAGAAAGGGAGATGATGTAAAATAGAAAAAATATTTTTATTTATTTATTTATATATTTATTTCGAAAATGAAATAAATTAGAATAAAATAAATAAAAATTGAGTGTAGATTTTCGAAAAACTGAGGAGAGAGAGAGTGGTTAGGAGGTTTCGAAAAGGATATGATGATTTTAAAAAAAAAAGTTTTAAATTTTGAAATAAAAATCTGAATTTTAGAAATATATTTTGAAAATTTGTTTTTAAAATAGAGAGAAAAGATATTTTTGATTTTTTTAGAGGAAAGAGAAAAACAATAAGATAGCACAAGATTTAAAATTTTTAGATCTAATGCTCCTTATTTTCGAAAAATCTTGAGGGAAAACACCAAGGAACACCAAACTTAAAATTTTTTGAAAACCAAACCAAAATTTTCGAAAATCAAGGGAAATCAACAGGAAAACACCAAACTTAAAGTTTGGCACAAAATTTAATAGAGAAAATATTATTTTTGAAAAAGATTTTAAAAAGAGTGTACCAAACTGCCACAGACTTAGACTAACGCTCTAGCCAATTGGGCAGTAAATGTAACACTTGTTTTAAAGAAGGATATTTTTAATTTTTAACCAAGAACAATAATAAGACACTTTAAACCAAAAAGAAAAATTTTCCTAATCTAAGCAACAAAATAATCCATCAGTTGTTCAAACACGAACAATCCCCGGCAACGGCGCCAAAAACTTGGTGCACGAATTATGAATCACACTTTTCACAACTCGTACCACTAACCAGCAAGTGCACTGGGTCATCCAAGTAATACCTTACGTGAGTAAGGGTGGAATCCCATGGAGATTGTTGGTTTGAAGCAATCTATGGTTATCTTGTAAATCTTAGTCAGGAAGTCAATTATGTTTATCAGTAGAATTTCGAATAACCAAGAGAGCATAAATTAAAGGTTACTTGTTATGCAGTAATGGAGAATGTGTTGGAGTTTTGGAGATGCTTTGTCTTCTGAATCTCTGCTTTCCTCTGTCTTCTAATTCACGCACACACGTCCTCCTATGGCAAGCTGTATGTAGGTGGATCACCGTTGTCAATGGCTACCATCCATCCTTCCAGTGAAAAGATTCCCAATGCGCTGTCACCGCACGGCTAATCATCTGCAGGTTCTCAATCATGCCGGAATAGGATCTGCTATCCTTTTGCGTCTGTCACTACGCCCAGCACTCGTGAGTTTGAAGCTCGTCACAGCCATTCGATCATTGAATCCTACTCGGAATACCACGGACAAGGTTTAGACTTTCCAGATTCTCATGAATGCCGCCATCAGTTCTAGCTTATACCACGGAGATTCTGATTAAGGAATCTAAGAGATACTCATTCAATCAGATATAGAACGGAGGTGGTTGTCAGGCACACGTTCATAGTTTGAGGAAGGTGATGAATGTCACGGATCATCACCTTCATCATAGTTAAGCGCGAATGAACATCTTAGATAGGAACAAGCATGTTTGAATGGAAAACAGAAATACTTGCATTAATTCATCGAGACACAGCAGAGCTCCTCACCCCCAACAATGGGGTTTAGAGACTCATGCCATCAGAGAATACAAAGTTCAGCTCTAAAATGTCATGAGATACAAAATAGGTCTCTAAAAGTTGTTTAAATACTAAACTAGTAGCCTAGGTTTACAAAAAATGAGTAAACTATGATGGATGATGCAGAGATCCACTTCTGGGGCCCACTTGGTGTGTGCTGGGCTTAGACTTAAGTAATTCACGTGCAGAGGCCATTTGTGGAGTTGAACGCCAGTTTTTATGCCAGTTTGGGCGTTCAACTCCAGCTTTTGATCATTTTTTGGCGCTGGACGCCAGAATTGGGCAAAGAACTGGCGTTGAACGCCGGTTTACGTCGTCTATCCTTGTGCAAAGTATGGACTATTATATATTTCTGGAAATCCCTGGATGTCTACTTTCCAACGCAATTGGAAGCATGCCATTTCGAGTTTTGTAGCTCCAGAGAATCCACATTGAGTGCAGGGAGGTCAGAATCCAACAGCATCAATAATGTTCAGCTCCTTCAATTTCAGCCAGAAAAATACCTGAAATTACAGAAAAACACACAACTCATAGTAAAGTCCAGAAATATGAATTTTTCCTAAAAACTAATGAAAATAGACTAAAAACTAACTAGAACATACTCAAAACTATATGAAATTAACCCCAAAAAGCGTATAAAATATCCGCTCATCACCTGCACATGAATCAACTGAATTAGTAGTAAATGAGCTTGTCTCACTCTTAGATGGCGGTTCAAATTCGCCCTCATATGAGACTGGTGAATCGATAACAATCACTTCACCACCCTCAGAGGCTAACCGATGTCGAGCTCGCCTAATACGTGAAAGAGTTCTTTCAATTTCAGGATCAAAAGCGGCTAAGCTCGGATTAGGCAACGAACGCATCATTCAATGAGAAAGACATATAGCTCATGGTAAAAAAATAAAAATGAAATATGCGAATAAAATAAAATATGTACACTAATTAATAATCTAGCACACTATTGCAACTCCCCAGCAATGGCGCCAAAAATTGATGGTGGCGGAAATCGACCAGTTAAGAAATTTAATAAATGAATTGCGTTGCAAGTACAGTTCTTAACCAACTAAGATCCACCTTCTCAATTTAAAAGGGGTTGTCACAAAAATTAAAATTAAAAATACTGGGAGTATGAGTCCCAGGTCGTCACCCAACGAGTTGCAGGAAAGGGTGCTAATTTATTAATTAGAAATTTTCCAGAAGGTTTGAATTGGATAATGAGTAATTAAAATAATTGTAAATTAAAGCAATAAAACTAAAAATTATTATTAATATAAAAAGCCTTGACTGGAGAATTGATTAATCGGAAGTTCTATCCTTGTTGGAATCTTCTCAAGTGTAATGTAAAGCGGTTGTTGTTATCACTTAGTTAACCCTTACTGAGTAAAGGAAAGTCAAGTGATTGAACTGATTCTTATCCACAGATCCTAGTCCTTTCCCTTGGGAAGCTCTAGTGTTAGTAGATATAGAATTATCCAATAATGTTCAAATTAACTAAACACTCGAGCATTCCAACTCAAGTGTCTCCTCTTAATCAACCCCCATGTCAAGTAGAAAATCTACTCCATTGACATAGAATTAATATTCATAAAAATATAAGAAGACATAATAAATTAAATAAAATAAAATAGAGAATTAAAATTAATTAAAATTAAAAGTAACTCTATATATTAATAAATTCAAAATGCAACATACTTATTTGAATAGGGTCAATGAGCAATGAATAAAAGTAAAGGAATAAGGAAACAAACTAAAGTAATGTCTTCACGGAGGTAATGATTCTTCAGCATCCAAAAATCCAAAGCAAAAGCCTAAACTACTAATGTAAAGCTAATCTAGATTCAGATCTAAAACTAAGAGTAATCCTAATCTCGATGTATCTGAATGTGTGTGGATGCCTGTTGAGTTCTGCATGTTCCCTAGGTTTAGTCTATGTTTCTGGGCCAAAAACTGGGTCAAAATGTGGCCCAAAATCGCCCCCAGCGTATTCTGTTATTTTTGCAGATCGCGCAGGTCACGCGTACGCGTCATCCACGCGTTCGCGTCATTCAGCAATTTTTCTTGTCACGCGTTCGCGTCGTCCACGCGTTCGCGTCATTTGTGCAGACTTCAATCCACGTGTTCGCGTCGCTGCAATTTTTTCTTTTCGCGCGCTCGCGTGAGCCATGCGCTCGCGTTATTGTTCGCTGGTCATCTCCTTGGTTTCTTGTGGTCCTTCCATTTTTTCAAGCTTCCTCTCCATTCTCTAAGCCATTCATGCCCTATGAAGCCTGAAACACTTAATACACGGATCACAGTATCGAATGGGATAAAGGAGAGTTAAAATACATAATTAAAAAATCTCTAGGAAGCAAGTTTTCAACCATGGAATAATTTTGGGAAGGAATTGTAATATCATGCTAATCATATGAATAAGTGGGTAAAGACTTGATAAAACCACTCAGTTAAACACAATATAAATCATAAAATAATGGTTTATCACATCTTGTTCGCAGCGCTCGCACCCTCTATGCACACACACCCCAGGATATTTTTATTCTGTGCGCGCGCACGCTCGTCTGTGTACACATGGTCATTTTGCCCTGCTCATGCAAAAAGAAAAAGGTGTTCTGTGCGTGCGCACGACTCTGTGCACACGCACACTTCTTGACACCCTCTTTGCCAGTAGCACTCGCACGTCCTGTGCGTATGGACGCTCCCAAATTTTTGCTGGTGTGCGTACGCACACATCTTTATGCATACGCACGGGTCGCGTTCTGAGTAGTAATGAGAAAAAAAACTGCCCTGTTGTGCCAGCCCGATCCCCTCTCTTCTTTCTTCTTTCTTCCTTCTTTTTCTTCTTCCTTTCTTCTCTTCTCCGGCAAAACTCCGTTGCCGTGAGCCTCGTAGTGGCTATCACAAGTGCCACTGTTACCTATCTTTTTCTTTCCTATTCTTCATCTTTTTAATTTTCTTGTTTTAATCTTCTTTGTTATACTTACTTGCTTGCTTAATTTCTATTGTCTTTATTTAAATTTGGTTATTTAGTTTAAGTTTTGTTAATTGTTTGTTGCATTGCAATTGTTTAATTTTTCATTTATTGGTTGTTCATGCTTGAAATTTTGGCTTGAATTGATGAATATGTACACCGCATACCATCTATTTGTTTAAATGCCTGAATGAACTTTTTGTTTTATTCATATGTTTTCATGACCATATGTGTTAGACCATACCCTTGTTTGGCATTCTAATCAAGAATTGTGCACTTTTAAATCATTATGATGTTATTTTGGGATTGCAATTTCAATAATGTACTTGTTTAATGCTTTGAGTTGCTAGCACCAACTTGATTTGAAAAGTGACATTTGACTTCTTTTTGGTGGAATTTTTAACAAGGACATATTGAATTTAGTGAATTGAATTGAATTGCTTGTTGATGAGCGGATATTTTATACGCTTTTTGGGGTTAATTTCATATAGTTTTTAGTGTGTTTTAGTTAGTTTTTAGTTTATTTTCAGTAGCTTTTAGGCAAAATTCATATTTCTGGAATTTACTATGAGTTTGTGTGTCTTTCTGTGATTTCAGGTATTTTCTGGCTGAAATCGAGGGAGCTGAGCAAAAATCTGATTCAGGCTGAAAAAGGACTGCTGATGCTGTTGGATTCTGACCTCCCTGCACTCAAAGTAGATTTTTTGGAGCTACAGAACTTCAAATGGTGCGCTTCCAATTGCGTTGGAAAGTAGACATCCAGGGCTTTCCAGCAATATATAATAGTTCATACTTTTCTCAAGGATAGACGACGTAAACTGGCGTTTAACTCCAGTTCTATGCTATTGTCTGGCGTCCAGCGCCAGAAACAAGTTAGGAGTTGGAGTTCAACGCCAGAATTGGATCCAAAGCTAGCGTTGAACGCCCAAAACAGCCCTATACACGTGATTAGCTTAAGTCTCAGCCCCAGCACATATCAAGTGAGCCCCAGAAGTGGATTTCTGCACCATCCATCTCAGTTTACTCATTTTCTGTAAACCTAGTTTACTAGTCTAGTATTTAAACAACTTTTAGAGACTTGTTTTGCACCTCATGATTTTTAGATCTGAACTTTGTACCTTTTGACGGTATGAGTCTCTAAACTCCATTGTCGGGGGTGAGGAGCTCTGCTGTGTCTCAATGAATTAATGCAAGTAATTCTGTTTTCCATTCAAACATACGTGTTCCTATCTAAGATATCCATTCGCACTTCAATGTGAATATGATGAACGTGACAATCATCATCATTCCCCCACGAACGCGTGCCTGACAACCACTTCCGTTCCACTATAGAATGAATGAATATCTCTTGGATCTCTTAATCAGAATCCTCGTGGTATAAGCTAGATTGATGGCAGCATTCAAGAGAATCTGGAAAGTCTAAACCTTGTCTGTGGTATTCCGAGTAGGAATCAGGGATTGAATGACTGTGACGAGCTTCAAACTCGAGAGTGCTGGGCGTAGTGACAGACGCAAAAGGATAGTAAATCCTATTCCGGTACGATTGAGAACCTACAGATGATTAGCCGTGCGGTGACAGCGCATTTAGACCATTTTCACTGGAATGATGGATGGTAGCCATTGACAACGGTGACCCACTAACACACAGTTTTCCATAGGAGGACGTGCGTGCGTGAATCAGAAAACAGAGGAAAGCAGAATTCCAGAAGACAAAGTATCTCCAAAACTCCAACATATTCTCCATCAGTGCATACAAGTATAATTTGTGTTCTGCCCCTTTTATTCCTTGCAATCAATATTGATAAGTGAAGTATTTTATTATTTTCCTGACTAAGAGTTACAAGATAACCATAGATTGCTTCATGCCAACAATCTCCGTGGGATCGACCCTTACTCACGTAAGGTATTACTTGGACGACCCAGTGCACTTGCTGGTTAGTGGTACGAGTTGTAAAAAGTGTGATTTACAATTCGTGCACCAAGTTTTTGGCGCCATTGCCGAGGATTGTTTGAGTTTGAACAACGGACGGTGAATCTTGTTGCTTAGATTAGGAAATTTTTGCCTTTTGGGTCAGAGACTTTTATTTTCTTTTCAAAAATTTTTCAAAAATAATTTTTCTATTAAATCTCGTGCCAAACTTTAAGTTTGGTGTTTTCTTGTTGGTTTTCCTTTGTTTTTCGAAAATTTTATTTTGGTTTTCTAAAAATTTTAAGTTTGGTGTTCTTTCTTCATGTTCTTGTGTTTGTGAGTCTTCAAAGTGTTCTTGAGTTTTCCTTGCATCTTGATCTTAAAATTTTTAAGTTTGGTGTTCCTTGGTGTTTTACCTCCAAAATTTTCGAAAACAAAGAGCATTAGATCTAAAAATTTTAAATCTTGGGCTATCTTACTGTTTCTCTCTTTCCTCTTTAAATTCAAAAATATCTTTTCTCTCTATTTTTTAAAACAAATTTTCGAAAATTATTTTTAAAATTCAGATTTTTTTTTCAAAAATTTAAAATCTTTTTCAAATCATATCTTTTTCAAAATTTCCTGATCACTTTCTCTCTCCTCATTTTTTCGAAAAATCTTCACCTATTTTTATTTATTTTATTTTAATTTATTTTATTTTCGAAATAATTAAATAAATAAATAAATAAATAAAAATAAAATTTTTATTTTACATCATCTTCCTTTCTCCATCATGGATCTAAGTGGAAATGAACAGTCTAGGAGGACTCTGGGGTCATATGCTAACCCCTCTACTGCTTCATATGGGAGTAGTATCTGCATTACCCTCCATTGGAGTCAGTAGCTTTGAGTTGAATCCTCAGCTTATTATCATGGTGCAGCAAAGCTGCCAGTATTCCAGTCTTCCACAGGAAGAACCTACAGAGTTTCTGGCACAGTTTTTACAAATTGCTGACAAAGTGCATGATAAGGAGGTAGATCATGATGTCTACGGATTATTACTGTTTCCATTTGCTGTAAAAGATCAAGCCAAGAGGTGGTTAAATAACCAACCTAAGGCTAGCATAAGGACATGGAAACAGCTGATAGAAAAATTCCTGAATCAATAGTTTCCTCCAAAACGGATGACACAACTAAGGCTAGACATCCAAGGCTTTAAACAAGGAGATAATGAATCTCTTTATGATGCCTGGGAGAGATACAGAAAGAGCTCAGATCTCTTTAGATTGCTCAGCTGGTGGATCTATCCACATGAGAAAGACAATTGAAGAAGCTCAAGAGCTCATTGATACAGTTGCTAGAAACCAGCATCTGTACTTAAGCAGTGACCCTTCCATGAAAGAAGAGGCTAAAACAGTAACTGCTGAACTCAGTCCTGCAGAGCAAGCTGCTGAATTCAATTAGCAATTGGATTTTCTAACAAAGCAGTTAGCTGAATTCAAGGATAAACAACAAGAGACAAGGATGGCTAATATAAACATGGAAGTACAATTAAAGCAAACAAGGCAGCAGCTGTCAAAACAAATAACAGAAGAATGCCAAGCAGTTCAACTAAGAAGTGGAAAAGCACTAAATACCCCACTTCAAAGCAGCAGGAAACCAAGAAATGAGCAAACCACCCAAAATCCATCTGAGGACAGTAAGAGCCCAGGGAAAAATAATTCTGGCGTTAAAACGCCAGAAGCTGGGTGGAAGGCTGGCGCTGAACGCCCAGACCATGCTCAGGATTGGCGTTCAATGCCAGAAACAAGCAAGGATCTGGCGTTGAACGCCCAAAAGAAGCATAGTTCTGGTGTTCAAACGCCAGGAACAGATGAGGAGCTAGCGTCTAACGTCACTCTAGCTTCTAACTCTAGCTTCTAAAAAGGCTTCTTCAACCACTTCTGTAGGAAATAAACTTACAGCAACAAAGGTTGAAGAATATAAAGCCAAGATACCTTATCCTCAAAAACTCCGCCAAGAGGAGCAGGATAGGCAATTTGCTCGCTTTGTAGATTATCTCAGGACTCTTGAAATAAAGATTCCATTTGCAGAGGCACTTGAGCAAATACCTTCTTATGCCAAGTTCATGAAACAGATCTTAAGTCATAAGAAGGATTGGAGAGAAACTGAAAGAGTTCTCCTCCCTGAAGAATGCAGTGCAGTCATTCTGAAAAGCTTTCCTGAAAAGCTTAAAGACCCTGGGAGTTTTCTGATACCATGCACATTAGAAGGTAATTGCACCAAGACAGCTTTATGTGATCTTGGGGCAAGCATCAACCTAATACCTGCATCCACTATCAGAAAGCTTGGTTTAACTGAAGAAGTTAAACCAACCCGGATATGTCTCCAACTTGCTGATGGCTCCATTAAATACCCATCAGGCGTGATTGAAGACATGATTGTCAGAGTTGGGCCATTCGCCTTTCCCACTGACTTTGTAGTGCTGGAAATGGAGGAGCACAAGAGTGCCACTCTCATTCTAGGAAGACCCTTCCTAGCAACTGGACGAACTCTCATTGATGTCCAATAGGGGGAAATAACCCTGAGAGTCAATGATGATGAGTTTAAGTTGAACGCTGTCAAAGCCATGCAGCATTCAGACACATCAAAAGACTGTATGAAAGTTGATCTTATTGACTCCTTGGTAGAAGAGATCAACATGGCTGAGAGTCTCGAATCAGAGTTGGAAGACATCTTTAAAGATGTTCAGCCTGATTTGGAGGATTCAGAGGAAATGAAAGAGCCTCTGAGATTTCCTCAGGAAGAGGAAAAACCTCCTAAACCCGATCTCAAACCATTACCACCATCCCTGAAATATGCATTTCTAGGAGAAGGTGACACTTTTCCGGTGATCATAAGCTCTACTTTAAATCCACAGGAATAGGAAGCACTTATTCAAGTGCTAAGGACACACAAGACAGCTCTTGGGTGATCCATAGGTGACCTTAAGGGCATAAGCCCAGCTAGATGCATGCACAAAATCTTATTGGAGGATAATGCTAAACCAGTGGTTCAACCACAGAGGCGGCTAAATCCAGCCATGAAGGAAGTGGTGCAGAAAGAGGTCACCAAATTACTGGAGGCTAGGATTATTTATCCTATTTCCGATAGCCCCTAGGTGAGCCCTGTTCAAGTTGTCCCCAAAAAGGGAGGCATGACAGTGGTTCATAATGAAAAGAATGAACTGGTTCCTACAAGAACAGTTACAGGGTGGCGCATGTGTATTGACTAAAGAAGACTCAATACAGTCACCAGAAAGGATCATTTTCCTTTACCATTCATAGACCAGATGCTAGAAAGACTGGCAGGTCATGATTATTACTGCTTTTTGGATGGCTACTCAGGCTATAACCAGATTGCAGTAGATTCCCCAGGATCAAGAGAAAACAGCATTCACATGTCCATCTGGAGTGTTTGCTTATAGAAGGATTCCATTTGGGCTATGTAATGTGCCTGCAACCTTCCAGAGATACATGCTCTCTATTTTCTCTGATATGGTGGAAAAATTTCTGGAAGTCTTCATGGATGACTTCTAAGTATATGGAGACTCATTCAGCTCCTGTCTTGATCACCTGAAACTAGTTCTGAAAAGATGCCAAGAGACCAACCTGGTTTTAAACTGGGAAAAATATCACTTTATGGTGACTGAAGGGATTGTCCTTGGACATAAAATTTCAAACAAGGGAATAGAGGTGGATCAAGCAAAAATAGAGGTGATTGAAAAATTACCACCACCTGCCAATGTTAAGGCAATCAGAAGCTTTCTGGGGCATGCAGGATTCTATAGGAGGTTTATAAAGGATTTTTCAAAAATTGCAAAACCTCTAAGCAATCTGCCAGCTGCTGACATGCCATTTTTGTTTGACACAGAGTGTCTGCAGGCATTTGAAATGCTGAAAGCCAAGCTGGTCACAGCACCAGTTATTTCTGCACCAGACTGGACATTACCATTTAAGCTAATGTGTGATGCCAGTGATCACGCCATTGGTGCAGTACTGGGACAGAGGCATGACAAGCTTCTGCATGTCATTTATTATGCTAGCCGCATTTTAAATGACGCCCAGAAAAATTACACAACCACAGAAAAAGAATTGCTTGCAGTGGTTTATGCCATTGAAAAGTTTAGATCATACTTAGTAGGATCAAAGGTGATTGTGTATACTGACCATGTTGCTCTTAAATATCTACTCACAAAGCAGGATTCAAAACCCAGGCTCATAAGATGGGTGTTGCTTCTACAAGAGTTTGATATAGAAATAAGAGACAGAAAAGGGACAGAAAACCAAGTGGCTGATCATCTGTCCCGGATAGAGCCAATAAAAGGGACGTCCCTCCCTTCTCTTGAGATCTTTAAGACCTTTCCGGATGAGCATTTATTTGCCATTCAGGAAGCACCATGGTTTGCAGACATTGCGAACTATAAAGCTGCAAGGTTCATACCCAAAGAGTACAACAGGCAACAAAAGAAAAAACTAATTACTGATGCAAAGTACTACTTGTGGGATGAACCCTATCTCTTTAAGAGATGTGCAGACGGAATAATCCGGAGATGTGTGCCTAGAGAAGAAGCACAGAGGATCCTATGGCATTGCCATGGATCACAATATGGAGGTCATTTCGGAGGTGAGCGAACAGCCACCAAGGTCTTCCAATGTGGCTTCTACTGGCCTACACTCTACAGAGATTCCCGAGAGTTTGTACGTAACTGTGACAGTTGCCAGAGAGCTGGTAATTTGCCTCACAGTTACGCCATGCCTCAACAAGGAATCTTAGAAATTGAGTTGTTTGATGTATGGGGTATTGATTTCATGGGGCCTTTCCCACCATCATACTCAAACACTTATATTCTGGTGGCAGTTGACTATGTATCAAAATGGGTTGAGGCCATTGCCACACCCACCAATGATACTAAAACAGTGCTGAAATTCCTCCAGAAACATATATTCAGCAGGTTTGGTGTCCCCAGGGTACTAATCAGTGATGGAGGCACTCACTTCTGCAACAAACAGCTTTACTCTGCCATGGTCCGGTATGGGATTTGCCACAAGGTGGCGACTCCATATCATCCACAGACAAATGGGCAAGCTAAAGTCTCTAACAGAGAACTAAAAAGAATCCTGGAACAGACTGTAAGTACCCGTAGAAAGGATTGGGCACGAAACTTGGATGATGCTCTGTGGGCTTACAGAACAGCTTTCAAGACTCCTATAGGGACCTCTCCATACCAACTTGTGTATGGTAAGGCATGCCACCTGCCCGTGGAACTGGAACATAAAGCCTACTGAGCAACCAGATTCCTAAACTTTGATGCCAAATTAGCTGGAGAAAAAAGATTGCTCCAGCTAAATGAGCTAGAGGAATTCAGATTCACTGCTTTCGAAAATGCCAAGCTTTATAAAGAAAAATAAAAAAAGTGGCATGATAGAAAGCTGTCATCTAGAATCTTTGAACCAGGACAAAAGGTTCTGTTGTTTAACTCTAGGCTCAGGCTATTCCCCGGGAAACTGAAGTCCCGGTGGAAGGGACCATATGTGATAACAAGTGTATCACCATATGGTTATGTGGAGCTTCAAGATATTGATTCTGACAAGAAGTTCATTGTTAATGGACAGAGAATCAAGCACTATCTTGAAGGCAATGTTGAGCAAGAGTGCTCAAGGCTGAAGCTAGATTAAAAGCTCAGCAAGGTCCAGCTAAAGACAATAAAGAAGCGCTTGCTGGGAGGCAACCCAGCCATGGGGCATCACTTCCTCTAAGCATTTTGCCCTATTCTTAATTTTATTTGTTTATATAAAGTTCACTGATACTAAGGTAAAAGAGTCAATTGTATAAGTTCACAGGGTTACAGAAGGATTCTGTATACAAAACAGAGAAAAAGAGCTCACTGGCAAGAAAACGCCAGTAAGGATAGCCATCTGGGCGTTAAACGCCAGAAAAAAGCATCTTCTGGGTGTTGAACGCCAGAAAGTAGCTCCTTCTGGGCATTTAACACCAGATTTACAGCGTCCTGGGCATTCAGAAAAACGCCCAGTGACAAAGGGGTTCCTGGCGTTCAACGCCAGAAAGAAGCAACAGCTGGGCGTTGAACGCCCAGAAGAGGCAGCATTTGGGCGTTGAACGCCCAAAATATGCAGCGTTTGGGCGTTCAAACGCCAGGATGGTGGGGAGGAGGTAAATTCGTTTTTTCTACATATTTTTCATTTTAATCCCAATTTTCATGTTTCAATTCATGATTTCTTGCATAAACATGTTAAGAACCCTGATTTCTAAAATCCCTAATTTCTAAAAAACCCTTCTTTAAAAATATTAAATGTATCTTAATCCACAAGCACAAATCCTTTTTTTTCAATCCAACTCAACTCTCTTTCAAAATTTTCGAAACAAATCTCTCTCTTTTCATTCAAAAATCTTTTCAACTAAGCAATATCTTTTTCACATCTCCATACTATCTTTTTCAAAAATCCAAATCTATCTTTTTCAAATATCTTTCATATCTTTTCAATTTTAAATCATATCTTTTCTTATCATATCTTTTTTCTAAAAATCATATCTTCTATCTTATCTTTCTCCCTATTTTTGAAAACCCACCCCCCTCTCCCTTTAAATATGGGTTCGGTCTCCTTCCCCTCCCATCCACCATTGCACCTAGCTTTCCTTCTCTCCCTCTCCTTTCTTTTCTTTTTGCTTGAGGACAAGCAAACCTCTAAGTTTGGTGTGCTTATCCGTGATCACTAAGATCATGGCTCCTAAAGGAAAACAACCCACTCCAAGAGGTAAGAAAGAAAGCGTTCCAAAACCACTTTGAAATCAAGAGAAGTTCTTAACTAAAGAACATTCAGACCATTATTACAAAATAATGGGTCTAAGATCAGTAATCCCGGAAGTTAGATTCGATCTGAAAGAAGACGAATATCCGGAGATCCAGGAGCAAATTCGAATCAGGAACTGGGAGATCCTAGCTAATCCTGAAACAAAAGTGGGAAGGAATATGGTCCAGGAGTTCTATGCTAATATGTGGCATACAGACAGGCAAAGACTATCTGGATCTGCTATCTATGACTATCGGATCTTGGTCAGAGGAAAGATTGTTCATACCCATCCTGACAAGATCAGGGAGATCTTAAAGCTGCCTCAGCTGAAAGACGATCCAGACTCCTTCAATAGGAGAATGATGAGAACAGACAACGGCCTGGATAAGATTCTAGAGAATATATGTATCCCTGGAGCCAAGTGGACCTCCAGCATGAAGGGTGTCCCAATTCAACTCAAAAGAGAAGATCTCAAACCAGTCGCCAGAGGATGGCTGGACTTCATTGGGCATTCTCTGCTGCCCACTAGCACCCGTTCTGAAGTCACTATTAGAAGAGCAGTGATGATCCATTGCATCATGATGGGAAAAGAAGTGGAAGTTCATCAACTGATTTCAACTGAATTCTACAAAATTGCAAGCAAAAATTCCAAAGATGCCAGGTTGGCTTATCCAAGCTTGATTTCTATGCTCTACAAAGACGCTGGAGTAAGGATGGGAATAACTGAGTATATCTCAGTTGAGCGGCCAATCACCAAAGCATCAATGGAAAAACAACAAGCACAGGATGACCCCATCAAGAAGAGAACACAGGAAATTCTCCCAGAAATCCCTCAATCTGAATACTGGGAGTATCTGGAAACATCTATTACCAAGATGCAAGAAGCTATGGAACAAATACAGAAAGAACAGAAGGAACAAAGTAGCATTCTTTGCTATTTGCTTAAAGAATAGGAGGAGCAAGGGCGTGATCTAAGGGAATTGAAGTGCCAGAAATTATCTCTTGAAGGACCAAGCACCCCACAGATTAGAGGAACATCCACTTCCCAGAACAAAGGTTGTTAAATTCCAATCTTAGCCTTAACTCTGTGATAACTGTTTTTATTAGTTTTACCTTAGGAGTCATATAGTAGTAATTAGTATCTATATTTTTGATTTTATCCCCAATTAAGCTATAATGTAATTTTATCATCATCATTAAACATGAATAAAATAGAAGAATTTCTTTAGAATAAGAGGCAATATTTTTCGAGTTTTTAAGATAAATTCTAATTATTTACATGTGGTGGCAATGCTTTCTGTCTTCTGAATGAATGCTTGAACAGTGCATATGTCTTTTGAATTTTATGTTTAAGACTGTTAAATATGTTGGCTTGATGAGATATTTTGATGAGAAACGAATTTCTACCAAAACACCCAAAACTAACCGGCAAGTGTACCGGGTCGTATCAAGTAATAAAAACTCACGGAAGTGAGGTCGATCCCACAGGGATTGAAGGATTGAGCAACTTTAGTTTAGTGGTTGATTTAGTCAAGCGAATCAAGTGTTGGTTGGGTGATTTGTGATTTGCAGAATGTAAATTGCATGAAATTAAAGAGAGCGGGAAAGTAAATTGCTGAAACTTAAAGGACAAGAAATTAAATGACAGAAACTTAAAGTGCAAGAAATGTAAATCGCAGAATCTTAAAGTGCAAGAAATGTAAATTGCTTGAAAAGTAAAGGGGATTGGGATGAGGATTTGCAGAATTTAAACAAGGGAAAACTAAATTGCATCAAACAGAAGAGGAAAAGGGAGTTGGGATTGAACCGGATCTTATAACAGCAAAGTAAATGAACAATGAAAGCATTAAACAGAGAATTGAAATGAGAATTTAGATCTCAGGACCCAGAGACTAGAAAACCAAGTCTAGATCTCAATGCCTTCCTAGATCCAACAAGAACAATAGCAAGGAAATTGTAAATTGCAAAGAGAATAGATGAAGTAAGTAACAGAAACGGAATTTCAATTAAGCAGTAAATAAACAGAGAGATCCAAGATTGAGATTGAAACAGAATTTCTTCAATTCTCCAATCCAAGATCCAAGACAAAAGTAAAATGAAATTGAAAGCAAATGAAAACAAGAAATTAAAGTTCACTCAGTGACAAAAGCTTCCCAAAAACTCTTATGAAAATTCTAAAAGGAAAGCTCTAAAAGAAAACTCTCCCGGAAAAGCTCTCTAAACAAATTGAATTCTATCCTATTTATACACTTTCCAAAATGATCTTCAAGCCTTGAGTTGGGCCTTTGTTCTTGGTGGAATTGGGTTGAAAGAGGCCTTGGTTGATTGCTCTTGAAGATTGAAGAAGAACCGAAGTGAACCAATTGAACCGGAAATGGAGTTAGCCAACGTTGGTCTTCAACGTTAGGGTCAAAGTTAGGGGTCTAACTTTGACCCTAACTTTTCATATCAGCAAACCACATTCTTCTGGTTTAGACGTTGGCGCCAACGTTAGGGGTCTAACTTTGACCCTAACGTTGGCCTTGCTTGGTGTGATTGGTGCCAACGTTAGCCTCCACGTTAGGGGGCTAACGTTGGCGCAAACGTTGCCTACTCCCCCATTGTGATTTAAGTGCCAACGTTAGCCTCCAAGTTAGGGGGCTAACGTTGGCGCAAACGTTGGTAGCCCAGGGAGAAACTCTCAAGTTCCAACGTTAGCCTCCAAGTTAGGGGGCTAACGTTGGAGCTAACGTTGGCTACTTCCAAAGAGTGATTCATATGCCCAACGTTAGCCTCCAAGTTAGGGGGCTAACGTTGGGGCTAACTTCATGCAACCCGGTTCAATTTTCACTTATTCCATTGTCCTCTCTTCACTCCTAGCCATTCCTCTTTGCTTCAACCTTTCTCCAAGCCTTCTTCACCTATCATTGATCAACCAAACTAATCAAAGTTTTGCTCAAAATCATGAGGTATTCAATCTTCCACAATATGCAACAAATATAGTTCAAAACCTCATGAAATGGCATGAATTCACATATGGTTGGTTCAATCAAGGGAAACATGAAAATCTACTCAATTAGCTTGCTTGTAGCTTAAGAAAGTGCATAATTCTAATGAAAACAAAAGAAAAAGACTAGCTAAAATGGGCTAAGATGACTTGTCATCACAACACCAAACTTAAAGCTTGCTTGTCCCCAAGCAAGAAATAGATTTATGCTCCAAGGTTCTTTCAATTAAGATGGATTGAGGAACACTTGTAAAGTGCAGTGAGTGAAGTGATCAAGTATCAGTGGGATAAATTCTAAATCATATGCTTATGCAAGGGTTTCAGTGCTCACTAGTCCTTACATATTGGGAGTCGTAGGTCTTAGGATTTTCATCCAAATGGTACCATGGAGATCTCTTTATGTGTAATCACCTTGAAGCAGCTTATAGTTTCTGTGCCTTGGTCTCGACTCTAAGTATCATGTCTCAAAGCGGCTCTTTAGATAAGCTTTCAATCAATACTCCTAAACCAGTTGGTTTTAAGGTATTAGGTGTTAAAGCACCCCTAAGGATTTACTTGCTCAAGCCTCTTTCCTTGACACACTTCAACCACAAGCATTTTACTAGGCTAACAACTCTTTGAGTCATTGTTTCTTCTTTCTTTTCTGCCTAGTAATTGATGCTCAGAGCCTTGGACCATGTTCTTTTTGTTTTTGTATTTTCTTTTCTTTCTTTTGTTTTGTTTGCTGCTTCTTGGATCAATAGATTTTTGAGAATCTCCACAATACTTCTTTGAACTTCATGTCCCGCCTATGAGCTCCCATGCAAGTTTTCACAAGCATGCAACCTCAGTACAAAATCGTATAACCAGAACCACCACTTCTCCTAATCTTTTGCTTGCCTCAAAATTGTTTAATTCCTCAATCCTTCTTTTCAAAGAACTTTCATGTGATGCATTTCTTGGAAATTGAGTGCAAACAAGTTTTGAAGATAAGAATGTTGTGAATGATCAAACATCTTGCTTATTGAATTATAAAGAAAGAAATTATACTATGTATGCAGGCAGGGGTAAATAGAAAAGAAACTATACTATGCAGACAGGCAGGGTAGATCAGGATACAATCCAACTCTCAATCACAGCAATATTTAATGCAAAACAATGACTTAACAATACAACCTGTTGAAGTTTACTTTCTTTCCTTCTTCTCATCATCATCATTGCTGGCCTTCATGTTCATCTTTTGTTTCTTTGGTTGATGATGCTTAATCCTTCCAACAGTTTGTATGGACCTCTGCAATGATATTGAAAGTTGCTTGTTCCCCAAGCACTTGAAAAATGGTTAGCTTGCATGATTTATTTGTGGCTTTTGTACTTACTTTGGTGTGGGCACACCAAACTTAGTACCTTGCCAATGCATTAGATTAACCATGTGTAAAACTCTTTTTCTTTTTCAAAAATGACAAAACTGAAAACTAGGAAACAGCAGAATAGTTAACTAGTTTATACAACATGCTTGAAGCCAGCATTATGCAGAAATTGAGAATGTGTTTTATGATGGGATTTTGGTGAAACACCAAACTTAGAATCTTTCATTCTCCCTTAGATTGTTTTGGTGTGCAACACCAAACTTAGCTTCTTGCAATATAGATAAAACTAATTAACCTTTTTATTAAAATAGCTATGAAAAGAAAACTACCTCAGGTTGGGTTGCCTCCCAACAAAGCGCTTCTTTATTGTCACTAGCTTGACATCCTTCATTCTTTGATCATGGAGGCTGAAAATCATAGTGCCTCAGCTTTTCTCCTCTCACTATGGACTTCCTTACTGTCTCCTCCATTTCTTGGTGCCCTTCTTCAGAAATTCCAGAGATGGAGAACTCTCTCTTAGTTCATGTCATACAACCAAAACAGCAAAGATGCACAGAGCATTCTGTAGCTTGAGTGCAGTGGGGGTTAGTAGAGACAAAGTCTCAAACAGTTAGTGTGCAAGTCAAAAATTAAAGAAACAGAAAAGAAAAAAAATGCTTGATCTAGATCACCACCTCACTTAATCATTGTCAATCTATTCAATCCCCGGCAACGGCGCCAAAAACTTGATGAGATATTTTGATGAGAAACGAATTTCTACCAAAACACCCAAAACTAACCGGCAAGTGTACCGGGTCGTATCAAGTAATAAAAACTCACGGAAGTGAGGTCGATCCCACAGGGATTGAAGGATTGAGCAACTTTAGTTTAGTGGTTGATTTAGTCAAGCGAATCAAGTGTTGGTTGGGTGATTTGTGATTTGCAGAATGTAAATTGCATGAAATTAAAGAGAGCGGGAAAGTAAATTGCTGAAACTTAAAGGACAAGAAATTAAATGACAGAAACTTAAAGTGCAAGAAATGTAAATCGCAGAATCTTAAAGTGCAAGAAATGTAAATTGCTTGAAAAGTAAAGGGGATTGGGATGAGGATTTGCAGAATTTAAACAAGGGAAAACTAAATTGCATCAAACAGAAGAGGAAAAGGGAGTTGGGATTGAACCGGATCTTATAACAGCAAAGTAAATGAACAATGAAAGCATTAAACAGAGAATTGAAATGAGAATTTAGATCTCAGGACCCAGAGACTAGAAAACCAAGTCTAGATCTCAATGCCTTCCTAGATCCAACAAGAACAATAGCAAGGAAATTGTAAATTGCAAAGAGAATAGATGAAGTAAGTAACAGAAACGGAATTTCAATTAAGCAGTAAATAAACAGAGAGATCCAAGATTGAGATTGAAACAGAATTTCTTCAATTCTCCAATCCAAGATCCAAGACAAAAGTAAAATGAAATTGAAAGCAAATGAAAACAAGAAATTAAAGTTCACTCAGTGACAAAAGCTTCCCAAAAACTCTTATGAAAATTCTAAAAGGAAAGCTCTAAAAGAAAACTCTCCCGGAAAAGCTCTCTAAACAAATTGAATTCTATCCTATTTATACACTTTCCAAAATGATCTTCAAGCCTTGAGTTGGGCCTTTGTTCTTGGTGGAATTGGGTTGAAAGAGGCCTTGGTTGATTGCTCTTGAAGATTGAAGAAGAACCGAAGTGAACCAATTGAACCGGAAATGGAGTTAGCCAACGTTGGTCTTCAACGTTAGGGTCAAAGTTAGGGGTCTAACTTTGACCCTAACTTTTCATATCAGCAAACCACATTCTTCTGGTTTAGACGTTGGCGCCAACGTTAGGGGTCTAACTTTGACCCTAACGTTGGCCTTGCTTGGTGTGATTGGTGCCAACGTTAGCCTCCACGTTAGGGGGCTAACGTTGGCGCAAACGTTGCCTACTCCCCCATTGTGATTTAAGTGCCAACGTTAGCCTCCAAGTTAGGGGGCTAACGTTGGCGCAAACGTTGGTAGCCCAGGGAGAAACTCTCAAGTTCCAACGTTAGCCTCCAAGTTAGGGGGCTAACGTTGGAGCTAACGTTGGCTACTTCCAAAGAGTGATTCATATGCCCAACGTTAGCCTCCAAGTTAGGGGGCTAACGTTGGGGCTAACTTCATGCAACCCGGTTCAATTTTCACTTATTCCATTGTCCTCTCTTCACTCCTAGCCATTCCTCTTTGCTTCAACCTTTCTCCAAGCCTTCTTCACCTATCATTGATCAACCAAACTAATCAAAGTTTTGCTCAAAATCATGAGGTATTCAATCTTCCACAATATGCAACAAATATAGTTCAAAACCTCATGAAATGGCATGAATTCACATATGGTTGGTTCAATCAAGGGAAACATGAAAATCTACTCAATTAGCTTGCTTGTAGCTTAAGAAAGTGCATAATTCTAATGAAAACAAAAGAAAAAGACTAGCTAAAATGGGCTAAGATGACTTGTCATCATGGCTCTTGAAAGAATGATGAACATGAGACATGTTATTGATAATCTGAAAAATCATAAAAATGATTCTTGAAGCAAGAAAAAGCAGCAAAGAACAAAGCTTGCAGAAAAAAAAAAGAGCAAGCAGAAAAAGCCAATAACCCTTAAAACCAAAAGGCAAGGGTAAATAAAAAGGATCCCAAGGCTTTGAGCATCAGTGGATAGGAGGGCCTAAAGGAATAAAATCATGACCTAAGTGGCTAAACCAAGCTGTCCCTAACCATGTGCTTGTGGCGTGAAGGTGTCAAGTGAAAACTTGAGACTGAGCGATTAAAGTCAAGGTCCAAAGCAAAAAGAAAAGTGTGCTTAAGAACCCTGGACACCTCTAATTCGGGACTTTAGCAAAGCTGAGTCACAATCTGAAAAGGTTCACCCAATTGTGTGTCTGTGGCATTTATGTATCCGGTGGTAATACTGGAAAACAAAGTGCTTAGGGCCACGGCCAAGACTCATAAAGTAGCTGTGTTCAAGAATCAACATACTGAACTAGGAGAATCAACATCACTATCTGAATTCTGAGTTCCTATAGATGCCAATCACTCTGAGCTTCAATGGATAAAGTGAGGTGCCAAAACTATTCAGAAGCAAAAAAAACTCTGAGATATTGTTGCTTCTTAAAATTATTTGTATTCTATTTCATTTATCTAGTTGCTTGAGGACAAGCAACAGTTTAAGTTTGGTGTTGTGATGAGCGGATATTTTATATGCTTTTTGGGGTTAATTTCATATAGTTTTTAGTGTGTTTTAGTTAGTTTTTAGTTTATTTTCAATAGATTTTAGGCAAAATTCATATTTCTGGACTTTACTATGAGTTTGTGTGTTTTTCTATGATTTCAGGTATTTTCTGGATGAAATCGAGGGAGCTGAGCAAAAATCTGATTCAGGCTGAAAAAGGACTGCTGATGCTGTTGGATTCTGACCTCCCTGCACTCAAAGTGACATTTCTATAGCTACAGAACTCCAAATGACGCGCTTCCAATTGCGTTGAAAAGTAGGCATCCAGGGCTTTCCAGCAATATATAATAGTCCATACTTTCCTCAAGGATAGATGACGTAAACTGCCGTTCAACGCCAATTCCATGCTGCTGTCTGGCGTCCAGCGCTAGAAACAAGTTAGGAGTTGGAGTTCAATGCCAGAATTGGATCCAAAGCTGGCGTTGAACGCCAAAAACAGCCCTATGCACGTGATTAGCTTAAGTCTCAGCCCCAGCACACACCAAGTGGGCCCCATAAGTGGATTTCTGCACCATCCATCTCAGTTTACTCATTTTCTGTAAACCTAGTTTACTAGTCTAGTATTTAAACAACTTTTAGAGACTTGTTTTGCACCTCATGGTTTTTAGATCTGAACTTTGTACCTTTTGACGGCATGAGTCTCTAAACTCCATTGTTGGGGGTTAGGAGCTCTGCTGTGTCTCAATGAATTAATGCAAGTAATTCTGTTTTCCATTCAAACATGCGTGTTCCTATCTAAGATATCCATTCGCACTTCAATGTGAATATGATGAACGTGACAATCATCATCATTCCCCCACGAATGTGTGCCTGACAACCACTTCCGTTCTACTATAGAATGAATAAATATCTCTTGGATCTCTTAATCAGAATCCTCGTGGTATAAGCTAGATTGATGGCAGCATTCAAGAGAATCTGGAAAGTCTAAACCTTGTCTGTGGTATTCCGAGTAGGATTCAGGGATTGAATGACTGTGACGAGCTTCAAACTCGAGAGTGATGGGCGTAGTGACAGACGCAAAAGGATAGTAAATCCTATTCCGGTACGATCGAGAACCTGCAGATGATTAGCTGTGCGGTGATAGCGCATTTGGACCCTTTTCACTAGAAGGATGGATGGTAGCCATTGACGACGGTGACCCACCAACACACAGTTTGCCATAGGAGGACGTGCGTGCGTGAATCAGAAAACAGAGGAAAGCAGAATTCCAGAAGACAAAGCATCTCCAAAACTCCAACATATTCTCCATCAGTGCATACAAGTATAATTTGTGTTCTGCCCCTTTTATTCCTTGCAATCAAAATTGATAAGTGAAGTATTTTATTATTTTCCTGACTAAGAGTTACAAGATAACCATAGATTTCTTCAAGCCAACAATCTCTGTGGGATCGACCCTTACTCACGTAAGGTTTTACTTGGACGACCCAGTGCACTTGCTGGTTAGTGGTACGAGTTGTAAAAAGTGTGATTTACAATTCGTGCACCACTTGTTCATCATGGTTTTTGAATCAATATAATCACATTACAAGGTATTTGCTCCTTGTTAACGCTTTGCATTTGTTTGAGTTGACTTGACTTGATTCTTATCAAGACTTGTCACTTTTTGTAGCAAGCACCTTCCCATGTGATTATTGCCTTATTCTTAAGGATGAATAAGTAATTTTCTCTTATCATTGCATTGGTTATTATTTGTTGTCCTTTTTTATATCACTTTTGCTCTTTCACTTGCACAACTTCAATATCCAATAATTTCTACATTCAATTCACTCTTGTTGTAAGTGGCCTAAGTTTGCTTGTCTTTAATTGATGCTCCCTCCTTTACCTTTTTATGTTACTTGCCCTATGATTCCTGATTATGCTTTATTCATTCTTTTTGTGGATGAGACATAATGTCAAGGAGCCCGAAGAGGAGGAGGAAATCGAGGATGGAGATGCCGAGCATACATTGGACTTGGCAATGCCACACAACCTAAGTCCCCGCATCCACCAACCGAGGGTGGAGGAACTTAGAGACATTCTTCCCGGATTGTGTTAGTGCACGAAGAATCGTGCAAACATTTAAGTGTGGAGGAGGATTCGTCATTTTGGGGTGTAAATTCTCTTTTCTGAACACTTTGCACTTCATTTTTTGTTTCTTTTTTATTATGTTTCTTGTAGATATTTGGAGTGTTTTTTATTGTTGCATTGCACTTTCTTCTAATATATATATATATATATATATATATATATATATATATATTTATCCATAGCTATTGCATTTTGCATCTTTTGCATGGTATATATTTTATAGATAGAAGTTGTGATTGGATGACGTGAATAGTATAGCACCTAGTTTAATTTTGTCCTAATTGTTCATGTTAGTTTTTGGTTGTTGAAAATTAGGAAGAGAACTAGAAAATTTTCAAAATTGCATCCATCGCATCAAACATATGCATAGGAAATAATTTTGGTGAAAAACAACAAAAAAATTTTCAAGAATTTTGTTTCAAGGGCATTCTATTGAATTGATTTGGAAAATTGTTTTTACACTTGCTTGAATGATTTTTTTTTTATGGAACATAGAAGGGTGATAGAATAAAATAACCTTGTGAGTTGTTGAGCCTCAATGAGTGGTTACACATTTTAACCACAATTTTGTTCATTGTGTGCTATGCTCCTTCTATGATTGTAATCATGGTTTTGCTTGATTCTTTATTTCCAATGTTTGATGTTTGAATGCATTGAGCATGATTGAGGCCATCCTTGATAAAAGCTTACTTTACCCATATAGCCTACCCTTTGCATCTACCCTTGTTAACCCCCTTTGAGCTTCATTTACACCATTTTTCTTGATATTAGCAAATGATGCATGAAAACTTGTCTCTCAACAAAATTTCCTTCGGTAAGTATACCGAATTGTCGTTGATGAGCGGATAATTTATACGCTTTTTGGCATTGTTTTTAGTATGTTTTTAGTAGAATCTAGTTACTTTTAGGGATGTTTTCATTAGTTTTTATGTTAAATTCACATTTTTAGACTTTACTAGGAGTTTGTGTGTTTTTCTGTGATTTCAGGTATTTTCTGGCTGAAATTGAGGGACTTGAGCAGAAATCAGATTCAGAGGTTGAAGAAGGACTGCTGATGCTGTTGGATTCTGACCTCCCTGCACTCAAAGTGGATTTTCTGGAGCTACAGAACTCGAAATGGCGCGCCTCTAATTGCGTTGGAAAGTAGACATCCAGGGATTTTCAGCAATATATAATAGTCCATACTTTGGCCAAGTTTAGATGACGCAAACTGGCGTTCAACGCCAGCTCTCTGCCCAATTCTGGCGTACAGCGCCAGAAAAGGATCCAAAACCAGAGTTGAACGCCCAAACTGGCACAAATACTGGCTTTCAACTCCAAGAAGGACCTCTACACGTGCAGCACTCAAGCTCAGTCCAAGCACACACCAAGTGGGCCCCGGAAGTGGATTTATGCATCAATTACTTATTTCTGTAAACCCTAGTGACTAGTTTATTATAAATAGGACCTTTTACTACTGTATTAGACATCTTTGGATGCCTGGTTCTTAGATCAGAGGGGCTGGCCATTCGGCCATGCCTGGACCTTTCACTTATGTATTTTTAATGGTAGAGTTTCTACACTCCATAGATTAAGGTGTGGAGCTCTGCTCTTCCTCAAAGATTAATGCAAAGTACTACTGTTTTCTATTCAACTCATCTTATTTCGCTTCTAAGATATTCATTCGCTCTTCAACCTGAATGTGATGAACGTGACAATCATCATCATTCCCTATGAACGTGTGCCTGACAACCACCTCCGTTCTACCTTCGATTGAATGTGTATCTCTTAGATCTCTTAATCAGAATCTTCGTGGTGTAAGCTAGAATGATGGTGGCATTCAAGAGAATCCGGAAGGTCTAAACCTTGTCTGTGGTATTCCGAGTAGGATTCAATGATTGAATGACTGTGACGAGCTTCAAACTCGCGATTGCTGGGCGTAGTGACAGAACGCAAAAGGATAGTAAATCCTATTCCAGCATGATCGAGAACCGACAGATGAATAGTCGTGCCGTGACAGGGTGCGTTGACCATTTTCACTGAGAGGATAAGATGAAACCATTGACAAGGGTGATGCCTCCAGACGATTAGCCGTGCCGTGACAGGGCATTTGGATCATTTTCCCGAGAGAAGACCGAAAGTAGCCATTGACAATGGTGATGTATCACATAAAGCCAGCCATGGAAAGGAGTAAGACTGATTGGATAAAGATAGCAGGAAAGCAGAGGTTCAGAGGAACGAAAGCATCTCTATTCGCTTATCTGAAATTCTCACCAATAAATTACATAAGTATTTCTATCCTTTATTATTTACCTTTTAATTATCTAATCCAATCACATTTAACCCTACCTGACTGAGATTTGCAAGGTGACCATAGCTTGCTTCATACTAACAATCTCCGTGGGATTCGACCCTTACTCATGTAAGGTATTACTTGGACGACCCAGTGCACTTGCTGGTTAGTTGTGCGAAGTTGTGAACTATGGTATTGGCATCATGTTTTTGGCGCCATTACCAGGGAAAGAAAGAGCAATGAATTTCACATAATCAAAGTGTAATCACAATTTCTGCGCACCAAGTCTTTGGCGCCGTTACCGGGGATTGTTCGAGTTTGGACAACTGACGATTCATCTTGTTGCTCAGATTAGGTAATTTTCTTTTTGTTTTGTTTTCAAAAATTTTTCAAAAATCTTTCAAAAATTTCTCCTTTGTTTTCGAAAAAAAAAATGTTTTCAAAAATCTATTTTTCTTCAGAATTTTTAAGAATGAATTCTAGTGTTTCATGAAGCATGTTGAAGCCTGGCTAGCTGTAAAGCCATGTCTAAATTCTTTTGGACTGAAGTTTTGGCTTAAAATTGAATGAATTACACTCATATTTTGACTAAAGCTTGGCTGGCTAATAAGCCATGCCTGACCCTTTGATTGGAGCTTTAGACTAACATGGCAAGATTCCTGGAATTCATATTAAAAATTTTGGAATCCTTATTTTTCTTTTTCAAAGGATTTTCAAAAAAAATTAAAAGAAAATACAAAAAATCATAAAATCATAAAAATCAAAAATATTTTTATGTTTCTTATTTGAGTCTTGAGTCATGTTATAAGTTTGGTGTCAATTGCATGTGCATCTTGCATTTTTTTCGAAAATTCATGCATTCATAGTGTTCTTCATGATCTTCAAGTTGTTCTTGGTAAGTCTTCTTGTTTGATCTTTGCATTTGCATGTTTTGTGTCTTTTCTTGTTTTTCATATGCATTCCTGAATTCTTTATGTCTAAGCATTAAAGAATTCTAAGTTTGGTGTCTTGCATGTTTTCCTTGCATTAAAAATTTTTCAAAAATATGTTCTTGGTGTTCATCTTGACATTCAAAGTGTTCTTGGTATTCATCTTGACATTCATAGCATTCTTGCATGCATTCATTGTTTTAATCTAAAAATTTCATGCATTGCATCATTTTTCTTGTTTTTCTCTCTCATTATTAAAAATTCAAAAATAAAAAAATATATCTTTCCCTCTTTTATCTCATAATTTCGAAAATTAGATTTGACTTTTTCAAAAATTTTTAAAATCTAGTTGTTTTTATGAGTCAAATCAAATTTTCAACTTAAAAATCTTATCTTTTTCAAAATCTTTTTCAAAAATAAAATCTTTTTCATTTTTCTTAGTTATTTTCGAAAATTCTAAAAATATTTTTCAAAAATCTTTTTCTTATTTTTATACCAAATTTTCAAAAATAACAATAACAATTAATGTTTTGATTCAAAAATTTCAAGTTTGTTACTTGCTTGTTAAGAAAGATTCAAACTTTAAGTTCTAGAATCATATCTTGTGATTTCTTGTGAATCAAGTCATTAATTGTGATTTTAAAAATTCAAATCTTTTTCAAAAACTAATTTCTATCATATCTTTTCAAAAATATCTTCTTATCTTATCTTTTTTCAAAAATTTGATTTCAAAATATCTTCTCTAACTTCCCAACTCCATATCTTTTCAAAATTGATTTTTGTTTCAACTAACTAACTAACTTTTTGTTTGTTTCTTACCTTTTTCAAAACCACCTAACTAACTCTCTCTCTCTATTTTTGAAAATATCTTCCCCCTTTTTCAAAAATTTCTTTTTAATTAACTAATTATTTTATTTTTATTTTGAATTTTCGAAAAAACTACTAACCTTTTTCAAAAACTATTTTCAAAAATCACTAACTCTTTTTCAAAAATTATTTTTGAAATTTCCCCTCTCTCATCTTATTTTATTTATTTATTCATCTACTAACATCTCTCCCTCACTCCCCAAAAATCCGAACCCTCTCTCTCTCTGAGTTCAGATTTTCTTCTTCTTTTCTTCTACTCACACAAGGACCTCTATACTGTGGTATAAAGGTTCCCTATTATTATTATTATTATTTTTTCTGTGCCCTCTTCTTTGTCATATGAGCAGGAGCAAGGACAAGAATATTCTTGTTGAAGCAGATCCAGAACCTGAAAGGACTCTGAAAAGGAAACCAAGAGAAGCTAAAATACAACAATCCAGAGATAACCTTTCAGAAATTTTCGAACAAGAAGAGGAGATGGCAGCCGAAAATAATAATAATGCAAGGAGAATGCTTGGTGACTTTACTGCACCTAATTCCAATTTACATGGAAGAAGCATCTCCATTCCTGCCATTGGAGCAAACAACTTTGAGCTGAAACCTCAATTAGTTTCTCTGATGCAGCAGAACTGCAAGTTTCATGGACTTCCATCTGAAGATCCTTTTCAGTTCTTAACTGAATTCTTGTAGATATGTGATACTGTTAAGACTAATGGAGTAGATCCTGAAGTCTATAAGCTCATGCTTTTCCCTTTTGCTGTAAGAGACAGAGCTAGAGTATGGTTGGACTCTCAACCTAAAGATAGCCTGAACTCTTGGGATAAGCTGGTCAAGGCTTTCCTAGCCAAGTTCTTTCCTCCTCAAAAGCTGAGCAAGCTTAGAGTGGATATTCAAACCTTCAGACAAAAAGAAGGTGAATCCCTCTATGAAGCTTGGGAGAGATACAAAGGACTGACCAAAAAGTGTCCTTCTGACATGCTTTCAGAATGGACCATCCTGGATATATTCTATGATGGTCTGTCTAAGTTATCTAAGATGTCATTGGATACCTCTGCAGGTGGATCCATTCACCTAAAGAAAACGCCTGCAGAAGCTCAAGAACTCATTGACATGGTTGCAAATAACCAGTTCATGTACACTTCTGAAAGGAATCTTGTGAATAATGGGACGCCTATGAAGAAGGGAGTTCTTGAGATTGATACTCTGAATGCCATATTGGCTCAGAACAAAATATTGACTCAGCAAGTCAATATGATTTCTCAAAGTCTGAATGGAATGCAAGCTGCATCCAACAGTACTCAAGAGGCATCTTCTAAAGAAGAAGCTTATGATCCTGAGAACCCTACAATAGCAGAGGTAAATTACATGGGTGAACCTTATGGAAACACCTATAACTCATCATGGAGAAATCATCCAAATTTCTCATGGAAGGATCAAAAGCCTCAACAAGGCTTTAATAATGGTGGAAGAAACAAGTTTAGCAATAGCAAGCCTTTTCCATCATCCACTCAGCAACAGACAGAAAATTCTGAGCAGAATCCATCTAGCTTAGCAAATCTAGTCTCTGATCTATCCAAGGCCACTATAAGTTTCATGAATGAAACAAGGTCTTCCATTAGAAATTTGGAAGCACAAGTGGGCCAGCTGAGTAAAAGGATCACTGAAATCCCTCCTAGTACTCTCCCAAGCAATACAGAAGAGAATCCAAAAGGAGAGTGCAAGGCCATTGACATAAGCACCATGGCCGAACCCAAAGAAGGAGAGGAGGACGTGAATCCCAAGGAGGAAGACCTCCTGGGACGTCCAGTGACCAATAAGGAGCTTCCCTCTGAGGAACCACAGGACTCTGAGGCTCATCTAGAGACCATAGGAATTTCATTGAACCTCCTTATGCCATTCATGAGCTCTGATGAGTACTCCTCTTCTGAAGAGAATGAGGATGTTACTGAAGAGCAAACTGCCAAGTTTCTTGGTGCACTCATGAAGCTAAATGCCAAATTATTTAGTATTGGAACTTGGGAAGATGAATCTCCCTTGTTTATCAATGAACTAAGTGATCTGGATCAACTGACATTGCCTCAGAAGAGACAGGATCCTGGAAAGTTCATAATACCTTGTACCATAGGCACCATGATCTTTAAGGCTCTGTATGACCTGGGTTCAGGAATAAACCTCATGCCCCTCTCTGTAATAGAGAAACTGAGAATCTATGGGGTGCAAGCTGCTAAAATCTCATTAGAGATGGCAGACAATTCAAGAAAACAGGCTTATGGACAAGTAGAGGATGTGTTAGTAAAGGTTGAAAGCCTTTACGTCCCTGCTGATTTCATAGTCCTGGATACTGGAAAGGAAGAGGATGAATCCATCATCCTAGGAAGACCTTTCCTAGCCACAGCAAGAGCTGTGATTGATGTGGACAGAGGAGAATTAATCCTTCAATTTAAAGAGGACAACCTTGTGTTTACAACTCAAGGATCTCTCTCTGCATCCATGGAGAGGAAGCAGAAAAAGCTTCTCTCAAAGCAGAGTCAAACAAAGCCCCCACAGTCAAACTCTAAGTTTGGTGTTGGGAGGCCACAACCAAACTCTAAGTTTGGTGTTGAACTCCCATATCCAAACTCTAAGTTTGGTGTTGGAGAGTCTCAACAATGCTCTGAAAATCTGTGAGGCTCCATGAGAGCCCACTGTCAAGCTATTGACATTAAAGAAGCGCTTGTTGGGAGGCAACCCAATTTTTATTTATCTAACTATATTTTTCTTAGTTATATGTCTTTATAGGTTCATGATCATGTGGAGTCACAAAATAAACAAAAAAATCAAAAACAGAATCAAAAACAGCAGAAGAAAAATCACACCCTGGAGGAGCATCTGTCTGGCGTTCAACGCCAGAACAGAGCATAGTTCTGGCGCTGAACGCCCAAAATGAGCAGCATCCTGGTGCTGAACGCCCAGAACAAGCATGGTTCTGGCGTTCAACGCCAGAAATGGCAACAAATGGGCGTTGAACGCCCAAAATGGGCACCAACCTGGCGCTGAACGCCCAGAGTTGTGTGCAAGGGCATTTTACATGCCTAAATTGGTGCAGGGATGTAAATGCCTTGACACCTCAGGATCTGTGGACCCCACAGGATCATCTCAGGATCTGTGGACCCCACAGGATCCCCACCTACATCATCATCTCTCTTCCCATTCATGATCATCCCTTCTGTTTTTCATTTACCACTCACATCCATACACCCACTACCTTCAAAATTCAACATCTCTCTCCCACCCAATCCCACCCATATGGCCGAATACACACATCCATCCATCTCCTCCATATCTTCTTCTTCTTCTTCTATTCTTTCTTCTTTTGCTCGAGGGCGAGCAACATTCTAAGTTTGGTGTGGTAAAAGCATAGCTTTTTTGTTTTTTCCATAACCATTGATGGCACCTAAGGCCAGAGAAACCTCTAGAAAGAGGAAAGGGAAGACAAAAGCTTCCATCAAGAGTCTATAGCTCAGTGGTAGAACATTTGACTGCAAATCAAGAGATCCCTGAGATACCTCATGGGATACATTTTCTTCCACACAATTATTGGAAGCAACTAAGGGTGGAACATCAAGAGCACTCCATCATCCTTCATGAAATAAGAGAAGATCAAAAAGCAATGAGGGAGGAGCAACAAAGACAAGGAAGAGACATAGAAGAGCTCAAGGACATCATTGGTTCCTCAAGAAGGAAACGCCACCATCACTAAGGTGGATTCATTCCTTGTTCTTATTTCTTCTGTTTTTCGTTTTCTATGTTAAGTGCTTATTCATGTTTGTGTCTTCATTATATGATCATTAGTAGTTAGTAACTTTGTCTTAAAGTTATGAATGTCCTATGAATCCATCACCTCTCTTAAATGAAAAATGTTTTAATTCAAAAGAACAAGAAGTACATGAGTTTCGAATTTATCCTTGAACTTAGCTTAATTATATTGATGTGGTGACAATGCTTCTTGTTTTCTGAATGTATGCTTGAACAGTACATATGTCTTTTGAAGTTGTTGTTTAAGAATGTTAAATATATTGGCTCTTGAAAGAATGATGACTAGGAGACATGTTATTTGATAATCTGAAAAATCATAAAAATGATTCTTGAAGCAAGAGAAAGCAGCAAAGAACAAAGATTGTAGAAAAAAAATAGGCAAAAAAAAAATAGAAAGAAAAAGAAAAAGCAAGCAGAAAAAGCCAAAAGCTCTTAAAACCAAAAGGCAAGGGCAAATAAAAAGGATCCCAAGGCTTTGAGCATCAGTGGATAGGAGGGCCTAAAGGAATAAAATCCTGGCCTAAGCGGCTAAACCAAGCTGTCCCTAACCATGTGCTTGTGGCGTGAAGGTGTCAAGTGAAAACTTGAGATTGGGCGGTTAAAGTCAAGGTCCAAAGCAAAAGAAGAGTGTGCTTAAGAACCCTGGACACCTCTAATTGGGGACTTTAGCAAAGCTGAGTCACAATCTGAAAAGGTTCACCCAATTATGTGTTTGTGGCATTTATGTATCCGGTGGTAATACTGGAAAACAAAGTACTTAGGGCCACGGCCAAGACTGATAAAGAAGCTGTGTTCAAGAATCATCATACTGAACTAGGAGAATCAATAACACTATCTGAACTCTGAGTTCCTATAGATGCCAATCATTCTGAACCTCAATGGATAAAGTGAGATGCCAAAACTATTCAAGAGGCAAAAAGCTATAAGTTCCGCTCATTTGATTAGAGCTATGTTTCATTGATAGTTTGGAATTTATAGTATATTCTCTTCTTTTTATCCTATTTGATTTTCAGTTGCTTGGGGACAAGCAACAATTTAAGTTTGGTGTTGTGATGAGCGGATAATTTATACGCTTTTTGGCATTGTTTTTAGTATGTTTTTAGTAGAATCTAGTTACTTTTAGGGATGTTTTCATTAGTTTTTATGTTAAATTCACATTTCTGGACTTTACTAGGAGTTTGCGTGTTTTTCTGTGATTTCAGGTATTTTCTGGCTGAAATTGAGGGACTTGAGCAGAAATCAGATTCAGAGGTTGAAGAAGGACTGCTGATGCTGTTGGATTCTGACCTCCCTGCACTCAAAGTGGATTTTCTGGAGCTACATAACTCGAAATTGAGCGCTTCCAATTGCGTTGGAAGGTAGACATCCAGGGCTTTCCAGAAATGTATAATAGTCCATACTTTGGCCAAGTTTAGATGACGCAAACTGGCGTTCAACGCCAGCTCTTTGCCCAATTCTGGCGTCCAGCGCCAGAAAAGGATCCAAAACCAGAGTTGAACGCCCAAACTGGCACAAATACTGGCGTTCAACTCCAAGAAGTACCTCTACACGTGCAGCACTCAAGCTCAGTCCAAGCACACACCAAGTGGGCCCCGGAAGTGGATTTATGCATCAATTACTTATTTCTGTAAACCCTAGTGACTAGTTTATTATAAATAGGACCTTTTACTACTGTATTAGACATCTTTGGACGCCTGGTTCTTAGATCAGAGGGGCTGGCCATTCGGGCATGCCTGGACCTTTCACTTATATATTTTTAACGGTAGAGTTTCTACACTCCATAGATTAAGGTGTGGAGCTCTGCTGTTCCTCAAAGATTAATGCAAAGTACTACTGTTTTCTATTCAACTCATCTTATTTCACTTCTAAGATATTCATTCGCTCTTCAAACTGAATGTGATGAACGTGATAATCATCATCATTCCCTATGAATGCGTGCCTGACAACCACCTCCGTTCTACCTTCGATTGAATGAGTATCTCTTAGATCTCTTAATCAGAATCTTCGTAGTGTAAGCTAGAATGATGGCGGCATTCAAGAGAATCCGGAAGGTCTAAACCTTATCTGTGGTATTCCGAGTAGGATTCAATGATTGAATGACTGTGACGAGCTTCAAACTCGCAATTGCTGGGCGTAGTGACAGAACGCAAAAGGATAGTAAATCCTATTCCAGCATGATCGAGAACCGACAGATGAATAGCCGTGCCGTGACAGGGTGTGTTGACCTTTTTCACTGAGAGGATAAGATGAAACCATTGACAAGGGTGATGCCTCCAGACGATTAGCCGTGCCGTGACAGGGCATTTGGATCATTTTTCCGAGAGAAGACCGAAAGTAGCCATTGACAATGGTGATGTATCACATAAAGCCAGCCATGGAAAGGAGTAAGACTGATTGGATGAAGATAGCAGGAAAGCAGAGGTTCAGAGGAACGAAAGCATCTCTATTCGCTTATCTGAAATTCAAACCAATAAATTACATAAGTATTTCTATCCTTTATTATTTACCTTTTAATTATCTAATCCAATCACATTTAACCCTACCTGACTGAGATTTGCAAGGTGACCATAGCTTGCTTCATACTAACAATCTTCGTGGGATTCGACCCTTACTCACGTAAGGTATTACTTGGACGACCCAGTGCACTTGCTGGTTAGTTGTGCGAAGTTGTGAGCCATGGTATTGGCATCATGTTTTTGGTGCCATTACCAGGGAAAGAAAGAGCAATGAATTTCACATAATCAAAGTGTAATCACAATTTCTGTGCACCAGTCGTCAAGTAAAAACTCACAATAGAGTGAGGTCGAATCCCACAGGGATTGATTGGTCAAGAAACTTTAATCAGAGGAATGTTCTAGTTGAGCTAAGCAGAAATTGAGTTGAGATTTGCAGAAAAGTGAATGGTGGAGAAGTAAATAACAGAAAATGTAATTGCTGGAAGTTAATGGCAGAATGTAAATGACGAAAAGTAAATTGCAGAATCTTAAACGGAAGTCGGGGAAATGAACATAAAAGTAAATGACAGAAAGTAAAGAGAATGGGTAAGATCAGTAATGGGGGATGCATTGGGCTCAGGAGATGTTGTATTCTCCGGATCAAGTTCATTCTCATCTCTTCCTCAATCAATGCATTCATTGATCTCCTTGGCAATCTTAAGTGATTGGATTCCAATTCCTTGGTGATTCAATCTCTCAAATCTTGATCAATAGCCAATTCCTTGGTCTAATTGCTCATGATAAGAGATGAAGTATGGTCACTGATTATACCACATGTATTCCCAAATCAAAGTGTTGGTAGGATTATATGTCACTATATCCATCCAAACCCCAATTTGGTCCAACATGAGAAAGTATTTCTAGCATGATCTCTTTATTCCTCTTACAAGGTTCCGAAGAGATCCAAGTATGAATAGCTTCTTTTCCAAGACAACTACCCAATTGGATGAAGATCGAAAGCCTTCTAGTAAAATCAAAAGAAAGGAAAGAAGAAGAATAATGAAAACTATTATTGATTCATCAGATTACAACAGAGCTCCCTAACCCAATGAAAAGGGATTTAGTTGTTCATAGCTCTGGAAATAGAAGAAGATAAAGAAGAATGCATTGTCAAATTAAACTAGAAATTACAGAGAAAGTAAAATATACAAAGTGTAGTTCTCCCAAATGCAAAAAGCTCTCTTTACTAGTTCAAAACTACTCCTATATATACTACTCTTCTGATCTTCTAGTTGGCTCTTCAAGTCTTGGATATGGGCCTTTGATCTTGAGTTGAAGCAGTTATAGTCTTCAGTGGGCTCAGCTTTGCTTGCAGAAAAAGTGTGAGTTAGGCATGGACGTTAGTTAGGACGTTAGTGGTGTTAACGTTAAGTGAAAATGTGGGTTCGAGAATGTTAGTGACGATCACCTTTTTCACTAACGTTCCAAACCAAAATGATCCACGTTAACTTCAATGATAGTGGCACTAATGTGACCACTAACGTTGCCTCTTGGTCCTTCACAAACGTTATTGGCATTCACCTTTTCCAATAACGTTGCTAATTGCCTCTTTTCCCCACATTAGAGTTCACGTTAGTATAACTAACGTGACCCTTAACGTGGGCATGCATAAGCTTTGAGAGCATTAGTGACACTTACCTTTGTCACTAAAGCTCCAAACGCCCCTCCTTCCCACGTTAGAGTTCATGTTAATTAGATTAATGTGGCCACTAACGTGGTGGTAATTGCCATCTCTAACGTTAGTGACAAAGGTGAGTGTCACTAACGTTGGCCTATCACTCCTTGCTCCACGTTACCCTTCACGTTAGTAGTCTTAACGTGACCACTAACATGGGCAATGTTGGCCTAGTCCAACATTAGTGACAAAGGTGATTGTCACTAACGTTGGCAATTTCTTCCTCCTCCCACGTTAGAGTTCACGTTAATTAGATTAACGTGGCTCTTAACGTGGCTTATGTATGGCCTTTTGGAACGTTAATGGTGTTCACTTTTACCACTAACGTTGGAGCTCCTCTTTTCTTTCCACGTTAGCTCCCACATTACTGTAACTAACGTGGCAACTAACATGGGCTATGATGGCTTTCGAAGGCGTTATTGGCGATCACTTTTCTCATTAATGCCACAAGCTTATGCCCATTCCACGTTAGTGGTCACGTTAATTAGAATAACGTGGCTACTAACGTGGCTCTTCCTTGCTTCCTTTGTCCTGAAATCAAGCAAATAAAGTGCATCAAAGCTCTATTCCAAGTCATGAGATCATGCATTATCCAATTTGTAACAACCCCGATTTTCGAGTACGCGAGATCTTTTCTGCAGGCACGAATTTCTCTGGAAGATCAGTAAAGGGAACACCTCTGCTGTATCATCAAGCATCTCAATTCTCATTGTCATTATGTCATCTTTAAGCCAAAACCTCTTTTGAGGCAAGCTCGACAACGCGGCCACGGAGAACCTAGTTTTTGAACCGTATCGGTTAGGAGTTTTGATTCTAGTTTTCGTAAATAGGCTCAGTTTGACGAACCGGACTCGATTCATGAGAGAAGAAATATAATAGTATAATATTATCATTATATTAGTATTAGAAGTTTCTTGAAAGATATTATAAGGTTACTTGGTCTGTTTTAGTTAAAAACAGGAAATCGGTTTAATTGGGTTCACAGTTTACTAGTGCAGCTTAGCACCAGCACTCTCTGATGACTTTAGCAATGCTAAGGCCTCATTATACATGTTTTATTCTCATAATAAATATGTTACTACTGTCATTTATGCTAGTAGCTCAGAAAATAATTTTTAGAGATGTTTTTACAAGTGTTCCGATACATCTAGTTTCAGTAGTTATACACCTGAGATATTTTAATATTATTTTAACCCACCTCCAAGCCAACCAATCACAACTCACCTTACACCCTCAAGACACTCCAAGGCTGGTCATTTACTCCCTTTGGCCGAAATTGAAAGGAGAGAAAAGAGAGAAAACTTCATGAACACTTAATCTTCAAAGCTTGATTTCTTCTGACCAAAACTCAAATCAAAACTCCGATTTCACCAAAATGATCCTCTCTTTTTCCTCTACATAACCATGTGACTTATCAAGGCTGGAAATAAGGTGAGATGGCTCTCTCCCTCCCTCTTCAATTCGATTTTCAAGGAAAACCATGCAAAACATGTGTTTTCTTGATGTTCTTCCTTAGGAATCATGCTTAACTTGACTTGAGGGCCAAGAAACGTTAATTTCTAGCAAGTCTATGGTGAGATATCTCTTCCTAACGTGCTGAGGGAGATTTGGTCAGTTGAGAGTTTGTGGATTTAAAGTTGTTCTTGATGTGTTTTAGGAGGAAAAAGTGCTTTAAGAACACTTCAAAGAGTAACCGGATTTGGAGCAGCAAATCAAGGTAGGGTGTGACGAATTTAATCTTGATTGATTGTGTTTGAGATGTGTAATTATGATATGGTTTGGTTATGCTTGAAATTGATTGCTTATATGAGTTATTCTTGGTGAAAGTTTGTTGAAATTTTGATGAAATTTGATGATATTCAAGCTATGAATATTGTTCTTGAGGGATGCTAGAAAAACGAACCCTAGGCCTTAAATTGGGATTCAATTTATGTTAAAATCATGTAGAAAAGATGGGGTTTTAGTGGCTGGGAATTTATTATGAATTTTGGTAAAAATCGGTTGCTGAAAAGACTGAAAAACGGGTAAAAACAGAGAAAGAATCTGAAGAATATACGAAGAACATGAAGAACACTTTGAGTGTGATGAAGAACATGGAAGAACAGGCCTTAGATCTTGAAAAGGGCAAGGAAGTAAAATTTTTGGTGTTTGAGGGATTATTTTGTAATTTCTGAAAGTTAGGGTGGTTAAAGTAGAAATATTAAAAGTGAATTTTAAAGGTTAAAAGTTAAAAAGGGGTAATTTTCGAAAATTTAATGATAAAATAATAAATAATAATAAAATATTAAATAATAATATTTAATTAAAAATATTATTTTAATAAAAATAATAAAATAATGCGGAAAAGGCAGTTTTCTGTAAAAGCTTTAGAAAGACAACTTTAAGCGCAGAATCTCATAATTACCTTCATAAAACACTTAGGGAGTGGTAATAACATGTTAGTGAGGCAAAGATAAATGAAAGATAAAAAGTTAAAGAAAAGATAAACACCAAAGAAAAGTTTGTAAAGTTTTAATGACAGAAAAACAGACAGAGATTAGTAAACGAACTAGGAGCAACATAGTTAGTTCTTGAGTTGCACCCAGGGTTAGGTATAATATGAAAAGTTAAACTGTTTCAGTATAGACTTAATGAACCTATACTTGGGACAGACTAACTATTCATACCGAAATTTATATAAACTTTAAATACATACGTTAAACAGAGAAATCAGAGCAGAGTAGAGAAACACAGAGAACAGGGCAACCAGATTAAAGTAAAGAGATAAAGAGAAAAAGAGTAATATAGATACAGAGGAAAGAGTAATCAGAAAAAAGTAAAGAGATACAGAGAACAGAGTAATCAGAGCAGAGTAAAAAGACAAAGTGAAAAGAGTAATATGATAAAGAGAATAGAGAATAAGCAGAGGGCCTGTTGAAAGGTCATTTGTTGAATTAAGGCAACTACAGATATTTGTATATTCATCTGCTTCTTTTCTATTGGCCCTAGAGGTCCTGTAGGCCCAAGTTCACCTACAGTGAGTTATTATTCCTGTAGGCCGAAGTTCACCTACAGTGAATATCAATTGTGTATCTCAGGGTGTTGCTCCTGTAGGCCGAAGTTCACCTACAGAGAGTTGTGATTCCTGTAAGCCGAAGTTCACTTACAGAGGTGTCATTTCTGTAGGCCGAAGTTCACCTACAGAAAGTTGTTGTGCTGTAATTAGACTTTTCTGTAAGTCAAAGTTCACTTACAGAGGTGTTATTTCTGTAGGCCGAAGTTCACCTACAAAAAGTTGTTGTGTTGTGTTTAGACTATTCCTGTAAGCCGAAGTTCACTTACGGGAGTGCTATTTTTGTAGGCCGAAGTTCACCTACAGAGAATAAGCCATATCTAGGACTAGTTCCTGGGTAATGTTGGGCTGCAGGGTGTAAACCGACACGTGAGCTCCTGGCCTGCATAGGACAGACATGCATCATACTTGGTTGTGCATTTCTTCTGTTATGATTGCTGAATGAATGTTTGCTTTCTTTGTTTGTATTCTATTCACTGTGTCTGTGTTTTGTTTTCTTGTATTCTTTTGTTTGTGTTTTGCTTTCTATTTTCTCTATTTTCTCTATTTATCTGTATCTTCTATTCACTACTTCTCGGTATTCTGCTATATATCTGCTAAGCGACACAAATTAATGAACTTAACTAATAACCCCGGTCCCACTAAGAACTCCCCAGTTCTTACCCTTTCTCTCTCCCTTCCCCCTTCAGATAGAAGCAGGAGTACCCTTCCGTAATCTACTGATGACCGTTTCACAAAGAGGATTCCGCTCTAGGTAGTCTTCTGAGTCTAGGGTGAATCTCTTTATCTGTTTATATGTATATACTATGAGACCAGCCAATGTCTACACCCCGTTCGTATGCGCACTTTAGCCTAAATCCTGTGTACGAGACTCCTGTTGTGTGGCTACCTGATGAGGTACCAGAGAGACGTCATATGGCAATGTCTGATCGTGCATAGGAATAGTAGATGATGTTCCATCTTTTGGTGACGTTCCACCTGACTTGAGTTTTGAAGACATAAAACGCACTTTCCCTCGCTTTAGTAGTTTAGAGGGACTAGGCGAGTATAGAGTCTAGGCTAGCCTAGGTGCCAGCTTAGGGACCTCTTGAACAGGTCAGGACTTGGGATGTTGTATGTATGTATATGTATATAGTTATTATCTAGCTATATCTAGGGGTGTTCTAACTAAAAGTCTATACTCTAATAAAGGCTGAATCACTAAATGTTGTTAGCTGCTTGTGATGTATTTATGTGTGATTGTTTATAACTGTTTTATCTGTTTTTATTTATGAATTGATTATAAATGATTATGTTTATTAATCCAAATGTTTTCAGAAAAAAAAGTACCTCACTAACTAACTACGCTTTTAACAACGAATCAGGCTCATATAATAAATAATAGATAATAATTAGGATGACAAATTGGTAGCACTCGATTTCTAGTAAGTCCTAGGCATACTGAAAATTGGGTCGGTACACAATTCATGCATAATTCTCAAGAAATCATGTAAAGTTCACAATGTTTGCTTGAATCAAGATGTAAGTGTATTTCTACCCAAAACATGCTTATTTACTAAGAAAATGCATGAAACTACCCTAAAATAGTAAAGAAAAGGTTAGTGAAACTGGCCAAAATGCCCTGGCATCAGCACATCACAAACCTTAAGTGGAAAACCATGATTTACCTTGGATTGTATCCTTGATTAGCTTAGGTTGAAGGAGTGTGTTTTATTTAAGTGTGGGAGAACTTTGGGAAACATTGATAGTAAATGAAATTGTACATTTTTGGGTAATTCATTGAAAATTTTGAAAAATGGGTGCATATTCATGTATCAATTTTGCTTTAACCATATGCATCTGTCATAGAAAAAGAAAAAGAAATAGAAAAAAATATATATGAAAAAAAATAATAATAATAAAAAGGGACAAAGGTTGCCCCAAAGAAAGAAAAAAATATATGAATAAGAAATGCATATGCGGATGTGGATGAAAATGGTGCATGAATGTGTATAAAAAAAAGTGGGAACGGGAAATTAGGTTGCATATTTTGTTATTTGGTTAATATAGGTTGAGTTGGACACTTGAGCTAATCAAAGATCCAATTCCTTAGTCCACTTAGCCATATTTATCCTACCTTAACCCTAACCCCATTACAACCCTCTAAAGACCTCATGATACTTGCACTCATGCATCACATATTTGTTGATTGTTAGATGAAAAGCAAATCCTTGAAAGCATGATTAGGAGGAGACTTGAGGGGATTGACCCTAAACACTTTTGAGCGTTGAGAGTGTATACACACCTAGTGAGGGTTCAATTACTCAATTCTATGTTTCTATATCTCTTATCATGTATTCTTGCAAGTTGCTTCATTTTGATGAGTTGAATCAATTCTCTAGACTTTGCTTGCATTGGATTAATTCCTTGCTTGGCCCTATTTGTCTATATTCTTGCTTGAGAATTTGATTGTTTGTTTTCACCTATTCAATAGAATACTATAAATAGATATATATACATAGATAATATATAGTATACTTGCATGTATATAGATAGTTGCATTCAATAAGTTGATTACCCTTTGATTATTCTCCTTGTTTGGTTGAGCATGAGGACATGCTATTGTTTAAGTGTGGAGGAATTGATGGGTCCATACTTTTTGATATATTTTAGCTCGATTTGGATGGATTTCATCACATAAACTCACACTTAAGCACTCAAATAGCATACTTTTGTGTTATCTCCCTAATTTGGACTTAAATGTGAAAACATGCATTTTTGTGCTTAAATTGAATAATTTAATTCCACTTTTATGCCATTCGATGCTGTGATATATTTTGTGAGTGATTTCAGGTCATTTAGGCAAGAATGGATAGGCAAAAGTGGAAGAAATCAAGTACCTGTGCATACGCACAGGAGCCAAAACAGCAAAGTGTGCGTACACACACGTCTGTGCATACGCATAGGACCCAACACGTGATTTCATTAATGAAACACGTGCTGCGCGACTTTGGGGACCTTTGGCCCAATTTTGGAAGCACTAATGCTGAATGGGAAGTGCTATATCAAGGGGGATTGAAGCCCTATGAAGGCATTAGAGTAGAAGGCCACATTTTTTACATTTTCTTAGCATAGTTAATTAGGAGTAGGAGTAGGAGTAGAGTAGAGAGCTCTCCTAGGGTTTATGCAATTTTAATTGTAGCATTTTATAGCAAGCTTTTCTCTTGGATTTTGCTTCTTTAATTGTAAGTACTCTTTAATTCCTCTTTAATTACATCACTATTACTTTCAATTTCTCTTTGGTTCAAGCATTTTGTCAATATTTACAATTTTAATTTCTTGAAGTTTTGATTGATGAATTTATTGTTTCATACTTTCTTTATGCTTGATTGCGTGTCTCTTGTTGATATTGTTGATAGTTTGTTATAGTTTTCTATTTTTCCTTGCAATTTTTCATGTTTTATTTTTATGCACACAAGGTGTTTGTGAAAATGCCAATTATGGGTTTTGAGTAGATTTTCACACCTTGGCTTGGGATTTGAGTTTCTAGGATACTAGAGTCATAATGTCCGACATTTAGTGGTAATTCTTGGGTAGTTAGTTAACTCTTGTTTCCATTGACTCTAGCTTTTTATCAACTAGTTTGGTAAGTTAGCTAGGACTTATGGATTAAGATCAATTATGCTTGCTTGACTTACTCCTCGATGTTAGGGGTTAACTAGGTGAGATTGAGTCATCATAATTATCATAGTTGTGGTTATGGCGATGATAGGATTCCTTAGACTCTCATTCTTAAGTCAAGGCACTTTATTGCATTTATAGCAATTTCACTAGTTTTGACCTTGTCTCTCTTTACTTGTATTAATTCATAATTTTGCTCATTCCTTAGTTCTTTTATTTCTTAGTTCTTTTAACCTTTCATTTATTGATTTCAAAACCCCTTTTTGCCTCCACAACCGAAAGCATAACACTTCCAATTGCATCCTAGGGAGAATGACCCGAGGTTCAAAGACTCTCGGTTTATATTTGATTCAAATTGTGATAACATTTGATTGATGATCAATTGTTGGGTTTGTACTATACTTTCAATGTCAATCCTATTTTTAGTGTGAAAAATCTAAACCCATGCTTTTGGTTTCTTCATCAAGGATCTAAACTTGTCAATGGCATAAACCACTGTAAGGAGCTCCTTTTTTGTAGTAGTGTAGTTTTTCTGTGCATCATTTAATACGCGACTAGCATAGTAAATGACATGCAGAAGCTTGTCATGTCTCTGACCTAGGACTGTGCTAAATGCATGATCACTTGCATCACACATTAGCTCAAATGGCAGGTTCCAGTTGGGTGTAGAGATGATAGGAGCACTGACAAGCTTGGCCTTCAGAGTTTCAAAGGCATGCAGGCATTCTTGGTCAAAGACGAATGGAACATCAGAAGCCAGGAGATTACACAGGGGTTTGGGGATTTTAGAAAAATCTTTTATAAACCGCCTGTAGAATCCTGCATCTCCTAGGAAGCTTCTAATAGCCTTAACACTAGTAGGTAGAGGCAAGTGTTCGATTACTTCCACCTTAGCTTGATCCACTTCTATCCCTTTGTTTAAGATCCAATGCCCAAGAACAATGCCTTCAGTTACCATGAAGTGGCATTTCTCCTAGTTTAGAACTATGTTTGTTTCTTGGCATCTTTTTAGGACCAGGGTCAGATGACCAAGACTGGGGTCAAATGAGTCTCCATAAACAGAGAAGTCATCTATGAATACTTCAAGGAACTCTACCATGTAAGAAGATGGATAACATACATCTCTGAAAGGTGGCAGGTGCATTGTACAGGCCAAATGACATTCGTCTATAGGCGAATACGCTCGAAGGACATGTGAATGCCGTCTTCTCTTGATCTTGTGGATCTACTGCTATTTGATTGTACCCGGAATATCCATTCAGGAGACAATAAAAAGCATGACCTGCTAGCCTCTCTAGCATTTGGTGAATGAAGGGTAAAGGAAAGTGATCTTTCCTGGTGGCGTCATTGAGTTTTTTCTGTAATCAATGCACATACGCCGCCCTGTAACTGTCCTTTTTGGGATCAGCTCATTCTTGTCATTGTGAACCATTGTCATTCCACCCTTATTAGGAACAACCTGGACTGGGCTCACCCATGGACTGTTAGAAATGAGATAAAAAATTCCAGCCTCATAGAGTTTAGTTACCTGCTTTTGCACTACTTCCTTCATGGCTGGGTTCAATTGCCTCTGTGGTTGTACCACTGGTTTGGCATTATCCTCCAGCCGGATTTTATGCATGCATCTAGCAGGGCTAATGCCCTTAAGGTCACTGATTGACCACCCAAGGGCGGTCCTATGGGTTTTAAGCACCTGAACTAGTGCTTCTTCTTCCTACGGCTCTAGTGTAGAGCTTATGATCACAAGATAGGTATCTCCCTCTCCCAAAAATACATATTTCAGGGAGAGGGGTAATGGCTTAAGCTCGAGCTTAGGAGGCTTCTCCTTTTCCTCAGAAGTTTCCACAGGTTCCTCTGAATCAGGCTGATTATCATCTAGGATATCATCAAGCCTGTCCTTGGAGCTTTCGGCCATATTGACTTCTTCCACCAGGGAATCAATGAAGTCAATGCTTGATGACAAGTCATCTTAGCCTAGTTTTACTAGCCGTTTTAATTTGTTTTCAATAGGTTTTATGCACTTTCTTGAGCCATAAGTAAGCCATTTGGGTAGAATTTCATGTTTTCCTTAGATTCAATCAACCATGGATAAATTGATGTATTTTCATGAGTTTTTGTGCCATAATCACTTGAATTTCAAGAAGAAGAAGAACTCTCATGACTATAGCACAGCTTTGATGCAATTGTTGATTGATGATAGGTGGAACGAAGTTTGGAAGAAGGTTGAAAAAAAAGGGAATGACAAAAAGCAAGGAAAGGAACTCACGTTTGAGCTCAAGTTTGCCTCAAACTTGGACTCAAACATGAGGAAGAGCACAATTTCACCCTGGATGCATGCCAAGTTTGCGCCAACGTTTGCCTCAAACTCGAGGTCAAACGTTTCTCCTCACAGCCTGAAGGGGTATACTTCCAACAAGAATAACTTGAGCTACAGAGCTTCAAATGAGGTGATTAAAAAAGAAATGGAAAGTAGGAATCGAGAGCTTTCCAAGCATATATGGCACTGCATGGTGGACACTAAAATTGAGGGAGAAAACTGCCCCGAAATGTACATAAACGAACATGGTGTCAACTTGCAGTGAGGCCAACTGACCTCTGCACCTTCGATGGAGTATAACTCGAGCTATAAAGCTCCAAACTATGCGCTCCCAATGGCATTGGAAAGTAGACATTCAGGGCTTTTCAAAAATATATAATAGTATGGGGTGGACAATGCATTTGAGCCTCCAGAATCTGGCGTTTTCGACCACGTTTGAGGCAAACGTCGCACAACAAAGCCAGCAACCCTGTCCTCTTCAAAGGAGCATAACTTGAGTTGTAGATGTCCAATTGAGGTGATTCTAATTGGGTTAGAAAGTTGACATTTAGAGCTTTCTAAACGTATATAATAGTCTATAGTGGGCATGAAATTGGCAACTTTGACAAGAGGACAAAGTAGCATCCCAAGACTTGATGTGCAACAAGTGTCAACGTTTGCGTCCAAGTTGGGCCTCAAACTTGGACTCAAACGCCGATGATAGTAAAAAGGCCGATCTGCATAATGGGTTTCACGAAGACGTTTGAGTCAATGTTTGCCTCAAAAATCAACTCAAACGTGAATTGCTCAACAATCCAATTTGCACGCAGATTTCTCCTCAAGACCAAGGCCATCCGAATTCATCTTCAACCCAATTCCACTCCAAAGCAATCAAAGCCCACATGACTCAATGGCACAAGGATTAGTTAGCTTAGGAATTTATTTTAATTGTGATTTGTTTAGAATTTCAATTTCATTTTCATCTTCACTTTGTAAAGCCTATATAAAGGCATCAATTCCATCTCATTAGGAGAGAGCCCCATTAGAGAATATTGGAGGGCAGCTCCATTAGAGAGAGCTCTCTCTTAGTTTTCTTTTTCGTTTTGGATCTTGGGTGGAGAATTGAAGAACTTCTGTTTCAATTCCACCTTGAAAGCTCTCTCTTAATTCAAATTCTGTTTACTGCTTTCACTTTCTTTTCTTCTGTAATTTACTTTTATATTTTCATTTTGCAATTGTTCTTGTTGGATCAAGGAAGGATTTGAGATCTAGACTTGTTTTCTAGTCTCTTCCACCCCTAAGATCTTCAACATCCTTTTAATTGCTGCAAATTAAGCATCAGTTTTTCTGTTTTCATTCTTCAAGTATTTTTGCTTTTCTGTTTAAGATATATTGCAATTCAATTCATCTTTAATTCTATTGTTTGTTGAAATCTGCTTCTGCTTGTTTAAATTCTACAATTCCAGCTCCCAATCCCTTTTATAATTCAAGCAATTTACATTTTTTGCACTTTAAGATTCAGTCATTTACATTTCTTGCAATTTAAGTTTCTGCAATTTACATTTCTTGCAATTTAAGTTTAAGCTATTTTATTTTCTTGTTCTTTAAGTTACTTGCAATTTACTTTCTGTTGGCTACATTTAACATAATTCACTCAATGTTAGCTTGACTAAACTAATCACCCACTAAAGTTGCTTAATCCATCAATCCCTGTGGGATCGACCTCACTCTAAGTGAGTTTTACTACTTGATGCGACCCAGTACACTTGCCGGTGAGTTTTAGGTGATTGGAATTTGTTTTCCAAAAAATCCATCAAGTTTTTGGCGCCGTTGCCGGGGATTTATTTAGATCAACAATGATTAAGTGGGTGAGAAGTCTAGATCAAGCATTTTCTTTATTTTTGTTTTCTGTTTTAGATTTAAACTAAGGTGTTTGAGTTTTTGCCTCACTAAGAAATTCTCATCTCTGATATGTGTAATTTTAATTTTCCTTGGTGTTGTATTTTACAAAATTCAAATGGAGTTCAACTCATCTTATGATCAAACAAATTTTATGGGATATTACCCACCATCACCAATCCCTAATGGTGGCTGGGAATATCACCAAGAAAATACCAATTATGAACACTCCAATTCATGGAGATTTGCTTCAGAGACACAAGATGAGCAAGAGAATCATATGGGATACTTCCCACCACCACAAAATGATTCAAGTCATTATTATAATGGTGGTTGGGAGTATCACCAAGGAATGAAAGAGCATCCACCCTCACGTCCCAGTTTCTCATTTGAAAGTTCTTCATCACTTGATTATGCCTCAACACAAAGTTTCCTCCAAAATCCATACAAGTCATCCTATCAATCACACAACTCATTCCACACCCCTCAACACAACTTCACCACAACACATCCATGTCACCAAAATTACTCTCAACCTTCATCTCTTGAACCAGCAGATGAGGATTACCTTCAATGGTCCAAAAAACCCTTAGAAAGCCAATGCCAAGCCATTGAAATACACAGAAAACTCATGGAAAGATACACACAATCCCAATCCTGGAAAGAAATCATCTTCAAGAAGATGAATGGGCCCTTAGAGCAAACAAAGGGGAACTTAGAACCATCAAACAGTGAGGATGAAGACCAATTTGTGAGTGAGAAAATGGAAAAACAAGAACAAAAGGTCCCTGTTGCAAGTGAAATTGCAAGAAAGGATGAGGGACATGAGCCAAGGATTTTACAATCACAAAAGCTACTTGAGGTGACAATGAAACATAAAGATTCCCTCCCAAAGGAATTAATGGAAAATCATGAAGAAAAAATAGAGGAAGATACTCAAGAGAATTCATACTCAAGTGAAGTAAAGAAGAAAGAGGAAAGGCTCAGGGAACCACCAATACAAGAGGCTCTTGATGAAAAGAAGACTCCAACAATCACACAACCACCAAGACTTGGATTCAAGGAAGTGAAGGCAATTAACAAAAGCACCAAGAAGAGGATTGTGACCAAGCTACCAAGGACAATATTCATGAAGAATAAAGGGTCAACCACAAGCAATCCAACCCCTGGACCATTAGCAAGCAAGCTCAATCAAGCCATGTACAAAAGAAAGCTTGCTGAGAGAAAACCAAGAAAAGGGACAATAGCTGAAACCTCTCCCCCCTTGAGGTCATTCCTCTTAACAAACTGGAAGAAGAGGAAGAAAGTGAAGAACAACATGTCAAGCTAATGACACTAAAAGAGCACTTGTTGGGAGGTAACCCAACCGTAGGTAACATTTCTTCTCTGCTTTGTTTTCTTTCTGTGCTTTATTTAAATTCAATAAATTGGCATATGGTTAAATTCTAAGTTTGGTGTTGCCCTGCAAGAATTTGTTTTCAATTCCTTTGGATGATTGCATCAATTCTACATGGAAGTGTCACACTAAGATTCTAAGTTTGGTGTGCCACTTATTTTTCTATGCAAGTCATCCAGCAGCACCACTTGTCTGCATAACCACAATGCCTTTGTAGTGTTAATTTTCTTTTGGTTTGACACTTTGTTATTCTATTTACTTTAGTTATTTCTTTGTTTTTAATGCTTTCACTTATTTTGCTTCTTAACTATTTTTGTTAATACATCACCAAGAAATCCTTATTCATGACAGATTCTTCACTTAGTGATTGTATTTAACAAATTACAGTTTTATTTGCTTAGTTTTAATTCAAATAAATTGACATATGATTACATTCTAAGTTTGGTGTTGCTATGCAACAAAATTTAGTTCCAATCATTACAAGATACCTGCATTAATTCCAAGTGAAAGTGTCACACTAAGTTTGGTGTGCCACTTATCTTTTATGCAATGTATTGTGCACACCTTCTTATCTATGCAATCACAATGTCTCTATCTCTTGTACCTTGATTATTATCTTTAATTTTGCTTACTTAGAACACATGTACTACTAACATTTCATTGTGTAAGATATTCATGATCCATCTTAGCCCCATAGCCATTGTTCTAATTGTTGCTTGAGGATGAGAAAGCATTCTAAGTTTGGCAAGGGAAGGAGGAGAATGGGAGGAAAATGACAACAATAGAGAAGATGAACTACAAGGTTGTAAAGTTCCTTTTCCTCTCATTTGTTTCAAGCACTATAAACTGCATGATTGTCTTTACCTTCTCTGTATGCATGTGTGTATGAAAAGGCATAGTTTGATTTCTAAATTGCAACATGGTGCTGTGTCATTATGATTACCAACTTGAGTTTTGTGAATTCAAAAGCAATAAAGTATCATGATCATAAACAAACAAGGAATTAAAGAAGAATTTAGCATGTGCATAAAAGTATTGGAAAGCTAGTATGTTTGATTGTTGCTTAATTGCATTAGATTTTATTTAATTGAAGTTTTCATCTAGCACGTTTTGTGAAATCTTTTAAAATCATGAAAACCTTGAAGAAGCAAATGCAAAATAAAGCAAGAAAAGAAAAAGGGAAATAATGAGAAAGCTGAAGGCTCTGAGTACCAATGACAATTATATTGTTAAGTACTTGTGGTGTTTATGTATCAAGCCAAATGCTTGAAAACAAAACACTTAGAAGTCAAGGCTAGACTCAAGTGCAAAAGCACTCCCTCAAAGCTCAAGGTTCTGAGCATCAATGATTAGAGAGTTAAGAAAAGAAACAAATGAGCTTAATGAAGTCCTCTAATTAAATGCTTGTGGTGCTTATGTATCAAGTGGTAATACTTGAAAACAAAGCATTTAGAAGTCGTAGCTTTGTTATCAACTCATGGGGCAAAGCACCCAAAAGGAGAAGCTAATAAGAAAATCAAAAGCTTGCTTCAAGGAAGAAATATAAGAAAAAGATTTCATAAATTGAGCTAGATAGAAGCATCAATCATTTACATTTCTTTTGTGATTGTAGCTTGCTTAGAAAACTAGCTTACCATGAACATTGAGTTGCTATTCTTCTCACCTTGGTTTGTCAATATTTATTGCATGATTCTTTTCTTGCTTGGGGACAAGCAAGGTTTAAGTTTGGTGTTGTGATGACAAGTCATCTTAGCCTAGTTTCACTAGCCTTTTTCCTTTGTTTTCAATAGGTTTTATGCACTTTCTTGAGCCATAAGTAAGCCATTTGGGTAGAATTTCATGTTTTCCTTAGATTCAATCAACCATGGATAAATTGATGCATTTTCATGAGTTTTTGTACCATAATCACTTGAATTTCAAGAAGAAGAAGAACTCTCATGATTATAGCACAGCTTTGATGCATTGTTGATTGATGATAGGTGGAAAGAGGTTTGGAAGAAGGTTGAAGAAAAAGGGAATGGCAAAAAGCAAAGAAAGGAACTCACGTTTGAGTTCATGTTTGCCTCAAACTTGGAATCAAATGTGAGGAAGAGCACAATTTCACCCTGGATGCATGCCAAGTTTGCGCCAACGTTTGCCGCAAACTCGAGGTCAAATGTTGCTCCTCACAGCCTGAAGGGGTATACTTCCAACAAGAATAACTTGAGCTACAGAGCTCCAAATGAGGTGATTCAAAAAGCAATGGAAAGTAGGAATCGAGATCTTTCAAAGCATATATGGCACTGCATGGTGGACACTAAAATTGACGGAGAAAACTGCCCCGAAACGTGCATAAACGAACATGGTGTCAACCTGCAGTGAGGCCAACTGACCTCTGCACCTTCGATGGAGTATAACTCGAGCTGTGAAGCTCCAAACTATGCTCTCCCAATGGCATTGGAAAGTAGACAATCCGGGCTTTCCAACAATATATAATAGTATGGGGTGGACAATGCGTTTGAGCCTCCAGAATCTGGCGTTTTTGACCACATTTGAGGCAAACGTCGCCTCAAACGTTGCACACCAAAGTCAGCAACCCTGTCCTCTTCAAAGGAGCATAACTTGAGTTGTAAATGTCCAATTGATGTGATTCTAATTGGGTTAGAAAGCGGACATTCAGAGCTTTCTAACCATATATAATAGTCTATAGTGGGCATGAAATTGACAACGTTGACAAGAGGACAAAGTAGCATCCCAAGACTTGATGTGCAACAAGTGTCCACGTTTGTGTCCAACTTGGGCCTCAAACTTGGACTCAAACGCCAATGACAGTAAAAGGCCAATCTGCATAATGGGTTTCACGAAGACGTTTGAATCACTGTTTGCCTCAAACGTTGACTCAAACATGAATTGCTCAACAATCCAATTTGCACGCAGATTTCTCCTCAAGACCAAGGCCATCCGAATTCATCTTCAACCCAATTCCACTCCAAAGCAAGCAAAGCCCACATGACTCAATGGCACAAGGATTAGTTAGCTTAGGAATTTATTTTAATTGTAATTTGTTTAGAATTTCAATTTCATTTTCATCTTCACTTTGTAAAGCCTATATAAAGGCATCAATTCCATCTCATTAGGAGAGAGCCCCATTAGAGAATATTGGAGGGCAGCTCCATTAGAGAGAGCTCTCTCTTAGTTTTCTTTTTTGTTTTGGATCTTGGGTGGAGAATTGAAGAACTTCTGTTTCAATTCCACCTTGAGAGCTCTCTCTTAATTCAAATTCTGTTTACTGCTTTCACTTTCTTTTCTTCTGCAATTTACTTTTATATTTTCATTTTGCAATTGTTCTTGTTGGATCAAGAAAGGATTTGAGATCTAGACTTATTTTCTAGTCTCTTCCCCCCCTGAGATCTTGAATATCCTTTTAATTGCTGCAAATTAAGCATCAGTTTTTCAGTTTTCATTCTTCAAGTATTTTTGCTTTTCTGTTTAAGATCTATTGCAATTCAATTTATCTTTAATTTTATTGTTTGTTGAAATTTGCTTCTGCTTGTTTAAATTCTGCAATTCCAGCTCCCAATCCCTTTTATAATTCAAGCAATTTACATTTTTTGTACTTTAAGATTCAGTCATTTATATTTCTTGTAATTTAAGTTTCTGCAATTTACATTTCTTGCAATTTAAGTTTAAGCTATTTTATTTTCTTGTTCTTTATGTTACTTGCAATTTACTTTCTGTTGGCTACATTTCACACAATTCACTCAATGTTAGCTTGACTAAACTAATCACCCACTAAAGTTGCTTGATCCATCAATCCCTGTGGGATCGACCTCACTCTAAGTGAGTTTTACTACTTGATGCGACCCGGTACACTTGCCGGTGAGTTTTAGGTGATTGGAATTTGTTTTCCAAAAAATCTATCAATGCTCAGATTGGGTGCTGCATAGCCTTCACAGCATTCAGTACAAACTTCTCCTCATTGACTCTTAGGGTTACTTCTCCTTCTTCAAAATCAACGAGGGTTCATCGGTGACTAGGAAAGGTCTTCCTATGATGAGAGATGCACTTTTGTGCCCCTCTATATCCAATACCACAAAGTTAGTGAGAAAGGCAAAAGGTCCAACCTTGACAATTACGTCCTCTATTATGCCTGATGGTATCTTAGTAGACCCATCAGCAAGTTGAAGGCATATGCGGGTTGGTTTGACTTCTTTAGTCAAGCAGAGCTTCTTTATTAGTGAATATGGTATTAGGTTGATGCTTGCTCCAAGGTCACATACAGCTGTCCTTGTACAAGCATCACCTAAAGTGCGTGGTATCATAAAGCTTCCAGGATCTTTAAGCTTCTCTAGCAAGTTATTTTGAATGATTGCACTGCATCCCCACTGAGGAGGACTGTTTATGTCTCTCTCTAATCCTTCTTATGACTTAAAATGTCCTTCATGAACTTTGCATAAGAAGGTATCTATTCAAGAGTTTCTACGAAGGGGGATCTTTATTTATAATGTTCTGAGATATTCCGCAAAGCAGGTGAACTGTTTATCCCATTCCTCTTGATAGAGTTTCTGAGAAAATGGCATTTTAGCCTTGTACTCATCAACCTTGGTTGAAGGAGGCCGAATGCCATGTGAGTTGGAAGAGGGGTTACTAGCTTGCTTAGGAGGGTTGTTATCAATGAACAACTAGCCTCTTTTGCATGGGCTTTCAAAGCCCATGCTGCTGTCCCCTTGGGCGTGTGGATGCCCAATCTCTCCCTTTCCTTGGCGTTCTATGCCAATAAGGTCAGCTTCCTGGACGTTTGAACGCGCAGTCTCTGCCCTTTCTTGGTGTTTAACGCCAAGAGAGATACCTTTCTGGGTGTTTAAATGCCTAGAGTTATTTTGTGCAGAGACTTGGTTCTCCTCTATGAGCTTTTTGTTTTTATTATACTGAGGTTGGGTATTTAAGGTTTTCCCACTCCTTAGTTGGACAGCCTGGCATTCATCTGTTATCTGCTTAGATAACTGCTGCCTTGTTTGACTCAACTGGGCTTCTATATTCCTGTTAGAAGCCTGAGTTTCTTACAGAGCCTCTTGCAGTTCCAGCATTTACTAGGCAAGGGTGTGAAGTGCCCGAGTCAATGGGCCATCCTGCTCTGGAGGGTTGGGTTCAGCAACTACTTCCTTAACCTCTCCTTTTATAGAGGTCTCAGGAGATGAGTACAGATGGTGATTAGTGGTAACTATCTCAATAAACTCATGAGTGGTCCAAGGCCATTCTGGCCATGTCTGAAAGCCCATAGTAGAAGATGTCTAACTGTACCCATTCTGAAAACATTTCAGTGGGACATTTCATTAGCATCCTCTTATACCTTCCGGAGGCATCATAAAGAGATTAACTGTCTCCTTGTTTGAAGTCTTGGATGTCCAACCTCAACTGGTCATCCTTCTAGGGGGAATGATAATTTAAAAACTTGTCCACTAACTGTTTCCATGTTTTTAGACTATCTTTAGCCTGGTTATCCAACCACCTTTTTTTCTTGATCCTTTAAGGCAAAAGGAAAAAGCAATAACCTGTAAACCTCTTGGTCTACTCCCTCACTGTGTATTGTGTCAGCTATCCTTAAGAAATCTGCAAAGAATTCTGTAGGTTCCTTCTGAGAAAGCCCAGAATATTGGCAATTCTGCTGCAACAAAGTGATAAGTTGAGGGTTCAATTCAAAGCTATTAGCTCTGATTTGAGGTATACTAATACTTCTTCCATAGAAGTCAGTAGTGGGAGTTGTATAAGATCCTAGAGTTCTCTTGAATTCTTCATTCCCACTTGGGTTCATGACCAAGAAAGGTAGAAGACGAAGAATGTAGAAAAAATAGAGATAGAGAGTAATGACCGAAATTCACTCCCCATATAAAATGAATCCGTTCTTTTGGCAAGCGCACCAAAATTATCGTCAAGTAATAACCCACAGTGGAGTGGGATCGTATCCACAGAGATTGGTAGATTTGAGCAATTTTAATCAATTGGTGAATTAGTCAAGCTGAGCAGAATAGATTGTGATTGCAGAATTGTAAAATGGGCAAAAATATAAATTACTCAAAAGTAAAGAGAAGCAGTAAAGTGCATAAAAGAAAATGGCAATAATGTAAAGTGCAGAAACTTAATTGACTTAATTGTAAATGGGAATGGGGATTAACAGAATGTAAAGAAAGCCATAAAAAATGTGGAAGATAAGGATAGGGGAATTCATTGAGATCAGGAGATGTTATTCTCTTAGGATTAAATCCAATTTATATCATCTTCAATCATGCAACTTGACGTGGCGAAAATTGGCGAGTTAAGAAAATTTTTTTATAAGAGATACGTTGCAAGTACAGTTCTTAACCAACCAAAAATCCACTTATCAATTTAGAAGGGTTGTCACAAAATTAAAATTAAAATCAAAATACTGGGAGTATGAATCCCAGGTCGTCTCCCAACGAGTTGCAGAAAGATGTGCTATTTTATAAATCAGATGTTTTCAAAAGTGGTTTGAGTTGATAAACAGGAATTTAAATTAGAGAATTTATGTAATTTTAAATAAAAGCCTTGACTGGGAGTAGATTAGTTGGAAGCCCTATTCTTGTTGGAGTACTCTCAAGATTAATTGATAATTGAAAGTTGCTCTGCTTAGTTACCCCTTACTAGGTAGAGGGAAGTCAAGCAAGTTGGAAAGCTATTTCTAATCACAAGTCCTAATCCTCTCCCTTGAGAAGGACTAGTGTCAATGATTAGAGGGTGATCCAATAATAAACCCAATTACAATTTTTCTCTTGAGTAACCCAACTCAAGGTTTCCTTTCAATCATCTCCCAATCAAGTTATGGAACTACTCGCTCATTATGAATGTAAATTTCACAAAATAGGGAAGAGAAATACTGAAAGACATAATAAATAATAATCAAAAGGATCAATTGAAATGAAAATAATTCTTGTATAATTAAATTCTAGAAATAATCCAAGAGTAACTCTGAGTAAATAAGAAACATGAAAGAGTAAGTGACATGTAAGGAAACAAACTAGAATGACGAAGTCTTGACAGAGGTAATAACTCTTCTCAATGTTCCAATCCAAAAAGCAATAAAATCAAATCCTCAGAACTATGAATGTGTAGAGAGAAAACCTAAAGGAGAGGTAAAATTAGATCTAAAAACTAAAACTAGATGGAATGAATGTTGTCTTTTGTCTCTGCATGTTCCCTGGCTCTAATCTGCTTTTCTGGGCTGAAAACTGGGTCAAAACAGGGCCCAAAATCGCCCCCAGCGAATTCTGCAGATTCTACAGATTGTGCATGTCACGCGATTGCGTCATCCAGGCGTTCGCATCACTGGTGCAGTTTCCAATCCGCACGGTCGCGTTAGCCATGCGTCCGCGTCACTGCAATTTCCTCTATATAGCGCGGTCACGTGAGCCATGTGTCCGCGTCACTGCAATTTCCTCTATATCGCACGGTCGCGTGAGCCATGCGCCCGCGTCACTTCTCGCTGGTCATCTCCTTAATTTCTTGTGTTCCTTCTATTTTTGCAAGCTTCCTTTCCAATCTCCAAGTTATTCATGCCCTATAGAGCCTGAAATACTTAACACACAGATCACGACATCAAATGGAATAAAGGAGAATTAAATTACAAAATTAAAAGTCTCTAGGAAGCAAGTTTTCAACCATAAAGTATTTTTAGGAAGGAATTATAAATGCATGCTTATTTAATAAATAAGTGGGTAAAGATTTGATAAAACCACACAATTAAACACAATATAAATCATAAAATAATGGTTTATCAACCTCTCCACACTTAGATATTAGCATGTCCTCATGCTTAGTTGAAGGAGATAGAATAAATGAGTAGGAACATGTTAAACTCATGCAATGCAATGCAACCTATATATGTGAATGCAACTATATGATTTTTGTTCACTTGGTTAAAAGTAAATAAGCTCTTCAAGACAATCACAAATCAAATTCCACTAATTCAATTCTTATACACTAAGAACAGATAAAAATGCAATAAGGTAGCTCACGAAAGCAGGGAACATAGAATTTAAGCATTGAACCCTCACTGATGGTGTATGTATGCTCTAATCTCTCTAGTGTATAGGGTGATCACTCTATCCTTCTCTAATCATGCTTTCTAAATTTTGTTCTTCACCTAACCAATCAACAACATTTAATATATCAATGCAAACACCATGAGGTCTTTTCAAGGTTGTAATGGGGCCAAGGTAAGGGTAAGGATACACATATGGTTAAGTAAGCTTTATAAATTGAATCTTTAATTAACCTAAGCTTTAACCCACACATATGTATATTCTATATAACTTAAATTTCATACCTAGCTACCCAAAATTTCTCTTTAACATTCCTTACTCATGTATCAACTTTCATTTTAATTTTATCATACATGCATTGATCTTGGAATTTTTAACTTAACATTGGGGTAATATTGTCCCCTTATTTAATTATTGAATATTTTTGGTTTTTTTTTTATAAACATAAAAATAAACATGGCTTATCAATGCACATAGATGTTTAATACTTATAGTTTCAGATGAGCAGGTACCCAAATTCCCATTATATCATCATGACACATTCCCTTATTATCTTTTGTTCCCACAATTTTCCCATACTTAATTAACACACAATTCTATCTTAAGCTAACCAAAGATTCAATTGGGATATAAAATTGTTTTTCCGCTTAAGGCAAGTAACGTGGTAAAATAAAGAACAATTGGGATTTAAAAGCTCAAAGTGGCTAACAAAGGTAATTGAAAGGGTAGGCTTAATTTGGGATAAGTGAGCTAAACAAATAATGGCCTCAATCATATGCAAGCATATAAATATATTAAACATTGGACATATAGGATGAAACAAAATATAAATTACAATCATAGAGAAGTAAACACACAAGAACAGAATAATTATGGTTAAATAATGTAACCATGTATAAAGGCTCAAAGTCTCACAGGTTGTGTGTTCTTTAGCTGAAAAAACCATGTTCCAAATATAACTTCAAGCAAATTTAACACAAGTTTAAATTAAAATTAGTGAAATTTTGTTCTAAAAATAGGGTCTTAGAAGAAACTTATCGTCTTTTCAATTAAGTAGAACATGCATGCAACTAATCTATTACTATGCAATCTATCCTATTCTATAAAAGAAAAACTAACTAAATATCCTATTTTATTGGTGTTAGGGAAGAGAAATTACCTCCGGAAGTCAGGTACTGACTGACCTCCCCACACTTAAGGCTTTGCACCGTCCTCGGTGCCATCTGTCAGGAACAAGAGTGGGCTAGTAGCAGTATCTCCACAGTCGGGACCATCATGGCTCCCTGTGCAGGTAAAGGAAGTGGAGTCTGGGGGTCTGAGTCTCTGTATTTTCCCTTAAGTAGCTCATTGAGGTGTGTGAATCGGCGCTAGTTACGGCACTCTCTTAGCTTTGCTTTGTGTTCTTGCCGATCTAACCTTTCAAGTATCTGATGGAGCAGTTGATTGGTTGTAGGTGCTTGTGGTGTTGAAAGAGGAATGTCTTCAGCCGGTTCAGTAGGCTGGCTGGTAGTGACTGCTGAAGGTCTGATGTATTTCCCGTTAGGGACATACTGATCTTCCCGTGGAAGCATGGATTTGGTGTCCCCAGCTCTGTAGGAGACTCCGGTTGCTGAGACCAGGGCGGGAAAAGGTAAGTTGCCCGCGATTTGTACGTGTCCCACAGCACTCCGGATGTGTCCTGGTAGGTTTAGAGGCTGGTCTGTAAGGATGCACCATAGTAGAACGGCCATGTCTGCAGTGAAGGAGGACTCGTGGGTGCTTGGAAAGACGTAATGGGACATAATCTGTGCCCATACTCGAGCCTCCAAGGTAAGTGCGGAAGCCGATATTCCCTTAGGACGGAACGATGGTATCCGTAGATCCATCTGCTGCCAGGTAGGGTGATAACTCCGAGAACAACGTCCCAGTCAAATTGGTACATCTGGCACTTGAGTGCGGCTTCTTGAAATGCGTCCAGTCCTTCTGGAATAGGGGGAAGATCTAGAGCTCATTGGATGGCCCCTTCTGTAATGGGGACTTGCTTCTGTCGGACATAGACAAACTGCAGGGTTGGCAGGTGGAAATTGGAGTAGAACTCGACTTCCCAAGAAAGATTAACCTGCCGTGGCTATCTCTGTAGGAAACCCCGCTGTCTACGTGCAATTTGTTATTCAACAAATTCAGCAATATGGTTTGGGAGGATAAGAAGGTATTCGTTGTTGTAACTCCTTTCTGCCAGGATGGAGAACATCTGCTCACAGTAGCGATTGGAAAATCGTGCAGTGTCCTTTGCTGAGAAGGCTTTCTCTTTATCATCAACCTTTATAATCCTCTTAATTCTTTTTGTTGAGGGTTTAACTGCAGTTGAAGAAGGCTCTACCACTAGTGCTCGTTTAGTTCCTCTCCTTGATGTTGATTTGGGAGCAGCTTTCTCCTTGCCTTTCTTGGTGGCCATCCTGAAAGGGAGAAAAGAGAAAGTATGTCAAAATGTCAAGGGGAAGAGTAAGGAAGGGAATGGGAAAGGTGGTAAGTAATGCACATTAAAAGATAAATGATGTTAACACATGGTCATGACTACATGTGAAAAATCATAAATAGAAATATAGGGAGTGCATAGGAGAACAATTAAATGCAAGGTGTTTATTGGCATGCAGGCAAAGGCATGAGTAGCATAGATCAAACATTTAATGTCCATGTTAAATTACCACAGAGTTCAAACTAACAACCTGTTTGGAATAGCAATTAAATTAAAATAATAAAATATAAAAAAGGGTTTTGTGAAAAGCAGGCATTTAGAGTAAAAAGAAATCCAAAAATAGTGCACAATGCCATACGGGCGTTTTCACAAACACATAGCATGCATGGTAGGTAAGCTATTGAAAAAATAAGTGGAACATGCAAGCATCCCTTTTAAAAAGTAACATAAAATTGCCAAACAAGTTCTTAATAATCCACAAGCAAACCATAGGGAATAATAATGACCCTACTAAATATCTAACACCAATTAAAAGAAAAAGAAAGAAAAAGAAAATTATAGATAATACAAGTAAAAAGAAAAAGAAAAGAAGAAGAGAACATAAATTAAGAAGAAGAATAGAAAAGTAAAGAGGGAAGAGGAAAAGAAAAACCTTGTTAATAGTGATGAGAGAGGGAATAGAAAGTGAGAAAGAAGGAAGGAGGAAGAGAGGGAAAAAATAATAAGGGGGAAAAGAAAAAGTAGGATTTAGGGAAGGGAAAGATAAGATATTTGGCAAATTAGGATGAGCTGTGTGGCGCAGGCGATGCGGACGCGTGGGGACGCGTTCGCGCGACTTGCACTTAAATGAATTGACGCGGTCGCGTCGGTCACGCGTACGCGTGACTCGTTTTGTGCTACTGGCGCGAGGGCAGCCTCGCGCTCGCACAACTCTCTGTTTAAAACTTATTTTTGCCCAAATCCAGGGTGACGCGGTCGCGTGATTGACGCGATCGCGTGGGTGGCCACTATAGGGATATGATGCGGACGCGTGAGCCATGCGTCGGTGTGGTAAGTTTGTGCGTTCAGCACCAGTCCAGCACCACTCTAGCACAACTTTCGGTCGTGCACCCTTTCTTACGTCGATTTCCAGGTCACGCGGCCGTGTGAGTGACGCGGACGCGTAGGACGCATGTTTCCCATGTGACGCGGACGTGTCAGCCACGCGGTCGCGTGGGATTATTTGTGCCAAAGGCACGCCTCCAGCCACGCTCCTGCGTGACTCTATGTTCGATTAATTATTCTCTCTGAGCGACCTGCGACGCGGACGCATCGCGGCTCTCTCTCTTTTTTTATATATATATAAAAATATGCAAATGTATATGCAAACTAAGTGTACTAAGAAGAGAAGAGTTATTGAATAAGAAAACTAAGAATAAAGAAAAGAATGATCATACCATGGTGGGTTGTCTCCCACCTAGCACTTTGCTTTAACGTCCGTAAGTTGGACGCTCCACTAGCTCAATCTTCTGCTGTGAGTGGATCTTCCAAGAGGAAGATTTCTAGCTCCTTATTTTTCGTCACCTTCTCGCCATGATATAGCTTCAAACGATGTCCATTAACTTTGATGAGTTCAGAGCTTGAAGGGTGACTTAGGTGAAAAACTCCGTACGGCTCAGCCTTCGCTACTCTATATGGACCTTTCCATCTTGAACTCAACTTGCCTGGCATGAGCCTTAGTCTAGATTTGTAAAGGAGGACTAAGTCCCCAGGTTAGAACTCTTTCCTCTTGATGTGCTGATCATGTACAGCCTTCATCTTTTCCTTGTACAGCCTCGAGTTCTCATAGGCTTCCAGGCGAATGCTTTCCAATTCTTGCAACTGCAACTTCCTTTCAGCTCCAGCTTTCTCAAATCCCTGATGCGGGTGGAAACTGTCTCTCAACAAATTTCCTTCGGCAAGTGTACCGAATTTGTCCTCAAGTAAAAACTCACAATAGAGTGAGGTCGAATCCCACAGGGATTGATTGATCAAGCAACTTTAATTAGAATAATGTTCTAGTTGAGCGAATCCAGAATTTGGGTTGAGAGTTGCAGAAAATAAAATGGCGGGAATGTAAATAACAGAAAAGTAAATGCTAGAATTAAAGGACTGGAAGTAAATGACTGAAAGTAAATTGCAGAATTGTAAATGGGAATGGGGGATTTGCTCATAAAAGTAAATGGCAGAAATTAAAGAGAATGGGTAAGATCAGAGATGGGGAGTTCATTGGGCTTAGGAGATGTTGCAATTCTCCGGATCAAGTTCATTTTCATCTCTTCCTCAATCAATGCACTCATTGATCTCCTTGGCAATCTTAATTGATTGAATTACAAATTCAATCTCTCAAATCTTGATCAATAGCCAATTCCTTGGTCAATTGCTCATGAGAAGAGATGAAGTATGGTCACTGATTATACCACATGCATTTTCCAAATCAAGTATTAAGAGGGTTATAGTCACATACCCATCCAAACCCAATTTGGTCCAGCATGAGAAAGCATTTCTAGCTTGATCTCTTCATTCCTCTTTCAAGGTTCAGAAGAGATCCAAGTTTGAATAGCTTCTTTTCCAAGATAACTACCCAATTGGATGAAGATCGAAAGCTTTCAAGTAAAATCAAGAGAAAAGATAGAAGAAGAATAATGAAAATTAGTATTGATCCATCAAACTACAACAGAGCTCCCTAACCCAATGAAAGGGGTTTAGTTGTTCATAGCTCTAGAAAATGAAAATAAAGATGGAGAATACATCATAAAACTAGAAAATGCAGAGAAGGTAAAATACAGAGAGTAGTTCTCTTTTTCCCCTGAACTTCCAGAACTCCTAAACAATTCAAAGCTACTCCTATATATACTACTTTTCTCAGCTTCTAGTTGGCTCTTCAAGTCTTGGGCCTTTGGATCTTGAGTTTGAAGCAGTTCTCTTCTTCATTTGGGCTTGGCTTTACTTGCAGAGAGAAAATGTGAAGTGGGCAGAGACTTTAGCTCAGGATGTTAGGGGTGTTAACGTTTAGTGAAAATATGAGTTCGAGAACGTTAGTGACAATCAACTTTAGTGGCACAAACGTTGCCACTAACGTTGCCTATAAGTCCTTCGCACACGTTATTGAGACTTAACATTCCCAATAACTTTGAAAAGCCCCCTTTGTTCCCACGTTAGAGCCCATGTTAACTTAGTTAACGTGGCTCTTTAACGTGGGCTTGCCATCCTTCGAGAACGTTAGTGACACTCAACATTGTCACTAACGTTCCAAGGTGCCCCTATGTCTCACGTTAAAGTCCACGTTAACTAGGTTAACGTGGCTTCTAACGTGGCCATGCTTAGCCATCCCCAACGTTAGTGACAATGTTGAGTGTCACTAATGTTGGCCATTCTTTCACTCATCAACGTTAGCTTCCACGTTAACTAAGTTAACGTGGAGGTTAACGTGGCTCCTTGGGGGTTGTGTGGTTGCTTCCAACATTAGTGACAATGTTGGGTGTCACTAACGTTGTCGACCACTCTTGCTTCTTACGTTAGCTCCCACGTTAACCAAGTTAACGTGGGAGTTAACGTGGTATATTTCTCCTTAGGCCAACGTTAGTGACAATGTTGAATGTCACTAACGTTGGCGTTTCTCCCCCCTTCTAACGTTAGAGGCAACGTTAACTAAGTTAACGTGGACTCTAACGTTGGCTCAACTTCCCCACTCCACGTTAGAGTTCTCGTTAACTTAGTTAACATGACTCTTAACGTGGTCAATGATGGCTTCGAGAGTGTTATTGGCAATCACTTTTCTCATTAACTTTGCAAAGTTCTAGTCCAAGTCATGGGTAATGCAACATACAATTTGTCACTAAACTCATGCAAAATCCTCATGAAATAATGTAAAATGCACAATGTATGCTTGAATCAAGGTGTAAGTGAATATCTACCCAAAACTAGCTTATTTCCTAAGGGAATGCATGAAACTATCCTAAAAACAGTAAAGAAAAGGTCAGTAAAACTGGCCAAGATGCCCTGACATCACAACACCAAACTTAAAGCTTGCTTGTCCCTAAGCAAGTACTGGAACAAGAGAATGATGAATGGAATGCCAAGAGCAATGAGTCATTCTTGTGGAAGTCATATCACTGATTTTATGGTGGTTTCATGCATAGCAACTTAGGTTCTTTCCTTTACTGGCTTTCAGACCTTTATCATGTCCTAAAACACTCACCTTGCTTACATCCCATGAGACTTTTATTCATTGATCCCTTTATTGTCATTTCAGAGCTTATTGGTGTTTTTAGGCTAAGTGCTCTGTAAGAGGGCAACTTTTTAAGATAAGCTTTCAGCCAACACTCTCAAACCAGTTGGTTCAAGGTGCTAGGTGTTGAAGCACCCCTAAGGACTTACTCCCTCAAGTCTCTCCCCCATACATACACACCACAGGCATATAGTTCATTTATTTTCCTTCTTGAGACCTTAGTGTCCAGCACCTCTTTGGGTTACTAAATGCTCTGTAGTGAGGGTTACTCTTGATAATGGACTTTCAGCTGATAATCCCGGGTTTGTTAACCCAAGTTACCAAGTGATAAAGCACCCCTAAGATCTTATTCATCCAAGTAGATCCCTCACATAGGAACACCACAGACACATATCTTAAGATCAAAACCATTGGTGCCTAGCCTTATTGCTTGCTCTTTTTCTTTTGTTTTTACACTTTCATTATTCTTTTCTCTTTCTCTTCTTAGGATCTTGTCATATACTTAGTCTCATGAGTATATTCAAAGCAAAGTATTCAGGCCAGATAGTTGTCATCCCACCTTATGGTTGAACCAACTTAGCTAACTTATGATCATACCACAAACTCATGAATGTACTCCATAGTATGAACTCTACTCTGGTCTTTTGAAACATAAACATTCTCTCTTCATTTGATTCAAAAGGAACAAGCATACAAGTAAGTAAAGTAAGGATGCAGTGACATAAAAACTATCACACATACACCTATTCAGAAAGGAAACTTAAAAGACAGAATTTAAAAAGATTTAAACTAACATGGAAGCATGTTCTATTTCATACAAGATCTTCCTTATTTAAAGCATAGAAAACGATGGACTAAAAAGAACTCCACCACCTGTCATTCATGTGGATGCCCATGCTCCCATCCTTGCTTGTCCTCATTGTGTCTCTCTTGAGTGCTTGTACTTCCACTTCCCTTGCCTTTTCCAAGCAGTTTCTTCCAGAAGCCAGTATCTTCCATCTTCTTCTTTAGTGCTTCTTTCTGCTGTTTCACCTTTCCTTCTTCTTGCTCTACCAATTCTTTTTGGACCTCATCATATGTGGGAATGGCATAGTGGAGATGATGCAATTGATTAGACATGTAATTCAACTTGGCTTGAGTGTTTACATAGAACTCCTTCCTATGTAATTGCCTTCCTTCATTGAGTACACTGAACTCATTGAAAGTTTTCATTTGGGCTATTTGCCGCTGGTTGAGTTCTTGCAAGTGCTTCTCTTGAAGCTCTTGCCTCTCAATCACTTGGTTGATGGCTTGAGTGAGCTGGGAGTAGTGTTCCTGCTGCTGCTCCATTTGTTGTTTTTGCCATGCTTCCTGTTGGCTCAGCCAGTTGGATTGAAGGTTCAGTATTTACTCTTGTCCTTACATATGTCTCATCCCCAGATCCTCAATGGCTCTTAGAAGGTGACTCATGTTCAAGTTGGCTGGATCATAATACTCTCCTTGTTGATATTCTTCCTGATGAGGTCCCTCTTGGTGAACTCTTTCTTTTGCTTTTGGTTTCCCTATTTGTGTCCTTCTTTATTGCTGAGCAAGTGTAGTATAAACCAATCACTAGAGTGTAACTGGCCTCCCTGGGTTCACCCAGTCTGGATTGCTATCCTCAAATACTACCTTGGCCTTGTTGCACAAGCGGAGAATGGTGCTGGGGTACCAAAGCCTGGCACCTGAATCAACCTTCTCAGCCGAATCTTGAATCCCCTCGGCGATGAGCTCATTCACATTGATTTCCCCACCCTGTATTAAGCAATGCACCATAGTAGCTCGATTGATGTTTACCTCTGAATTATTTGCAGCTGGTAGAATGGACCTCCTTACGAGTTCAAACCACCCCTTGGCTTCAGGGCTCAGGTCTCCCCTCTTGATGAACTTGGGTCTCCCATCTGTGTACCTCTTCTAGTCAGCTGCTATAACACAGATGTCTGACACTATCTCTGAGAGCTCATCATTATCAGGGCTTCTACTTATCCTTGCCTGATAACTGTCCTCATCAAAATGAGGTGATTTCAGGTGAAGAGCTCTTGTTATGGCATTTGGGCTGAAGTCCACCTCCTTTCCTCTCACGTAACTTTTGAAGGTTGGGGCCTTGGTTTTATCTTCTCTTACTACATTTGCATAAAATTCTTTGATGAGGTTTCCATTGATCTTCCCCTCTGGACTTGTGAGCAATTGCCACCCCCTCTGTTCGATTTTCTCCAGAATTTGTGGTGACTCATTTACATTGATTTGGAAGATTAACTCTGGCAATATCTTTCTGGCCCTTATCCGTTCGAATTCTCGTTCATGAAAGGCAGTTTTGAATCTCTTCTCATCGAAAGGAGCACTCTCCATGGGTTCCTTCCTCTTTTGCCTCTTTGAGCTTGATGATGCCATGAATTGAGTTGCTGTTTTGAGGGGGGGTTGGAGGATACGGATAGATGAGGAATAGGTTGGCTAGGACAGAGTGTGATGAAGGAGGTTGAGCAAGCCGAAAGTATGAAGTATGGAGAGTGGGAATTTGAGTGTGAGGAATGAGCATGCACTAAGGTTCACTTATATAGGGAGATCATGAGTGGATGGAAGGTGTGGATTGCAAGGATTGTTGCTTGATGGATGGTTGGGGTTGTGTATAAAGGAAGGACAAGGATCATCACTTAATGAGAGTGATTGGTTCGGTCTTCAAGGGTCTTCCTTCTCCAATGTTGCATGGCAACGTTTCCCCATGCGTTCCCTCTTAAGACATGTGTGTAGTCTTCTTCATTAAGTGGCGGAATCTCCCCCTATTTAATTGTCCAATCAATCCCCTTCAATGCTCTTTTCCTTTTTCCTATAAAGATTTAAAATAAGGAAATTAATATCATAAAAAATCAAACTCTATGGCTAGAATAATAAAGAGAAGAAAAAGAGTTTGTATATTTATGAATTTCAACTAGCCAACTACTTGTGTATCCTTAGAGGCAGATTGATGGCACCTTGGGGTGACACCAAACTTAGTTTGGAGCACTGTGATGAAAAGTTTTGTTCAAAGCTCGAAGAGTTTTGCTTTGAACACCAAACTTGTTCTTCACTATATACTGCATGATAAAGATTTCACCAAGTGTTTGTCAAGTTTGGGTTGAAATTCATAAACATTGATTTATTCACTATTTTAAAAACATATAAAATATGGGTTGCCTCCCATGAAGCGCTTCTTTAGCATCACTAGCTTGACGTTTTTCCCTCATCAGGGTGGTTGGTAGTGCTTAAAGTCCTCCCCTCTTGCTGTGGACTTATATCCATTGGTTGGATCAATGATCTCCACATGTTCCAGGGAAAGAACTCTGTTGATAGTGAAGACCTTAGGTAACTGAGATGGTACAGTGGGGAGATTAGGGGGAATATCTGGGAAGTAAGCTGAGACAACTCTATCCCCTGGAGAGAAGTCTTCCGTAGGGATCTTCTTGTTCCTCCACCTCCTTGGTACCTTCTTCTTTGTTTCTTTTGAGGTTGCCTTCCCCTTGGTGACCTCTTTTTCTAAAGGAGTTGTGATGCTGTCTTCACCTGCCTCTAGAGGTTTAGGTTCCTCCAACTTTTCTTTGAGCTGTGGCAATTACTGTTTTCCTTGTTTATCAATTAAGGGAATCTTAGAATGAACTGGCTGTACTTCAGTGCTTGTCTCCTCTTTCAGTGTCTCATTATCATTTGTGCTTAGTTCCTTGTCCTCTTGATCTGTTTCTTGTGAGAGTTTGAAAACATTGAAGCTGAGTCGTTCATCATGGATTCTCAATATTAGCTCCCCTTTCTCTACATCGATAAGTGCTCTGGCCGTAGCTAGGAATGGTCTTCCCAATATGATTGGGTGAGTGTGACTCTCTTCTATGTCCAGGATGACAAAGTCTGTTGGGAGAAAGTATTTCCCAACCTTTAGCAACACATTTTCCACCACTCCTATTGCTTGCTTTTGAGTTTTGTCAGCCAATCTGATGATTACATCTGTGGGCATTATCTCATTGATCTGTAGCCTCTTCACCAGGGATAAGGGCAGTATGTTGATGCTGGCCCCCAAATCACATAGTGCTCTATCGAACATAGTTTCACCTATGGCACAAGGGATGTGAAAACTCCCTGGGTCTCTTCTTTTTGTAGGCAACTCAGGTTGAATAAGGGCACTACATTCCTTGTTCATCACTATAGTTTGGCCTCCTTTGAGTGAGCTTTTCCTGGGAAGAAGTTCCTTCATATACTTGATGAATGCAGGTATTTGTTGAATTGCCTTGATGAATGGTATGTTTACATGCAGAGATGCAAACAAGTCTAGGAACCTTGAGTATATTCTCTTTCCCACAGCACCATTGAGTAGTTGAGGGAAGGGTGCATAGAGCTTCAGCAGCTCTTGTTGTGAGATTTCTGGTTCTTGGTGATCTCTATCCTCCTCCTTTGTTGAGTTGTCATCAGGTTGTTCGAAAGGTTTGCCATGCTTGTCTTCAGTCTCTTGATCACTTGTAGTGACCATTTTGCAATCTTCCCATCTTACTTTCTTTGCTTCTCCTTTGGGGTTTTTCTCCGTGTCACTTGGGAAGCTATCAGTAGGTTTGGGAATCTTCTCAGCTAAATATCCCACCTGGAATTCCAGCTTCCTAATGGTCTCTCCCTGGTTCTTAATATTGGCTCGCACCTCCTCTTTGAACACCTTATTTTCTTGAATCTCTTGGCATATTCCTTCAAGTAAGGTTTCAATCTTAGAGAGCTTATCATCAATTGATGGGTGATTCGGAGCAGATATGCTGTTTTGGTTTTGATAGGCGTGTGGAGAAGTGTTGTTGTGGGGTGTTGAGATGTCCTCTGTGTGAATTATTGGTGAGCTGCATTGTTGTTGGAGTTGTAACGTCTCTGGTCTTGGTTTTGATCTTGCTGACTTCCCCACCCAAAGTTTGGGTGGTTTCTCCATCCAGGGTTGTAGGTCTTGGAGTATGGATCATAGTTTTGCCTTGGTGAATTCCCAATATAGTTGGCTTGCTCCTGACTACCCTTTGCTTCTTCATTCACTCCTTCTTGGGTTGTTGATAAAGTGGAGATTGCTGCTACTTGGTTCCTCTCCATCTTCTTGGTGAGGTCAGCCATCTGCTGGGTAATGAGATTGTTTTGGGCCAACAGAGCATCTACATTGTTTAGCTCCATTACTCCTCTTGTGTTCCCTCTTTCGGAAGCATAGAAGTAGTCGTTCTCTGCTACTGTTTCAATGACATATATAGCCTCCTCAATGGTTTTCTTCTTGTTCAAGGATCCTCCAGATGAATGGTCTACGGCCTTCTTTGACTCAAAAGAGAGCCCTTCATAGAAAATGTGCAGCTGCACCCATTCGTTGAACATGTCAGGTGGACACCTCCTTGTGAGGTCCTTATATCTCTCCCATGCTTCATACAAAGTTTCACCATCTTGTTGCATGAAAGTTTGGACCTCAGCTCTCAGCCTATTGATTCTTTGAGGAGGGTAAAATCTTGCTAAGAATTTGTTCACCACATCTTCCCAAGTTGTCAAGCTTTCCCTTGGGAAAGATTCCAGCCACTGGCGTTCAACACCCTTTTACATCGTCTAAACGCGGCCAAAGTATGGACTATAATATATTGCTGGAAAGCCCTGGATGTATACTTTCCAACGCAATTGGAAGCACGCAATTTTGAGTCTTGTAGCTCCAGAAAATCTACTTTGAGTGTAGGGAGGTCAGAATCCAACAGCATCAGCGGTCCTTCTTCAACCTCTGAATCTGATTTTTGCTCAAGTCCCTCAATTTCAGCCAGAAAATACCTGAAATCACAGAAAAACACACAAACTCATAGTAAAGTCCAGAAATGTGAATTTAACATAAAAACTAATGAAAACATCCCTAAAAGTAACTAGATTCTACTAAAAACATACTAAAAACAATGCCAAAAAGCATATAAATTATCCGCTCATCACAACACCAAACTTAAATTGTTGCTTGTCCCCAAGCAACTGAAAATCAAATAGGATAAAAAGAAGAGAATATACTATAAATTCCAAACTATCAATGAAACATAGCTCCAATTAAATGAGCGGGACTTGTAGCTTTTTGCCTCTTGAATAGTTTTGGCATCTCACTTTATCCATTGAAGTTCAGAATGATTGGCATCTATAGGAACTCAGAGTTCAGATAGTGTTATTGATTCTCCTAGTTCAGTATGATGATTCTTGAACACATCTATTTTATGAGTCTTGGTCGTGGCCCTAAGCACTTTGTTTTCCAGTATTACCACTGGATACATAAATGCCACAGACACATAATTGGGTGAACCTTTTCAGATTGTGACTCAGCTTTGCTAAAGTCCCCAATTAGAGGTATCCAGGGTTCTTAAGCACACTCTTCTTTTGCTTTGGACCTTGACTTTAACCGCTCAGTCTCAAGTTTTCACTTGACACCTTCACGCCACAAGCACATGGTTAGGGACAGCTTGGTTTAGCCGCTTAGGCCAGGATTTATTCCTTTAGGCCTTCCTATCCACTGATGCTCAAAGCCTTGGGATCATTTTTATTTACCCTTGCCTTTTGATTTTAAGGGTTATTGGCTTTTTGCTCTTGACTCTTGGTTTTAAGAGCTTTTGGCTTTTTCTGCTTGCTTTTTCTTTTTATTTTTTTTCGCCTATATTTTTTTCTTTTTTTTTTCTGCAAGCTTTGTTCTTTGCTGCTTTTTCTTGCTTCAAGAATCATTTTTATGATTTTTCAGATTATCAAATAACATGTCTCCTTATCATCATTCTTTCAAGAGCCAACATATTTAACATTCTTAAACAACAACTTCAAAAGACAAATGCACTGTTCAAGCATTCATTCAGAAAACAAAAAGTATTGTCACCACATCAATATAATTAAACTAAGTTCAAGGATAAATTTGAAACTCGTGTACTTCTTGTTCTTTTGAATTAAAACAGTTTTCATTTAAGAGAGGGGATGGGTTCATAGGACATTCATAACTTTAAGACATAGTTACTAACTACTAATGATCATGTAATAAGACACAAACATGGATAAGCACTTAACATTAAGAAAACGAAAAACGGAAAATAAGAACAAGGAATGAGTCCACCTTAGTGATGGTGGCATTTCCATCTTGAGGAACCAATGATGTCCTTGAGCTCTTCTATGTCTCTTCCTTGTCTTTGTTGCTCCTCCCTCATTGCTTTTTGATCTTCTCTTATTTCATGAAGGATGATGGAATGCTCTTGATGTTCCACCCTTAATTGTCCCATGTTAGAACTTAATTCTCCTAGGGAGGTGTTGATTTGCTCCCAATAGTTTTGTGGAGGAAAATGCATTTGAGGCATCTCCGGGATCTCATGGTGATGAGCTTCATGCGTCTCTTGAGATCCATGAATGGGCTCTCTTGCTTGCTCCATCCTTTTCTTAGTGATGGGCTTCTCTTCCTCAATGGGAATGTCTCCTTCTATGAAAGCTCCAGCTGGGTAACATAGATGGCAAATAAGATGAGGAAAAGCTAGCCTCGCCCCAGGAGAGGGCTTTTCGGCTATTTTGTAGAATTCAAGGGAGACGACTTCATGAACTTCTACTTCCTCTCCAATCATGATGCTATGAATCATGATGGTCCGATCCACAGTAAATTCAGATCGGTTGCTAGTGGGGATGATGGAGTGTTGGATGAACTCCAACCATCCTCTAGCCACAGGCTTGAGGTCCAGTCTTCTTAATTGAACGGCTTGCCTTTGGAGTCAATCTTCCATTGAGCTCCTTCCACACATATGTCCATGAGGACTTGGTCCAACCTTTGATTAAAGTTGACCCTTCTAGTATAGGGGCGTGCATCTCCTTGCATCATAGGCAAGTTAAACGCCAACCTCACATTTTCCGGACTAAAATCTAAGTATTTCCCCCGAACCATTGTAATATAATTCTTTGGGTTTGGGTTCTTACTTTGATCATGGTTCCTAGTGATCCATGCATTGGCATAGAACTCTTGAACCATTAGGATGCCGACTTGTTGGATGGGGTTTGTTAGAACTTCCCAACCTCTTCTTTGGATTTCATGTTGGATCTCCGGATACTCATTCTTCTTGAGCTTGAAAGGGACCTCGGGGATCACCTTCTTCTTGACCACAACATCATAGAAGTGGTCTTGATGAGCTTTGGAGATGAATCTTTCCATCTCCCATGACTCGGAGGTGGAAGCTTTTGTCTTCCCTTTCCCTTTTCTAGAGGATTATCCGGTCTTCGGTGCCATCAATGGTAATGGAAAAACAAAAAGCTTATGCTTTTACCACACCAAACTTAGAATATTGCTCGCCCTCGAGCAAGAGAAGAAAGAATAGATGAAGAAGAAGAAGAAGATATGGAGGAGAGGGGGGAGGGGTGTATTCGGCCAAGAAGGGGAGGAGAGGGTTGTGTTGTGTGAAAATGAAGAAGAATGGAGGGCTTTATATAGGGAAGGGAGGGGGGTAAGGTTCGGCCATAAGGGTGGGTTTTGGGTGGGAAATTGATTTTGAATTTTGAAGGTAGGTGGGGTTTATGAGGTAGGTTTATGGGGAAGAGTGGATGGATGTGAGTGGTGAAGTGGTTATAGGGAAGAGAGATTGAGGTGATTGGTGAAGAGTTTTGGGGAAGAGTGTTTATGGGATTGTGTGAAAGAGGGGTGAGAAGAAGTGAGTGGAGGTAGGTGGGGATCCTATGGGGTCCACAGATCCTGAGGTGTTCAAGGATTTACAACCTTGCACCAAATTAGGCATGCAAAATGCCCTTGCACACAACTCTGGGCGTTCAGCGCCAGATTGGTGCTTGTTCTGGGCGTTGAACGCCCATTTGTTGCCCATTTCTGGCGTTGAACACTAGAACCATGCTTGTTCTGGGCGTTCAGCACCAGCTCTTCTCCAGGGTGCAATTCTGGTATTCAAACGCCTAGATGCTGCCCATTTTGGGCGTTCAGCGCCAGAACCATGCTCTGTTCTGGCGTTGAACGCCAGCCAGATGCTTCTTACTGGCGTTTAAATGCCAGTAAGGTCTTCCTCCAAGGTGTGATTTTTCTTCTGCTGTTTTTGATTCCGTTTTCAATTTTTATATTTATTTTGTGACACCACATGATCATGTACCTAATAAAACATGAAAGAAAAAGAAAAATAAAATTAGATAAATAAAAATTGGGTTGCCTCCCAACAAGCGCTTCTTTAATGTCAATAGCTTGACAGTGGGCTCTCATGGAGCCTCACAGATGTTCAGAGCATTATTGAGACTTCCCAACACCAAACTTAGAGTTTGGATATGGGAGTTCAACACCAAACTTAGAGTTTGGTTGTGGCCTCCCAACACCAAACTTAGAGTTTGACTGTGGGGGCTCTGGTTGACTCTGTTTTGAGAGAAGCTTACTGTGCCTCTTTTCCATGTTTACAGAAGGGTAACCTTGAGTTGTAAATACAAGGGAGTCCTCATTCAATTGAAGGACTAATTCACCACTGTCAACGTCAATCACAGCTCTTGCTGTGGCTAGGAAAGGTCTTCCAAGGATGATGGATTCATCCTCATCCTTCCCAGTATCAAGGATTATGAAATCAGCAGGGATGTAAAGGCCTTCAACCTTTACTAACACGTCCTCTACTTGTCCATAAGCCTATTTTCTTGAATTGTCTGCCATCTCTAATGAGATTTTAGTAGCTTGCACCCCAAAGATTCCCAGTTTCTCTATTACAGAGAGGGGCATGAGGTTTATCCCTGAACCAAGGTCACAAGAGCCTTTTCAAAGATCATGTTGCCTATGGTACAAGGTATTACGAACTTTCCAGTATCCTGTTTCTTCTGAGGCAATGTCAGTTGATCCAGATCACTTAGTTCATTGGTGAATAAGGGAGGATCATCCTCCCAAGTCTCAATACGAAATAATTTGGCATTCAGCTTCATGATTGCACCAAGGTACTTGTCAACTTGCTCTTCAGTAACATCCTCATTCTCTTCAGAAGATGAATGCTCGTCAGAGCTCATGAAGGGCATAAGGAGGTTCAATGGAATCTCTATGGTCTCTAGATGAGTCTCAGATTCCTTTGGTTCCTCAAAGGGAAACTCCTTATTGATCACTGGACGTCCCAGGAGGTCTTCCTCACTGGGATTTACGTCCTCCCCTTCCTCTCTAGGTTCGGCCATGTTGACTATGTCAATGGCCTTGCACTCTCCTTTTGGATTTTCTTCTGTATTGCTTGGGAGAGTACTAGGAGGGATTTCAGTGATCTTTTTACTCAGCTGGCCCACTTGTGCCTCCAAATTTCTAATAGAGGACCTTGTTTCATTCATGAAACTTACAGTGGCCTTAGATAGATCAGAGACTAAGTTTGCTAAATTAGAGGTATTTTGTTCAGAGTTCTCTGTCTGTTACTGAGTGGATGATGGAAAAGGTTTACTATTGTTAAACCAATTTCTTCCACCATTATTAAAGCCTTGTTGAGGCTTTTGTTGATCCTTCCATGAGAGATTTGGGTGATTTCTCTATGAGGGGTTATAGGTGTTTCCATAAGGTTCACCCATGTAATTCACCTCTGCTATTGCAGGGTTTTCAGGATCATAAGCTTCTTCTTCAGAAGATGCCTCTTGAGTATTGTTGGATGCAGCTTGCATTCCATTCAGACTCTGAGAAATCATATTGACTTGCTAAGTCAATATTTTATTCTGAGCTAGTATGGCATTCAGAGTATCAATTTCAAGAACTCCCTTCTTCATAGGCGTCCCATTACTCACAGGATTCCTCTCAGAAGTGTACATGAACTGGTTATTAGCAACCATGTCAATGAGTTCTTGAGCTTCTGCAGGCGTTTTCTTTAGGTGAATGGATCCACCTGCAGAAGTATCCAATGACATTTTAGCCAATTCAGATAGACCATCATAGAATATATCCAGGATGGTCCATTCTGAAAGCATGTCAGAAGGACACTTTTTGGTCAGTTCTTTGTATCTCTCCCAAGCTTCATAGAGGGATTTACCTTCTTTCTGTCTGAAGGTTTGAACATCCACTATAAGCTTACTCAGCTTTTGAGGAGGAAAGAACTTGGCTAGGAAAGCCTTGACCAGCTTATCCTAAGAGTTCAGGCTATCTTTGGGTTGAGAGTCCAACCATATTCTAGCTCTGTCTCTTACAGCAAAAGGGAAAACCATGAGCCTGTAGATTTCAGGATCTACTCCATTAGTCTTAATAGTATCACATATCTGCAAGAATTCAGTTAAGAACTGAAAAGGATCTTCAGATGGTAGTCCATGAAACTTGCAGTTCTGCTGCATCAGAGAAACTAATTGAGGTTTCAGCTCAAAATTGTTTGCTCCAATGGCAGGAATGGAGATGCTTCTTCCATGTAAATTGGAATTAGGTGCAGTAAAGTCACTAAGCATCCTCCTTGCATTATTATTATTTTCGGCTGCCATCTCCTCTTCCTGTTCGAAAATTTCTGAATGGTGCTTGCTGGATTGTTGTAATTTAGCTTCTCTTAGTTTCCTCTTCAGAGTCCTTTCAGGTTCTGGATCTGCTTCAACCAGAATATTCTTGTCCTTGCTCCTGCTCATATGAAGGAGAAGGGAAAAGAAAAATAATGATAGGGATCCTTTTTACCACAGTATAGAGGTCCTTGTATGAGTAGAAGGAAAGAAGGAGATGAGAGAGAAGGAGAATTTTCGAAAATTATTTTTACAAAAGAGTTAGTGATTTTCGAAAATTGTTTTTGAAAAAGGTTAGTAATTTTCGAAAATTAAAATCAAAAATTAAAATAATTAGTTAATTAAGAAGAAATTTTGAAAAAGAGGGAAGATATTTTCGAAAATTAGAGAGAGAGAGAGTTAGTTAGGTAGTTTTGGAAAAGATAAGAAACAAACAAAAAGTTAGTTAGTTAGTTGAAACAAATTTGAAAATCAATTTTGAAAAGATAAGGAGATAGGAAGTTAGAAAAGATATTTTAAAATCAAATTTTTGAAAAAGATATGATTTTAAAAAAAGATAAGATAAAAAGATATTTTTGAAAAGATATGGTTGAAATTAGTTTTGAAAAAGATTTGATTCTTAAAATCACAATTAATGACTTGATTCACAAGAAATCACAAGATATGATTCTAGAACTCAAAGTTTGAATCTTTCTTAACAAGCAAGTAACAAACTTGAAATTTTTGAATCAAAACATTAATTGATGATGTTATTTTCGAAAATTAGGAGATAAAGATAAGAAAAAGATTTTTGAAAAATATTTTTAAAATTTTCGAAAATAAATAAGAAAAATGAAAAAGATTTGATTTTTGAAAAAGATTTTGAAAAAGATAAGATTTTTAAATTGAAAATTTGATTTGACTCATAAAAACAACTAGATTTTAAAAAGTTTTGAAAAAGTCAACTCAAAATTTCGAAATTTATGAGTGAAAAAGGGAAAGATATTTTTTTTTTGAATTTTTAATGATGAGAGGGAAAAACATGAAAAAGACTCAATGCATGAAAATTTTGGATCAAAACAATGAATGCATGCAAGAATGCTATGAATGTCAAGATGAACACCAAGAACACTTTGAATGTCAAGATGAACATCAAGAACTTATTTTTGAAAAATTATAAATGTAAAGAAAACATGCAAGATACCAAACTTAAAAATTTTTCATGTATAGACACTATGAATGCAAGAATGCATATGAAAAACAAGAAAAGACACAAAACATGAAAACATCAAGATCAAACAAGAAGACTTACCAAGAACAACTTGAAGATCATGAAGAACACTATGAATGCATGAATTTTTCGAAAAATGCAAGATGAATATGCAATTGACACCAAACTTTCAACTTGACTCAAGACTCAAACAAGAAACATGAAATATTTTTGATTTTTATGATTTTTTATTTTTTTGGATTTTTGCATTTTTTTTTCGAAAAAAACATATAGGAAAAAGAAAATAAGGATTTCAAAATTTTTTAATATGAATTCTAGGAATCTTGTATTCTTAGTCTAAAGCTCCAATCCGAGGGTTAGACATGGGTTAATAGCCAGCCAAGCTTTAGTATGTAACTCAGACATGCCACGGCTGACATTCCAATTAACTTGCCTCTATGCTGATGGTTGGAAGCCCCTATCCAAAAGAATTAGACATGGCTTTATAGCCAGCCAGGCTTCAACATGCTTCATGAAACTCTAGAATTCATTCTTAAAAATTCTGAAGAAAAATATATTTTTGAAAAGATTTAATTAATTTTTTTTTTTGAAAACAGATGAGAAATTTTTTAAAGGTTTTTGAAAAATTTTTGAAAATAAAACAAAAAGAAAATTACCCAATCTGAGCAACAAGATGAACTGTCAGTTGTTCAAACTCGAACAATCCCCGGCAACGGTGCCAAAAACTTGGTGCACGAAATTGTGATCTCAGGCAACGGCACCAGAAACTCTGTACGCACGTCTAAATAAATTGTTTTTCATTCACAACTTCGATACAACTAACCAGCAAGTGCACTGGGTTGTCCAAGTAATAAACCTTACGTGAGTAAGGGTCGATCCCACGGAGATTGTTGGTATGAAGCAAGCTATGGTCACCTTGTAAATCTCAGTCAGGCGGATATAAAATAGTTATGGAGTTTTCGAACATAAATAATAAATAGATAGAAAATAAGGATAGAAACACTTATGTATATCATTGGTGAGAATTTCAGATAAGTGTATAGAGATGCTTTCGTTCCTCTGAACCTCTGCTTTCCTGCTGTCTTCATCCAATCAGTCTTACTCCTTTCCATGGCTGGATTTATGTAAGGACATCACCGTTGTCAATGGCTACTTTTTATCCTCTCTGGAAAATGGTCCGATGCGCTGTCACTGCATGGCTAATCGTCTGGAGGCATCACCCTTGTCAATGGCTGCATCCCATCCTCTTGTGAAAATGGTCCAAATGCTCTGTCACAGTATGGCTAATCATCTGAGGTTCTCGATCATACTGGAATAGGATTCACCCTCCTTTTACGTCTGTCACTACGCCCAGCACTCGCGAGTTTGAAGTTCGTCACGGTCATTCAATCCCAAAGTCCTACTCGGAATACCACAGACAAGGTTTAGACTTTCCGGACTCTCATGAATGCCACCATCAATCTAGCTTATACCACGAAGATTCTGATTAAGAGATCCAAGAGATACTCATTCAATCTAAGGTGGAACGGATGTGGTTGTCAAGCACGCGTTCGTGGGGGAATGATGATGATTATCACGTTCATCACATTCAGGTTGAAGTGCGAATGAATATCTTAGAAGCGGAATAAGTTGAATTGAATAGAAAAACAGTAGTACTTTGCATTAATCTTTGAGGAACAGCAGAGCTCCACACTTTAATCTATGGAGTGCAGAAACTCTACCGTATGAAAATACATAAGTGATAATGGTTCAGGCATGGCCGAATGGCCAGCCCCCATGAACGTCTAAGATAGCATAAAACTGCTCAACGATGTCTAATACAATAGTAAAAAGTCCTATTTATACTAAACTAGTTACTAGGGTTTACAGAAGTAAGTAATTGATGCATAAATCCACTTCCGGGGCCCACTTGGTGTGTGCTTGGGCTGAGCTTGAATGTTACACGTGTAGAGGTCAATCTTGGAGTTGAACGCCAGTTTGTAACGTATTTCTGGCGTTCAACTCTGGCTTGTGACGTGTTTCTGGCGTTTAACTCCAGACAGCAGCATAGAACTGGCGTTCAACACCCTTTTACGTCGTCTAAACTCGGCCAAAGTATGAACTATTATATATTGCTGGAAAGCCCTGGATCTCTACTTTCCAACGCAATTAGAAGCGCTCCATTTTGAGTCTTGTAGCTCCAGAAAATCCACTTTGAGTGCAGGGAGGTCAGAATCCAACAGCATCAGCGGTCCTTCTTCAACCTCTGAATCTGATTTTTGCTCAAGTCCCTCAATTTCAACCAGAAAATCCCTGAAATCACAGAAAAACACACAAACTCATAGTAAAGTCAGAAATGTGAATTTAACATAAAAACTAATGAAAACATCCCTAAAAGTAACTAGATTCTACTAAAAACATACTAAAAACAATGCCAAAAAGCGTATAAATTATCCGCTCATCAATGATCTTCTGGAGGGTGCTTCATAACTCCATTCAGATTGAAGCTTACCACTCGGCCGTCTATTTCAAAAGAGTATGTTCCTGAAAAAGCATCCAATTTGAACTTTGAGGTCTTTAGGAATGGTCTTCCGAGTAGGATTGACGATGGCTTCTCTGAGTCATTTTGGGGCATCTCCAGGATATAAAAATCAATGAGAAATGTGAGCCCCTTAATGCCCACTAATACATCTTCAGCAACTCCAGCCACTGTGATAATGCTTTTATCTGCTAACACAAAATGAACTGCCGACCTTTTTAAGGGAGGGAGCCTCAAAATATCATATGTAGACAAAGGCATTATACTCACACATGCTCCTAAATCACACATGCAGTCAGAAAATACTACGCCACCAATAGTACAATTAACCATACATGGACCTGGATCACTACACTTTTTAGGTATACCTCCCATTGAAGCAGATATAGAACTACCTAAAGGAATAGTTTCTAATTCATGAATTTTGTCTTTATGTATACATAAATCTTTTAGAAACTTTGTGTATTTAGGTACTTGTTGAATAACATCAAAAAGGGGAACAGTTACCTCAACCTTTTTGAATATTTCTACCATTTTGGGATCAGGTTCCAACTGCTTCTTGGGCTTCCTTGAAAGTTGTGGAAAGGGAATAAGGATGGCATTTTCTACAGTGTCTGCGCCCTTTGGTGCTTCTTCCTGTGATTGAGCTTCTTCTTCTTCAGCTTTGTTCTCTATGTCCTCTTCCTCCTCAATATCTTCTATTTCCACTACCTCTTCAGCTGAGGTGTGTTCTGGTGGGCTTGGCTCCTCCTGATTCCTCTCTTGCAATGTGGTTCCGGACCTTAGGGTAATGGTATTGATGCCACCCTTTGGATTGGGTAAGGGTTGAGAAGGACTTCTACTGGAGCTTGCCTGTTGAGTGTTTGAAGTATTGGGTGGTGCCAGCTGAGAGATGAGAGCTTGTATAGCGGATGCTAGGGCATTAAATGAACTTTCCATGTTCCTTTGTCCTTGTGCAATGGATTGAAGAGTATCGTCACTCGGAGAGGAATTAGGTTGAGTGATCTGCGAAACTTGTTGTTGGTTGTGTTGTGGTCCTTGGGACTGCCTCAGGTGAGGTGCTTTGTAAGGCTGGTTCTGGTTCTGTTGCCTGTTGTTGTTATTCTTCCACCTCTGATATCCTTGATTGTCTCTGCCTCCTCTGTTATTGTTGTCCCTCCAATTCTGGTTAGAGTTATCTCTCCAATTCTGGTTAGAGTTATCCTGCCATCCATGGTTGTAACTGCCACCTTGATTGTACCCTTGGTTGGGGTGGTCATAGAAGTTTTGAGTGGCTGCTACAGTGTTGTCTTCCTGCTGGAGCTGCGGACATTCATCAGTATAATGGCTGTAATCGGCACAGATCCCACACACTCTCTGTGGGACTAACTGTTGGCTTTGCTGTGCTTGTTGTTGACTCAACTGCATCTGCTTCAGTAAGTTGATCATTTCACATATACTCTGAGCCAGAGCAGTAGTTTCTTTGCTAGAAGATACATCTGCAATAGCCTTTGAGTGGATTTATTTCTGCCTGTGATTCCTTGTAGACTTAGCCAAGTCGCTGATCAATTGCCATGCCTCATCAGTGGTCTTGTACTTTTTCATAGACCCATTGCTAGCACTTTCCAATTTGGTCTTTTTTGGGGCCTCATGCCCTGTGTGACATAGCCGAGCAACACTATCTTGTCAATCATATGATGGGGGCATGCTTCTAAAAGGTTGTTGAAGCGCTCCCAGTATTCATAGAGAGTCTCAGATTCATCCTGAACAATCATGGAAATGTCTTTCCTCAGTTTATCAGTAACTTCAGCTGGGAAGAATTTTTCTAAAAATTCTCTTCTAAGCATATCCTAGTCAGAAACGGTTGCTGCGGGTTAAGTGTAGTACCACTCTCTTGCTTTTCCCTCAACAGAGAACGAGAAAGCTTTCAACAGAATAGAAGTTTCATCTGCACCATCGCGCCTGACAGTAGAACAGGCTGCTTGGAAATCCCTCAGGTGCTTGATAGGGTCTTGAGCAGGTAAGCCATGAAACTTAGGCATCAAGTTGAGCAGTGCAGTCTTTATTTCAAAGTCTGTAGCCACTGTTGGGTGATGCGCTTGAAACGGTTGCATTGTAAAATCAGGGGCTCCAGCCTCCTGGATAGTAATTCTCCTAGGTGCTGCCATGTCACCTACACGTAAATCAACCGAATCAGCAGAAAGGGAGCTTGTTTCTTCCTCAAGTGACGTTTCAGATTCGCCCTCAGAGAGGACTAACCGACGCCAAGCTTGCCTTATTCGTGAGATAGTTCTTTCAATCTCAGGATCAAATATTGGCAAGCTTGGATCAGGAAGTGAACGTGTCATTTAACGAAAGAAACATGTAGCTCATAGTAGCAAAAATAAAATGAAATGCAAATAAATAAATTCTAATCAATACCTTAGCACTCTATTGCAACTCCCCGGCAATGGCGCCAAAAATTGATGTCGCGGAAATTGGCGAGTTAAGAAAATTTATTTATAAGAGATACGTTGCAAGTACAGTTCTTAACCAACTGAAAATCCACTTATCAATTTATAAGGGTTGTCACAAAATTAAAATTAAAATCAAAATACTGGGAATATGAATTCCAGGTCGTCTCCAAACGAGTTGCAGAAAGATGTGCTATTTTATCAATCAGATGTTTTCAAAAGTGGTTTGAGTTAATAAACAGGAATTTAAATTAGAGAATTTATGTAATTTTAAATAAAAGCCTTGACTTGGAGTAAATTAGTTGGAAGCCCTATTCTTGTTGGAGTACTCTCAAGATTAATTGATAATTGAAAGTTGCTCTGCTTAGTTACCCTTTACTAGGTAGAGGGAAGTCAAGCAAGTTGGAAAGCTATTTCTAATCACAAGTCCTAATCCTCTCCCTTGAGAAGGACTAGTGTCAATGATTAGAGGGCGATCCAACAATAAACCTAATTACAATTTTTCTCTTGAGTAACCCAACTCAAGGTTTCCTTTCAGTCATCTCCCAATCAAGTTATGGAACTACTCGCTCATTATGAATGTAAATTTCACAAAATAGGGAAGAGAAATACTGAAAGACGTAATAAATAATAATCAAAAGGATCAATTGAAATGAAAATAATTCTTGTATAATTAAATTCTAGAAATAATCCAAGAGTAACTCTGAGCAAATAAGAAACATGAAAGAGTAAGTGACAAGTAAGGAAACAAACTAGAATGACGAAGTCTTGACGGAGGTAATAACTCTTCTCAATGTTCCAATCCTAAAAGCAATAAAATCAAATCCTCAGAACTATGAATGTCTAGAGAGAAAACCTAAAGGAGTGGTAAAATCAGATCTAAAAACTAAAACTAGATGGAATGAATGTTGGGGTCAAAACAAGGCCCAAAATCACCCCCAGCGAATTCTGCAGATTCTGCAGATCGCGCAAATCACGCGATCGCATCATTCAGGCGTTCGCGTCATCCAGCGTTTAGCCTTGCCACGCGTGCGCGTCGTCCACGCCTTCGCGTCACTGGTGCAGTTTCCAATCCGCGCGGTCGCATGAGCCATGCATCCGCATCACTGCAATTTCCTCTATATCGCGCGGTCACGTGAGCCATGCGCCCGCGTCACTTCTCGCTTGTCATCTCCTTAATTTCTTGTGTTCCTTCCATTTTTGCAAGCTTCCTTTCCAATCTCCAAGTTATTCATGCCCTATAGAGCCTGAAATACTTAACACACAGATCACGGCATCGAATGGAATAAAGGAGAATTAAAATACAAAATTAAAAGTCTCTAGGAAGCAAGTTTTCAACCTTAAAGAATTTTTTGGAAGGAATTATAAATGCATGCTTATTTAATGAATAAGTGGGTAAAGATTTGATAAAACCACACAATTAAACACAATATAAACCATAAAATAATGGTTTATCACAACTCATTGGCCTCTTGGCAATCATGATTGATTGAACCCCAATCCCTTGGTGATTCAATCTCTCAGTTCTTGATCAATAGCCAATTCCTTGGTCTAATTGCTCATAAAGAGAGATATGCTTGGTCCCTGATTATACCACACATTATCATAGGTCCAAGTAGAGGGAGGATTATATGTCACCATATCCAAACACCAAAACCCAAATCCTACTCAAGTGTGAGAAGGGATTTCTAGCATGGTTTCATGTTTCCTTTTCCAAGTTTCCCATGAAACCCATTTTGCATTCAATCTCTTTCCAAATATGATTGAACAATAACATTAAAACGAAATTCCTTCTAGTAAATCAAAGAAAAGATGAAGAGAAGAAGAAATTAACTATCATTAATCCATCAAGTACAACAGAGCTCCCTCTCTCAATGAGAGGGAATTTAGCTACTCAAAGTGTAACAATCCTGATTTTCGAGTATGCGAGATCTTTTCTGAAGGCACGGAATCCTCCGGAAGATCAGTAAGGGGAGAACCTCTGATATATCATCAAGTATCTCAATCCTCATTGTCATTATGTTATCTTTAAGCTAGAACCTTTTCCGAGGTAAGCTCGATAACACAATCACGAAGAACCTAGTTTTTGAACCGTATCGGTTAGGAGTTTTGATTCTGTTTTTCGTAAATAGTCTCAGTTTAATGAACTGAACTCAATTCATGAGAGAAGAGAGATAATAGGGTAATATTATCATTATATTAGCATTAGAATCTTCTTGAATAATATTATAAGGTTACCTAGTTAGTTTTAGTTAAAAACAGAAAATCAGTTTAACCGGGTTCACAGTTTACTGGTGCAGCTTAGCACCAGCACTCTCTGATGACTTTAGCAATGCTAAGGCCTCATTATACATGTCTTATTCTCATAATAAATATGTTACTAGTGTCATTTATGCTAGTAGCTCAGAAAATAATTTTTAGAGATGTTTTTACAAGTGTTCCGATACATCTAGTTTTAGTAGTTATACACCTGAGATATTTTAATATTATTTTAATCCGCCTCCAAGCAAACCAATCACAACTCACCCTACACCCCCCAAAACCCCCGAGGCTGGCTCATTTTCACTTTGTGGCCGAAAATAGGAAGAGAGAAAAAGAGAGAAAAGTTCTTAGTTCCAAATCTTCAAAGTTTGATTTCTGCTGAACCCAAACTCAAATCAAATCTCCGATTTCACCAAAATGATCCTCTCTTCTTTCTCTACATTATAACCATATAACTTATCAAGGCTGGAAATAACGTTAGATGGCTGTCCCTTTCCCATTTGAATTCAGTTTTCAAGGAAACATGCTTAAACATGTGTTTTCTTGATGTTCTACCTTAGGAATTATGCTTAACTTGACTTGAGGGCCAAGAAACATGAATTTCCCGCAAGTCTAAGGTTGGAAATCACTTCCTAACATGCTTAGTGAGATTTGGTTAGTTGAGGGTTTTTGGATTTAAAGTTGTTCTTGATGTGATTTAGGAGGAAAAAGTGCTTAAGGACCACCTGAAAGTCTAACTGAATTAGGAGCAGCAAAACCAGGTAGGGTTTGATGAATTTAATATTGATTGATTGTGTTTGAGTTGTGTAATTATGATATGGTTTGGCTGTGCTTGAAATTGATTGTTTATATGAGTGATTCTTGTTGAAAACTTGGTGAAATTTTGATGAAATTTGATGAAATTCAAGCTTTAAAGTTCATGTTCTTGGAGCTGCTGGAAAAACAAAACCCTGGGCTTAAATTGAAGTTCAATTTGTGTTGAAATCATGTAGAAAATATGGGGTTTTAGTGGCTGCTAATTTATTATGAATTATAGTAAAAATCGGTTGCTGAAAAGACTGAAAAACGGGTAAAAACAGAGAAAGAATCTGAAGAATTTATGAAGAACATGAAGAACACTTTGAGTGTGATGAAGAACATTGAAGAACACATTTTAGATCTTAGAAAGGTCAAGGAAGTAAAATTTTTTGTGTTTAAGGGGTTATTTGGTAATTTCTGAAAGTTAGGGTGGTTAAAGTAGAAATATTAAAAGTTATCGGGGTAAAATGTTAATTTTAAAGGTTAAAAGGGAATGGCAAGGTAATTTCGAAAATTAATGATAAAATAATAAATAATAATAAAATATTAAATAATAATATTTAATTAAAAATAATATTATAATAAAAATAATAAAATAATACGAAAAAGGCAATTTTCTGTAAAAGCTTTAGAAAGACAACTTTAAGCGCAGAATCTCATAATTACCTTCATAAAACACTTAGGGAGTGGTAAGAACATATTAGTGAGACAAAGATAAATAAAAGATAAAAATCGAAGAAAAAGTCTGTAAAGTTTTAATGACAGAAAAACAGACAGAGACTAGCGAACAAACTAGGGCAACATAGTTAGTCCTTGAGTTGCGACTAGGATTAGGTATTATATGAAAAGTTAAACTATTTCAGTATAGACTTAATGAACCTATACTTGGGACAGGCTAACTTTTCATACCGAAATTTACATAAGCTTTAAGTACACATGTTAAACAGAGAAGTTAGAGCAGAGTAAAGAGATTAAGAGCAGAGGACTTATTGAAAAGTTAATTGTTGCTTGAGGCAACCCAAGAAATATTGTTTGCTTATTCGTTGCTTGAGGCAACCCAAGAGATATTGTTTTCTTATTCATTGCTTGAGGCAATCCAAGAGATAATGTTTATTATCTGTTGCTTAAAGCAACCCAAGAGCTTCTGTAGGGAAACTAGGATACCTACAGCAATTTTCCGTTCCCAAGAGTATATTTCCTGCGAGTAGAAAGCAGAGGCTGTCTCAATAGAGCTGCTAATAATTATATGCGCATTTATTTGAACGAAAGATCATATCTGGGAAATCGTGAACTCGTGACCGGATAAATGTCGGGAATGCAGGTGCTAACCGACACATGAGCTCATGGCCTATACTAGGACTAGACATGCATCATTCTTGTCTGCGCATTATTCTCTGTTGCATTCCTACTTGTGTGTGATCTATTTCTTTATGTTTGTTTGCTTGAGTGCTATGTATGTGCTTTATCTTCTTGTATTCTTCTACTTGTGTTCTGTTCTTTGTTCTTCTATCTATTTTTAACTTCTATTTACTACTTTACTGTATTCTATTATCCATTTACTAATCGAAATCGAATAAATGAATGTAACTAACAACCCCGACCCTACTAAGAACTCTCCAGTTCTTACCCCTTCTCTCCCTTCCTCCCCCTCAGATAGAGACGGGCGTGATCTTCTATGAGTTCGAGGACCCTTACGTCTACGAGGATCTGGTACATCACAGTTACTTTATTATGGGTTTAGAGCCTCGTATTAGACGATATGTGTTACCTAATCAAGCTTTTCAACATGCTCTGTCTAGCCCGCATTTTGACCCCGATGCTCCTTATGACTTTCCCTTATCCTGGTTACATCCTGACGGACCTGGACATCCTTTTCCTGATGATCCCGGACACCCCATACCAGCTCAACCTTTGAATGAGGTGGTACCTGAGCCTATCATTCCTGATGAGCCTGAGTTAGCTGGTGACTACGTACCTGTGATTCCACCAGAGTGGGACTTTCCCCCTGAGCCGATCCCCGACTTTCCACTGCCTGATGAGCTGGCACTACCCGACGGTGGGGTAGCTCCTATATACACGAACGGACCTGTGCTCGCGAATGCTTTTGTACATAGTGATAGCAGTGTTTATGGTGGATCTAAGGGTATAGTTGTAGCTGCGAATGATGAGGAGGAGGAGGATCCTGAGATAGAGATAGAGCAAGATGAGGAGATGGACGAGCCTCATGGCGATTCTCCGAACGGCCACGTGTAGAGAGAGTTTGACAGTAGAAGGGACATTCTTTTGATGACGCTCTAGTCTGACATTATCTGATAGTGTCTCTCACTTGTGCTAGTACACCCGAGAGCTAGGAGCTATGTAGTGGTTAGGATAGCCTGGGTGTCAGTTTAGTGGCTTTTTATATGGGCCAGGCCCTGGGAGTGTCATGTATATACTAGCTACGTAGGATGACGTGGATGTAAACTGACTTGATCTTTTGTGAACGCTACATGTTTGTTATAGTATACATGATGTGTAATATTAGCTGTGTTCTATGTTTCTTTATACCTCCTTTTTACTTCTCTCAATGTATGTTTGTTTATTTTACCTTAGCACCGCAACGAATAAAAAAAATTTACTCGTAAAATTGGCAACGTTCTAACAAGGAACAGGCTCATATATTAAGTAATAGTTAATAATTAGGAAGAACAAGTTGGTAACACTTAGCTTCTTGTATGACCATGGCATATTGGAAGTTGGGTCGTTACACATAGCTCAGAAAAAAGTACAAGAGATGGAAGAGATGATGTGAAAAGTAAATCTAACTATACTTTAACAAAACTCTACTCCACAACCCAACTCGCTAACTCCTTTCTCAGTACTTTTAGGGGTTATTTATACTACTCCTAGCACTAGAATAAAGAAAATACAAAAGAGAAAAGAAAAGTACAATTTGGAGGGAAAAGAAAACTCAATAAACGTGACCTTCCAGCTGGCGTGTGACAGGCGTTTGAGTGGCGTGCCACGCCCAGCTTCTAATTTGGCTTGGCACGCCATGCCAAGCTCTTCAAGTGGCACGCCCCATGTGTTAATGTCCCTGGCGTGCCACGCCTTCGAGCCCAAGTGGCACACCTAGGGTCTTCTTAAGTGTTGGTGTTGGCCTGGCGTGCCACGCTTTTGAGCCCAAGTGGCACGCCCAAGCCTTTTCCCTCTTCTTCTCCTTTCTGGAAAGTTGAACTGGCGTGGCACGCCCAGGGTCTGGCATGCCATGCCCATTATGTGTGCTTGGTTATTCTCTCTGATCAATTGAACTAGCGTGGCACACCGAGGGTCTGGCGTGCCACGCCCCACATTCTTTCTTAGTCCAGTAGCTGGCATGCCACGCCTGGTCCTTCAAGTGGTATGCCTAGGTGAGAATTTAGAGCTGGCGTGCCACGTCTTTGACACCAAGTGGCACACCCAGCCTTTGCTTTGGCCTTCTTCAACATTGGCGTGCCACGCCTGGATGCTCAAGTGGCATGCCCAAGTGAGAATTGAGAGCTGGCGTGCCACACCTTCGACACCAAGTGACACGCCCAGCTTTGCTTTGGTCTTCTTGAGTGCTGGCGTGCCACGCCTGGATCTTCATGTGGCACACCCAAGTGATGATTTGAAGCTGGCATGCCATGCCTTCGATACCAAGTGGCACGTCCAGCCTTTTGGGCCTTCAACACCTTCTCTGGAAACTTGTACTGGCGTGCCACACCTTGATGCTCAAGTGGCACGCCCACTCTATTGTGGCTCCTCTAAGCTTGGTGTGCCACGCCTGGATCTTCAAGTGGCACGCCCAAGTGATGAATTAAAGCTGGCGTGCCACGCCTTCAATACCAAGTGGCACGCCCAAGTGATTGTCTCCTCTGGATTGATGAACTGACGTGCCACGCCCCATGGTTCAAGTGGCACGCCCATATTGTGTAATGGACTTGGCATGCCACGCCCAGCTTGGCATGCCACGCCCCTCTCTTGGCCTTCATCATTGCTTTCTGGAAACTTACACTGGCGTGCCACGGCCAGCTCTTGGCGTGCCACGCCCATGTAAAATGTTCAATCATTCTTCTCTGGGAATCATAACTGGCGTGCCACGCCCATATAGATGACTTGAGGATCCTTTCTGGAATTCAATACTGGCGTGCCACGCCCATACATTTTTGTGGCATTTGTTCCAATTGGCACGCTAGTTTCACACGCCCAGCTTGTTTTGTTGTTTTCTTCCCTTTTTGTTGCTCTTTTCTACCTGAAATTTAGCACAAACCCATTTCAAAGCAATGTACCATAATATTCATCAATAAATTCATAAATTGCAATGATTAAATGAGATTATGCTCTTTTATGTTCCTTTTTAGGCAGGAAAAAAGGGTAAATGATGCAAGTCATCATAACACCAAACTTAAGCTTTGCTTGTCCCAAGCAAATCAATGTGAGTAGTTCTTGGATAAATTGAGACTTGACCTTGAATGGATGTAAGTATGACTAGGGATAGGGCTAAGTGTTTAACACATGCATGAATATTTTTGTTTCATTGTCATAAAGAACTCCTAGATCCTTGAAGTTTCTTCCAAGTATATGCCTCAGAGTCTTTTTTATTGATTGTCACCTTGAAGTAGCAAGAGTTATTCCATTCTCTTTTGTTTGTTCTTTCCCTTTAAATTTTTCTTTTTCATTGACCACGACTCTAGGTATTTTGTCTCAAGACAACCCTTTAGTTAGGATTTCAATTAGCACTCCCAAACCAGTTGTCTTTAGGGTACTAGGTGTTGAAACACCCCTAAGCATTTACTTGCCCAGGTCTCTTTTCTTGACACATCTTCACCACAAGCATCTACTAGGATTTCCAAATCTTATTGAGCTATTTAGTGTTTCTTTACATCGTAGTAGTTGATGCTCAGAGCCTTGGGTCTTTATTGCTTACTACTTCTTAGTTCTATAGATATTTAAGGAACACCTCTTAGCCTCTACTTGTCATACCTTCCAAGCCTAGTTGCTTTTCGTGACTCATTTTCTTTTTAGTTCATTCAAGGTTCTACACTTAGTTCCTTATCTCTTAGTTTTTGAACAGTCCCACTTGGTCTTAGTCTCTTTTACTCTTATTTTTGTAACACTCACAATGACTTTTATGGAAATAAACTATTCTTTTATAGATGTTGATAAAACTTGAACTAATATTGCATTTACCTTCTTGTAATTCAAGGGACTCAGAAAAGACTTAAGGACATAATAAAACTAAGCATTAGACATAAACTATCCTAACATTGCTATTTATTATTGAATAGAAATTAAAACATAAAGAAAACCAAACAGAAATTTAGAAATTTGAGAGTGTCAACCATGGGACTTAACAACCTTGAGCAGCTTTAATTCATTAGCCCTTTTCCTTTGTCTTTCTTTTTGGAGGGGGAGGATTCATCGTCATCCTTTTTGGAAGATCCCTCTTGTGCCTTTTTGTCCTTGGGCTTCCAAAATCCTAGCCTTCTCATGTAGGATTTCACATTTTCTTTGTGCTGGTATGTGATTTCTTTCTGCCTTGCACTGAGTTCCTCCATCTTCTGCAAATAGGTAGGATAATTGGGATTTATGTTGGCTACTGTATTGCACAAGTAGCTCAATTTTGTTTGTGCGTAGTAGTCATATTCTCCTCTTGCTATGGTTCTTGCTTTATAAAGATGCCTAAACTCAGTAAGGCTCCCTAGTTGACGTTGTTGTTGTTCCATAATGATTCCTAGGTTGCCTTGCATCTCTCCCCAATTGATCTGGTCTTGCTGCTCCTTCACATGCTCCATACTCCCTTGGAGTTGTTGTATGTTCTCATTCACTTGGTCCCATTATTTTTGTTGATCCTTGAGTTGGTTAACATCCTCTCTCAGATGATGTATGTGTCCTCTCATTTGGTGTATGTCTCCTTGCAATTGCTCCTAGTTGAAGTGCTAAGTAGTGTGGTATTCTTGGTATGGTGGTGGTTGGAGTGCTAAGTAGTGTGGTTGCTCTTCAGCCCCTTCTTCTTGTTGTGGTTGCCCTTGTGGCACATGAGCATGAGCTCTATGCTCCCTTCTTCTCTCAAGTGGGTTGACAGCCACCACTTTGGCCATCTTCTTGGTAGTTATGGGCTTATCTTGATCTACCAGCACCTCAATAATAATCTTCTCAACCCCTGCTTCATATCACAGCCTTTGAATGATGCTGGAGAATGCCAGTCTTGTGCTATTCTTAGTGCTTTTCAGCACCCTGTTGATGTTGTTGGCAATCATCTCCCCAACATTTATATTTTCCCCTTTCATGATGCTGTATATGAGCACAGTCCTCTCCACTGTCACCTCACAAGTGTTGGATGTTGGGTTGGGAGATCTCCTCATAAAATCTAGCCACCCTCTAGCTTGGGACTCAAATCCCTTCTTCTCAGCCGGTTGCATCTCCCATCTTTGTCATTTATCCATTGCACATTCAGCACACAAATCTCATTGAGGATTTCATCAAATCCTGGGTCTTGTTGCTTAATCCTCTCTTCATAGCTCTGGGTGGAGTTTGTCTGCCTCACCATTAACATCCTGTCTATGTTGGAGGGGTTGTAGTCGATGACTTTCCCTCTCACACAGCTAAGATAGCCATAGGGTTGCCCTGGCTGAGGCACAGCATTGGCATAAAACTCTCTAACGAAGCTTTCCACCACTCTCCTTGGTGGGTTGCACAAGAGTTCCCACCCTCTGTTGTTGATTTCCCTGTTGATCTCAGGGTGTTCATTCCTCCCTAGTTGGAAGCCAACTTCTGGAATGATTTGCCTCTCACTCACCCAACCATAAAATTAGTTTTGGTTGAATGATGAGAGGAACTTGTAGTCATTGTGGCTTGAGGACTCCGAAGTTGGTTCCTTGGTCTTTCTCTTCTTTGACGATGAGGCTCTTGGTGGTGCCATTTGGGATGAGGAAAGGGTGTTTGAAGGGTTAAAGAAAGTTCAAGAAAGTTGCAAGAGAGTAAGCAAAACATAGTTTTGCTCCAACACCAAACTTAGGACTTGATTGTCCCAATCAAAAAAAGGAAAAGAAAGGTAAAGAAAAAGGGGAGGGGGGAAGTGTGGAGTTTCTTTCGTGTATGAGGTTTGGGTTCAAAGTGTGAAGGGAGGTGGGAAAGTGAGGGGCTTTTATAGAGGTAGAAAGTGTAGTCAGGAGGGTAGAAAGTGAAGGCAATTCAATGTTTTCCCACTAGGGGAGTGGCGACTAGCCTGGGAAGAGGCACCAATCCTTATCCCTTTTGGCTTCTTGCATGTGTTTAGTTCCAAAGTGCAAGTACACTTTGAATTCTTGCTTTACGAGATATCAATCATGTGGGCCCCATTCTCTCTCCTGAAAATAAAAACTGAAACCCCATCAGTAATGACAAAAGAATCCTTCACATTCTTTATAGTGTGTGCCAATGAAATTGCAACTGATGAGTGTCCCTTGGGACACCAAACTTAATCCCATTGCATCTAATAAATTGGTTTCATCATTTGGTTTTTAATGTGTTTATAGGGGTGAATAAATTTTAATCTTTTCACATTCCTTTACTTCTAACCCCTTCCAAACAGATTAAAACCAACCTTTATGCACCCTCCAATTTATTAAATGCTTTCAATCTTGAATGGTATTGGGCTTGCTTAAGTGATCTTCGTATGGTGGTGGCCATACCAAACTTAATATCTAGGCTTACTTTCAAATTTAATTTATTCAAAAGGTTGTAAGCCTAGATTAAGTGGGTTAGTGGCCACACCAAACTTAGCTTTTTAGATAGTTCTCAGCCCAATTACTCATCATCAGTAAATATATCTGTTTCGAGGGTTACCTGAAACTGTAGGTCGATCTCGGATGAGATCTTCTATACTGGTCGGAGGTGACATGTCTGGCTGGTTGGACTGGCTGCGCTGCTGATCCTTTGTCACCGGAGGGTGGTGGTACCTGCAAGGGACTCCGATGCATAAGTTAGAAAGGGTATTAAGCAGGTTTTTTGTAGAATCAGAGTATGAGTTATACCTGGGTGCTCCAGTGTATTTATAATGGTGTGGAGTGACCTTTTTTAGATAAGATATGTTAGTTATCTTATCTTATCTTATCTTTGGGTGGGTCAACTTATCTTCAAGGGAACTGCCCTTCTCTTTGTAGGCTTGGGCTGCCTTTGGATTTGGGTCGTGTTCCTCGATTTTGGGCCCTTTTTGGGCTTTCCTATCGATTTGTCCGAGCTCTTTTGGAAGAAGTCAGATGGTTTGACCTAAAGAGGTCGGTCGCTTTGTCGCTAATCATCCTGGGTCGGACATCTCGACCTAGGTTATGATCAGTGCCCCTGCTCGAGCTTGTTCTTTCTTTTGAGGTCGAGTCTTGATTTTAGGACTTCGATCCTTTTCTGGTGAAAGCCGAACTCGAGCATCTGTCGATTTCCTCTTTATAAAGTCTTCTTTTGAATGTGGAACGTTTTTTCTTTATTCTTAAAAGCACGCGCTTTGTATTAGCGCTCTTGTCTTGGGAATGCGCGAGGGTTCAATACCTTTATTAATTGGTTTTTAATGCCCCGTTTCTCTAGCCTCTTTTTTTGAATTTTTCACTCAGGAAAACGGTTTCTCTTCTCTTGTTACCGTAACTTCCCTTTTCTTTCTCACTTTCTGTTTTCGCCTGAAGTTTGCAATTTTGCTTTTCTCCCTGTGACATTGTTTGGTGATTGTTAGTGCTTTTCCTTGCTGTGAAAGGGCTATTCCGGATTCCATCTCTCATCTTCAACTTTCTTTGAAGCTTTCTGCTTTTTCTAGGTTGGTTCTACTTTCAGTTTTTTTACTTTTTTTGTCGCTTTTTCTTTGGTTCTTTGGTGAAGCTTTGATTTTTCGTTTGCAAGCTTGAAAGTTTGAACCTTTTGGCGTCGTGATGTTCAATTTTTGTGGTGATGCATGTTTCTGGTTTTTTCTCCCGGTGCTTGAGGGTTTTTGGGTTTTTTCATGTTTTGTTGGCTTTCTATTTGATGTTGTAGCTTTCTGGGAAAATAGCTTCATTCATTTCTTTTTGAAGGAAAAAGGTTGCGTCTTTGACGTCCTCTGCTTGGCGCGTTTTGTTGTTTTTGGTTTTCTGATTGAACTGCTACTTTGCTGCTCCTTTGATGACTTTGTTTTGACTTTCCTTTCTTCTCGGGATGTTGCCTTTTGAAAAAGGGCTTTTCTTTGCTGAGAGTTTTGTTGGGATGTTAGTCTTGTGGGTTTTCCTGAATTCTTATTCCGTGACTGCCTCCAAAGGATGCCCCTGGATCTTCGGTGTGGGTCCTGGGGTTTCCTTTTGTTGTTTGTGCTGTCCTAAATCATGCTGGCCGAGTTGTTTTGATTTTGTCCTTAGATGCTTTCTAGTAATCCATCTTCTTTTCTTGTTTGTAGGACTAGTTGGCCATGTCTTCTCGCAAAAATATTGTAGAGACGTCTTCTAAGATTCCTCAGGGGATGTCCGATTGGTTGGCCTTCCTTATTTTAATGTGTGTTTCTGTGGTGAATGCTGAGTTTTTTGTGGAGCTTAGGAAACATCACCGCCTCTATAAGAGTAGAGATCAGGAAAGGAATTATGAATTGGTAGCACCTGATTCCGAGGAGAGGGTTTGCTTCCCTGCTCTGACCCGGAGGGAGCGCCCTTTCTTTTATGCTTACGACTATTTTTTCAGTCAGTTGGACATCACTTTTCCCTTCACTTCTTTTGAGACCGATTTGTTGTGGTCGTGTAATATAGCTCTGTCCCAGCTCCATCCGAACTCCTGGGGCTTTATCAAGGTTTTTCAGCTTCTTTGCCAAGAGTTGGACGTTACTCCTTATCAAACTCTTTTCCTTTATTTGTTTGTTTTAACTAAGCCCGGGATTTCTTCAAAAAAGAAAGCCTCATGGGTTTCTTTTAGATTTGCACAAGGGCATAAGGTTTTCGCCATGTATGACGAGTCCTTTAGGGACTTCAAGAATTATTTTTTCAATGTCCGAGCAGTTGAGGGAGCTCGGCCCTTTTTTTTGGAAGCGAATGATGAGCCAGCCTTCCCCTTGTGTTGGCAGCAGAATGTAGTGGTATCTCGTTATACGTGGATGATGCTCGACGAAATTGAGCAGGCTTTTGTAACTGTTTTGGAGGACATTTGGGGGGAACCTCCTCATCTGGAAACTAAAAAATCTTTGGGGGACCCATCCCTTGTCCGAACTGCATTGGGTATTTACTTGATATATTTTGTTTCTTATTTTTTCTTTACTTTCTTCTTCTTTTTCTGGTTTGTAAAACTGTTGATTTTTATTTTTCAGAGATGGCCAAGAGTAATGACTTGATGAAGGATTTCAAGAAGGCGATAAAGGCTATTACAGCTCATAACATCTCGACCAGGGCGGATGGGGAAGGGTCTTCTCAGGTTCTGCCGAAGCCATCTGTGCCGAGCTCGCCTGGATCGAGGAGAATGATCCCTACTCCTCGAGTCTGTATGGTTGATCCTCCGCAGTCTTCTACTGCTGTTTCTTCCCCCCCAGCCGTTTCTCCTTCCAAAAGACCTCGGACTGTTGAACCCTTCAATCTGGATGTGCCTGATTTTTATGCTATTGGGTTTGTCCACCAGCAGATCGGTCCTTATGGTGCCCTCTCTATAGATGATGTTTCTCTCCTTCGCCATTTAGATTTTATAACTCGGAGTAGCATCAAGATGGCACATATGGGAGCTGCCCTGTACCGAACTACCCAAGATTTCCCCCTTCATGCTACCAAAGCCTTTTTAGAGGAGGCTAAGAAGGAGTTCGACCTGATGAAGGGTTTGAAGGAGGAGCTTGAAGTGAAAGTGACAAAGCTGGGGAAGGAGTTGGAGGGTGAAAAGGCTAGTTCTGTTGCCTTGGCGGCTTCTGTGAAGTTGGCTGAAGACACGGCATTGAGGCACAAGGAAAGCTATATCACGACCTAAAGGGAAGTGATGCGTCTCAGGGAGGAGTTGGAATCTGCTCGGGCTAATTATGCCGAGCTCCAGGGTCACCTTGTAGGCAGCGTAAATGCTGCTTATGAGAACTTGAAGGAGCTGGTTCGGGTTCTTGCCCCCGAGCTTGACCTTACTCTCTTCAGCCTGGACAACGTTGTAAAGGACGGCAAGATTGTCCCTGACGACCCTGATGATGATGATGTTGAACCCTCTTCTGTGCCTGCCGCCAAAGCTTCTGTTCTGCCGACTTCTTCAGTTCCTTCATCTGAGGTTGGTCATCCCGAATCAGATCCTGATTGTCAAATCTTGGATCGGGATGATGGGATAGTGGATGCGGTGCCTCTTCAGACTCGCCCTCCTTCACCCCGTGTTGATGCTGCTGAGAAGCCTTCTGATCTTAAATAATTTTTCTAAATGTTTGTGTAGATAGCCCAACTTGTGGGCTTTTGAACCCTTTATTTTGTAGATAGTGGGTGCTAACTTTTGATACTTTCTTAGTTGCTTGTTTAGCAACTTAATTTTGAAAAACAAAATGGTTTCCAAGCTTTTGGGGCTGATTTTGGTAATCTCTTGAGCTTGTTATTATTATAACTTTATGTTTTTCATAACATGTCTATTTTCATCTGTCTCGGTACCTTTTTAGGTTTTTTGAAAGTGTTGGAGCCTTCTTGCTCGACCTCTTTAGCTTGCCTTTGTATTTTATACTTGTGGCTTGATTCTTCTGAGGTTGTGGATGTTTGGGTTCACCCTGTATGTCGGCTTCCTCATTTTGGCCTAAAGTTATTTCTAGTAATCCGTTTTGTTTGGACCTTGTTCAGGTCTCTTTCAGGGATTAATTTATAACTTTATGTTTTGGGCCGACTTTATCACATTGGGCCCTTTCCGAGCTATTTTAGTAATCCTCTTTCTTGGACCATGTTCAGGTCTCTTTCAGGGATTACTTTTATAACTTTATGTTTTGGGCCGACTTCATCATGTCGGGCCCTTTCTAAGTTATTTTAGTAATCCTCTTTCTTGGACCTTGTTCAGGTCTCTTTCAGGGATTACTTTTATAACTTTATGTTTTGGGCCGACTTCATCATGTCGGGCCCTTTCTAAGTTATTTTAGTAATCCTCTTTCTTGGACCTTGTTCAGGTCTCTTTCAGGGATTACTTTTATAACTTTATGTTTTGGGCCGACTTCATCATGTCGGGCCCTTTCTAAGTTATTTTAGTAATCCTCTTTCTTGGACCTTGTTCAGGTCTCTTTCAGGGATTACTTTTATAACTTTATGTTTTGGGCCGACTTCATCATGTCGGGCCCTTTCTAAGTTATTTTAGTAATCCTCTTTCTTGGACCTTGTTCAGGTCTCTTTCAGGGATTACTTTTATAACTTTATGTTTTGGGCCGACTTCATCATGTCGGGCCCTTTCTAAGTTATTTTAGTAATCCTCTTTCTTGGACCTTGTTCAGGTCTCTTTCAGGGATTACTTTTATAACTTTATGTTTTGGGCCGACTTCATCATGTCGGGCCCTTTCTAAGTTATTTTAGTAATCCTCTTTCTTGGACCTTGTTCAGGTCTCTTTCAGGGATTACTTTTATAACTTTATGTTTTGGGCCGACTTCATCATGTCGGGCCCTTTCTAAGTTATTTTAGTAATCCTCTTTCTTGGACCTTGTTCAGGTCTCTTTCAGGGATTACTTTTATAACTTTATGTTTTGGGCCGACTTCATCATGTCGGGCCCTTTCTAAGTTATTTTAGTAATCCTCTTTCTTGGACCTTGTTCAGGTCTCTTTCAGGGATTACTTTTATAACTTTATGTTTTGGGCCGACTTCATCATGTCGGGCCCTTTCTAAGTTATTTTAGTAATCCTCTTTCTTAGACCTTGTTCAGGTCTCTTACATGGATTACTTTTATAACTTTATGTTTTGGGCCGACTTCATCATGTCGGGCCCTTTTAAGTTATAGTAATTCTCTTTTATAGGGCTGGCCAGACCTCTTTCCAAGGATTTACTTTTTATAACTTTAGTCATTTTGTTCGACCGGTCTGACTTCTTTTCATTGGCCGGTCTTTAAGTTATTTTTTAGCAATCCATTTATTTAAGACCTCGTCAGGTCCTTTCTATGGATCACTTTCGATAACTTCTTGCATTATTCTATTTTCATCTTTGCCGATTTTGTAGAAATTAGGTTTAATCCCCGTTTGGTCGACCTTTGATGAATTTGGTTTTCATCTTTGCTGGTCTTTATCGTGATCGTACAGTGAATTTGATTTTCACTTTTTGCCGATCTGTAGCTTTATAATTGGGAGATGAATTTTTAGCTTTTCAGATTAATGCATCTTGAGAAATTGTAGAAAATCTAAAAAATTTTATTCAAGAGAAAATGCAGATATATTCATGTGGGAGTTTTATCCCTCTAAGTCGGGCAATTTGTAGATCTTGGCTTGGCACCTCATTAAAAAACCTTTTCAAGAAAAAGAGTGTGCTTTGTCCTAAGATCCTTTATCACCCCTAACTATAGTACCTTCTTAGGTTGCAGGCGTGCCATGACCTAGGAAGCTCTCATCCTTCGAGTTCGGACAGTCTGTAGTAGCCCTTTCCAAGTACTTTTATGACTCGGTAAGGTCCTTTCCAGTTTGCTGCCAGCTTTCCTTCTCCAGGTTGAGTTGTTCCGATATCATTTCGGATTAGGATGAGGTCATTCTCGGCAAAACATTGTGGCACTACCTTTTGATTGTATCTCGAAGCCATTCGACGTTTTAATGCCTCTTCCCTGATCTGAGCTCTTTCTTAGATTTCTGGAAATAGGTCGAGTTCTTCCCTTTGAAGTTGGGAGTTGGCTTCTTCATTACAGTGGATCACTCTAAGCAACCCTTCTTCAATCTCCACTGGGATCATTGCCTCCATTCCGTACGCTAATCGGAAGGGTGATTCCTTTGTGGTGGAATGTGGCGTTGTTTGATATGCCCATAGGACTTGTGGGAGCTCCTCAGCCCAGGCTCCCTTTGCGTCCTGTAATCTCCGTTTTAGCCCAGCCAATATGACTTTGTTGGCAGCTTCGGCTTGTCTATTGACCTGGGGATGTTCTACGGAAGTGAATTGGTGTTTTATGTTCAAGTCGGCCACTAATTTTCTGAAGCCTGCATCTGTGAATTGGGTGCTATTGTCTGTGGTAATGGAGTATGGAACCCTGAACCTTGTGACAATATTTCTATATAGGAACTTTCAACTTCTTTGAGCAGTGGCGTTAGCTAGAGGTTCTTCCTCGATCCATTTTGTGAAGTAGTCTACCCCTACTATGAGGAATTTGAGTTGTCCTGATCCCGGAGGGAAAGGTCCGAGAAGGTCAAGTCCCCATTTTGCGAATGGCCAGGGTGAGGTTACGCTGATGATCTCATCTGGCGGGGCGATGTGAAAGTTGGCATGTTTCTGATATAGTGGGCATGTCTTTACAATCTCTGTGGCTTCTTTTTGTAGAGTTGGCCAATAAAATCCGGCCCAAAGTATTTTTTTGGTAAGTGTCTGTGCTCCGAGATGATTGCCACAGATGCCACTGTATGCTTCTTCTAAAACTTCCTTTGTGTTGGAAGTCGGTACACATTTTAACAATGGTATTGAAATTTCTCTTTTGTACAGAGTATTGTTTATGATAGTGTAGTATTGTGCCTCCCTTTTCAACCTCTTTGCCTCCTTCTTATCTATGGGGAGTGTTTCTTTTTTGAGGTAGTTAATTATGGGGTCATCCATCCTTGATCTGTACTTGTTATGGCTAGGACCTTTTCTTCTTCCGAGATTGACGGGTTCTGGAGCATTTCTTGGATGAGGCTTTTATTGTTACGCTCTGGTTTGGTACTGGCTAGTTTTGAGAGTGCATCAGCTCGGGCATTCTGTTCTCGTGGTATGTGGCAGACCTCATATTCTCCAAGTTATCCGAGTTGTTCCCTGGTTTTGTCTAGGTTCTTTTTCATGGTGGGATCTTTGGCTTGGTAGCTCCCTGCTATTTGTGAAATGACTACTTGTGAATCGCTGAAGATGATAAGCTTTTGAGCTCCAACCTCCCTAGCCAGTTTCAAACCAGCTAGTAGCACCTCATATTCACCTTGGTTATTTGAGGCAGGAAACCCGAATTTAAGGGAAAGTTCGATTTGTGTTCCCTGGTTGCTTTCTATTATCACACCCGCGTCGCTTACAGTTTTACTTGAGGAACCATCCACATAGAGATTCCATTCTGTAGGGATTTTCGGGGTATCTGTAAATTCTGCAATGAAGTCGGCCAGGTATTGTGATTTGATGGCTGTCCGAGCTTCATATTGAAGGTCGAATTCAGATAACTCGACTGCCCATTGCAAGATTCTGCCTGCTAAGTCTGTTTTCTGCAAAATCCCTTTTATGGGTTGGTTGGTTCGAACCCTAATGGTGTGAGCTTGGAAGTATGGACGCAGTCGTCGAGATGTTAGTATGAGAGCGTAGGCGAATTTTTCTATTCTTTAGTAGTTCAGCTCGGATCCTTGTAATGCTTTGCTGATGAAATATACAGGTTGTTGCCCACTGTCGTTTTCTCGGACTAATGCTAAGGCTACTGCCTGATTTCCTACTACGAGGTATAATATAAGTGGTTCTCCTTCCCGTGGTCGAGATAGGATAGGTGGCTGTCCCAGGAATCTTTTGAAATCTTGGAATGCCTGCTCGCACTCCGTCGTCCATTCAAACTTCTTTCCCTTCCTTAGAGTAGCATAGAAGGGGAGAGTTCTTATTGCCGATCCTGCTAGAAATCTGGACAAGGCTGCCAATCTTCCATTGACCTGTTGTATCTCTTTGACGCAAGTCGGGCTCTTCATATCGAGTATGGCCTGGCATTTATCCGGATTTGCCTCGATTCCTCTTTGCGTGAGCATAAAACCCAAGAATTTGCCAGCTTCTACTGCAAAGGTGCATTTTGCAGGATTAAGTCACATGCCATGCCTTCTTATAGTGTCGAATACTTGGGTGAGGTCGGACAGTAACATTTCTTCACGTTGTGTCTTTATTAACATGTCGTCCACATAGACTTCCATGATTTTTCCGATATGATCCGAAAAGACCTTATTCATCAATCTCTGGTAAGTGTCCCCTGTGTTTTTAAGTCCAAAAGGCATGGCGATGTAGCAGTAGTTTGCTTTTGGGGTTAAGAATGAAATTTTTTCTTGGTCGGGTGGGTACATTGGGATTTGATTGTATCCCGAATATGCGTCCATAAATAAGAGGTATTTGTATCCGGAGGAGGCATCCACCAGAGCGTCGATACTTGGGAGTGGAGAAGGATCTTTTGGGCAGGCTCTGTTGAGATCAGTGTAGTCGGTGAACATCCGCCACTTTCCATTTGATTTTTTCACCAAGACGACGTTAGCTAGCCATAGTGGGTACTTGACTTCTCTTATGAATCCTGCCTCTAGTAGAGCTTGTACCTACTCTTCTACAGCTTGGGATCGTTCTGGTCTGAGCTTTCTACGTCTCTGTTGTACTGGCCGAGATCCTGGGTAGACCGGTAGCTTGTGGCACATTAACTCGGGGTCTATGCCTGGCATGTCTACAGCCTTCCATGCAAAGAGGTCGACATTATCTCGTAAGAACTGTATGAGTGATTCTTTTGTGTCTCTATTTAGGATTGAACCGATATTGGTTGTTTTGTGCGGGATATCTCCGATCTGGACTTTTTCTACTTTGCCTTCGGGTTGTGGGCGGAGTTCTTCCCGCCTCTGAACTCTACCGAGTTCGATGGTGTGAAATTCTTCTCCTCTGCCCCTGAGTTTTAGACTTCCATTATAGTAGCGGCGTGCCGTCTTTTGGTCTGCTTTTATTGTAGCTATCCCTTTTGTAGTTGGGAACTTCATGCATAGATGCGGGGTCGAGATTACAGCGCCGAGCTGATTTAATGTTGTCCTACCTATTAAGGCGTTGTAGGCTGAACTCACGTCGACTACGATGTAGTCTATCTTGAGTATTCTTGATTGGTTTCTGTTCATACCCTGGGTCAAGCTGTCCGACCCGGGATGTTTACCGACAAGCCGACCGACCTCTTCAGGTCAAACTATCCGACCATTTCTCAAAGAGCTCGGCCAATGACCGACCTCTTCACAAAGAGCTTGGACAAAACACCATAGAGGCCCAAGTAGGCCCAAACGAAGGAACACAGCCCAATCTAAAGGCAGCTAAAGCCTAGAAAGATAAAGGCGGTTCCCCAGAAGATAAGATGACCTCATTCAAAGATAAGATAAGATAAGATAAGATAACCATCTTATCTCAAGAAAGGTCACTCTACAACTACTATAAATACACTGGAGCACCCAGGTATAACTCATACTCTGATTCTACTAAAAACCTGTTTAATAACCATGCTAACTTAAGCATCGGAGTCTCTTGCAGGTACCCCCACCCTCCGGTGATCAAGGATTAGCAGTGCAGCCAGTCCAACAAGTCGGACTCGACAGCTCCAGCCGCCACCCATCAGCCGAACACGTCATCTCCGACCCGTACAGAAGATCTCGTCCGAGATCGACCTACAGTTTCAGGTAACCCTCGGAACATTGGCGCCGTTGCCAGGGACCTTGGAAGTCATCCCATCACCATGGCGGATGACTACGACAACGATCACAACTCTGGTTCGGTGGACAGAACGCCAAACAAAGACACGGACGCCACTTCCAAAGACACACCTCAAAACGGGGGAGATAAGCATCCCCCAAACACATAAATTTTGGAAGCTATCCGTAAGCAACAGAATCGCCTTAAACAGCTGGAATAAGAAGCTGAGAGAAACCTCCGGAGAGAAACTAGCCGACGACTCCTAAAGCTCCTAAAGCTCGAGGCTGATCTCAAAGCCAAAACCATTTAACCCAGTCACAATGACGACTCCCACAAGGACAAAGATCCCTTCACCAAGGATATCATGAAAGCTATAGTCCCAAAGGACTTCAAAGCTCCCGACATGTGTAGCGACCCAATTTCTAGTACGTCATGATCATACTAGAAACTGAGCGCTACCAACTTGTCTACCTAATTATTATCTATTATTTATTATATGAGCCTGATTTGTTGTTAAAAGCGTAGTTATTTTACGAGGTACTTTTTTTTTTAAAACGTTTGGATTAACAAACAGTATCATTTATAATCAATCAAGATTAAATTCGTCAAACCCTACCTGGTTTTGCTGCTCCTAATTCGGTTAGACTTTCAGGTGGTCCTTAAGCACTTTTTCCTCCTAAATTACATCAAGAACAACTTTAAATCCAAAAACCCTCAACTAACCAAATCTCACTCAGAATGTTAGGAAGTGATTTCTAACCTTAGACTTGCTGTAAATTCATATTTCTTGGCCCTCAAGTCAAGTTAAGCATGATTCCTAAGGAAAAACATAAAGAAAACACATGTTTTGTATGGTTTTCCTTAAAAACCGAATTGAAGAGGGAGGGAGACAGCCATCTCACCTTATTTCCAGCATTGATAAGTCACATGGTTATGTAGAGGAAGAAGAGAGGATCATTTTGGTGAAATCAGAGTTTTGATTTGAGTTTTAGTTCAGAAAAAATCAAGCTTTGAAGATTAAGTGTTCATAAAAGTTTCTCTCTTTTCTCTCTTGTTATTTTCGGCCAAAATGAAGAAATGAGACAGCCTTGGAGTGTCTTAGAGGTGTAGGGTGAGTTTTGATTGGTTGGCTTGAAGGTGGATTAAAATAATATTAAAATATCTCAGGTGTATAACTACTAAAACTATGTGTATCGGAACACACGTAAAAACATCTCTAAAAACACACGTAAAAACATCTCTAAAACTATGTGTATCGGAACACACGTAAAAACACCAAATTAAAAATTTTTTTTCTGAGCTACTAGCATAAAAGACACTAGTAACATATTTATTATGAGAATAAAACATGTATAATGAGGCCTTAGCATTGCTAAAGTCATCAGAGAGTGCCGGTGCTAAGTTGCACCAGTAAACTGTGAACCTGGTTAAACCGATTTTCTTGTTTTAACTAAAACTGACCAGGTAACCTTATAATATCATTCAAGAAGCTTCTAATACTAATATAATGATAATATTATCCTATTATCTCTTTTCTCAGGAATCGAGTCCGGTTCGTCAAACTGAGACTATCTACGAAATACAAAATCAAAACTCCTAACCGATACGGTTCAAAAACAGGGTTTTTCGTGACTACATTATCGAGTGTGCCTTAGAAAAGGTTCTATCTTAAAGATGACAAAATGACAATTGAGGATTGAGATACTTGATGATATATCAGAGGTTTTCCCCTTACTGATCTTCTGGAGGATTCCGTGCCTTCGGAAAAGATCTCGCATACTCGAAAATCAGGGTTGTTACATTCTACCCTCCTAAAAGAAAATTTTGCCCTCAAAATTTCAGCCACGTGCAGAATCCATCTTCAAGCGATCTACTTTCTTCAAGCCATCCTGACGAAGAGGTAGGTCCGTTCCTTACAGCATCCAAATCTAACATAGTCATTGCCATGTATATCATAACAGCTATTAGGATAGCTGGTCTCACATCGATTCGTCGTTCGGATCTCGATTAAACCATGCCAATTCACAGTCATTGAGGTCTTATCGCACCCAACAATCAACATTACGGTGATCAGTCTTAATATCTCAAGTTAAGTACGAACATTCCCAAAATGAGCACTCATAGACATTCATGCCAAATGTATCTTAAAGATACCCTAACGGCATGAGACACACAAGCAGAGTATCCAATGAAGCATAGTCAGTCCACTCCCCAGGCCCTACCGGGAACAAACTGCTCTGATACCAAATTGTAACGACCCAATTTCTGGTACGTCATGATCATACTAGAAACTGAGCGCTACCAACTTGTCTACCTAATTATTATCTATTATTTATTATATGAGCCTGATTTGTTGTTAAAAGCGTAGTTATTTTACGAGGTACTTTTTTCTAAAAAACATTTGGATTAACAAACAGTATCATTCATAATCAATCAAGATTAAATTCGTCAAACCCTACCTGGTTTTGCTGCTCCTAATTCGGTTAGACTTTCAGGTGGTCCTTAAGCACTTTTTCCTCCTAAATCACATCAAGAACAACTTTAAATCCAAAAACCCTCAACTAACCAAATCTCACTCAGAATGTTAGGAAGTGATTTCTAACCTTAGACTTGCTGTAAATTCACGTTTCTTGGCCCTCAAGTCAAGTTAAGCATGATTCCTAAGGAAAAACATCAAGAAAACACATGTTTTGCATGGTTTTCCTTGAAAACCGAATTGAAGAGGGAGGAAGACAGCCATCTCACCTTATTTCCAGCCTTGATAAGTCACATGGTTATGTAGAGGAAGAAGAGAGGATCATTTTGGTGAAATCAGAGTTTTGATTTGAGTTTTAGTTCAGAAGAAATCAAGCTTTGAAGATTAAGTGTTCATGAAAGTTTCTCTCTTTTCTCTCTTGTTATTTTCGGCCAAAATGAAGAAATGAGACAGCCTTGGAATGTCTTGGAGGTGTAGGGTGAGTTTTGATTGGTTGGCTTGAAGGTGGATTAAAATAATATTAAAATATCTCAGGTGTATAACTACTAAAACTATGTGTATCGGAACACACGTAAAAACATCTCTAAAAATTATTTTCTGAGCTACTAGCATAAAAGACACTAGTAATATATTTATTATGAGAATGAAATATGTATAATGAAGCCTTAGCATTGCTAAAGTCATCAGAGAGTGCCGGTGCTAAGCTGCACCAGTAAACTGTGAACCCGGTTAAACCGATTTTCTGGTTTTAACTAAAACTGACCAGGTAACCTTATAATATCAGTCTAGAAGCTTATAATACTAATATAATGATAATATTATCCTATTATCTCTCTTCTCTCATGAATCGAGTCCGGTTCGTCAAACTGAGACTATCTACGAAATACAAAATCAAAACTCCTGACCGATACGGTTTAAAAACTGGGTTTTTCGTGACTACGTTATCGAGCGTGCCTCAGAAAAGATTCTATCTTAAAGATGATATAATGACAATGAGGATTGAGATACTTGATGATATATCAGAGGTTTTCCCCTTACTGATCTTTCGGAGGATTCCGTGCCTTCGGAAAAGATCTCGCGTACTCGAAAATCAGGGTTGTTACAACATGACTCCGTACGACGGCACATTGGATCCTAACCATCATCTTAGCGATTTCAGAAGCAGGATGTACCTCACAGAGGCCTCAGATGCAATACGTTATTCTCCATCCAGAAGGACAAAGCCAAGCATGCCCCAAGTCTATTAGGAATCAAGCAAGGAGATCGGAAAAGTCTTTTCAGCTACATGGAAAGATTCAACAAAGCATGCCTTGACATACAAAGTCTTCCAACAGAAGCGGCCATCATAGGACTCATCAATGGCCTCAGAGAAGGACCTTTCAGCCACTTAATATCCAAGAAGTACCCAACATCTCTAAACGAGGTCCAACAAAGGGTGGAAAAATATATCAATATGGAGGAGAACTCCCGATTTGAAGACAGCTCAAAAACCAGATTCTCCTACCCCCCTACAGGATAAGGATAAAGAGTCCAAAAAAAAAGAAGATCAACCCAGTGAGAAGCCTAGAAAACACCACAATTACACCCCTCTTCGGGTGTCTCTTGTGGGTGTTTACCGAGAAATATGCAACACTGAGAAGATCCCACCACCTCGCCCAATCACAACAAAAGAGGTCGGACAAGTTGAAGGTCCACCTCATAACAAAGAGGTCGGACGAGTTGAAGGTCCACCTCACACCAAGGAGGTCGGGCGAGTTGAACGTCTAGCTCACACCGAAGAGGACGGACGAGCTAAAGATCCACCTCACACCAAAGAGGTCGGACGAGTTGAAAGTCCACCTCACAACAAAGAGGTCAGACGAGTTGAAGGTCCACCTCACAACAAAGAGGTCAGACGAGTTGAAGGTCCACCTCACACCAAAGAGGTCGGACGAGTTGAAGGTCCACGTCACACCAAAGAGGTCGGGCGAGTTAAAGGTCCACCACACACCGACGAGGTCGGACGAGTGGAACATCCACCTTACACCAAAGAGGTCGGACAAGTTGAACGTCTACCTCACCCCCTAAGAGACGTGTTAATATGATAAATGGAGGATTCGCAGGAGGTTCGATCTCCAAATCGTCTTTCAAAAGACACCTCAAAGAGGTATATTTAGGAAGGGAGAGAGGTTTAAAGAGGACAACGGAATGCGAACAAGCCTTCCGAGGTTTCAAAAATTCTTGGGGCAACCACCCATTCTCACCAGACCCCGGGAAAGTGAAGAACTCATATTATACCTCGCAGTGGGAAGTCGGGCAATAGTCTCAGCACTAGTCAGAGAAGACGAAAGTGGGCAACAATCCATCTACTTCATCAGCAAAGCTCTACAAGGGGCCGTACTAAACTATCAAAAGATAGAAAAAGTTTGCCTACGCCCTCGTACTCACCTCTCAACGACTCCACCCATACCTTTAAGCTCACACTATCAGAGTTCGGACCAACCAGCCCAGAAAAGGCATCCTACAGAAAACAAACTTAGCTGAAAGAATCCTACAGAGGACAGCTCGGATAATTCGGGGGACCCTGGACAAAAACAAAAAATAGCTCGGACAAATTGGGGAAAATGAAGTCCGACACATAGAATGCCTGAGCTGATGCATTTTCAAAACTAGCCAACACCAAACCAGGGGGCAATAACAAAAGCCTCATCCAAGCTACATTACAAGACCACAACAAGTCGATCTCGAAGGTGGTATAAGGAATGTACTCAGGGTCAGCCACAGTAACACGCATTAAAAACTATGAAATCCAGCCAATCAGACATGCTGTCCGGGATCTTAGTAGACATCTCAAAGACATAGGTCGACTATGGGGTTACTACCAAACAACTCGAGCAAATAAGAAAACAACTCGGACAATAATAGCAAAATATCAAGTGACAGACATGGCAATAAAAGGGAAAGCCCAGGACTTACACGAAAGTACAGGGGCACCCTTTTGTACAATCTATACCCAAACAGTCCGAACACCTCTCAAACAAAAGGTCAAAACAAAAGCTAGAACTTTTGTACAAAAGGAGTCAGTCAACGATGAAAAGAAACAGGAACAGCAACCAAACCCTAAGCAAAGCACACATTCTTCTCAAAGGCGAATGACAAAAGAAAAGTGACAACAAACGATCAAGGATGCAAACTTTTTGCAGAAAAAACCAAAGTTCTTCAGAGCAAATACAAAGTCAAAGCCTTACATCAAAAGCATGCCAATAGCCCTACCTGAAGAGCTCCCACAAGTCCTATGGGCATATCGGACAACCTCACACTCCACTACAAAGGAATCACCCTTCCAATTATCTTACGGAATGGAGGAAATGATCCCAGTGGAGGTCAAAGAATGATCGCCCAGAGTGATCCACTAGAGTGAAGAGGCCAACTCCCAACTTCAAAAGGAAGAACTCGACCTACTTCCAGAAACCCGAGAAAGAGCTCAGATCAAGGAAGAGGCGTTAAAACATCGAATGGCTTCTAGATATAATCAAAAGGTAGTGCCAAGAGGTTTGGCTGAGAATGATCTCGTCCTAATCCGAAATGACATTGGAACAACTCGACCTGGAGAAGGAAAGCTGGCAGCAAACTGGAAAGGACCCTACCGAGTCATAGAAGTACTTGGGAAGGGCTACTACAGACTGTTCGAACTCGATGGACGAGAGCTTCCCAGATCATGGCACGCCTGCAACCTAAGAAGGTACTATAGCTAGAGAAGGTAAAAGATCTCATCAAAGGATGCACTCTTTTTCCTGAAAAGGTTTTTTAATGAGGCACCAAGTTGAGATTCAGAAATTATCCGACTTAGAGGGATGAAAAACTCCCGCATGTATATATTTTCACTTTCTTTTGAATAAAATATATTTTAGATATTCTACAAATTCTCAAGATGCATTAATCTGAAACATTCATCGTCCGATTATAAAGCAACAGATCGACAGAAAGTGAAAAATAGATTCACTGCACGATCACGATAAAGACCAATAGAGATGAAAACGCGATTCATCTAAAGGTCGACCAAACAAAGATAGAAACCACCTTCCACAAATCGGCAAAGATGAACACAGAATAATGTAAGAAGTTATCGAAAGTGATCCGGAAAAAGAACCTGACGAGGTCTTATGGATTGCTAAATAATAACTTAAAGAATGGCCGACGTTAAGAAGTCGGACCAAGTCAACCCAAGTTATAAGTAAACCCTGGAAAGTGGTCTGGCCAACCCTATTAAAGAGGATTACTTTAACTTCGAAGGGCCCGACATGACAAAGTCGGCCCAAACCATAAAGTTATAAAAGTAATCCCTGAAAGAGACCTGGCAAAGGTCCAAAAAAGAGGATTACAAAATAACTTAGAAGAGATCGACATGACGAAGTCGGTCTCCTACAACAAACAAGTTATAAAAGTAATCCCTGAAAGAGACCTGACAAAGGTCCAAGAAAGAGGATTACAAAATAACTTAGAAGAGATCGACATGACGAAGTCGGTCTCCTACAACAAACAAGTTATAAAAGTAATCCCTGAAAGAGACCTGAACAAGGTCCAAGAAAGAGGATTATAAAAATAACTTAGAAGGGCCCGACATGATGAAGTCGGCCCAAAACATAAAGTTACAAAAGTAATCCCTGAAAGAGACCTGAGCAAGGTCCAGGAAAGAGGATTACAAAAGTAACTTAGAAGAGCCCGACATAATGAAGTCGGCCCGACAAAAGTTATAAAAAGTAATCCATAAAAGAGATATGACAAAGGTCCAAATAAAATGGATTACCAAGAAATAACTTAGACGAGGCCGACATGAAGAAGTCAGCCCGAGCCAATTAAAGCTACAGCTTGGACCGACGAGAAGAAGTCGGACCAACGAAAGCTACAGCTTGGACCGACAAGAAGAAGTCAGACCAACGAAAGCTACAACTTCGACCGACAAGAGAAGTCGGAACAACGAAAGCTAAAGAAAGATTGACGAGAGAAATCGGACCAACAAAAAACGTGCTCTAAAAGGGACATAGCTTTGCCCAAAAAGCCACGGCTCCACGACAAGGCTATCGAAATTGTTCAGACTAACTAAAAAGGGTTCCACGAGAACACTAAAAAGTTGTCGGACAAGTTGGCCCAGAGGTCATCTGGCCCAAACAGGAGACAGACAAAACAAGATCTGATCAAAAAGAGGTTGGACAGCAAAGTACCAACACTCTATAAACATCTCACAAAGGCCAAGGAAAGGTCAAAAGGCCAAAGCCAGAAGTGCTTCGCTGAAAAGTACAAAGTCTAGAAAAAAGACACTACTTAAAAAAGCAAAAAGCACGGCCTCAAAGACGGAGCTAAAAAGTCGTCCAAACAAACTATAAAAAGGTTCCCCATCAGAATACTACCTAAAAAGTGGTTGGATTATGACTAAAAAGCCCGAGTAGTGAAGACAAACAAGTTGGAAGAAGGCTGAAAAGACCTCTCAACAAACTAAAAAAGGGGGCAATACCAAACTCGCACAAGGAGAAACTACTTAAGATCGACCAAAGTCAGGATGCTTGAGCACGACTTCGCCAAAGAGATCAAAGCTCCGAAAGCATGATCTCACGGAAAGGTTCGAACTCAAGCAGGGGCAAAGTCTTATAGGTCGATGCCAGATAAGAAGAGGCACAAGAACGATCTCAAAAAAGAACAAGCCAAAAGGTTGAGAAACAATTTAAGGCTCAAATGTTCTTAGCTAAAAGGGATACAACTCCACTCAAAGAAGGCACAATCTCAAACAGGGCTACGTACGTCATCCGAGACTAAAAAGGTTCAATATAAAGAACACTAAAAAGTCATTGGACAAGTCACTAAAAGCCCGGATATCAAGCCGCAAGGATAACTTCGCCAAAGCAGAGGGTTGTCAACACAAAAGCAAGGCGTGATCCAGAAGGCAAGGGTAGAAAACCTACACTACCACTCAAAAGAGGACGGACTGTGAAGTACTAAACCTCTAGAAAATCTGCAAAAGATTGCAAAGCAATGAAGAAACAAGCCAGACAGATGGTTGAGCACGACTTCCAAAGAGATTGAACCTCTAAAAAGCACAATCTCACGGAAAGATCGAACTCAAGCAGGGGCACTGTTCGTACCCGGGGTAAAGCTGTCCGACCCGGGGTGTTTAGCGACAAGCCGACCGACCTCTTCAAGTCAAACTATCCGACCTCTTCTGAAAGAGCTCGGCCAATGACGGACCTCTTCACAAAGAGCTCGGACAAAATGCCACAGAGGCCCAAGTAGGCCCAAACGAATTAACACAGCCCAATCTAAAGGCATCTAAAGCCTAGAAAGATAAAGGCGGTTCCCCAGAAGATAAGATGACCTCATTCAAAGATAAGATAAGATAAGATAAGATAAGATAAGATAACTATCTTATCTCCAGAATGGTCACTCTACAACTACTATAAATACACTAGAGCACCCAGGTATAACTCATACTCTGATTCTACAAAAAACCTATTTAATACCCATGCTAACTTAAGCATTGGAGTCTCTTGCAGGTACCCCCCCTCCGGTGATCAAGGATCAGCAGTGCAGCCAGTCCAACAAGTTGGACACGACAGCTCCGGCCGCCACCCATCAGCCGGACACGTCATCTCCGACCCGTACAGAAGATCTCGTCCGAGATCGACCTACAGTTTCAGGTAACCCTCGGAACAGTTTCCTTTTCTGAAGGTCGTGTGTAGTGAGATGTATTCGAGAGGCTAAATGGGAGTGTCTCCCAGTCCGAACAGATTGTGTAAGCATTTAGAATATGAATCACCAAATACAGAAAAGTCATCCATAAACACCTCAATGAGTCTTTCAATCATGTCTGAAAATATGGAGAGCATGCACCTTTGGAATGTTGCAGGTGCATTGCACAATCCAAAGGGCATTCTCCTTAAGCAAAGACACCATAGGGACAAGTAAATGAGGTTTTCTCCTGGTCCTTAGGGTCTACAACAATTTGGTTGTAACCAGAATAACCGTCTAAAAAGCAATAATATTCATGTCCGGCCAGTCTTTCAAGCCTATGATTCATGAAAGGTAGAGGAAAGTGATCCTTCCTAGTAGCTTCATTAAGCTTCCTATAATCAATGCACATGCGCTAGCCAGTCACTGTTCTTGTTGGTATCAACTCATTCTTCTCATTTGGTATAACAGTAAGCCCTCCTTTCTTAGGAACTACTTGCACAGGGCTTACCCAAGGGATGTCTGAGATGGGGTAAATTATCCTTGCTTGCCACAACTTCAACACCTCTTTTTGGACTACTTCATTCATGGTTGGGTTTAGCCTTTTTTGTTGCTGTCCTGAGGGCTTAGCACCTTCTTCAAGTAGGATTTTGTGCATGCACATTGAAGGACTAATTCCCTTTAAATCTGCAAGTGTCCATCCTATGGCATTGATGAGAGGACTTTTGTATGGTTTAGAATTTCACTAATGAAGTCTCATTGTAAAGTATAGTTTCTAAACCAATAATAGTCCTTTCATACAAAAATTTGTTTGTCACTAGTACAAACCCTTAAAATTATAAACCGAAGTATTAAACCTCAGGTCGTTCTCCCTAGGAATTGCAATAAAGTGTCCTTATTATTGGTTATGGAGTATATTTTGGGGTTTTGAGGTTTTAGACAAGAAACATAAATGGCAAAGAAAATAAACTAACAACTAACAAAGCTCTTGGCAAGATTATGAGAATTAGAAGTCCTATCCAAGTTATCCTCCTCAATTGTGACCACAAATCGTCCATTGCTACCACTTCGTTAACCTCTAACCATGGAGGAAAGTCAAGTGGATGGATTAACTTGATCCCACAAGTCCTAACCAACTCCCAAGGGAAAGACTAGCGTTAATGGTATCCAAATTAATTAGCAACTTCTAATTATCAATCAACAAAGGAATTGGATAACCCAAGCGTCACTAATTACTCTACCTAGGCCAAGAGGAATAAAATCTACACTAAATTCAACCAAGCATTTCATCAAACACTTGGAAGGCATAAAAGGAAAACAAGGTAAATTGGCACAACAATGAAATCTAACAACAATTATTACAAGGGATTAAATACAACAATCAAAAGAAACACAACTATCATGAATTACTTCAAATTGAATTGAAAGAAAATAGAATGAAGAAAAGTAGATCTACCAACAAAATAGAAGAAATTATAACAAACAATAGAGGAATGATTAATGTAACAACAAAGAATTAAAGAGTAGAAGTAGAGAAAGCATGAATTAAAACCTAGATCTAAGAACTAAACCTAATCCTAATCCTAATCCTAGAGAGAAGGGAGAGCTTCTCTCTCTAAAAACTAACTAAAACCTAGCCTAATGTGTGTGTGAATCTATGATGCCTTCCCCTTCATTCCTTGGTCTTTTTAGTCTTTTGCCGCCAAAGACTCAGCTCAAAATGGGGCTAGAAACCCTCCAAAATTGCCAGGCACGTTTTTCTCTTAAAAAATCACGTGTGGCCTTCGGCGCGTACGCGCCCCTGGGGTATTTTGCAATCCGCACGAATACCTACAGTGCGCGTGCGCCCATGGGCTTTTTCAAATCTTTGGCTTTTCATGATTTCTTGACTTTGTATGCTTTTCTTTCACTCCTTTGATCCCTTCTTAGCCCTTTTTCAACCTGAAATCACTAGCGAACACATCAAGGCATCTAGTGGGAATCAAGGGTGAACCAAAATTATCAAATTAAAGGTCTAAAAAGCATATTTTCAGATCTAAGCACAAGTACGGAGACAATCACAAAATCATGCTGTTTCATTGAATAAATATGAGGAAAGGTTATCAAAATGCTCTAAATTCAACACAAGATAAACCCTACAAAGGGGGTTTATCAACCTCCCCACACTTAAACCAAGCATGTCCTCATGCTTAACCAAGGATGAAGCAAAGGGTATGACATTTATTCAATGCAACTAGACTACCTAAATGCAAACTATTTATATGGATACAAATGCTTGGTCAAAACAACTCCAATTCCAAGAGAATATACGTAAGCATAAAGGGCTCAAACAATGGAAACTAAATCCGACCCACAATTTTATGGAGTTATCATAAGGATTTACAAACTTGCATGAACATAGATGATAGTGGTGAAGACATGTAATTGAGCAATCGAACCCTCACCGGATGTGTATCCGCTCTATTCACTGGGGTTAATTCACTCAATTCTCCACCAATCATGTTTTCCAATATTTTATTTTCATCTAACAATCAACAATCATTCAATGCATGCATACAAATATCATGAGGTCTTCCTCAAGGGTTGTAATGGGGCTAGGGTCAAGGTATGATCATGTATGGTTAAGTGGACTAGAATTTGAATCTTTGATTAGTCTAGACCTTCCCACCTAACCTATGTAATGAACTATACAATTAAGTACTAACCTAACTACCCATCCTTCTCACTTTTTACATATTCATGCATTTTCTTTTTTATTATAACACATATGCAATGATCTTTATTGAGCTCCACTTTGGGGCACTTTGTCCCCTTTTTATTTCTTTCTTCTTCTTTTTTTATTTATATTTTTTTCTGTTTATATATATATATATATATATATATATATATATATATATATATATATATATTTGTTTGTTTTTCTCTTCATTTTTTTTCTTTCTTTCAAGCTACATACAAGAGCATCAATACATAAGGTTTATATATTTAATAAATACATGAGTATGCACCCAATTCCCAAATATAAATACAAAACACTCTTTTATCCCAACCAATGTTCCCAATCTCCCCAAACTTAAATGTAAAACACTCTCACTAGCCTAAGCTAATCAAAGATCCAAACAAGGGACTTTATTGTTTTCCGCTTTAGGCTTGTAATGTACTAAAATAAAGAACAATTGGGTTAAGCATAGGCTCAAAATTGGTTAACAATGGAGAGCAAAAGGTAGGCTTTTTGGGTAAGTGAGCTAATAAAATAATGGCCTCAATCATATAAATGCATGTATACAAGGAATAATTGGATATATAGAATTAAACACATCAAGGATCACAATCATAGAAAGAGAATAATGCACACAAGAAGGAAAATAAGTGGTTATAAGATGTAACCACACCAATAGGCTCAAAACTCACAATCTTGTGTTCTTAGCTCAAAACATGATCCACAAAAGTATGAATTCAAGCAAGTTCCACAAAAAAATTTTCCAATCAATTAGGGTGGTGCCCTTTAGATAAATTCTTTTGGAAATTCTATCATTTTGACTGAACTTATTCTAAATGCAATGTTGTGATTAAGAGATTCTAAAAAAAACTCCTTAGTTTACCCTCTTTTCTAATCAAAACAATTTCTTTTATGCCAAAAAGGGTTTAACTAAGTTTTCAACAATTCAAAACATGTTCCAAATCACAACCACAAGGCTAAAATACAATATATATATATATATATATAATAAAAGTGTGCAACAACCAAAATAAAGGTATCCATACTAGCAAATATATACAGTAATCCCAAAATAGTGCAAAATAAAGTAAAATAAGAAGAACTAAGTGATAATGTTCGAAAGATGTTCACCAAATCCACCGACGGCGACGGCGGTGACCTTCCCACACTTAAGATGAGGCATCTTCCTCGATGCTACTGATCAGGCTCATGGTGAGGGTCAACAGTCGCATCTGTCTCTTGCTGTATCGCAGACTGGGGCACTGGCTCCTCAATATACGGCTGGGTCTCCTGAGTAGCCTACGTCTGCGGAGGTGCCTCCTGTTGAATCGGCTCCTCAATATGGTCCTCTGTGTGCTCGGCCTCATGCTCTGCCTCATGCTCCTCCTCATGGTCTGGCTTGTCGGAAGTGGGAGAGTCGGGGGAGGGGGTAGCTCAATGCCCTGTGATACAAACACCTGGTCTATGCGGTCGAGACGTCGCATGATACGACACTCACTGCGCTCCATGAAGCGAAACAGGCGATGTACTAGCAGGTATGTCGGCTCAGGTGCTGGTGATGGTAAAGGTACTACTGCTGGTGCTGTGGAGGAAGATGGTTCTGCTGCAGCTGTAGAAGATGAAGGTCTGGCTGCCTCCACTGCTGCTCTAGCTCAAAAGCGGTGCCTGAAAGGGGGCTTCTCATGCACCCACGTACCCCACAGAATAGTAACCTCTTTCTCGTCCTCGTCTGGGGTTGGTGAAATCGCATCATCATCCCTCCATGGGGTGCCAGCTAGCTCAATCATCCTAGTGACCATGGTAGGAAATGGTAGAAGGCCGCGGATGTGTGCTCGCGACATGCCTCTCTTGATCAACCGGGGGAAATATACCTCCTTTCCCTCCATGACACAGCCAATTAGGAGAAGCATATCCATCGAAATCTCAGAGAAGTGTGTAGTGGGCAGGACATAGTGGGCAAATATCTACTGCCAAATCTGAGCCTCCCTAGACAGATAGGTGAATAACATCCCCTTGGGCCTGGTGTTACTAGAATTCATCACCCAAGGGGCGTCCGGTGTGGCAATAGCACTCGCCAGTGCCTCATAGTCAAAAGTCATAGTATTAATTGCACTCTCTGCCTGCTGGTATACACATGCATCACCAGTCTAAGGTAGACAGTGCAAAACACCCTTAAAAGCTGCCTCAATAATCGAGATCTGCCCACCCCGTAAGTGCACTGAATCCAGAGTCTCTCGAAAAAAGTTACAATAAAACTCCTTGACCCATGAAGTGTTAATCCGTCCCAAGTCCCTATCAATAAAGCCTAGGCCCAATTCCTGAATACGGGCCTCAATGGGTTCCCGCAAGTCATCGGATAAGGCCAATTTCTTCTCAATATTCAGGTTCGTCTTTCGATAGGTGGAAAAACGGAGCTCACAGTAGAGGTTGGGAAACATGTATGTATCAGTGGGAGGTAGTAGTTGATTCTCTTTATCCACTTGATTAAGTGGGTTCTTGGCATAGTTGGCATAAGGAGAGAGAGTAAGGACTTGAGATTTCTTCCTCTTTTTGGAGGTAGTAGCCTTTTTTTCTCTGTCGGTCATCCTGAAAGACAAATATAATATATAAGCACTTAGCCAAGTAGAGAGATAGCAATCAAGATATGACATATTCATGAAGTGAGTTAAAAGAATGAAAACTTAGAATGCAAGTAACCACAAGCCAAAGAAGGAAATAAAATTACAAACCAAGAAATCCAACATTAATCAAATCATGCTTGCTTATTAAGTTTAATGAGCATCATACCCAAAGGAATAGTCAACGTGTTAGCTTAAGCAAAAAGAAAGAAAGGTTAGCAAGGTGATGATGAGTGTTTTGTCATATCGGTCTAGATTTTCTTCTTATAGAAAAGAATTACTTCGTTGTAAGTATAGTTCTAAACCAACAAACAATTCCCACATCAAAAATTTGAGTTGGTTGTCACGAATAACAAACCCCAATAAAGAAATAACCGAAGTATTTGGACTCCAGGTCGTCTCCCTAGGAAACACTGTAGTGCTTAATTATTGGCCATGAAGGGGTAAAAAGGGGGGGTTTGGTTCATGAAATGACAAGAAAAATAGATTAAGCAAGTAAGTAAAGAAAGTAAGATAAAGAACTTGTTCATACCCTGGGTCGAGCTATCCAACCTGGGATGATCGACGATGCAGCGACCGACCTGTTATGGTCAAGCGGACCGACTTTGTAACAACCCTAATTTTTGAGTACGCGAGATCTTTTCTGAATACACGGATATCTCCGAAATATCAGTAAAGGGAATACCTCTTCTGTATCATCAAGCATCTCAATCCTCATTGTTATTATATTATCTTTAACCCAGGACCTTAGTTGAGACAAGCTCGATAACGCGGTCACGAAGAACCTAGTTTTTGAACCGTATCGGTTAGGGGTTTTGATTCGGTTTTTCGTAAATAGTCTCAGTTTGACAAATCGGACTCGATTTATGAGAGGAGAGAGATAATAGTATAATATTATTATTATATTAGTATTAGAAAATGCTTGAATGATATTATAAGGTTACCTGGTCTGTTTTAGTTAAAAACAGAAAATCGGTTTAACCGGGTTTACGGTTTACTGGTGCAGCTTAGCACCAGCACTCTCTGATGACTTTAGCAATGCTAAGGCCTCATTATACATGTTCTATTCTCATAATAAATATGTTACTAGTGTCATTTATGCTAGTAGCTCAAAAAATAATTTTTAGAGATGTTTTTACGAGTGTTCCGATACACCTAGTTTTAGTAGTTGTACACCTGAGATATTTTAATATTATTTTAACCCACCTCCAAGCCAACCAATCACAACTCACCTTACACCCCCAAGACCTCCAAGGCTGTCTCATTTCATCATTTTGACCGAAAATAACAAGAGAGAAAAGAGAGAAACTTTCATGAACACTTAATCTTCAAAGCTTGATTTCTTCTGAACCAAAACTCAAATCAAAACTCCGATTACACCAAAATGCTCCTCTCTTCTTCCTCTACATAACCATGTAACTTATCAAGGCTGGAAATAAGCTTAGATGGCTGCCTCTTTCCCATTTAAATTCGGTTTTCAAGGAAAACCATGCAAAACATGTGTTTTCTTGATGTTCTTCCTTAGGAATCATGCTTAACTTGACTTGAGGGCCAAGAAACGTTAATTTCCAGCAAGTATAAGGTGAGATATCTCTTCCTAACATGCTGAGTGAGATTTGGTCAGTTGAGAGTTTTTGGATTTAAAGTTGTTCTTGAGGTGATTTAGGAGGAAAAAGTGCTTAAGGACCACCTGAAAGTTTAACCGAATTAGGAGCAGCAAAACCAGGTAGGGTGTCACGAAATTAATCTTGATTATATGTGTTTGAGTTGTGTGAATGTTGTATTATTTGGATGTGCTAAAAATTGGTTGCATATATGATTGATTCTTGGTGAAAATATGGTGAAATTTTGATGAAATTTGATGAAATTCAAGCTTTAAAGTTCATGTTCTTGGGCAGCTGGAAAAACGAAACCCTAAGCTTAAATTGAGGTTCAATTTGTGTTAAAATCATGTAGAAAAGATGGGATTTTAGTGGCTGCTAATTTATTATGAATTATAGTAAAAATCGGTTGTTGAAAAGACTGAAAAACGGGTAAAAACAGAGAAAGAATCTGAAGAATTTATGAAGAACATGAAGAACACTTTGAGTGTGATGAAGAACAATGAAGAACACCTTTTTGATTCATAAAAGGGCAAGGAAGTAATTGATTTGGTGTTTGGGGGGTTATTTTGTAATTTTCAAAAGTTAGGATGGTAAAAGTAGAAATATTAAAAGTTACGGGTGGTAAAAAGTGAATTTTAAAGGTTAAAGGTTAAAGTAAATTTAATTTTCGAAAAATTAATAATAAAATAATAAATAATGATAAAATATTAAATAATAATATTTAATTAAAAATAATATTTTAATAAAAATAATAAAATAATACAGAAAAGGCAGTTTTCTGTAAAAGCTTTAGAAAGACAACTTTAAGCACAGAATCTCATAATTACCTTCATAAAACACTTAGGGAGTGGTAATAACATGATAGTGAGGCAAAGATAAAGAAAAGATAAAAAGTTGAAGAAAAGATAAAAATCGAAGAAAAAGTCTGTAAAGTTTTAATGACAGAAAAACAGACAGAGACTAGTGAACGAACTAGGGCAACATAGCTAGTCCTGGAATTTGCGAATAGGGTTAGGAATTATATGAAAAGTTAAATTGTTTCAGTATAGACTTAATGAACCTATACTTGGGACAGGCGAACTATACATACCGAAATTTACATAAACTTTAAATACATATGTTAAGCAGAAAAATCATAGCATAGTAGAGAAATACAGAGAACAGAGTAACCAGAGTAAAGTAAAGAGATAAAGAGAAAAAGAGTAATATAGATACAGATGAAAAGAGTAATCAGAGAAGAGAAAAGAGATGCAGAGAACAGAGTAATTAAAACAGAGTAAAGAGATACAGAGAAAGAAAGAGGTACTGCATAAGAATGTGAAGGTGATAATGAATAATGAGAATGATAATGAATGATGATAATGAGAATGATTATGTGATGATCTGCTGCCTGAAGGCAGTCAGATAAGATGGTGGTACGACCACTTAGAGTGCTTTCCTGGGATACTTAGCTATAATGCTATTATGTAAGTCAGAGGACTCTTACAGAGGTATCGAGAACACACGACTAGCATATACTCCTATAAGTCAAAGGACTCTTACAGTGAGAGTGTGTGTATGCTCCTGTAAGTCAAAGGACTCTTACAGAGAGTGTGTTGGGCAGATATAAGTTAACTAGCTCCGCCATGCAAGTCAAAGGACTCTTGCAGTGGTTTGCCTCACAAGTCAAAGGACATTTGCGAGGGGCATTGCCAACAGGGAAGCCTTACCTGGTCAAAGGACTCCGGGTAACGTCGGGAGCGGGTATGTAACCGACAAATGAGCCCATTACCTGCGCTAGGGCTAGACATGCATCATATTTGGTTGCACATTTCCTTTGTTATGATTGTTGTTTGAATGTATGCCTTCTTTGTTTTCATTCTATTCTCTGTGTCTGTGTTTTGTTTTCTTGTATTCTTTTGTTTGTGTTTTGCTTTCTGTTTTCTTTATTTTCTCTATTTATCTGTTTCTTCTGTCTACTGCTTCTCGGTATTCTGATATTTATCTGCTAAACAACACGGAATTAATGAACGTATCTAATAACCCTGACCCTACTAAGAATTCCCCCGTTCTTACCCCTTCTCTCTCCCTTCCCCCTTCAGATGGAAGTTTGGGTACACTTTCGTAGTTCGCTGATGACCGTTCACAAAGAGGATTCCGCTCTTGGTAGTCTTCTGAGTCTAGGGTGAATCCCGTTCTCTGTTTATATGTATATACTGTGAGACCAGCCAATGTCTGCACCCCGTTTGTATGCGAACTTTAACTTAAATCTTGTGTACGAGACTCCTGTTGTGTGGCTACTTGATGGGGTACCAGAGAGATGCCCTATGGCAATGTCTGATCGTGCAGAGGAGTAGCAGATGATGTTTTACCTTTTGATGAAGTTCCACCTGACTTGAGTTTTGAAGACTTAGAACGTACTTTCCCTTGCTTTAGTAGTTTAGAGGGACTAGGTGAGTATAGAGTCTAGGCTAGTCTGGGTGCCAGCTTAGGGACCTCTTGAACAGGTCAGGACCTGGGATGTTGTATGTAAGTATATGTATATAGTTATTATCTAGCTATATCTAGGGGTGTTCTAACTAAAAGTCTATACTCTAATAAAGGCTGGATCACTGAATGTTGTTAGCTGCTTGTGATGTATTTATGTGTGATTGTTTATAACTGTTTTATCTGTTTTTATTTGTGAATTGATTATAAATGATTATGTTTATTAATCCAAACGTTTTTAGAAAAAAAAAGTACCTCACTAACTAACTACGCTTTTAACAACGAATCAGGCTCATATAATAAATAATAGATAATAATTAGGATGACAAATTGGTAGCACTCGGTTTCTGGTATGTCCTAGGCATACTAAAAATTGGGTCGTTACAGACTTCGTTACGAAGAACTCGGCCAAATCGACAGGAGAGCCCAAAGGAGGGCCCAACTCAAGGAATACGACCCAAATCCTAAGGCAGCCCAAGCCTATAGAGATAAAGGCGGTTCTGTTGAAGATACGCTGACCTGAGCTCAAAAGATAAAGATAAGATAAGATAACTAACTTATCTTATCCGAAAGGTCACATCTCACTATTATAAATACACTGGAGCACCCAGGTATAACTCATACTCTGATTCTACATAACACCTGTTTAATACCCATGCTAACTTAAGCATCGGAGTCTCTTGCAGGTACCCCCCACCCTTCGGTGACAAAGGATCAGCAGCATGTCCAGTCCAAACAAGTCGGACGCACTAGCTTCGGCCACCATTCACTAGCCGGACACATCGGTTCCGACCAGCGCAGAAGATCTCGTCCGAGATCGACCTACAGTTTCAGGCAACCCTCGGAACATTGGCGCCGTTGCCGGGAAACCTGGAAGTCATCCCATCACCATGGCGGACGCCCATGATAACGACCACGATTCAGATCTAAAAAATAGAACGCTGCACAAAAACGCGGACACCACACCGAAAGATACCCCGGAATCCAACGGAGACAAATTCAGCAAACCCGGGAGAAATAGAAGCGCTTCAAGATCGCTTGAAGCAACTTGAAAAAGAAACCCAACAACAACGAGAAATCGGAAAGGATCTACAAATAGAGGTACGGCGACGTCGAGAATTGGAAGAAAAATTACAACAATTAGAAGCCGATCTCAAATCAAAGGCCCCTCGGATCACTCTTGAGAAAAGCTCACGCCAAGAACACGATCCATTCACCAGGGAGATCATGAAAACCAAAATCCCAAAGGACTTCAAACTCCCGGATATGACTTTATATGACGGTACTACAGATCCCAACCACCATCTCAACAATTTCAGAAACAGAATGTACCTTACCGACGCCTCAGACGCCGTTCGCTGCAAAGCTTTTCCAACAACTCTCACGAAGACAGCAATCCGATGGTTCGACAACTTACCTCCAAAGTCCATCTCAAACTTCGACGACCTGGCCAAAAAGTTCCTGGCCAGATTCTCCATCCAGAAAGATAAGGCCAAGCACGCCCCCAGTTTACTAGGGATCAAGCAAGGAAATCGGGAGAGCCTCCGCAACTACATGGAAAGATTCAACAAAACATGCATGGACATACAAAGCTTACCAACAGAGGCCGCCATCATGGGACTCATCAATGGCCTACGAGAGGGACCATTTAGCCAAACTATATCAAAAAAGTACCCTATCTCATTAGTCGAAGTACAGGAGTAAGCAGAAAAATACATCAACATGGAAGAAAACGCTCGGTTGGGAGAAACCTCAAAATCTGGAAACCCCTACCGGGATAAAGACAAGGAATCCAAAAAGAAAGAAGATCGACAGGGGGAGAAAATAAAAAAGTACCATAATTACACTCCTCTCAGGGCATCCCTGGTCGACGTGTACAAAGAAGTCTGCCATACAGAGAAAATTCCCCCAGCGCGACCACTCAAAGGCAAAAGGGGAGGGGGAAACTGGAAGGAATATTGTGAATACCATCGAGTTCGAGGGCACTCCACCAACAAGTGCTTCAACTTAAAGAATATCATAGAAAAATTGGTGAGAGAAGGAAGATTAGATCGATTTCTGGCAACCCGAGATGATGACCAAAGAAAAAGACGAAGGGACGAAGATGACGGACGAACTGAACGATCACCTCGAACACCAAAAAGACACGTCCACATGATACATGGCGGATTCGCAGGAGGAGGGATCTCCTAATCATCTCGCAAAAGATATCTCAAAGAAGTATATCATGTCGAGGGAAAGGAGGAAGCACCCGACATCCCTGCGATAACATTCACTAAAGAGGACGCATCCGGCATCATCTCAGGACACGATGACCCCATGGTCATCACCGTCATACTGGCAAACACCAATCTACATCGCACATTAGTAGACCAAAGGAGTTCTGCTGACACCTTATTCAAAACAGCCTTCGACAAACTCAGCTTAGACGAAAAGGAGCTTAGAGCACACCAGAACAGCCTGTTCGGATTAGGGGATACCCTAGTACAACCATTGGGATATGTATCCCTACACACAACCTTCGGAAAAGGGAACCAATCTCAGACCCTCAAAATAGACTACATTGTGGTCGACGTAAGTTCAGCCTACAATGCTCTAATAGGTCGGACAACACTCAATCAACTCGGCGCATTAGTCTCAACTCCACATCTATGCATAAAATTCCCGACCACATAGGGGATAGCCACGATAAAAGCAGATCAAAAGATGGCACGCCGCTGTTATAACGAAAGTCTAAACCTTAGAGGCAGAGGAGAAGAGTTTCATACAATTGAACTGGGCGGAGTCCAGCGACGAGAAGAACTCCGTCCACAGCCAGAAGGCGAGATAGAGACGATTCAAATCGGAGATACCTCAGACAAAATGACCAATATTGGCACGACCCTAAGAGGAGACTCAAAAGAATTACTGATACAATTCTTACGAGATAATGTCGATCTCTTCGCATGGAAAGCCGCAGACATGCCAGGCATAGACCCTAAGCTAATGTGCCATAAGTTGGCGGTCTACCCAGGATCTCGGCCGGTGCAGCAGAGACGAAGGAAACTCGAGCCAGAACGATCCAAAGCTGTGGAAGAACAAGTACAAGCACTACTGGAGGCAGGATTTATAAGAGAAGTCAAGTACCCACTATGGCTAGCCAACGTCGTCTTGGTGAAAAAATCAAATGGGAAGTGGCGAATGTGCACCGATTACACCGATCTCAGCAAAGCCTGCCCAAAAGATCCATACCCACTCCCAAGCATCGACGTTCTGGTAGATGCTTCCTCCGGATACAGATACCTCTCGTTTATGGACGCATACTCGGAATACAACCAAATCCCCATGTATCCACCAGATCAGGAAAAGACCTCGTTCTTAATACCAAAGGCAAACTACTGCTACATCGTGATGCCTTTCGGTCTCAAGAACGCAGGAGCTACTTATCAAAGGCTAATGAATAAAGTCTTCTCAGATCACATCGGAAAATTTATGGAAGTTTATGTGGACGACATGTTGATAAAGACATAAACCGAAGATACATTATTATCCGACCTGGCTCAAGTGTTTGACACCATAAGGAAACACAACATGCGACTCAATCCCGCAAAATGTACCTTCGCAGTAGAAGCAGGCAAATTCTTAGGTTTCATGCTCACACAAAGGGGAATTGAAGCAAATTCAGACAAATGTCAAGCCATACTCAACATGAAGACCCCAACCTGTGTCAAAGAAGTACAACAACACAACGGGAGATTGGCCACCCTATCCCGATTCTTAGCAGGAGCTGCGATAAGATCTCTCCCCTTCTATGCTACTTTAAGAAAGGGAAAACAGTTCAAATGGACGACAGAATGTGAGCAAGCCTTCCAAGACTTCAAGGAGTTCTTAGGACGACCACCTATCCTATCTCGACCACGAGAAGGAGAACCGCTCATATTATATCTCGCAGTAGGGAGCCGGGCAATAGCCTCAGCACTAGTCAGAGAAGACGAAAATGGGCAACAACCCATCTACTTCATTAGTAAGGCACTACAGGGATCCGAGCTGAACTACCAGAAAATAGAAAAACTTTGCCTATACTCTTATCCTAACATCTCGACGACTCCGCCCGTACTTCCAGGGTCACACCATTAAGGTTCGAACTAACCAGCCCATAAAAGGAATATTGCAGAAAATAGATCTAGCAGGCAGAATTCTACAATGGGCAGTCGAGTTGTTAGAGTTCGACCTCCAATATGAAGTTTGGACGGCCATCAAATCATAGTATCTGGCTGACTTTATCACAGAATTCACAGATGCCCTAGAAACCCCCACAGAATGGAATCTTTACGTGGACGGAATTTGTAATTGGCCAACACTACAGAAAGAAGCCACAGAATTTGTAAAGACATGTCCACCATGTTAGAAACATGCCAACTTTCACATCGCCCCTCCAGAAGAACTCATCAGTGTGACCTCGCCTTGGCCGTTTGCAAAATGGGGACTCGATCTCCTCGGCCCCTTCCCACAGGGATCAGGACAAGTTAAATTCCTCATAGTAGGGGTAGATTACTTTACAAAGTGGATCGAGGCAGAGCCCCTAGCCAATGCCACCGCTCAAAGAAGCCAGAAATTCTTATATAGAAATATTGTCACGAGGTTCGGGGTTCCATATTCAATAACCACAGACAATGGCACTCAATTCACAGATGCAGGCTTTAGAAAACTAGTAGCCGACTTGTATATAAAGCACCAGTACACCTCCGTTGAACATCCACAAGCCAATGGACAGGCCGAAGCCGCTAACAAAGTCATACTGGCCGGATTAAAATGGAGATTACAAGATGCAAAAGGAGCCTAGGCAGAAGAGCTTCCACAGGTCCTATGGGCATATCGAACAACGCCACATTCCACCACGAAGGAATCTCCCTTCCGATTAGCATACGGAATAGAGGCGATGATCCCAGTAGAGATCGAGGAAGGGTCGCCAAGAGTAGTTCACTACAATGAGGAAGCAAACTCCCAACTTCAGAGAGAAGAACTCGACTTGTTACCCGAGATCCAAGAAAGAGCTCGGATCAGGGAAGAAGCTCTAAAGCGCCGAATGGCTTCCAGATATAATCAAAAAGTAGTGCCGAGAAGTTTTGCAGAGAATGATCTCATCCTAATCCAAAATGATATCGGAACAACTCGACCAGGAGAAGGAAAGCTAGCAGCAAACTAGAAAGGACCCTACCGAGTTGTAGAAGTACTTGGAAAGGGCTACTACAGACTATCTGAACTCGATGGACGAGAGCTTCCCAGGTCATGGCACGCTTGCAACCTAAGAAGGTACTACAGTTAAGAAGAGATAAAAGATCTCATCATTGGATGCACTCTTTTTCCTGAAAGGTTTTTTAATGAGGCACCAAGTTGAGACTCAGACAATCCCATATGTATCTATTTGCACTTTTCCTTTAAAAAAAATATATTTTAGATATTCTACAAAGATTTCAAGACGCATGAATCTGAAGCATTCATTGTCCGATTATAAAACAACAGATCGGCAGAAAGTGAAAAAGAATTTCACTGCACGATCACGATAAAGACAACCGTCCGATAAAGGTGAAAACGCAATTCACCCAAAGGACGATCTAGAGATGACAACCACTTTCTACAAATTGGCAAAGATGAACACAAAATAATGTAAGAAGTTATCGAAAGTGATCTAAAAAAGAACCTGACGAGGTCTTACGGATCGCTAAAATAATAACTTAAAGACTGGTCGAACATTAAGAAGTCGAACCAAGTCAAACCAAGTTATAAGTAAACCCTGGAAAGAGGTCTGGCCAACCCTATTAAAGAGGATTACTTTAACTTAGAAGGGCCCGACATAACCAAGTCGGCCCAAAACGAAAAGTTATCAAAGTAGTCCCTGAAAGAGATTTGACAAAGATCCAAGAAAGAGGACTACAAAAAATAACTTAAAGGAGACCGACATAACCAAGTCGGACTCCTACTACTAAAAAGTTATCAAAGTAGTCCCTGAAAGAGATCTGACAAAGATCCAAGAAAGAGGACTACAAAAAATAACTTAAAGGAGACCGACATAACCAAGTCGGACTCCTATTACTAAAAAGTTATCAAAGTAGTCTCTGAAAGAGATCTGACAAAGATCCAAGAAAGAGGACTACAAAAAATAGCTTAAGGAGACTGACATAACCAAGTCGGACTCCTACTACCAAAAATTTATCAAAGTAGTCCCTGAAAGAGATCTGGCAAAGATCCAAGAAAGAGGACTACAAAAAATAACTTAAGGGAGACCAACATAACCAAGTCGGACTCCTACTACTGAAAAGTTATCAAAGCAATCCCTGAAAAATACCCGACAAAGGTCCAAAAAAGAGGATTACAATAACAAAGGGGACCAATGCAAAGGAATCGGTCACAAATACAGAAAACCGAGAAACAAGTTGGACCCCACAATCACAACCTCAAAGGATTTAAGCTACAAACAACAAAATAACCCAGGGAGGTCGAGCTGCAAGATATCACACATCAGCAGAAAACAGAAAAAATGTCAAAATAAAAGGCATTATATAAAATCTACAAAAGTTATAAAAGCCTCGAAGGCCAGCAAAATCTAAGGATGCCGAGCTACCTTTTTTTGTTTTTCAAAATAAAAGTTGCTAGAAAAGCAACTAGGAAAGCGTTAGTAAATAAATAAAAAAGTTTTAAAAGCCCACAAGCCGGGCCAACTACAGGAAAGAGATCAGCAAACATCAGGAGCCTTCTTGGCAGCATCAGGACAAGGAGAAGGAGGACGAGTCTGGATCGGCACAGCATCCACAGTCCCATCCTCCCGGTTCAGGATCTGGCAATCTGAGTCAGGCGCAGCAGGAGGAACTGAAGAAGTCGACACTTTGGCAGAGGACACAGGGGGAACAACATCATCATCACCATCCTCATCATCAGGAACAATCTTGCCATCCCTGACAATGTCGTCCAGGCAAAGAGGTGAGATCGGCCTCGGGAGTAATGACCTGAACTTGCTCCCTCAAGTTCTCATAAGTAGCAGTCACGCTGCCAACAAGATGACTTTGAAGCTCAGAATAATCTTCCCGGACACTGTCGAGCTCCCCCCTCAGGCGCATCACCTCCCGATAAGATGCAACGTAACTCTCCTTATGCAACAGGACTGCGTCCTCAGCCAACCTCAAGGAAGCCGCCAGTGATTGAGAACTCACCTCCTCGTTTTTCAAGTCCTTCTCTAGCTTGGCTACCTTTATCTCAAGTTCCTCCTTCAACTCCTTCATCCGATCAAACTCTTGTTTCGCCTCCTCCATAAACGCTTTAGTGGCGTGGAGAGGGAGATTCTGAGCAGTCCGATATATGGCAGCCGCCATATACGCCATCTTCACGTGATTTCGGGCCATAAATTCCAAGTGACGGAGGATGGACACATCGTCCATGGAGAGAGCGCCGTAGGGACCGATTTGCTGATACACAAATTCAATGGCATTAAAATCAGGAGCATCGAGATCAAAGGGCTCAGCAGTCTTTTGTTTTTTATTGGGAGGAGCAACAGAGGGAGCAGCAGAAGTAGGGTGAGGATCCACCAAACGGACTCGGGGTGTAGGGATCACCTTCTTTACCCCGGGAGAACTCGGCACTGATGGCTTCTCGCGCACTTGGGAGGACCCCTCCCCAGCCGCTTTGGCTGCAACATTTCTGGCAGCAGTTGCCCTCTGCACCCTCTTAAAAGCTTTCACGGATTCACTATTCTTCATTGCCTCTGCAAATAAAATAGAAAATTCAGCTACAAGTCGGACAAGTCGGAAAGACAGCTACAAGCAACATAAACAGATAATAAAGGAAACATAAGATACCAGTTCAGTTTGAAGAAGAGAAGGATTGGTTAGAAATTTCTTTATATCAAGATGGGGAGGTTGACCCCAACGTTCTTCCAAGATAGTCACAAAGGCTCACTCAGCCTCATCCAACATCTCCCACGAGTACCTGGAGACCCTCACGTCTTTTTGCCATTCCAAGGGAAAAACAGGTTCGTCATTCTCATCCAGGAAAAAGGGCCGAGCTCCTTCAACAGCTCGGACCTTAAAAAAGTAGTTTTTAAAATCATGGAACGACTCGTCGAACATAGAAAAAACCTTCTTTCCCTGGGTAGAACGAAAGGAATCCCAAGCTGACTTCTTTTTTACCACACCGGGCTTCGTCAAGACAAATAGATAGAAAAAGAGAGACTGGGAAGCAGGAATACCAAAACCATTGCACAACAATTGGAAAATTTTAATAAAACCCCAGGAATTGGGGTGAAGTTGAGAAGGGGCAACATTACAAGACCATAACAGGTCGGTTTCAAATTGGGTAAAAGGAAGGGTGATACCCAGCTGACCAAAGAAAAAATCATAAGCATAAAAGAAAGGGCGACCATCAACAACCCGAGTTGAAAAGCAGACTCTCTCGTCAGAAGAGGGAGGGACAAGTTCATAGTTCTTCTCATCACCAGAATTACTATAGACACTATGAAACTGCCTAAGTTGAGCACAAAATTCAGAATCAACCAGCGAGACACACATGAGAACCATGGAGTCCACCCAATCGGCCATACCCGCGGGAACCTGGGAAGGCATCTCTACAACGTTATTTCGGGAAGACATGAGGTCAACTAAATCCTACAAAAAGAAAAGAAGAATGGATTACTTAAAAACATCTCAGACAGGGGGCAAAACATCTCGACGGGCGGATAAACAAAAAAGGGAAAACCCCAAAACTCAAGACAAAAAGTCTTGGGGCATCCCTTGGAGGCAGTAAACAAGCAAGGTCTTTAAGTTATTTCTACAGCCTACATCCCAGCGCTCATCAAAATAAAATCCAGAAGGAAAACAAAGGAAGCAAAAATGCAAAAGGTCCACCCTCCTACAATTTATCAGGAAAAGCATTGCTCCTACAGTTTATCAGTGGAAAAAACAGCAAAGGCACAAACTTTTTCGAAATCAAACAAAAAATCATCAGCAAAGAACAAGCACCAACATCGAACATACCAAACAGAAATCGTCAAAAACGCAACCTTTTTTCAGAATCAAACAAAGTCATCATTCCAAAGCTTCAAATACAAAGCATTCACAGAACATACAAAGTTCTTAAAGTATCAAGCAATAGATGGAGAAACTACAAGACACACAATGATCAGCAAAAAGACAAAAAGATTCAAACTTTCTCAAAACAGACACAAAAATGGCATAGAGGAAGGAAGGAAGAAGAGTCAAACCTGTGAAATAAGAGAAAACTGCGAAGAAAAGCAAGGAAACGGAAGGCGAAAACCAGAATCACCCCTTCTCCCACGAAAAAATGAAGTGACAAAGAAAACGTCGTTAGGCTAAAACGCGAAACGGCAAACTCCAGGTAGAAGCTTCAGAAAAATCAAAAAGTTGAAAGCAAGAGAATGAAAGATGAAATGTGAAGAAGTTACGAAAAGGGTGAAGGAGAGAAACCGTTTCTTGAGTACAAAATTCAAAAATAGAGAAGTTAGGGGAAACGGGGCAATTAAATATCAATTAAATGCGGATATTAAAACCGCTTGTAATCCTAAAAAAGTGCTAATACGAAAGTGCACGCTTGTAGAGGAAAACGTTCTACATTCAAAAGCTACTACAAAAGAAGTCGACAAGATGCTTGAGTTCGGCTTCGCTACGAGAAGGACCGAAGTCAAGGACTCGACCTCGACAAAGAAGACTGAGCTCAAGCAGGGGCACTGTTCATACCCTGGGTCGAGCTATCCGACCTAGGATGATCGACGATGCAGCGACCGACCTGTTAAGGTCAAGCGGACCGACTTCGTTACGAAGAACTCAGCCAAATCGACAGGAGAGCCCAAAGGAGGGCCCAACTCAAGGAATACGACCCAAATCCTAAGGCAGCCCAAGCCTATAGAGATAAAGGCGGTTCCGTCGAAGATATGTTGACCTGAACTCAAAAGATAAAGATAAGATAAGATAACTAACTTATCTTATCCAAAAGGTCACATCTCACCATTATAAATACACTGGAGCACCCAGGTATAACTCATACTCTGATTCTACATAACACCTGTTTAATACCCATGCTAACTTAAGCATCAGAGTCTCTTGCAGGTACCCCCACCCTTCGGTGACAAAGGATCAGCAGCACGTCCAGTCCAAACAAGTCGGAAGCACCAGCTTCGGCCACCATTCACTAGCCGGACACATCGGTTCCGACCAGCGCAGAAGATCTCGTCCGAGATCGACCTACAGTTTCAGGCAACCCTCGGAACAAAACTCTTGGCTATGACTTGGGTAATTGAGATCACCATCCTTGTCAACAAACTGAATATTGATAATCCTGAGAGGCCAACCTATTAAGTCTACTTCCCAAAAGCTTTAAGTACGTAACATTTACTTCTAAGCTTGAAATACGTCAAATAGATTTGATTACATCAACCCTTAAGTCCTAACCTACCTACTAATTAACTTAGTTGTGGGATAGCGTTAATGGGTATCAAATTGATCACCATGGGTTCTCAAATCACCAATTCCATCATACCCAATAACTCAAGTTTACCCAATTCCCTTGGTTTAGACCAAGAGTTGACAAAACTACTCTAAAACTAAAGAGAACATTTCATCAAACACATAGAGCGCAATAAAGGTAGACATCACAAATTTCAAGAATAGTAAAATCTAACAACTACTAAGTGCAAGAAAAGTAAGATCACAATTCAATTCATCAATTAAAGAAACATCAACATCAAAATTGCATTAAATGTAAAAAAAATCTAACATGAGTTCATCATCACAAAAGAGAGCCTAATGAGAAATTATCATCACAATGAAGAGAATCAAGGTATAGAAATGAGAAATTATAAAAGAAACAAGATGAGATCAAGTAATTAAACATGGATCTAAGACAATCTAACCTAATCCTAACCTAATTCTAGAGAGAAGAGGGAGCTTCTCTCTCTAGAAAACTAACTAAAGGCTCATGTTGGCTAAACTAATTGCTCCCCCCTTTGCTTGGACTTCAATTCTGCATGAAATACACTCAGAAACAAGTTGGAATTGGGCCTGGGCAGCTCAGAAATCGCCCCCAGCATTTTGCCTTTAAGTGGGCCATGTAAGAGTATTGGCGCGTGCGCGCCATGTGCATGTGCACGTCAATTGGCAAATTCTTCACCCGGGCGGACGCGGCAAGTACGCGTGTGCGTCTATAGGCGAGACCACTTTTGCGCATGCACGCCTTGTGCGCGTGTGCGTCCTTTGATGCATTCCCAATCTTTGTTTCTTCATGCATTCTCCCCTTTCTATGCTTTTTTACTCATTTCTTCCATCCAATACTTGGCTTATAAACCTGAAATCACTTAACACACACATCAAGGCATCGAATGGAATTAAAGTGAATTAAAATCACCAAATTAGGGCCTAAAAAGCATGTTTTTACACTTAAGCAAAATTCAAGGGAGAATTACAAAACCATGCTATTTCATTGAATAAATGTGGAAAAAGGTGGTAAAATCCCCCAAAATAAGCACAAGATAAATCACAAAATTGGGTTTATCACAAGGTAAAACAAGTTAGAAGTTAGAAAATCTAGTCAAAGGATAAGGGTATGATGGTCATTGTCTCAATCAAGAGAAGTTCACAAAGCAAAGAGAACAAGCATGCTCATAGTCATGAGGAAAGTGCAGTCATGGATGATGAAATATGAGATTGCAAAAGAAATAATGAATTGAAATCAAGTCATCAATCAATGTCTTAGTCAACATTTTGGCAGCAATTTGGACGTTTCGGGGCAGCAAATAGCAGCAGAAATCAGTCATATGAGTTTACATATCAACAAGTAAGCAATCAAAGAATACACATGGCTTGGACAGTAACAATCAAGTAAGGCAGCAGTGAAGTAGAACACAAAAACACAGCGGCATGTAACAATCAGACAGATAAACACAAACGGAGTAATTATCAGACCTAGAATCCTCTAACTACAACCTAACTACCTAACCGCAATTATATCTATCTATCCTAAAATGCAGAATATTCAACTAACTAACTGAAATCAATTAACAAAATTAATAAAAACAGTAAAAAAAATAGACTAGTAGTTTAGGCTCTGGAGAAACTGGAAGCAGAGGTGCAGAGCAAAAATAGAGTGGCACTAGAGAGAGAAAATGGATGGTGGAGTACTGCCAAGGAGTGGTGGTGGCACAGAGAGCTCGCAGCGGCACTGAGGATAAGTGGAAGAGATAGGGAGGAAATAGAGCAGGGGCAAAAGGCGGAACAGGGGCGTAGAGCAGAAGCAAGAATGGAAATGGAGGAATGAGGGGGATAGGCGGTATCAGCAGCGGCGGCTCACGGCTGGGGGTTCGCTGGCAATGGTTAGGGAGCCAAGAGAGTGAGAAACTGAGAGTGAGAGGATAAGGGTGAGAGTGGAAGTAGGGTAAAGAGAAGAGGAAAAGGGGAAACGGAGAAGGTGGTGGAGACAGCGGGGTGTCGCTGGAGGTGTGGTGGTGGTCGGGTGCAGGGGCGGTTATGGAGGAACAGGGAGAAGAGAAGACGTCAGGGGTGGGTAGGGGAGGCGAGGGCTGCGCGAATGCGCTAATCTCCTCACGTGGTTAGGGTTTTAAAATTTTTGAATCTGCGCGTTCGTGCACCGTGCGCATCTGCACAGATGGATGAAAATGGAAATAGACGCGGGGCCGCCTTGTGCGCGCTTGCATGGGTGGTAAAATGGATAAAGGGCGTGGACGCGTACAGTGTGCGTCCACGCGAATGGGAGTTAGGTTAAACGCTTAATGCCAGCCCAGAGCTAGCACAAGTCTCGGATCCTTGGCATGGGAACGATTTTTGGCGACTCGGCGCGCACGCGGCATGTACGCGGGCGCGCGCATATACAAAATAAGGACGTTGACGCGCAAGCGCACAGTGTGCGCACGCATACATGCAGTTGTGCAATTGGCCCAGTTTTGCGTGCGTACACATCCTTGAACACTTTTTTTTTCAGAAAAGGCAAAAACAGCTTAAAACCCTCCTAACATTATCTTCAGCTCAAAATTAACTCAAAGCACAAAATAACAAAAATCTTTTTGGGTTTTTGGGAATCTTCCAAATTAAACAAGGGTTACTTACCCCACAAGCAACCTTCAACCAATTTATTGAACTAAGTTTATGGAAAGAAAACTACCTACAATGGTAACTCAAATCACTTATTAATCAAAAATGCAAACGGTTGGAAAGAGGTTACCAAAAGACTTTTTTGTGGAAAAAGGTTGGAAAGAGGTTGGCACAATGCAAGGGTAAGAATCCATATGTCATAGCCTATTCATCAAAAATACTAGATGGAGCCCAATGCAACTACACTACCACCGAAAAAGAACTATTGGCCACAGTCTTTGCCTTGGACAAGTTCCGAGCATATTTACTTGGTTCCAAGGTGGTAGTGTACTCGGATCATGTGGCGTTAAAGTATTTGTTGGCTAAGAAGGAATCCAAACCGAGATTGACTAGATGGGTTTTATTGTTGCAAGAATTTGACTTGGAAATTAAGGATAGGAGTGGTACACAAAACCTAGTGGTGGACCACTTAAGTCGCCTTGAACTCACCAAACGTGATACCACTCCTATTAATTATTCTTTTCCCTTTGAGTGCTTGCATGCAATCTCGGAAACCATTCCTTGGTATGCACCGATTGTGAATTACTTGGTATCTCGCTCCCTCCCTCCTAATCTCTCCAAACATCAAAGGGATAAGCTAAAAAGCGAATCCAAATACTATGTGTGGGATGACCTATACCTTTGGAGATGTGGGGCGGATCAAGTAATTCGGAGGTGTAGTCCACAAACCAAATTCCACTCAATCTTGGATGCTTGCCACTCCTCCGAAGGAGGAGGCCATTTTGGACTGATTGCAAAAATCGTGTTGGTTAGGAATTTCTCTTATAAAAAGAAGAATTTCATTGTAAGCATAGCTCCAAACCAACAAACAACTCTCATATCAAATTAAAATATGGTTTTGTCACATGTATAAACCCCAATAAAAATTAACCAAAGTGTTTAGACTCCGGATCGTCTCACAAGGAATTGCAATGAAGTGGTCAATTATTGGCTTTGAAGAACAAGGGGGGTTTGATTGGTAAGAGGGCAAGAAATTAAATGACAAGAAAATTAAATCAAGCAACTAACTAAAGAAGGCAATTAACAAAGAGAGACATTCATGGCAAGACTTGAGATCATAGGCTTTCTATCCTAGTCATACAATGATTAATTCATCTTATTTAGTCAACTCCAACAAATAGAATAAGGTATCATGTTATCTTCACATAGGTATAATGTCAAACAAGATTAATCAATCATATCACAATAATAACAAGAATCTATCTCATTTCATCATCCCCAACATTGGAAGAAGGTGTAAGTTATCTTCGATGAGAGAAAGTCAAATAAGACTAGTTAATCTCAAATCAAAATTCCTAATCAACTCACTAATTAAATTAGTAAAAGATTAGAGTCATTGAAAATTATATTAACTTACAATTCTAATTCACCAACATAGGTTGGGTTTTCATGACTCAAGATTGCCCAATTACTCTTCCCAAGCAAAGAATGCTCTTAATCTACTCTAAAGTCCAACCAAGCATTTTGTCAAACACTTGGTGGGTACAAATAGAAAGCATAATAAATTGCAAGAAATAGTAAAATCTAACAACTACCAATTGCAAGGAAAGTAAGATCACAACTCAAATCAACACTAAAAGAACATCAAACATTAAATTTCATTGAAAGAAAATCCAAATTCAACAAGTACATCCATGAATATAAAAGAGAGCATAAAAGGAAAATTAACACTATAAATCATGAGAATGAAAGAGTATAAGCAAGAATTCATAAAAGAAATAAGATGAAAACATGTAATTGAACCTAGATCTAGGAGAAATTAACCTAACCTAATTCTAGAGAGAAGAGGGAGCTTCTCTCTCTAGAAACTAACCTATATGATGCTAAAACTACAAACAATTGCTCCCCCCTTGTCCAAGCTTGAATTCTGCATGAAATAGCATCAGAAATGAGTTAGGTTGGGCCCAAAGTGCTTCAGAAATCGCTGGGGGCAATTTCACTTTAGTGGGCCACGAGCAGCATTGGCACGCACGTGTACAGTGTGCATGCGCGCCCCTAAACGCGAAGCAACATATGACAAATTTTATATCATTTCGAAGCCCCAGATGTTAGCTTTCCAATGCAACTGGAACCGTCTCATTTGGACCTCTGTAGCACTTGTTAAGGTTGTTTGAGTGCGAAGATATCAGGCTTGACAGCTTTACGGTTCCTTCATTTCTTCATGAGTTCTCCCACTTTGCATGCTTTTCTCCTCACTTCTGCCATCCAATACTTGCCTTATGAACCTGAAATCACTCAACAAACATATCAAGGCATCGAATGGAATTAAAGTGAGTTAAATTTAGTTATTTTAAGGCCTAAAAAGCATGTTTTCACATTTAAGCACAAATCAAGGGAGAATTGAAAAACCATGCTATTTCATTGAATAAATGTGAGAAAAGTTGATAAAATCCCCCAAATTAAGCACAAGATAAACCACAAATCGGGGTTTATCAAATCTCCCCCCACTTGAACTAAGCATGTCCTCATGCTAAGAATAAAGAAGGACAAGAAAAGGGGTATGAACATTTATTCAATGCAAAGAAACTATATAAACCTATCTATATGAATGTAACTAAATGTAAAATAATTAAATAATTCTACCTACTTAGTTAAAAGTAAATCAATCTCCAAGAACATATATAAGCAAGTAGGGCAAAGGTCATATGACGACTCACAAACTCTACCAATTCAAATATCAAGATGAAGTTCAAATAGACTTGCAAGAAGAACACTCATGAAAGCTGGGAACAAGGAATTGAGCATCGAACCCTCACCGGAAGTGTATCCGCTCTAGTCGCTCTAGTGTATAGGGTCGATCACTCAATTCTCTTCTAATCATGCTTTCCCTCATCTAACAATCAACAATTATTCAATGCATGCATACATTCATCATGAGGACTTATTCATAGGTTGTAATGGGGCTAGGGTCAAGGTAGGATGCACATGGTCAAGTGAGCTTGAAATTTGATTCTTTGATTAACCTAAGCTCTCACCAAACACATACAACAACCTATGCAATTCTAATACAAACCAGCTACCCATGATTTCCACTTTTTCACATACTCATGCATTCTCTTTAATTAACATTCCATATGCATTGATTTTTATTGAACTTTATTTTGGGGCATTTTTGTCCCCTTTTTATTTTTTTTTTCTTTTTCCATTTTTTTAAAATAATATATACAAACATGTCAATGCATATGGTTTTACATATTTAATGCATAAGCACGTACCCAATTCCCAAAAATATAAAAACACACCCTCTCAACCAATGTCCCATGTTTCCCATACCCAATTAATACACACCCTCACTAGACTAAGCTAATCAAAGATCTAAATTAAGGACATTTATTGTTTTTCAATTAAGGGTAGTGATGTGCTACAATTAAAAACAAAAGAAATTAAATAGGCTCAAAATTGGCTAACAATGGTTGATGAAAGGTAGGCTATTTGGGTAAGTGAGCTATATGAAATGATGGCCTCAATCTTATAAATGTATGTATACATGGAATAATGGACATAAAGAATCAAACAAATCAAAGATTACAATCATAGAAAGAGAACAATGCACACAAGAATGAAAATAAGTGGTTATATGACGTAACCACACAATTAGGCTCAAAACTCACATGCATGTGTTCTTAGCTCAAAAACCATGTTCCAAAATAAATTCTTGAAGCAAGTTTATCACAAAAATTTTTTTAAATTGATAGGGTGCCCTAAAAACAGTTTCTTGGAAAAGAAATCATCACCCTAACCAAGTAGTCCTAACATAAAAAAAGTGGTAAAATATGTACAAATTCTAACTAACAGGCAATCTATCATGCAATGCAGCAACTAATCTAACAAAGACAAAAAGTTAAAAAAAAATTGGTGTTGAAATGGAAATTGTTACCCATGGAGGTCGGTCGGACGACCTCCCCACACTTAAAAATTTGCACCGTCCTCGGTGCATGCAAAGGAGAGCAAGGTGGACGGATTGCTACAATTGATGAGTTTCTTCAAAGGTTTATGCGGGTGAACTTGTTTGTTGCCCCATTTAGAAGCCTTTCCAATCCTTTCCTTCTTGGTGGCTGATAAACCACTATTTTATGGTTTATCTTGTGCTCAATTGAGTGGATTTTATCAATCTTTCATACACTTATTCATATGATTTGCATGAGTTTACATTTTTCTTCCTAATTTTATGCTATGATTGAAAACATGCTTCTTTGGCCTTTAAATTACTAACTTTAATCCTCTCTTATTATCATTCGATGCTGTGATATGTGTGTTAAGTTATTTCAGAGATTACGGGACAGGAATGGCTCAGAGGATGGAAAGAAAGCATACAAAAGTGGAAGAAATACAAGAAGTTGAAGAAATTGCTAAGCTGTCCAGCCTGACCTCTACGCACTCAAACAGTCATAACTTGAGGTACAGAGGTCCAAATGAGATGGTTTTAGTTGCGTTGGAAAGTTAACGTCCGGGGCTTCGCAACGATATACAATTTGCCATAGCTTCCCTGACGCCAAATGACCCGAACGCGTGGACGACGCCTTCGCGTCACTTTGCCGCGACCTGAACGTAACAGAAATCGCTGGGGGCAATTTCTAGGTTGTTTCTAACCCAATTTTTGGTCCAGAAAACACAGATTAGAGGCTATAAAGTGGAGGAATGCATCCATTCATGAGAAATCTTCCATTATTCAATTTTTATAATTTAGATGTAGTTTTAGAGAGAGAGAGGCTCTCTCCTCTCTCTTAGGATTTAGTTTTAGGATTTAGGATTATTTCTTCTTCATCACAGGTTCAATGTTCCTTTAATTTATTTTTCTACTTTTATTTTATTACTTTAATTGATATTTATCTTTTCAATTTAGCTTATAAACCTTTCTGTTCCGAGGGTTACCTGAAACTAGAGGTCGATCTCCGACGAGATCTTCTGTACTGGTCGGAGATGATGTGTCCGGCTGCCTGGTGGCGGCCGGAACTGTTGTGTCCAACTTGTTGGACTGGCTGCACTTCTGATCCTTGGTCACCGGAGGGTGGGGGTACCTGCAAGAGACTCCGATGCTTAAGTTAGCACGGGTATTAAGCAGGTTTATTGTAGAATCAGAGTATGAGTTATACATGGGTGCTCCAGTGTATTTATAGTAGTGTGGGCTGACCTTTCTGATAAGATAAGTTAGTTATCTTATCTTATCTTATCTTATTTTGAGTGAAGTCAGCTTATCTTCAACGGAACCGCCTATATCTCTATAAGCTTGGATTGCCTTTGGATTTGGGTCGTGTTCCTCTATTTGGGCCCTTTATTGGTCTTTCCTATCGATTTGGCCGACCTCTTTGAGAAGAGGTCGGGTAGCCTGACCTGAAGAGGTCGGTCGCTTTGTCACCAATCATCCCTGGTCGGATAACTCGACTCAGGGTATGAACAGTGCCCCTGCTTGAGCTCGGCCTTCTTTTTTGAGGTCGATTCCTTGACTTCGGTCCTTCTCTAGTGAAGCCAAACTCAACCATTTTGTCAATTCCTTTGTAGCAGCTTTTGAATGTAGAACGTTTTCCTCTAAAAGCGCGCGCTTTTATATCAGCGCTTTGGGAACGTGCGAGGGTTTAATACCTTCATTAATTGGTATTAATTGCCCCGTTTTTTCTTGTGGCCTTTTATTTTGAATTTGTGATCAGAAAACGGTTTTCCTTCTTCGCTCCCCTTCGTAACTTCTTTCGTTCTCTCGCTCTCTGTCTTTTGCCTACATTTTGCTTTTCTTGCGTTGCGACGTCGTTCGGCAATTTTCTAGGCAGTTTCTATTTTTACGTCTTCATTTTCCCTCGAAGCTTCTTTCTTCTCTAGGTTAGTTCCATTCACATTTTCTTTTTCTTTCGTTGCTTTGGCTTTCTGATGAAGTTTTTATTTTGCTTTAGAGAAAGTTTGGATCTTTATGTTTTTGTCGCGCCTAAGTGTTGTGTATTCTGGGAGTTTCTTCATCTTCTGCGTGACCTTTTTGCCTTTCCTGTTGCTTGATATTTTTAGGGCTTTGCATGTTCTGTTGTTTGTGTCTGATACCGATACCCAGAAAATCTGCATCTTTCCTTGCTTTATTTGAAGATTGCTTTTTGTCTGATTCTGAAAAAAGGTTGTGCCTTTGATGGTTTCTACTTGGCGTGCTTGATGTTTGGGGATGCTTTTTGCTGGTAGACTGTAAGGCCGTGATTTTGATGACTTTTTGTGTTTTGTTTTACTTTGATGAGAAAATGCTTGCTGTTTGAAGGCTTCTTTTCTTGTTTGAGAGATGCTGGGGTGCGAGCTGTAGATTTTTCCTGAAAACTCTGCTTTGTTACTGCCTCCAAAGGATGCCCCAGGACTTTGGTTTGAGTCTTGGGGTTTTCCTTTTCTGTTTGTTCGCCTGTATCGTATTGATCGAGTGATGCACGGAAAACTTGTCTCACAACAAATCTCCCTTCGGTAAGTGTACCGAATTGTCGTCAAGTAAAACTCACAATAGAGTGAGGTCGAATCCCACAGAGATTAACGGATTAAGCAATCAATGGTTAATTGATTATCCTAGTTAGACAATTCAGATTTGGATGATGAGCAACAAGGAAATGTAAATTGACAGAAAAGTAAAGAAAGCAATAAAGTGCGGAAAAGTAAAATGGCAAGAAAAGTAAATGTAAGAACTAAAAATAAAATGAACATTGGGATCAAGAGATATTGCAATCCTCCGGATCAAGTTCATTCTCATCTCTTCCTCAATCAATACACTCATTGATCTCCTTGGCAATCTTAAGTGATCGAATTACAATTTCTTGTAATTCAATCTCTCAAATCTTGATCAATAGCCAATTTCTTGGTCAATTGCTCATGAGAAGAGATGAAGTATGGTCACTGATTATACCACATGCATTTCCCAAATCAAGCATTGGAAGGATTATAGTCACATATCCATCCACACCCAATTTGGTCCAGCATGAGAAAGCATTTCTAGCATGATCTCTTCATTCCTCTTCCAAGGTTCAGAAGAGATCCAAGTATGAATAGTTTCTTTTCCAAGATCACTACCCAATTGGATAAAGATCGAAAGCTTTCAAGTAAAATCAAGAGAAAAGAAAGAAGAAGAAGAATAAGAACTACAATTGATCCATTGAATCACAATAGAGCTCTCTAACCCAATGAAAAGAGTTAGTTGATCATTGCTCTACCAAAATAGAAAAGAAAGAAAGTGCAGAAGAGTAAAGATGAAGATAAAAACTGAAATTGAAAATTTAACATTCATAAATGAAAATTACAACTAAAAGAAAAACTACTACTAAGAAAAGAAAAGAAGAGAAAAGGAAGAAGAGTGGTTGAGGGGAGGGGTCCGAAGACCCACTCCCCTTGGAGTGTGCCGATTCACAGAAGTTCAAATTGGTCTTCACTCTCTCCCCCTTCCTTCAATTTCCAGAATTCCAGAATTCTTTGAATGTAAAAACTAAGGCCTTTATATAGGCTCTCCTAAATTACAAAATGAAAGCAAATTACAATAAAATGAAAATTCCTATTCTAGATGCTTCTTGTGGTCTTGATTGGTTGATAATTGTGGGCTTGCTTGCTTGAGCTTTGAAGTGGACTTGAGAGAGAAGTGAGTTAAGTTGAGGCCCAGGTGCTAAAGTTAGTGCTAAAGTTAGCCACACTAACGCTACAAGTGTGGCGTTAGTGCTAAAGTTATTGTGGCTAACGTTGCACTTGCTGCCTAGTTGGTGTTTTTGGGGCTTAAAAGATGCCTCTTGTTTGTGCTCAAATTTTATGCCCACTATAGAGTATTATATATGTTGGAAAGCTCTGAATGTCAGATTTCTAACGCAACTGGAATCACCTCAATTGGACCTCTGTAGCTCACGTTATGCTCCTTTGAAGTGGACATGGTCGCTGGCATATATGCCAACGTTATTGGAAATGTTGATTGCCAATAACGCTAGAGATTTCCCATTTCTGAAGCTCAAACTTAGTGTCCACCCCATAATATTATATATCATTGGAAAGCCCTGGATGTCTACTTTCCAATGCCTTTGGAAGCAGATCATTTGGAACTCTACAACTCGAGTTATACTTCTTGGAAGGTGAAGAGGTCAGTTGGCCTAAATATAGGCTGATACCATGTTCATCATTGCACTTTAGGGGCAGGTTTTATCCCTCAAATTTAGTGTCAACCATGTAGTGCCATATATGCTTGGAAAGCTCTGGAATCCTACTTTTCAATGCCACTGGAATCACCTCATTTGGAGCTTTGTGGCTCAAGTTATGCGTATTTGAAGAAGTCATGGTCAGGCTGCCAGGTGGGACTTTTTCCCACGTTAACTACCACGTTAACTAAGTTAACGTGGGAGTTAACGTGGCTTATTGGGAGCTTGTGAGTTCACTCCAACGTTAGTGAGAATGTTTGGTGTCACTAACGTTGTCGATCACCACCTTTCTCCATGTTAGCTTCCACGTTAACTAAGTTAACGTGGGAGTTAACGTGGCTTTGTTGTAACTTGGGCCAACGTTAGTGACAATGTTGAATGTCACTAACGTTGGCTTTCCCCCTTTCTTCTTAACGTTAGAGGCCACGTTAACTAAGTTAATGTGGGAACTAACGTGCCCACTTATGAGCTTGGTCCAACGTTAGTGATAATGTTAAGTGTCACTAACGTTGGCTCCATTTCCTTTCTTCAAAGTTAATGCCAGTAACTTTTCCCACTAACGTTGGGGCTTTCCATCCTTCCACGTTAGTGCCTACGTTAGTGTAACTAACGTAGCCACTAACATGGCTCTTCTCTTCTTCTTTTGGCCTGAAATCAATCAAACAAAGTGCATCAAAGTCTTGTTCTTAATCATGGATCATGCATCATCCAATTTATGCTTGAATCAAGATGTAAGTGAATATCCACCCAAAACTAGCTTATTTCCTAAGAAAATGCATGAAACTACCTTAAAAATAGTAAAGAAAAGGTCAGTGAAACTGGCCAAGATGCCCTGGCATCATCGATTTGTTTTATCCCTTGTCCGAGATGTTTTTAGTATTCCCCTCTTCTTTTCTTATTGTAGGATTAGTTGGCGTCGTGTCTTCTTGCCATAACATTGTAGAGATGTCTTCCAGAGTTCCCGAGGGGATGTCCGATTGGCTGGACTCCCTTGTTTTGATGTGTGTTTCTGTTGTGGATGCTGAATTTTGCATAGAGCTGAGGAAGCGTCATAGGATTTGTGGTAACAGTGCTTGGGAGAGGGATTATGAGCTTGTTGCTCCTGATTCTGATGAGAGGGTTTGTTTTCCGACCTCCATCGAGGGGGAGCGTTCCTTCTTCTATGCCTATGAATATTTCTTCAGTCAACTGGACGTTACTTTTCCTTTTACTGCTTTTGAGACCGACCTGTTGTGGTCGTGTAATATTGTCCCATCCCAGCTTCACCCGAATTCCTGGGGTTTTATCAAAATTTTTCAGCTACTTTGCCAAGAGTTAGGTGTAACACCTTCTCAGGCTCTCTTCCTTTATCTGTTTGTTTCCGCCAAGCCTGGTGGCTCTTCGAAAAAGAAAGCTTCCTGGGTTTCGTTCAGGTCTGCCCAGGGCCATAAAGTGTTTGCTATGTATGATGAGTCCTTTAAGGATTTCAAGAATTACTTCTTTAAAGTTCGTGCTATCAAGGGAGCCCGCCCCTTTTTTCTTGATGAAAATGATGAGCCTTCTTTCCCTCTAGAGTGGCAGAAGGATGTGAGAGTTTCTCGCTATTCTTGGGATATGCTTGATGATGTTGAGCGTGCCTTTGTTGTTGTTCTTGAGGATTTATGGGGAGCACCACCCCATCTTGATACAAAAAGGTTTTTGAATGACCCATCCCCGGTCCGGGCTGTTTTGGGTATTTGCCTGACTTGTTTCTATACTTGTTTCTTAGTTTTGGCTTCCTCATCTTGTGATTGTAAACCTTTACTATGGCTGGTTTTGTGTTTGCAGAGATGTCAAAAAACAATGAATCCATGAAGGCCTTCAAAAGGGCAAAGAAGGCGACTGCTGCTCAGACATCTCGGCCAAGGCGGCCGGGGAGGGATCTTCCCAAGTGCAAGTGAAGCCACCTGTGCCAAGTTCTCCTGGACCGAGGAAGGTGATCCCTACTCCTCGGGTTGGTCTGGCTGACCCTCCACCAACTTCTACCTCTCGCTTTAGTGCTCCTCCCAACAAGAAACAAAAAACAGCTGAGCCTTTCAACCATGATGCTCCTGACTTTAATGCAATTGAATTTGTGGATCAACAAATCGGTCCCTACGGTGCCCTTTTTATGGACGATGTGTCGCTCCTTCGCCATCTGGACTTTATAACTCGAAGTAGTGTTAGAATGGCGTATATGGGGCCTGCACTATACCGGACTGCTCAAAATCTTCCTCTCCACGCCACCAAAGCCTTTATGGAGGAGGCTAAACAGGAGTTTGATCGGATGAAGGGCCTGAAGGAGGAGCTTGAAGTAAAGGTAGCCAAGTTGGAGAATGATCTGGAGAATGAGAAGGCAAGTTCACTTTCGCTGGCAGCTTCTGTAAGGCTGGCCGAGGACACGGCACTGAGGCATAAAGACAGCTATGTTACATCCTATCGGGAGGGAATGCGTCTGAAGGCGGAGTTGCAGAACGCCCGGGCTGATTACTCCGAGCTCCAGGGTCATCTTGTTGGCAGCGTGACTGCTGCTTATGAGAACCTGAAAGAGCAAGTTTGGATTATTGCTCCCGAAGTCGACCTTACTCTCTTCAGTTTGGATAATGTTGTTAGGGATGGTAAGATTGTCCCTGATGACGAGGATGATGATGATATCGATCCCCTCCCTGTGTCTTCTGCCAAGGTGTTTGCTCCTGCTGTTCCTCCTGCCGAGGTCGGCCCTCCCGCTTTTGATCTTGACTGCCAGATCTTAAACCGGGACGATGGTACTGTGGATGCTGTGCCTATTCGGACTCGCCCTCCTTCACCTTGTACTGATGCTATTGAGAAGGCTTCTGATGTTTAACTGAACTTTTTATCTTGATTGTGTAGATAGCCCGGCTTGTGGGCTTTTAAACTCTTTATTTTGTAAATTTCATTTTGCTAACTGTTGACACTTGTTTAGTTGCTTATTTAGCAACTTTAGGCTAAAAAACAAAAAATAGCTTTCAAGTTTTTGGGGCTAATTTGGGTAGCCCCTTTGAATTTGTTTTCATCACAACTTCGCGCCTTTAGTATCGTGTCGATCTTTATCTCGTCTAGGCACTTTTTCTAGGCTTTTGGTAGTCTTGTGGCTTTGATTCCTTTGAGGCAACAAACAAAAAATTCTGTTTTGTTTGGACCTTTTGTGAGGTCTCGGCCAAGTATTACTTTTTGTAGCCTTTCGCACTTTACGTGGGTCGACTTCGTCATGTCGGGCCCTTCAAAGTTACTTTTGTAATTCTCTTTTTTGGACCTTGTTCAGGTCTCTTTCAGAGATTACGTTTATAACTTTTATGTTTTGGGCCGACTTCGTCATGTCGGATCAAGTTATTTTGTAATCCTCTTTCTTGGACTTTGTTCAAATCTCTTTCAGGGATTACTTCTATAACATTATGTTTTGGGCCGACTTTGTCATGTCGGGCCCTTCTAAGTTACTTTTGTAATCCTCTTTCTTTGACCTTGTTCAGGTCTCTTTCAGGGATTACTTCTATAACTTTATGTTTTGGGCCTACATCGTCATGTCGGGCCCTTCTAAGTTACTTTTGTAATCCTCTTTCTTGGACCTTGTTCAGGTCACTTTCAAGGATTACTTCTATAAATTTATGTTTTTGGAGACCGACTTCGCTATGTCGATCTCTTCGAAGTTATTTTTGTAGTCCTCTTTCTTGGATCTTTGTCAGATCTCTTTCAGGGACTACGTTTATAACTTGTTTGTAGGAGGTCGACTTCTTTGCGTCGTCCTCTTTCTAAGTTATTTTTGTAGTCCTCTTTTTTGGACCTTTGTCAGGTCTCTTTTAGGGACTACTTTTTATAACTTTTCATTTTGGGTTGACTTGTCATGTCAGGCCCTTCTAAGTTCTAGTAATCCTCTTTAATAGGGTTGGCCATACCTCTTTCCAGGGTTTACTTATAACTTGGGTTGACTTGGTCTAACTTCCTAACGTCGGCCAGTCTTTAAGTTATTATTTAGCAATCCATAAGACCTCGTCAGGTTCTTTTTCCGGATCACTTTCGATAACTTCTTACATTATTCTGTGTTCATCTTTGCCAATTTGTAGAAGGTGGTTGCTATCTTTAGATCGTCTTTTAGGTGAATCACATTTTCACCTTTATCGGACGATTGTCTTTATCGTGATCGCGCAGTGATATTGTTTTTCACTTTATGCCGATCTGTTGCTTTATAATCGGACGATGAATGCTTCAGATTAATGCATCTTGAAGATTTGTAGAATATCTAAAATATATTTTATTCAAAGAAAAGTGCAAATATATACATGTGGGAATTTGTCCCTTCAAGTCAGATAATGTCTGAGTCTCAGCTTGGTGCCTCATTAAAAAACCTTTTCAGGAAAAAGAGTGCATCCAGTAGTGAGATCTTTACTTTTTCTAGCTGTAGTACCTTCTTAGGTTGCAGGCGTGCCATGATCTGGGAAGCTCTCGTCCATCGAGTTCGGACAGTCTGTAGTAGCCCTTTCCAAGTACTTCTATAACTCGGTAAGGTCCTTTCCTGTTTGCTGTCAACTTCCCTTCTCCTGGTCGAGTTGTTCCAATATCGTTTCGGATTAGGATGAGATCATTCTCTCTGAAACTTCTCGACACTACCCTTTGATTACATCTGGAAGCCATTCGACGTTTTAGTGCTTCTTCCCTGATCCGAGCTCTTTCTTGGATTTCAGGTAGTAGGTCGAGCTCTTCCCTCTGAAGTTGGGAATTTGCTCCCTCATTGTAATGAATCACTCTAGGCGATCCTTCCTCAATCTTTACTGGAATCATTGCCTCTATTCCGTATGCTAACCGGAAGGGGGATTCCTTTGTGGTGCAGTGTGGTGTCGTTCGATACGCCCATAGGACTTGTGGAAGCTCTTCTGCCCAAGCTCCCTTTGCGTCTTGCAATCTCCATTTTAACCCGGCCAATATGACTTTGTTGGCAGCTTCAACCTATCCATTGGCTTGCGGATGTTCCACGGAGGTGTACTGGTGCTTTATGTTTAAGTCGGCTACTAATTTTCTGAAGCCTGCATCTGTGAATTGAGTGCCATTGTCTGTGGTGATGGAGTGTTGAACTCTGAACCTTGTGACAATGTTTCTATATAGGAATTTCCGTCTTCTGAGCATTGGCGTTGGCTAGGGGCTCTGCCTCGATCCACTTTGTGAAATAGTCTACCCCTACTATGAGGAATTTAAATTGTCCAGATCACTGGGGGAAGGGTCCGAGAAGATCAAGTCCCCATTTTGCAAACGGCCAAGGTGAAGTTACACTGATGAGCTCTTCTGGCGGGGCGACGTGAAAGTTGGCATGTTTCTAACATGGTGGACATGTCTTTACAAATTCTGTAGCATCTTTCTGTAGAGTTGGCCAATAAAATCCCTCCCGGAGTACTTTTTTGGCGAGAGCTCGTGCTCCGAGATGATTGCCGCAAATGCCGCCGTGTACTTCTTCTAGCACTTCCTTTGTGTTGTTGGTCGGCACACATTTTAGTAATGGTATTGAGATCCCTCTTTTGTACAGGATGTTGTTTATGATAGTGTAGTACTGTGCCTTTCTTTTTTAACCTCTTTGCCTCCTTTTCTTCTGTGGGAGTGTTTCTGTTTTGAGGTAGTTAATTCTGGGGGTCATCCATCCTTGGTCCTGACTTGTTACGGCTAGGACTTTTTCCTCCTCCAAGATTGACGGGTTCTGTAGCATTTCCTGGATGAGGCTTCTATTGTTGCCCCCTGATTTGGTGTTGGCTAGTTTCGAGAGTGTGTCAGCTCGGGCATTTTGTTCGCGGGTATGTGGCGGATCTTATATTCCCTGAGTTGTCTGAGCTATTCCATGGTTTTATCCAAATACTTTTTCATGGTGAGATCTTTGGCTTGGTAGTTCCCTGTTATTTGTGAGGTGACTACTTGTGAATTGCTGTAAATATTGAGTTTTTGAGCTCCAACCTCTTTAGCCAGCTTCAAACCAGCTAATAACGCTTCATATTCCGCCTGATTGTTTGAGGCCGGGAACCCGAATTTAAGGGGGAGCTCAACTTGGGTTCCTTGGTTGCTTTCTAGTATCACACCTGCACCGCTTCCAGCCTTTGAAGAACCGTACACATAGAGATTCCATTCTGTGGGAATTTCTGGGGCATCTGTGAATTCTGCGATGAAGTCGGCCAGATACTGTGATTTGATGGCCGTCCGATCTTCATATTGGAGGTCGAACTCGGATAACTCGACTGCCCATTGTAAAATTCTACCTGCTAAATCTGTTTTCTGCAATATTTGTTTTATGGGCTAGTTAGTTCGAACCTTAATGGTGTGAGCCTGGAAGTATGGGCGAAGTCGTCGAGATGTTAGAACGAGAGTATAGGCAAACTTTTCTATTTTTTGGTAGTTCAACTCGGATCCCTGTAGCGTTTTACTAATGAAGTAGACGGTTTGTTGCCCACTTTTGTCTTCTCTGACTAGTGCTGAGGCTATTGCCCGGCTTCTACTGCGAGATATAATATGAGCGGTTCTCCTTTTCGTGGCCGAGATAGGATAGGTGGCCGTCCCAAGAAATCCTTGAAGTCTTGGAAGGCTTGTTCACATTCTGTTGTCCATTCGAACTGCTTTCCCTTCCTTAAAGTAGCATAGAAGGGGAGAGATCTTATCGTTGATCCTGCTAAGAACCTGGATAGGGCGGCCAATCTCCCGTTGAGTTGCTGTACTTTTTTGACACAGGTTGGGCTTTTCATGTTGAGTATGGCTTGACATTTATCCGGATTTGCTTCAATTCCTCTTTGTGTGAGCATGAAACCTAAAAATTTGCCCACTTCTATTGCAAAGGTGCATTTTGCGGGATTGAGTCGCATGTCATGCTTCCTTATAGTGCCAAACACTTGAGCCAGGTCCGATAATAATGTCTCTTCACTTTGTTTCTTTATCAACATGTCGTCCACATAGACTTCCATGATTTTCCCGATGTGATCTGAGAATACTTTATTCATTAGCCTTTGATAAGTAACTCCCGCATTCTTGAGACCGAAAGGTGGTGCACGAAATTGTGATCTCAGGCAACGGTGCCAGAAACTCTGTACGCACGTCTTAATAAATCGTTTTTCATTCACAACTTCGATACAACTAACCAGCAAGTGCACTGGGTCGTCCAAGTAATAAACCTTACGTGAGTAAGGGTCGATCCCACGGAGATTGTTGGTATGAAGCAAGCTATGGTCACCTTGTAAATCTCAGTCAGGCGGATATCAAAAGGTTATGGAGTTTTCGAAATTAAATAATAAGTAAACATAAAATAAGGATAGAAATACTTATGTATATCATTGGTGAGAATTTCATATAAGTGTATAGAGATGCTTTCGTTCCTCTGAACCTCTGCTTTCCTGCTGTCTTAATCCAATCAGTCTTACTCCTTTCCATGGCTGGCTTTATGTAAGGGCATCACCATTGTCAATGGCTACATCCCATCCTCTTGTGAAAATGGTCCAAATGCTCTGTCACAGCACGGCTAATCATCTGAGGTTCTCGATCATACTGGAATAGGATTCACCCTCCTTTTGCGTCTGTCACTACGCCCAGCACTCGCGAGTTTGGAGTTCGTCACAGTCATTCAATCCCAGAGTCCTACTCGGAATACCTTAGACAAGGTTTAGACTTTCCGGACTCTCATGAATGCCGCCATCAATCTAGCTTATACCACGAAGATTCTGATTAAGAGATCCAAGAGATACTCATTCAATCTAAGGTAGAACGGAAGTGGTTGTTAGGCACGCGTTCATAGGGAATGATGATGATTGTCACGTTCATCACATTCAGATTGAAGTGTGAATGAATATCTTAGAAGCGGAATAAGTTGAATTGAATAGAAAAACAGTTGTACTTTGCATTAATCTTTGAGGAACAGCAGAGCTCCAAACCTTAATCTTTGGAGTGCAGAAACTCTACCGTTGAAAATACATAAGTGAAAGGTCCAGGCATGGCCGAATAGCCAGCCTCCAAAATGTGATCACAGGATCAAAAATACAATCCAGGATGTCTAATACAATAGTAAAAAGTCCTATTTATACTAAACTAGTTACTAGGGTTTACAGAAGTAAGTAATTGATGCATAAATCCACTTCCGGGGCCCACTTGGTGTGTGCTTGGGCTAAGCTTGAATGTTACACGTGCAGAGGCTCTTTCTGGAGTTGAACGCCAGGTTGTAACGTATTTCTGGCGTTCAACTCTGGTTTTTGACTTGTTTCTGGTGTTTAACTCCAGACAGCAGCGTAGAACTGGCGTTCAATGCTCTTTTACGTCGTCTAAACGCGTTCAAAGTATGGACTATTATACATTGCTGGAAAGCCCTAGATGTCTACTTTCCAACGCAATTAGAAGCGCGCCATTTTGAGTTCTGTAGCTCCAGAAAATCCACTTTGAGTGCAGGGAGGTCAGAATCCAACAGCATCAGCAGTCCTTCTTCAACCTCTAAATCTGATTTTTGCTCAAGTCCCTCAATTTCAACCAGAATATACCTGAAATCACAGAAAAACACACAAACTCATAGTAAAATCTAGAAATGTGAATTTAACATAAAAACTACTAAAAAATCCCTAAAAGTAACTAGATTCTACTAAAAACATACTAAAAACAATGCCAAAAAGCGTATAAATTATCCGCTCATCACAACACCAAACTTAAATTGTTGCTTGTCCCCAAGCAACTGAAAATCAAATAGGATAAAAAGAAGAGAATATACTATAAATTCCAAACTATCAATGAAACATAGCTCCAATCAGATGAGCGGGACTTGTAGCTTTTTGCCTCTTGAATAGTTTTGGCATCTCACTTTATCCATTGAAGTTCAGAATGATTGGCTTATATAGGAACTCAGTGTTCAGATAGTGTTATTGAATCTCCTAGTTCAGTATGATGATTCTTGAACACAGCTATTTTATGAGTCTTGGTCGTGGCCCTAAGCACTTTGTTTTCCAGTATTACCACCAGATACATAAATGCCACAGACACATAATTGGGTGAACCTTTTCAGATTGTGACTCAGCTTTGCTAAAGTCCCCAATTAGAGGTGTCCAGGGTTCTTAAGCACACTCTTTTTTTTTTGCTTTGGACCTTGACTTTAACCGCTCAGTCTCAAGTTTTCACTTGACACCTTCACGCCACAAGCACATGGTTAGGGACAGCTTGGTTTAGCCGCTTAGACCAGGATTTTATTCCTTTAGGCCCTCCTATCCACTGATGCTCAAAGACTTGGGATCCTTTTTATTTGCCCTTGCCTTTTGGTTTTAAGGGTTATTGGCTTTTTGCTCTTGCCTCTTGGTTTTAAGAGCTTTTGGCTTTTTCTGCTTGCTTTTTCTTTTTCTTTCTAATTTTTTTTTTGCTATTTTTTTTCTCTTTTTTTTTTCTGCAAGCTTTGTTCTTTGCTGCTTTTTCTTACTTCAAGAATCATTTTTATGATTTTTCAGAATATCAAATAACATGTCTCCTTGTCATCATTCTTTCAAGAGCCAACATATTTAACATTCTTAAACAACAACTTCAAAAGACATATGCGCTGTTCAAGCATTCATTCAGAAAACAAGAAGCATTGTCACCACATCAATATAATTAAACTAAGTTCAAGGATAAATTCGAAACTAATGTATTTCTTGTTCTTTTGAATTAAAACAATTTTCATTTAAGAGAGGTGATAGATTCATATTCACTACTTTAAGGCATAGTTACTAAATACTAATGATCATGTAATAAGACACAAACATAGATAAGCACTTATCATAGAAAACGAAAAACAGAGAATATAAGAACAAGGAATGAGTCCACCTTAGTGATGGTGGTGTTTCCTTCTTGAGGAACCAATGATGTCCTTGAGCTCTTCTATGTCTCTTCCTTGTCTTTATTGCTCCTCCCTCATTGCTTTTTGATCTTCTCTAATTTCATGAAGGATGATGGAGTGCTCTTGATGTTCCACCCTTAGTTGTCCCATGTTGGAACTTAATTCTCCTAGGGAGGTGTTGATTTGCTCCCAAAAGTTTTGTGGAGGAAAATGCATTTGAGGCATCTCTAGGATCTCATGGTGATGAGCTTCATGCGCCTCTTGAGCTCCATGAATGGGCTCTCTTGCTTGCTCCATCCTTTTCTTAGTGATGGGCTTTTCTTCCTCAATGGGAATGTCTCCTTCTAGGAAAGCTCCAGCTGAGTAACATAGATGGCAAATAAGATGAGGAAAAGCTAGCTTTGCCACGGGGGAGGACTTTTCGGCCATTTTGTAGAGTTCAAAAGAGATGACTTCATGAACTTCTACTTCTTCTCCAATCATGATGCTATGAATCATGATGGCCCGATCCACATTAACTTCAGATCAGTTGCTAGTAGGGATGATGGAGCGTTGGATGAACTCCAACCATCCTCTAGCCACAGGCTTGAGGTCCAGTCTTCTTAATTGAACCGGCTTGCCTTTGGAGTCAATCTTCCATTGAGCTCTTTCCACACATATGTCCATGAGGACTTAGTCCAACATTTGATTAAAGTTGACCCTTCTAGTGTAGGGGCGTGCATCTCCTTGCATCATAGGCAAGTTAGACGCCAACCTTACATTCTCCGGACTAAAATCTAAGTATTTCCCCCGAACCATGGTGAGATAATTCTTTGGGTCTGGGTTCTTACTTTGATCATGGTTCCTAGTGATCCATGCATTGGCATAGAACTCTTGAACCATTAGGATGCTGACTTGTTGGATGGGTTTTGTTAGAACTTCCCAACCTCTTCTTTGGATTTCGTGTCGGATCTCTGGATACTCATTCTTCTTGAGCTTGAAAGGGACCTCAGGGATCACCTTCTTCTTGGCCACAACATCATAGAAGTGGTCTTGATGAGCTTTGGAGATGAATCTTTCCATCTCCCATGACTCAGTGGTGGAAGCTTTTGTCTTCCCTTTCCCTTTTCTAGGGGATTCTCCGGTCTTAGGTGCCATCAATGGTAATAAAAAAACAAAAAGCTTATGCTTTTACCACACCAAACTTAGAATTTTGCTCGCCCTCGAGCAAGAAAAGAAAGAATAGATGAAGAAGACGAAGAAATGGAGGAGAGGGAGAGAGAGATGTGTTTCGGCCAAGAAGGGGAAGAGAGGGTTGTGTTGTGTGAAAATGAGGAGGAATGGAGGGCTATATATAGGGAAGGGAGGGGGGTAAGGTTTCGGCCATTAGGGTGGGTTTGGGTGAGAAATTGATTTTGAATTTTGAAGGTAGGTGGTGTTTATGAGGTAGGTTTATGGGGAAGAGTGGGTGGATGTGAGTGGTGAAGTGGTGATAGGGAAGAGAGATTGAGGTGATTGGTGAAGAGTTTTGGGGAAGAGTGTTTATGGGATTGTGTGAAAGAGGGTGAGAAGAAGTGAGTGGGGGTAGGTGGGGATCCTGTGGGGTCCACAGATCCTGAGGTGTTCAAGGATTTACAACCTTGCACCAAATTAGGCATGCAAAATGCCCTTGCACACAACTCTGGGCGTTCAGCGCCAGATTGGTGCTTGTTCTGGGCGTTGAATGCCCATTTGTTGCCCATTTCTGGCGTTGAACGCCAGAACCATGCTTGTTCTGGGCGTTCAGCGCCAGCTCTTCTCCAGGGTGCAATTCTGGCGTTCAAACGCCCAGATGCTGCCCATTTTGGGCGTTCAGTGCCAGAACCATGCTCTTTTCTGGCGTTGAACGCCAGCCAGATGCATCTTACTGGCGTTTAAATGCCAGTAAGGTCTTCCTCTAGGGTGTGATGTTTTCTTCTACTGTTTTTGATTCCGTTTTCAATTTTTATATTTATTTTGTGACTCCACATGATCATGAACCTAATAAAACATGAAAAACAATAAAAATAGAAATTAGATAAAAATTGGGTTGCCTCCCAACAAGCACTTCTTTAATGTCAATAGCTTGACAGTGGGCTCTCATGGAGCCTCACAGATGTTCAGAGCATTGTTGAGACTCTCCAACACCAAACTTAGAGTTTGGATATGGGAGTTCAACACCAAACTTAGAGTTTGGTTGTGGCCTCCCAACACCAAACTTAGAGTTTGACTGTGGGGGCTCTGGTTGACTCTGCAATGAGAGAAGCTTACTATGCTTCCTCTCCATGGGTACAGAGAGAGATCCTTGAGTTTTAAACACAAGGTTGTCCTCATTTAATTGAAGGATCAATTCTCCTCTGTCCACATCAATCACAGCTCTAGCTGTGGCTAGGAAGAGTCTTCCAAGGAAGATGAATTCATCCTCATCCTTCCCAGTATCTAGGACTATGAAATCAGCAGGGATGTAAAGGCCTTCAACCTTTACTAACACGTCCTCTACTTGTCCATAAGCTTTTTTTCTTGAATTGTCTGCCATCTCTAATGAGATTTTAGTGGCTTGCACCCCATAGATTCCCAGTTTTTCTATTAGAGAGAGGGCATGAGGTTTATCCCTGAACAAGGTCACACAGAGCCTTCTCAAAGGTCATGGTGCCTATGGTACAAGGTATTAAGAACTTTCCAGGATCCTGTTTCTTCTGAGGCAATCTCAGTTGATCTAGATCACTTAGTTCATTGGTGAACAAGGGAGGTTCATCTTCCCAAGTCTCAATACCAAATAATTTGGCATTCACTTCATGATTGCACCAAGAAACTTGGCAGCTTGCTCTTCAATAACATCCTCATTCTCTTCAGAAGAGGAATACTCATCAGAGCTCATGAATGGCATAAGGAGGTTTAATGGAATCTCTATGGTCTCTAGATGAGTCTCAGATTCCTTTGGTTCCTCAAAGGGAAGCTCCTTATTGATCACTGGACGTCCTAGGAGGTCTTCCTCCTTGGGATTCATGTCCTCTCCTTCCTTCACAGGTTCGGCCATGGTGATTAATTCAATGGCCTTGCACTCTCCTTTGGATTTTCTTCTGTATTGCTTGGGAGAGTACTAGGAGGGATTTCAGTTATCCTTTTACTCAGCTGGCCCACTTGTGCCTCCAAATTTCTAATGGATGACCTTGTTTCATTCATGAAACTCACAGTGGCCTTAGATAGATCAGAGACTAAGTTTGCTAAATTAGAGGTATTTTGTTCAGAGTTCTCTGTCTATTGCTGAGTGGATGATGGAAAAGGTTTACTACTGTTAAACCTATTTCTTCCACCATTATTAAAGCCTTGTTGAGGCTTTTGATCCTTCCATGAGAAATTTGGATGATTTCTCCATGATGAGTTATAGGTGTTTCCATAAGATTCACCCATATAATTTACCTCTGCTCTTGCAGGGTTTTCAGGATCAAAAGCTTCTTCTTCAGAAGATGCTTCTTAAGTACTGTTGGATGCAGCTTGTATTCCATTCAGACTCTGAGAAATCATATTGACTTGCTGAGTCAATATTTTATTCTGAGCTAATATGGCATTCAGAGTATCAATTTCAAGAACTCCCTTCTTCATAGGCGTCCCATTACTCATAGGATTCCTCTCAGAAGTGTACATGAACTGGTTATTGATGACAAGTCATCTTAGCCTAGTTTCACTAGCCTTTTTCTTTGTTTTTATTAGGTTTTATACACTTTCTTGCATTCTAAGAAAGTAATTTGGATTAAAAATGCATGACTTCTTTGAATCAATCAACCACCATGTAATTGATGTTAAATCATGAGGTTTAAGCTAAATTTAATTGAATTTTAATGATTTATAAACCTTGTGAATTTAGTGATACTTTGATTGGTTGTTTTGATTGCTTGTAGGTGAAGAAAGAAGAAAATAAGAAAAGCGTGGCCTAAGGAATGTGCCCAAAGGAAGCAATAAGCGTGCCAAGAGAAGAAAAGCGTGGCAAAAATCGAGGAAGAAAGGGAAACTAAGTTAAGAAAGCAAACTGAGCTTCATAAGGAATGGAAGGAGAAGGAAGCTACAAAGCTAAGTTAAAATAGTTAACTGAGCACCAAAGAAAGCAAGGAAATGGTGCAAAGCTAAGTTAACTAAGTTAACTTTATCGGGACTTCTCCATATTAATTCAAGAAGAAAATTTCAAGGGGTGAAGCCAACAAGATTCGAACCAAGGACCAAGGAGAAGCAAGGAACTCACCTTGCAAGGAAATTCAAGAAGAAATGGCCAAAATGCATCCTCCATGGTTCGAACTTGGAACCACACGCTACTCCTTGCAAGGGAATTTGAGAATAAATAGCTAGAATGCTTCCTCCAGACTTGAACTTGGGTATTCTTTGAAACATAAGGAAGGAGTACCATCAAGCTTGCAAGGAAAACCAAGGAAAAATAGCTTAATTGCTTCCTCCAAGTTTCGAACTTGGGAACTCTTGGAAGTGCAAGGAAGGAGCGTCCAACTCAACCAAGGAAATTAGCTCCAAGGCTTCCTCCACCAAGTGTTGAACCTGGGACCTTGAAGTCTCAAGCAAAGGCGCTACAAGGAAAGCTCAGTTGGAAATTCCAACTGAGCATTGCCTCTTCCCCAAGCCTCCACACTTTGGCGCACACTCCTAGCACACTAAGGCATCATGACATGGCCCAGCAACATATTTTGGCGCACCAATTTGACACGGATGGAGCATGCTTGAAAGCTAAGTTGGATTTTCCAACTGAGCTTTCCCCTGGAGGTGCAAATTGGGCTGAAAATTGGATTTAATTCATTTCTTCACCAAATCAAAAGCCCATCCAAATTCCAAAATCCAAGAATAGAAAGTGTATAAATAGGAGTTAGTTTGATGTAATTAGGACCTTTTGACACTTTAAGATTTTACTTTGAATTTTCCTTTTAATTGTCATTTTCATTTTTGAGCTTTTACTTTGAATTTTTTGGGAGAATTGAGAAGGGGAATTGAGCTCTCTTCTTCTTGGTTCTTGCTTGAGCACTCTTTTATTTTCTTGCTTTGGATCTTGGGTGAAGAATTGAAGAACTTCTGTTTCAATCTCACCTTGAGATCTCTTGTTTACTTTCTCTGCATAATTGAATTTCACTTTCTGTTTACTACTTCATCTTCCTTTTAATTATGCAATTTACTCTTCTTCACTTCTTTTGCAATTGTTCTTGTTGGATCAAGGAAGGATTTGAGATCTAGACTTGTTATCTAGTCTCTTCCACCCTGAGATCTTCAACCTATTTTATTTTGCTGCAAATTAAGCACTGCCTTTTTGTCTTTATAATTCTCAAAGCACTTTTACTCTTCTGTTTGAGATCCATTCCAATTTAATTCATCTTTTACTTTGCTATTTGATGCAATTTAATTCTGCTTGTTTAATTTCTGCAATTCCAACTCCCAATCTCTTTTACAATTCAAACAATTTACATTTCTTGCACTTTAAGATTCAGTCATTTACATTTCTTGCAATCTAAGTTTCTGCAATTTACTTTACTTGTTCTTTAAGATTCAGCACATTTACTTTCCTGCTCTTTCATTTACTGCAATTTACCCCTCTCTCTTTACATTTCAAGCAATTCAGTTTCTGTCAATTACAAATCACTCAAATCACTCAACCAAATCTTGAATCGCTTGACTAAATCAACCACTAAACTAAAATTGCTCAATCCTTCAATCCCTGTGGGATCGACCTCACTCATGTGAGTTATTATTACTTGATGCGACCCGGTACACTTGCCGGTGAGTTTTGTGTTGGATCGTTTTCCACACATCAAGTTTTTGGCACCGTTGCCGGGGATTGATTAGATTGACAATGATTAAGTAAGGTGGTGGTCTAGATTAAGCACTTTTTCTTTATTTTTGTTCATTTTCTTTATTTCTAACTTGCACACTAACTGTTTGAGATTTTGTCTCTACTAACTCTCACTGCACTCAAGCTACAAAGTGCTTTGTGTATCTTTGCTATTTTGGTTGTATGACATGAACCAGGAGAGAGTTCTCCACCTCTGTATTTTCTGAAGAAGGGCACCAAGAAATGGAGGAGATCGGAGGGAAGTCCATAGTGAGAGGAAAAAATCAAAGGCAACAGGATTTTCAACCTCCATGATCAAAGAATGGAGGATGTCAAGCTAGTGACAATAAAGAAGCGCTTGTTGGGAGGCAACCCAACCTGAGGTAACTTTCTTTTCATAGCTATTTCAATAAAAAGATTGATTAGTTTTATCTATATTGCAAGAAGCTAAGTTTGGTGTTGCACACCAAAACAATCTAAGGGAGAATGAAGGATTCTAGTTTGGTGTTCCACCAAAATCCCATCATAAAATACATTCTCACCTTCTGCATAATGCTAGCTTCAAGCATTTAGAAAAACTAGCTAACTATTCTGCTGTTTCCTAGTTTTCAGTTTTATTGCTTTTGAAAAGAAAAAAAAAAGTTTCACACATGGTTAATTTGATGCATGAGAACCATTGGCAAGGTACTAAGTTTGGTGTTCTCACACCAAAGTAAATTCAAAAGCCCATAAATAATTCATGCACGTTGACCATTTTTCAAGTGCTTGGGAACAAGCAACTTTCAATATCATTGCAGAGTGTCATACAAGCTTTTGGAAGGATTAAGCATCATCACCCAAAGAAATGAAAGAGGAATACCAAAAACCAGCAATGATGATGAGAAGGAGGAAAGCAAGTAAACTCCAAAAGGTTGTGTTGTTAAGTGATTGTTTTGCATCAGACATTGCTATGATTGAAAGTGCTATTATATCCCTGTCTGTCTGTCTGTCTGTCTATTTAGTACAGTTTTCTATAATTCAATAATTAAGATGTTTGATTAATCACAACACTACACTTTTCAAACTTGCATACACTCAAGATTTCAAAAAAAATGGGGGCACCACATGACAGTTCTTTGAAAAGAGGGATTGAGGAATTAAACCATTTTGAGGCAAGCAAAAGATTAGGAGAAGTGGTGGTTCTAGTTGTATGACTATGCATTGAGGTTGCATGCTTATGAAAACTTGCATGGGAGCTCATAGGCAGGACATAGAGTTCAAAGAAGTATTGTGGAGATTTTCAAACATTTATTGATCCAAGAAGCAGCAAACAAAAGAAAATAAAGAAGATATAAAAACAAAGAGAACATGGCCCAAGGCTCTGAGCATCAATTACTAGGCAGAAAAGAAGAAAGAAACAAGAACTCAAAGAGTTATTATCCTAGTAAATGCTTGTGGTCGAATTGTGTCAAAGAGAGAGGCTTGAGCAAGTAAATCCTAAGGGGTGCTTCAACACCTAATACCTTAAAACCAACTGGTTTAGGAGTATTGATTGAAGGCTTATCTAAAGAGCCGCTTTGAGACATGTCACTTAGAGTCAAAGCCAAAAACACAAATCATAAGCTGCTTCAAGGTGATTACATATAAAGAGATCTCCATGATACCATTTGGATGAAAGTTCTAAGACCTAAGACTTCCAAGATGTAGGGACTAGTAAGCACTGAAGCCCTTGCATGAGCATATAATTTAGAGTTCACCCCACTGTCACTTAATTACTTCACTCACAGGATAGTACATGTAATTCCTAAATCCATTCTAATTGAAAGAACCCTTGAGCATAATTCTTTTCTTACTTGGGGACAAGCAAGTTTTAAGTTTGGTGTTGTGATGACAAGTCATCTTAGCCTAGTTTCACTAGCCTTTTTCTTTGTTTTTATTAGGTTTTATACACTTTCTTGCATTCTAAGAAAGTAATTTGGATTAAAAATGCATGACTTCTTTGAATCAATCAACCACCATGTAATTGATGTTAAATCATGAGGTTTAAGCTAAATTTAATTGAATTTTAATGATTTATAAACCTTGTGAATTTAGTGATACTTTGATTGGTTGTTTTGATTGCTTGTAGGTGAAGAAAGAAGAAAATAAGAAAAGCGTGGCCTAAGGAATGTGCCCAAAGGAAGCAACAAGCGTGCCAAGAGAAGAAAAGCGTGGCAAAAATCGAGGAAGAAAGGGAAGCTAAGTTAAGAAAGCAAACTGAGGTTCATAAGGAATGGAAGGAGAAGGAAGCTACAAAGCTAAGTTAAAATAGTTAACTGAGCACCAAAGAAAGCAAGGAAATGGTGCAAAGCTAAGTTAACTAAGTTAACTTTATCGGGACTTCTCCATATTAATTCAAGAAGAAAATTTCAAGGGGTGAAGCCAACAAGATTCGAACCAAGGACCAAGGAGAAGCAAGGAACTCACCTTGCAAGGAAATTCAAGAAGAAATGGCCAAAATGCATCCTCCATGGTTCGAACTTGGAACCACACGCTACTCCTTGCAAGGGAATTTGAGAATAAATAGCTAGAATGCTTCCTCCAGGACTTGAACTTGGGTATTCTTTGAAACATAAGGAAGGAGTACCATCAAGCTTGCAAGGAAAACCAAGGAAAAATAGCTTAATTGCTTCCTCCAAGTTTCGAACTTGGGAACTCTTGGAAGTGCAAGGAAGGAGCGTCCAACTCAACCAAGGAAATTAGCTCCAAGGCTTCCTCCACCAAGTGTTGAACCTGGGACCTTGAAGTCTCAAGCAAAGGCGCTACAAGGAAAGCTCAGTTGGAAATTCTAACTGAGCATTGCCTCTTCCCCAAGCCTCCACACTTTGGCGCACACTCCTAGCACACCAAGGCATCATGACACGGCCCAGCAACACATTTTGGCGCACTAATTTGACACGGATGGAGCATGCTTGAAAGCTAAGTTGGATTTTCCAACTGAGCTTTCCCTTGGAGGTGCAAATTGGGCTGAAAATTGGATTAAAAATCCAATTTAATTCATTTCTTCACCAAATAAAAAGCCCATCCAAATTCCAAAATCCAAGAATAGAAAGTGTATAAATAGGAGTTAGTTTGATGTAATTAGGACCTTTTGACACTTTGGGATTTTACTTTGAATTTTCCTTTTAATTGTCATTTTCATTTCTGAGCTTTTACTTTGAATTTTCTGGGAGAATTGAGAAGGGGAATTGAGCTCTCTTCTTCTTGGTTCTTGCTTGAGCACTCTTTTATTTTCTTGCTTTGGATCTTGGGTGAAGAATTGAAGAACTTCTGTTTCAATCTCACCTTGAGATCTCTTGTTTACTTTCTCTGCATAATTCAATTTCACTTTCTGTTTACTGCTTCATCTTCCTTTTAATTCTGCAATTTATTCTTCTTCACTTCTTTTGCAATTGTTCTTGTTGGATCAAGGAAGGATTTGAGATCTAGACTTGTTATATAGTCTCTTCCACCCTGAGATCTTCAACCTCTTTTGCTTTGCTGCAAATTAAGCACTGCCTTTCTGTCTTTATAATTCTCAAAGCACTTTTACTCTTCTGTTTGAGATCCATTCCAATTTAATTCATCTTTTACTTTGCTGTTTGATGCAATTTAATTCTGCTTGTTTAATTTCTGCAATTCTAACTCCCAATCCCTTTTACAATTCAAACAATTTACATTTCTTGCACTTTAAGATTCAGTCATTTACATTTCTTGCAATCTAAGTTTCTGCAATTTACTTTACTTGTTCTTTAAGATTTAGCACATTTACTTTCCTGCTCTTTCATTTACTGCAATTTACCCCTCTCCCTTTACATTTCAAGCAATTCAGTTTCTGTCAATTACGAATCACTCAAATCACTCAACCAAATCTTGAATCGCTTGACTAAATCAACCACTAAACTAAAATTGCTCAATCCTTCAATCCTGTGGGATCAACCTCACTCATGTGAGTTATTATTACTTGATGCGACCCGGTACACTTGCCGGTGAGTTTTGTGTTGGATCGTTTTCCACACATCAGTTATTAGCAACCATGTCAATGAGTTCTTGAGCTTCTGCAGGCGTTTTCTTTAGGTGAATGGATCCACCTGCAGAGGTATCCAATGACATTTTAGCTAATTCAGACAGACCATCATAGAATATGTCCAGGATGGTCCATTCTGAAAGCATGTCAGAAGGACACTTTTTGGTCAGTCCTGTGTATCCCTCCCAAGCTTCATAGAGGGATTCACCTTTCTTTCTGTCTGAAGGTTTGAACATCCACTCTAAGCTTGCTCAGCTTTTGAGGAGGAAAGAACTTGGCTAAGAAAGCCTTGACCAGCTTATCCCAAGAGTTCAGGCTATCCTTAGGTTGAGAGTCCAACCATTTTCTAGCTCTATTTCTCACAGCAAAAGGGAAAAGCATGAGCCTGTAGACTTCAGGATCTACTCCATTAGTCTTAACAGTATCACATATCAGCAATAATTCAGTTAAGAACTGAAAAGGATCTTCAGATGGAAGTCCATGAATCTTGCAGTTCTGCTGCATCAGAGAAACTAATTGAGGTTTCAGCTCAAAGTTGTTTGCTCCAATGGCAGGAATGGAGATGCTTCTTTCATGTAAATTGGAATTAGGTGCAGTAAAGTTACCAAGCATTCTCCTTGCATTATTGTTGTTGGGTTTGGCTACCATCTCCTTTACTTGTTCGAAATTTTCAATAAGGTTGTCTCTGGATTGTTGTAATTTAGCTTCTCTTAGTTTCCTCTTCAGAGTCCTTTCAGGTTCTGGATCAGCTTCAACAAGAATGCCTTTTTCCTTGTTCCTGCTCATAAGAAAAGGAAGAGAACAAGAACAGAAGAGGAATCCTCTATGTCACAGTAAAGAGGTTCCTTATTGTTGGTAGAAGAAGAAAAGGAATAGGGGTGAAGAAGAATGAAGAATCCAAACACAAGGGTAAGGATAGGAGCGATGATGTGAGATGAAGAGAAGTGTTAGTAGATGAATAAATAATTAGAAGGAGATGAGGGAGAAGGAGAATTTTCGAAAATTATTTTTGAAAAAGAGTTAGTGATTTTCGAAAATAGTTTTTGAAAAAAGTTAGTAATTTTTTCAAAAATTAAAATAAAAAATTAAAATAATTAGTCAATAAAAAAGAAATTTTGAAAAAGAGGGAAGATATTTTCGAAAATTAGAGAGAGAGAGAGAGTTAGTTAGGTAGTTTTGAAAAAGATAAGAAACAAACAAAAAGTTAGTTAGTTAGTTGAAACAAATTTTGAAAAGATAAGGAGTTAGGAAGTTAGAAAAGATATTTTGAAATCAAGTTTTTGAAAAAGATATGATAAGAAGATATTTTTGAAAAGATATGATTGAAATTAGTTTTGAAAAAGGTTTGATTTTTAAAATCACAATTAATGACTTGATTCACAAGAAATCATGAGATATGATTCAAGAACTTAAAGTTTGGATCTTTCTTAACAAGCAAGTAACAAACTTGAAATTTTGAATCAAAACATTAATTGATGATGTTATTTTCGAAAATTATGATATAAAATTAAGAAAAGATTTTTGAAAAATATTTTTGTAATTTTCAAAAATAACTAAGAAAAATGAAAAAGATTTGATTTTTGAAAAAGATAAGATTTTTAAATTGAAAATTTGATTTGACTCATAAAAACAGCTAGATTTTAAAAATTTTTGAAAAACTCAAATCTAATTTTCGAAATTTTAAGAGAGAAAAAGGGAAAGATATTTTTTTTATTTTTAAATTTTTAATGATGAGAGAGAAAAACATGAAAAAGACTCAATGCATGAAAATTTTGGATCAAAATAATGAATGCATGCAAGAATGCTATGAATGTCAAGATGAACACCAAGAACACTATGAAGATCATGATGAACATCAAGAACATATTTTTGAAAATTTTTATATGCAAAGAAAACATGCAAGACACCAAACTTAGAAATCTTTCATGTTTAGACTCTATGGATGCAAAAATGCACATGAAAAACAAGAAAAGATGCAAAACAAGAAAATATGAAGATCAAACAAGAGGACTTACCAAGAACAACTTGAAGATCATGAAGAACACTATGAATGTATGAATTTTTCGAAAATTTTATGCAAATTTTAAAACATGCAATTGACACCAAACTTATAACATGACACATGACTCAAACAAGAAACACAAAAATATTTTTTTGATTTTTATGATTTTATGATTTTTTTGTATTTTCTTTTAATTTTTTCGAAAATCATTTGAAAAAGAAACATAAGGATTCCAAAATTTTTAATATGAATTCCAGGAATTTATGCTCTTTAATCTAAAGCTCCAATCAAAGGGTCAGGCATGGCTTAATAGCCAGCCAAGCTTTAGTATGTAACTCAGACATGACACGCCTGACATACCCTATCCAGAAGAATTAGATATGGCTTTACAGCCAGCCAGGCTTCAACATGCTTTATGAAACTCTAGAATTCATTCTTAAAAATTCTGAAGAAAAATATATTTTCAAAGGAGAAATTTTTGAAAGATTTTTTAAAAAATTTTTGAAAATAAAACAAAAAGAAAATTACCTAATCTGAGCAACAAGATGAACCATCAGTTGTCCAAACTCGAACAATCCCCGGCAACGGCACCAAAAACTTGGTGCACGAAATTGTGATCTCAGGCAACGGTGCCAGAAACTCTGTACGCACGTCTTAATAAATCGTTTTTCATTCACAACTTCGATACAACTAACCAGCAAGTGCACTGGGTCGTCCAAGTAATAAACCTTATGTGAGTAAGGGTCGATCCCACGGAGATTGTTGGTATGAAGCAAGCTATGGTCACCTTGTAAATCTCAGTCAGGCGGATATCAAAAGGTTATGGAGTTTTCGAAATTAAATAATAAGTAAACATAAAATAAGGATAGAAATACTTACGTATATCATTGGTGAGAATTTCAGATAAGTGTATAGAGATGCTTTCGTTCCTCTGAACCTCTGCTTTCCTGCTGTCTTCATCCAATCAGTCTTACTCCTTTCCATGGCTGGCTTTATGTAAGGGCATCACCGTTGTTAATGGCTACATCCCATCCTCTTGTGAAAATGGTCCAAATGCTCTGTCACAGCACGGCTAATCATCTAAGGTTCTTGATCATACTGGAATAGGATTCACCCTCCTTTTGCGTCTGTCACTATGCCCAGCACTCGCGAGATTGAAGTTCGTCACAGTCATTCAATCCCAGAGTCCTACTCGGAATACCACAGACAAGGTTTAGACTTTCCGGACTCTCATGAATGCCGCCATCAATCTAGCTTATACCACGAAGATTCTGATTAAGAGATCCAAGAGATACTCATTCAATCTAAGGTAGAACGGAAGTGGTTGTCAGGCACGCGTTCATAGGGAATGATGATGATTGTCACGTTCATCACATTCAGGTTGAAGTACGAATGAATATCTTAGAAGCGGAATAAGTTGAATTGAATAGAAAATCAATAGTACTTTGCATTAATCTTTGAGGAACAGCAGAGCTCCACACCTTAATCTTGTTAAAAATACATAAGTTAAAGGTCGAGGCATGGCCGAATGGCTAGCCCCCAAAACGTGATCACAGGATCAAAAATACAATCCAGGATGTCTAATACAATAGTAAAAAGTCCTATTTATACTAAACTAGTTACTAGGGTTTACAGAAGTAAGTAATTGATGCATAAATCCACTTTTGGGGCCCACTTGGTGTGTGCTTAGGCTGAGCTTGAATGTTACACGTGCAGAGGCTCTTTCTGGAGTTGAACGCCAGGTTGTAACGTATTTCTGGCGTTCAACTCTGGTTTTTGACTTGTTTCTGGCGTTTAACTCCAGACAGTAGCGTAGAACTGGCGATCAACGCCCTTTTATGTCATCTAAACGCGTTCAAAGTATGGACTATTATATATTTCTAGAAAGCCCTGGATGTCTACTTTCCAACGCAATTGGAAGCGTGCCATTTTGAGTTTTGTAGCTCCAGAAAATCAACTTTGAGTGCAGGGAGGTCAGAATCCAACAGCATCAGCAGTCCTTCTTCAACCTCTGAATCTGATTTCTGCTCAAGTCCCTCAATTTCAACCAGAAAATACCTGAAATCACAGAAAACACACAAACTCTGGAGATGCTGCAATTCTCCGGATCAAGTTCGTTTTCATCTCTTCCTCAATCAATGCACTCATTGATCTCCTTGGCAATCTTAATTGATTGAATTACAAATTCAATCTCTCAAATCTTGATCAATAGCCAATTCCTTGGTCAATTGCTCATGAGAAGAGATGAAGTATGGTCACTGATTATACCACATGCATTTCCCAAATCAAGTATTAAGAGGGTTATAGTCACATACCCATCCAAACTCAATTTGGTCCAGCATGAGAAAGTATTTCTAGCTTGATCTCTTCATTCCTCTTTCAAGGTTCAGAAGAGATCCAAGTTTGAATAGCTTCTTTTCCAAGATAACTACCCAATTGGATGAAGATCGAAAGCTTTCAAGTAAAATCAAGAGAAAAGATAGAAGAAGAATAATGAAAATTAGTATTGATCCATCAAACTACAACAGAGGTCCCTAACACAATGAAAGGGGTTTAGTTGTTCATAGCTCTAGAAAATGAAAATAAAGATGGAGAATACATCATAAAACTAGAAAATGCAGAGAAGGTAAAATACAGAGAGTAGTTCTCTTCCCCCCAACTTTTCTTAGCTTCTAGTTGGCTCTTCAAGTCTTGGGCCTTTGGATCTTGAGTTTGAAGCAGTTCTCTTCTTCATTTGGGCTTGGCTTTACTTGCAGAGAGAAAATGTGAAGTGGGCAGAGACTTTAGCTCAGGACGTTAGGGGTGTTAACGTTTAGTGAAAATATGAGTTCGAGAACGTTAGTGACAATCAACTTTCTCACTAACGTTCCTAAGTAAAAGCCACGTTAACTTCAACGTTAGTGGCACAAACGTTGCCACTAACGTTGCCTCTAAGTCCTTCGCACACGTTATTGAGACTTAACATTCCCAATAACTTTGAAAAGCCCCCTTTGTTCCCACGTTAGAGCCCACGTTAACTTAGTTAACGTGGCTCTTTAACGTGGGCTTGCCATCCTTCGAGAACGTTAGTGACACTCAACATTGTCACTAACGTTCCAAGGTGCCCCTATGTCTCACGTTAGAGTCCACATTAACTAGGTTAACGTGGCTTCTAACGTGGCCATGCTTAGCCATCCCCAACGTTAGTGACAATGTTGAGTGTCACTAACGTTGGCCATTCTTTCACTCATCAACGTTAGCTTCCACGTTAACTAAGTTAACGTGGAGGTTAACGTGGCTCCTTGGGGGGTTGTGTGGTTGCTTCCAACGTTAGTGACAATGTTGCGTGTCACTAACGTTGTCGACCACTCTTGCTTCTTATGTTAGCTCCCACGTTAACCAAGTTAACGTGGGAATTAACGTGGTATATTTCTCCTTAGGCCAACGTTGGTGACAATGTTGAATGTCACTAACGTTGGCATTTCTCCCCCCTTCTAACGTTAGAGGCCACGTTAACTAAGTTAACGTGGACTCTAACATGGCCACTTATGAGCATTTGCCAATGTTAGTGACAATGTTAAGTGTCACTAACGTTGGCTCAACTTCCCCTCTCCACGTTAGAGTTCTCGTTAACTTAGTTAACGTGACTCTTAACGTGGTCAATGATGGCTTCGAGAGCGTTATTTGCAATCACTTTTCTCATTAACTTTGCAAGTTACCTCACATTCCTTGCTTCCTTTGGTCCTGAAATCAAGCAATAGAGTGCATCAAAGTTCTAGTCCAAGTCATGGGTAATGCAACATACAATTTGTCACTAAACTCATGCAAAATCCTCATGAAATAATGTAAAATGCACAATGTATGCTTGAATCAAGGTGTAAGTGAATATCTACCCAAATTTAGCTTATTTCCTAAGGGAATGCATGAAACTATCCTAAAAACAGTAAAGAAAAGGTCAGTGAAACTGGCCAAGATGCCCTGGCATCACAACACCAAACTTAAAGCTTGCTTGTCCCTAAGCAAGTACTGGAACAAGAGAATGATGAATGGAATGCCAAGAGCAATGAGTTATTCTTGTGGAAGTCATATCACTGATTTTATGGTGGTTTCATGCATAGAAACTTAGGTTCATTCCTTTACTGGCTTTCAAACCTTTATCATGTCCTAAAACACTCACCTTGCTTACATCCCATGAGACTTTTATTCATTGATCCCTTTATTGTCATTTCAGAGCTTATTGGTGTTCTTAGGCTAAGTGCTCTGTAAGGGGACAACTTTTTAAGATAAGCTTTCAGCCAACACTCCCGAACCAGTTGGTTCAAGGTGCTAGGTGTTGAAGCACCCCTAAGGACTTACTCCCTCAAGTCTCTCCCCCATACATACACACCACAGGCATATAGTTCATTTATTTTCCTTCTTGAGACCTTGGTGTCCAGCACCTCTTTGGGTTACTAAATGCTCTGTGGTGAGGGTTACTCTTGATAATGGACTTTCAGCTGATAATCCCGGGTTAGTTAACCCACGTTACCAAGTGATAAAGCACCCCTAAGAGCTTATTCATCCAAGTAGATCCCTCACACAGGAACACCACAGACACATATCTTAAGATCAAAACCATTGGTGCCTAGCCTTATTGCTTGCTCTTTTTCTTTTGTTTTTCCACTTTCATTATTCTTTTCTCTATCTCTTCTTAGGATCTTGTCATATACTTAGTCTCATGAGTATATTCAAAGTAAAGTATTCAGGCCAGATAGTTGTCATCCCACCTTATGGTTGAACCAACTTAGCTAACTTATGATCATACCACAAACTCATGAATGTACTCCATAGTATGAACTCTACTCTGGTCTTTTGAAACATAAACATTCTCTCTTCATTTGATTCAAAAGGAACGAGCATACAAGTAAGTAAAGTAAGGATGCAGTGACATAAAGACTAGCACACAGAGACCTTCTTCAATACCAAAGACTTAAAAGACAGAATTGAAAAAGGTTTAAACATAACATGGAAGCAAGTTCTATTTCATACAAGATCTTCCTTATTTAAAACATAGAGAAAGGTGGATTAAAGAAGGAACTCCACCACCTTTTACTGTTGTGGATGTCCATGCTCTTTTCCTTGCTTGTCCTCCTTGTTTCCTCTTGCATTTCCTCGCATCCGTGCCAATCTTGCTTGCTTCCAATCCTCAAGTGCCTTCCTCACTGACTCATGACTCTCTTCCACCCTTTGTCTTTCTCTCGTGCTAATTCATCCTTTATTTCTTCATACCTGGCTATTCTTGGATGCAATATTGGCAGCTGTCCCACTAAGTAGCCGAGCCTGGCTTAAGTGTTTATGTGATGTCCTGTTTCGCTCTTGTAAACTCCTTCTGCGAATGCCCTTTGCTCGTCCAATAGTTCTGCCTGTTCTATTTGTCTTCGATGCATCTCATGTATGTGTGCCCCTTGATGTTCTTGGATGTTGATTAGCCTCTGGATGGATTCTTGTTGTTCGTTTTGCCTTTGTTCCATCCTGTTGAATGTTTCTCCCCATTGTTGTCCTTGACTTAGTTGCTGTTCCATCATTTGCCTTTGCCACTCACCTTGCTGAGTCATCCATCTTGAGAGTGCTTCCTCTTGCTGCCCCATCATCTGTAGTTGAAGCTCTTTCTGTGCTCCTTGGCTTTCCAAATATTGTCTAGACAAGCCATCAATGGCTTCCTGCAATTGGTGCATGTCCAAGGTCTGTTGTGCTTGACCCTCTAAGACTTGTCCTTCCACTACTTGAGGGGCTGTCCTCTTCCTTTGCTTCCGCTGAGGCAAAGGGGATGCTGCAGCATTCATCCTTCGTACAGTTATTGGGATGCCTTCCTTTATCCACATGGGGTTCTCATCTTCAAAAACCACCTCAGCTTTCTTGCATATTCGGTAAATAGTGCTGGGGTAACCTAACGTTCCTCTTGAGTCGCTTTTCTCTGCCATCTTTCTAATACCTTTAGCTATGAGTTCATGAACCTTGATTTCTCCTCCCTTCAGTATACAGTGCACCATTGTGGCTCTCTTGACATTCACCTCCGAGTTGTTTGCAGCTGGGAGAATAGACCTTCTCACTAGCTCAAACCACCCCTTGGCTTCAGGAGTGAGATCTATTCTCTTGATGAACTTTGGTTTATTTCCCGCACCCCTTTCCTAGTCAGCTCCTGGTACACAAATATCTTGCAGAATCTGGTCATAATTGGGGTTGTCCAATCTTGAATGATAGCTTTCTTCTTCAAACTGTATAGACCGTAGCTTCAATGCCCTCATGACACTCATGGGACCAAAGTCCACCATCTTTCCTCTCACAAAGCTTGTATAGGACTCATCCTTCTTATCATATCAAACCGCATTTGCATAAAATTCTCTTATGAGGTTTGCATTCACCTTAATGACCGGGTCAGTGAGGAGCTCCCATCTTCTCCTTTCTATCTTCTCTGTGATTTCGGGGAACTCAGTCTTTTTAACTTGAAATCCCAGCTCATAAATGATTTCCTTATCAACCATCCACCCGTATTGCAATGCATGATGCAAGCTTCTAAATCTCTTTTCATCATATGGGTGTTCTTCCATGGGTTCCTTTCCCTTCCTTCTTTTAGAGCCTGAAGACGCCATGAATGATAGTTAATATGTGAAGGTGGAAAAGTTGTGGAGATTTTTGGTTGTTTAGGGTTTTATTGCAAAGAAGAGAGTGAGGTGGGAAAAAGGTTTTTAATGGGGTAGGGAGTGTCTTGTACCGAAATGGAGAGTGGTGAAGAGTGGGTAATGACAATGAAGGTGGGTACCGAACAAGGGTCGTTTATATAGAGAAGTTGTGAGAGAATGGAGGGTGTGGATTGATGGGGTGGTTACTTGATGGACGGCTAGGATGATGCATGGATAAAAGACAAGGATCATCACTTTATGAATGAGATTGCTCGGTCTTTTAGGGGTCCCATTTTTCCAATGTTGCATGGCAACATTTTCCAATGCATTCCCTTTTCGGAACAAGTGTGTAGTCCCTCCTTTTGTGGTGTCCGAACCTTCTTTGTTTAACTGTCCAATCACTCCCCTTTTCCTTTTTCCTATAAAGATTTAAAATAAGGAAATTAATATCATAAAAATCAACTCTACGGCTAGAATAATAAAGAGAAGAAAAAGAGTTTGTATATTTATGAATTTCAACTAGCCAACTACTTGTGTATCCTTAGAGGCAGATTGATGGCACCTTGGGGTGACACCAAACTTAGTTTGGAGCACTGTGATGAAAAGTTTTGTTCAAAGCTCCAAGAGTTCTGCTTTGAACACCAAACTTGTTCTTCACTATATACTGCATGATAAAGATTTCACCAAGTGTTTGTCAAGTTTGGGTTGAAATTCATAAACATTGATTTATTCACTATTTTAAAAACATATAAAACATGGGTTGCCTCCCATGAAGCGCTTCTTTAGCGTCACTAGCTTGACATTTTTCCCTCATTAGGGTGGTTGGTAGTGCTTAAAGTCCTCCCCTCTTGCTGTGGACTTATATCCATTGGTTGGATCAATGATCTCCACATGTTCTAGGGAAAGAACTCTGTTGATAGTGAAGACCTTAGGTAACTGAGATGGTACAGTGGGGAGATTAGGGGGAATATCTGGGAAGTAAGCTGAGACAACTCTATCCCCTGGAGAGAAGTCTTCCGTAGGGATCTTCTTGTTCCTCCACCTCCTTGGTACCTTCTTCTTTGTTTCTTTTGAGGTTGCCTTCCCCTTGGTGACCTCTTTTTCTAAAGGAGTTGTGATGCTGTCTTCACCTGCCTCTAGAAGATTAGGTTCCTCCAACTTTTCCTTGAGCTGTGGCAATTGCTGTTTTCCTTGTTTATCAATTAAGGGGATCTCAGAATGAACTGGCTGTGCTTCAGTGCTTGTCTCCTCTTTCAGTGTCTCATTATCATTTGTGCTTAATTCCTTGTCCTCTTGATCTGTTTCTTGTGAGAGTTTGAAAAATTGAAGCTGAGTCGTTCATCATGGATTCTCAATATTAGCTCCCCTTTCTCTACATCGATAAGTGCTCTGGCCGTAGCTAGGAATGGTCTTCCTAATATGATTGGGTGAGTGTGACTCTCTTCCATGTCCAGGATGACAAAGTCTGTTGGGAGAAAGTATTTCCCAACCTTTAGCAACACATTTTCCACCACTCCTATTGCTTGCTTTTGAGTTTTGTCAGCCAGTCTGTTGATTACATCTGTGGGCATTATCTCATTGATCTGTAGCCTCTTCACCAGGGATAAGGGCAGTAAGTTGATGCTGGCCCCCAAATCACATAGTGCTTTATCGAACATAGTTTCACCTATGGCACAAGGGATGTGAAAACTCCCTGGGTCTCTTCTTTTTGTAGGCAACTCAGGTTGAATAAGGGCACTACATTCCTTGTTCATCACTATAGTCTGGCCTCCTTTGAGTGAGCTTTTCCTGGGAAGAAGTTCCTTCATATACTTAATGAATGCAGGCATTTGTTGAATTGCCTTGATGAATGGTATGTTTACATGCAGAGATGCAAAAAAGTCTAGGAACCTTGAGTATATTCTCTTTCCCACAGCACCATTGAGCAGTTGAGGGAAGGGTGCATAGAGCTTCAGCAGCTCTTGTTGTGAGATTTTTGGTTCTTGGTGATCTCTATCTTCCTCCTTTGTTGAGTTATCATCAGGTTGTTCGAAAGGTTTGCCATGCTTGTCTTCAGTCTCTTGATCACTTGTAGTGACCATTTTGCAATCTTCCCATCTTACTTTCTTTGCTTCTCCTTTGGGGTTTTTCTCCGTGCCACTTGGGAAGCTATCAGTAGGTTTGGAAATCTTCTCAACTAAACATCCCACCTGGAATTCCAGCTTCCTAATGGTCTCTCCCTGGTTCTTAATATTGGCTCGCACCTCCTCTTTGAACACCTTATTTTCTTGAATCTCTTGGCATATTCCTTCAAGTAAGGTTTCAATCTTAGAGAGCTTGTCATCAATTGATGGGTGATTCGGAGCAGATGTGCTGTTTTGGTTTTGATAGTCGTGTGGAGAAGTATTGTTGTGGGGGTGTTGAGATGTCCTCTGTGTGAATTGTTGGTGAGCTGCATTGTTGTTGGAGTTGTAACGTCTCTGGTCTTGGTTTTGATCTTGCTGACTTTCCCACCCAAAGTTTGGTGGTTTCTCCATCCAGGGTTGTAGGTCTTGGAGTATGGATCATAGTTTTGCCTTGGTGAATTCCCAATGTAGTTGGCTTGCTCCTGACTACCCTCTGCTTCTTCATTCACTCCTTCTTGGGTTGTTGATGAAGTGGAGATTGCTGCTACTTGGTTCCTCTCCATCTTCTTGGTGAGGTCAGCCAGCTGTTGGGTAATGAGCTTGTTTTGGGCCAACAGAGCATCTACATTGTTTAGCTCCATTACTCCTCTTGTGTTCCCTCTTTCGGAAGCATAGAAGTAGTTGTTCTCTGCTACTGTTTCAATGACATCTATAGCCTCCTCAATGGTTTTCTTCTTGTTCAAGGATCCTCCGGATGAATGGTCTACGGTCTTCTTTGACTCATAAGAGAGCCCTTCATAGAAAATGTGCAGCTGCACCCATTCGTTGAACATGTCAGGTGGACACCTCCTTGTGAGGTCCTTAAATCTCTTCCATGCTTCATACAAAGTTTCACCATCTTGTTGCATGAAAGTTTGGACCTCATCTCTCAGCCTATTGATTCTTTGAGGAGGGTAAAATCTTGCTAAGAATTTGTTCACCACATCTTCCCAAGTTGTCAAGCATTCCCTTGGGAAAGATTCCAGCCACTTGGCTGCCTTATCCTTGAGTGAGAATGGAAATAAGAGCAGTCTATAGGTGTCAGGATGAACACCATTAGACTTCACTGTGTCACATATTCTCAGAAAGGTGGTCAAATGTTGATTGGGATCTTCTTGAACACCTCCTCCAAACGAACAGTTGTTCTGAACAAGGGTGATAAGCTGTGGTTTAAGTTCAAAGTTGTTAGCATGGATTGTTGGCTTTTGGATGCTACTTCCACAATTGCCTGGGTTTGGATTGATGTAAGAGCCCAAAACTCTTCTATCCTCCCCAGCATGATTTGCTCTAAACCTCCCCCATGGTTGTGATCCTCTTCTTCATGATGGTTTTCCATGTTGTCTTCCATGTTTGGTTCAAAGAATTCCTCCTCTTCCTCAACACCAACCACTTTCTTTCCTCTTGCCTCCCTCCTTAATCTAAGGAAGGTCCTCTCAGGTTCAGAATCGAAGGAAGTTGAAGCCCCGCTTCTTCTCCCTGTCATACAACCATCAAGTGCAAGCAAGAAAAGATATGTGCAGAAAATATTTTTGTCAGAATTACTGTTAGTTGTGGGTGATGCAATATATCAAACAGTTAGTGGGTTAGCAAACAGAATTGAAAATAACAAAGAAAAATAAAAGAGTAGAGGGGGAAGGGAAGAAGTTTAACTAAAACAGAAAATAAATCACTCAAACAGAAAATGAAATTCACAAAAGAAAAATGCTCAATCTAGTGATCTTCCAATTTAATCATTGTTAATGCACAATCAATCCCCGGCAACGGCGCCATAAACTTGATGCGGGTGGAAACTGTCTCTCAACAAATTTCCTTCGGCAAGTGTACCGAATTTGTCGTCAAGTAAAAACTCACAATAGAGTGAGGTCGAATCCCATAGGGATTGATTGATCAAGCAACTTTAATTAGAAGAATGTTCTAGTTGAGCGAATCCAGAATTTGGGTTGAGAGTTGCAGAAAATAAAATGGCGGGAATGTAAATAACAGAAAAGTAAATGCTAGAATTAAAGGACTGGAAGTAAATGACTGAGAGTAAATTGCAGAATTATAAATGGGAATGGGAGATTTTCTCATAAAAGTAAATGGCAGAAATTAAAGAGAATGGGTAAGATCAGAGATGGGGAGTTCATTGGGCTTAGGAGATGTTGCAATTCTTCGGATCAAGTTCATTTTCATCTCTTCCTCAATCAATGCACTCATTGATTTCTTGGCAATCTTAATTGATTGAATTACAAATTCAATCTCTCAAATCTTGATCAATAGCCAATTCCTTGGTAAATTGCTCATGAGAAGAGATGAAGTATGGTCACTGATTATACCACATGCATTTCCCAAATCAAGTATTGAGAGGGTTATAGTCACATACCCATCCAAACCCAATTTGGTCCAGCATGAGAAAGCATTTCTAGCTTGATCTCTTCATTCCTCTTTCAAGGTTCAGAAGAGATCCAAGTTTGAATAGCTTCTTTTCCAAGATAACTACCCAATTGGATGAAGATCGAAAGCTTTCAAGTAAATTCAAGAGAAAAGATAGAAGAAGAATAATGAAAATTACTATTAATCCATCAAACTACAACAGAGCTCCCTAACCCAATGAAAGGGATTTAGTTGTTCATAGCTCTAGAAAATGAAAACAAAGATGGATAATACATCATAAAACTAGAAAATGCAGAGAAGGTAAAATACAGAGAGTAGTTCTCTTTTCCCCCCAACTTCCAGAACTCCTAAAAAATTCAAAGCTACTCCTATATATACTACTTTTCTCAGCTTCTAGTTGGCTCTTCAAGTCTTGGGCCTTTGGATCTTGAGTTTGAAGCAGTTCTCTTCTTCATTTGGGCTTGGCTTTACTTGCAGAGAGAAAATGTGAAGTGGGCAGAGACTTTAGCTCAGGACGTTAGGGGTGTTAACGTTTAGTGAAAATATGAGTTCGAGAACGTTAGTGACAATCAACTTTCTCACTAACGTTCCTAAGTAAAAGCCACGTTAACTTCAACGTTAGTGGCACAAACGTTGCCACTAAGTTGCCTCTAAGTCCTTCGTACACGTTATTGAGACTTAACATTCCCAATAACTTTGAAAAGCCCCCTTTGTTCCCACGTTAGAGCCCACGTTAACTTAGTTAACGTGGCTCTTTAACGTGGGCTTGCCATCCTTCGAGAACGTTAGTGACACTCAACATTGTCACTAATGTTCTAAGGTGCCCCTATGTCTCACGTTAGAGTCCACGTTAACTAGGTTAACGTGGCTTCTAACTTGGCCATGCTTAGCCATCCCCAACGTTAGTGACAATGTTGAGTGTCACTAACGTTGGCCATTCTTTCACTCATCAATGTTAGCTTCCACGTTAACTAAGTTAACGTGGCTCCTCGGGGGGTTGTGTGGTTGCTTCTAACGTTAGTGACAATGTTGGGTGTCACTAACGTTGTCGACCACTCTTGCTTCTTACGTTAGCTCCCACGTTAACCAAGTTAACGTGGGAGTTAACGTGGTCTATTTCTCCTTAGGCCAACGTTAGTGACAATGTTGAATGTCACTAACGTTGGCGTTTCTCCCCCCTTCTAACGTTAGAGGCCACGTTAACTAAGTTAACGTGGACTCTAACATGGCCACTATTGAGCATTTGCCAACGCTAGTGACAATGTTAAGTGTCACTAACGTTGGCTCAACTTCCCCTCTCCACGTTAGAGTTCTCGTTAACTTAGTTAACATGACTCTTAATGTGGTCAATGATGGCTTCGAGAGCGTTATTGGCAATCACTTTTCTCATTAACTTTGCAAGTTACCTCCCATTCCTTGCTTCCTTTGGTCCTGAAATCAAGCAATAGAGTGCATCAAAGTTCTAGCCAAGTCATGGGTAATGCAACATACAATTTGTCACTAAACTCATGCAAAATCCTCATGAAATAATGTAAAATGCACAATGTATGCATGAATCAAGGTGTAAGTGAATATCTACCCAAAAATAGCTTATTTCCTAAGGGAATGCATGAAACTATCCTAAAAACAGTAAAGAAAAGGTCAGTGAAACTGGCCAAGATGCCCTGGCATCAGATCTTTTGGGCAGGCTTTGTTGAGATCGGTGTAATCGGTGCACATTCGCCACTTCCCATTTGATTTTCTCACCAAGACGACGTTGGCTAGCCATAGTGGATACTTGACCTCTCTTATGAATCCTGCCTCTAGTAATGCTTGTACCTGTTCTTCCACAGCTTGGGATCGCTCTGGCCCAAGTTTTCTTCGTCTTTGCTGTACGGGCCGAGATCCTAGATGGACCGCCAACTTGTGGCACATTAGCTTGGGATCTATGCCTGGCATGTCTGTGGCTTTCCATGCGAAGAGATTGACATTATCTCGTAAGAATTGTACCAGTAATTCTTTTGAGTCTCCTCTCAGGATCGTGCCATTATTAGTCATTTTGTCCGAGGTGTCTCCGATATGAACCTTCTCTATCTCACCTTCTGGCTGCGGACGGAGTTCTTCTCGTCTCTGAACTCTGCCAAGCTCAATTGTGTGAAACTCTTCTCCTCTGCCTCTGAGGTTTAGACTTTCGTTATAACAGTGGCGTGCCATCTTTTGATCTGCTTTTATTGTGGCTATCCCCTCTGTAGTTGGGAATTTCATGCATTGATGTGGAGTCGAGACTATTACACCGAGTTGATTTAGTGTTGTCCGACCTATTAGAGCATTGTAGGCTGAACTCATGTCAACCAAAATGTAGTATATTTTGAGCGTCCTGGATTGGTTCCCTTTTCCAAAGGTTGTATGTAGTGATACATATCCTAGCGGTTGTACCGGGGTATCTCCCAATCTGAACAAACTGTTCGGGTATGCCTTAAGCTCCTTGTTTTTTAGGCCGAGCTTGTCGAAGGCAGTTTTGAATAGGATGTCAGCGGAGCTCCCTTGGTCTACTAATGTGCGGTTCAGATTGGCGTTTGCCAGTATGATGGTGATGACCATGGGGTCGTCGTGTCCCGAGATGATACTGGATGCGTCCTCTTTAGTGAATGTGATTGCAGGGATGTCGGGTGCTTCTTCCTTTCCCTCGACATGATATACTTCTTTGAGATATCTCTTGCGGGATGATTTGGAGATTCCACCCCCTGCGAATCTGCCGTGTATCATATGGACGTGTCTTTCCGGTGTACGAGGTGATCGCACGGTTCGTCCGATATCTTCGTCCCTTCGTCTCTTTCTTTGGTCGTCATATCGGGTGGCTAAAAACCGATCTAGTTTTCCTTCCCTCGCCAATTTTTCTATGATGTTCTTTAGATCGAAGCACTCGTTGGTGGAGTGCCCTCGCACTCGATGATATTCGCAATATTCATTCCGGTTTCCTCCTCCTCTTTTGCCTTTGAGTGGCCGTGCTGGGGGTATTTTCTCTGTATGGCTGACTTCTTTGTATACGTCGATTAGGGATGCCCTGAGAGGAGTGTAATTGTGGTATTTTTTTATTTTCTCTCCTTGTCGATCTTCTTTCCTTTTGGATTCCTTGTCTTTATCTTGTTAGGGGACCTCGGATTTTGAGGTTTCTCCTAACCGAGCGTTTTCTTTCATGTTGATGTATTTTTCTGCTCGCTCCTGCACTTCGTCTAAGGAGGTAGGGTACTTCTTTGATATGGACTGGCTAAAAGGTCCTTCTCGTAGGCCATTGATGAGTCCCATGATGGCAGCCTCTATTGGCAAGCTTTGCATGTCCATGCATGTTTTGTTGAATCATTCCATGTAGTTGCGGAGGCTCTCCCGATCTCCTTGCTTGATCCCTAGTAAACTGGGGGCGTGCTTGGTCTTATCTTTCTGGATGGAGAATCTGGATAGGAATTTTTTAGCCAGGTCGTCAAAGTTTGAGATGGACTTTGGAGGTAGGTTGTCGAACCATCTGATTGCTGTCTTCGTGAGAGTTGTTGGAAAAGCTTGGCAACAAACGGCGTCCGAGGCATCGGTGAGGTACATTCTACTTCTGCAATTACTGAGATGATGGTTGGGATCTGTCGTGCCATCATACAAAATCATATCCGGGAGTTTGAAGTCTTTTGGATTTTAGTTTTCATGATTTCCTTGGTGAATGGATCTTGTTCTTTGCGTGAATTTTCCATAGGAGTAGTCTGAGGAGCTTTGGATTTGAGATCGGCTTCTAATTACGTTAGTTTATCTTCCGATTCTCGACGCCACCGTACCTCTCTTTGTAGATCCTTCCTCTCGTTGTTGTTGGGTTTCTTTTTCAAGTTGCTTTAAGCGGTCTTGAAGTGCTGCTATTACCTCCGGATTTGATGAGTTTTTATCCCCGTTGGATTCCGGAGTATCCTTTAGCGTAGCGTCCGCGTTCTTGTGCGGTGTTTTGTTTTCCAGATCTGAATCGTGGTAGTTGTCATGGCCGTCCGCCATGGTGTTGGGATGACTTCCAGGTTCCCCAGCAATGGCGCCAATATTCCGAGGGTTACCTGAAACTAGAGGTCAATCTCGGACGAGATCTTCTGTACTGGTCAGAGATGATGTGTCCGGCTGGCTGGTGGCAACCGGAACTGTTGTATCCGACTTGTTGGACTGGCTGCACTTCTGATCCTTGGTCACCGGAGGGTGGGGGGTACCTGCAAGAGACTCCGATGCTTAAGTTAGCACGGGTATTAAGCAGGTTTATTGTAGAATCAGAGTATGAGTTATACCTGGGTGCTCCAGTGTATTTATAGTAGTGTGGGCTGACCTTTCTGATAAGATAAATTAGTTATCTTATCTTATCTTATCTTATTTCGGGTGAAGTCAGCTTATCATCAAGGGAACCGTCTTTATCTCTATAGGCTTGGATTGCCTTTGGATTTGGGTCGTGTTCCTCTATTTGGGCCCTTTATTGGGCTTTCCTGTCGATTTGGCTGACCTCTTTGAGAAGAGGTCGGGTAGCCTGACCTGAAGAGGTCGGTCGCTTTGTCACCAATCATCCCAGGTCGGATAACTCGACCCAGGGTATGAACACTTTCCATGTTAGATTTGAATTTATGTTTAAACGTAATTTGAGGTATTTCAAATTTATGATTGCTTTATTCTATTTATGAATGCTTTTAATTTAATTTAGATATTTTCTTCCTTTGGGCTTTGGTTAAGTAATTGATAACACTTGAGTTGTCAAAGTCAGCAGTGGTTGAAATTGACAGATTACTAATTGATCTAGATCGCTCTAAAGCTAGTCTTCCCACAGGGATTGACTAGGACTTGAGGATCAAACTAATTAGTCCACTTGACTTTCCTTTGCTTTAGTAAAGGTTAACTAAGTGGGATTAAAACTCAATTCTCATCACCATCGATACGGATAACTAGGATAGGACTTCCAAATTCTTATACCTTGCCAAGAGATTTTATAATTAATTTATTTTTCTTTTTATTTAATTTACTTGCTCCTTATTTCAAAAACCCCCAATTTACAAAACTCAAAACCAATAATAAGAACATACCTCCCTGCAATTCCTTGAGAGACGACCCGAGGTTTGAATACTTCGGTTATAAATTTTAAAGGGGTTTGTTACTTGTGACAACCAAAACGTTTATACGAAAGGATTCTCTGTTGGTTTAGAAGCTATACTTGCAACGCGATAATATATTTGTGAATTTTTTTACCGACAGAAAATCCGATCGTCAAAATGGCGCCGTTGCCGGGGAATTGCAAATGTGTGCCTTATTATTGGTTATTGTAAATATTTGCTTTTAAATTGATTTTTTTCGAAAAAAATTTTTTTTTTCAGATTTTTATTTTAAAATTTTTATCTTATCTTAACTTAGTTTTAAATTTCAAAATTCAAATCTTTTTCAAAAAATCATATCTTTTTCAAAATATTTTCTTTTTGTTAGTTTTTGTTTCTATTTTCTCCTATTACTATGAACTCTCACCCCTTTGGCTATGAGTCTGGTTACAATTATGTTGCAGGAAGAGGAAATTTCAATGAGAACAGACATCAAGGTTGGAATAACCAAAGATGGGAGGAGCCACAAGGATTTGATCAACCCTCATGGCAACAACCACCTCCAATGGACTATCAACAACCGTTCTGTGATGCATATCAAGGCAATGGCTATGGTGAGCGCTCTTTTGATTATCAACAATCACCACCATATCCCTATGAACCATTTCCTCAACATGACTTTGGACCACCATACTCACAAGCCCCTTTCCACCATTCACCTCCATATGACCCTAACCCGTATCCACCATACCAACCACCTTATAAGCCAAATGAACCATACATAGAACCACCCCTATTCCAACACAACTACTCTAATGAACCACCACCTCAATATACACCATCTCTTTATCATTATCAAGATGAACCACCTTCCTACCATGAACCCTTTCTCCCAACAAATGAACCCTCCTATCCACCCCAAACCTCCATAGAGAAAGCACTTACCGATCTAAACTCTACTGTACAAGCTCTCGTCGCCCAAATCGGACCACCAAATACCTTCAACAATAAACCCTCAAGCTCTAGTGCACTTTCTTTTTAACCACAGAATGATCTCTCCATCCGATCACCACCATCCATGGAAAAGTACCCACATCCATCAATCCAAGAGTAACATGGTCCCAATGATGCTGTTGACATGGAACAAGAGAGAAGGGATCATCTTCGTGAATCCATACTTCATAAGGAGCTAGAGGAGGCTCTAAAGGTGAAGGTAGTAGAGACCCTTGAAGTCGAAGGAGTGGTTGAAGAATTAATGAAGGAAGACATCAAGGAGGAGTCTGATTTTGTCTTAGAGCAAAAGGAGGCCCAAAATGTGGAGATAGGAGAGACCCTTGAAGATGAAAGAATAGTTGAAAGGAGTTGTCATGGAAAAAAATCATCAAGGATGAGTACGATTTTATATTAAAGCTACTGGACAAAGCAGTAATTATTGAAAAGAAGAAGTGGTTGAAGACTTGGGAGATGCTGAACCTCCATTGGAAAGTCAAGACATAGAGCCTCCTTCCAAGACGGTTGCATTTGATGTTGAGGAGGGTGTACAACCTCCAAGGCATGTCATAGTTAAGGACTTGGAAGAGGTCGATCAAGAGATGGAGATTCAAGAAGAAGAAGCACAACCTCCCATGCCCTTGGAAAGCAGTGAAGAGGAGATTGAATTGGAAGAAAGCTACCAAGAGGAAGAGGTTGAAATTGAAGAAGCTTACAAGGAGGTGGAAGTTGTTAGAGAAAAGCACAAGGGAGTGGAGCTTGCAAGTTCATTAGAAATACCTCTCCCAAGGCCATTACCGTCCATCATAACGTTCAAGTGGGTAAAATTCTTATCCTTGACCTTTACCTTCCCACTTGAATATGGGCTACTGGAGACGGATGGTCACCTTAGAGCTCTTTGTGGCATTAAGAGTAAGAAGAAGATGGTCAGTAGTAAGAATTGTCCTTCAAGGTTCATTATGGTTGGAAGCTTTAAGTTTAAACGCAAAAGTTGGTGTAGAGCTCAATTGAATGGGTCTGGGAAGTTGTTTGGATGCTTCAGTGAGAATTCTAAGGCTGAACCACCCGGATGGAATCATGATAATCAACTTGAAGACGGGTGTAGAAATAAGATCTGGGATCCAGGAATATATGAGGATCAAGTTTGGGAGCTCAAAGCTTGTGAAGAACTCCATCAAAGCTTGAGGAATTTACTTGGTATTGATAGAGCTTTTTGGAAGTCCAAGCATTGGTGGAAGTTTCAAGACGAGTTCAAGCACAAGCCACCATAATAAGGAGCTCACCAAATGTCCAACTTAAGGACTTGAACTAAAAGTCCTAGGTGGGAGACAACCCACCATGGTATGATCGTCCCTTTTTCAGTTTTAATTCTAGTCTGTTTTGTTTGTTTTTGAGTTTTGATTGGACCTGGAATCATGCATAACGTTCATATTAGCATTGCATTCTGCATACTGCATTACTATTAAGAAAAAGCACGCACGCGACGCAGCAGCGTCGCTGACGCGTCCGCGTCACGAGTGCGTTTTGAAGAAAAAAGAATTGGACAGAGAGTCACGCGAGAGCGTGGCTGGAGGCGTGCCTTTGGCACAAATTGATCTACGCGACCGCGTCGCTGACGCGTTCGTGTCATTTGCGAAAAATGCCTCCCACGCGTCCGTGTCACCCACGCGACGCGTGCCCTAAAAATCGACGTAAAAAGGTTGTATGGCAGCAAGTTGTGATGGAATCGGGCTGGACTCGTGCTGGAAGCCCAAGCCCTCCCACGCCAACGCGTTCCCCACGTAGGCACGTCGTTTTCCGAAAATGGCCATCCACGTGATCGCGTCAACCACGCGACCGCGTTACCCAAAAATTTGGCAAAATGAGTTTCGAACAGAGAGTTGCGTGAACGCGAGGCTGCACTCGCGCCAATCGCACAAATCAGGCCACGCGATCGCGTGACCCACGCGTCCGCGTCACCTAAACTTATCGCACACCATGCGACCTCGTCACCCACGCAACCGCGTCGCCCGCGCCGCACAACTTATCCAGATCAGCGCCAATTATCTTATCTTTTCTTTTCTAATCCTAATTTCTTCTATCTTTTCTTCTTTTCTTACTTTCTTCTTCTTCTTCTCTTTAATTTCTCATCCCTCTTCACTTCCATTCTATTTCATCCAATTTATTTGCATACTTTCATTCATTGCATTATTTTCATTGGTGTTAGAAATTTATTTGGGTCATTATTTCTTATGATTTGCTTGTAGATTGTTAAGGAATTGTTTGACAATTATATATTAATTTTTATAGAGTTGCTTGCATGTTCAATTTAATACATTCAATAACTTATTTACCATGCATGCTATGTGTTTGTGAAAACGTCCGTATGGCATTGTGCACTATTTTTAGATTTCTTTTATTCTACTACTCAAAATGCTTGCTTTTCACAAAACCTTTTTTATATTTTATTAATTAAATATAATTGTTATTCAAACATGTTATTTTGAAAGAATTAGTAATCTAACTTGGACATAGAATCCTTGATCTATGCTACTCATGCCTTTGCCAGCATGCCAATAAACATCTTGCATTTAATTGTCATTACATGCACTTGCTATATTTCCATTGATGAACTTTTCACATGTAGTCATGACCATGTGTTAACGTCATTCTTCTTTATTGTGCATTAATTACCACCTTTTCCGCTCTCTTTCTTGCTCTAACCCTTAGCTTTAAAAGTTACTTTCTTTTTCCCTTTTTAGGATGGCCACCAAGAAGGGTAAAGAGAAGGCTACTCCCAAACCACCGGCAAGGAAAGGAACAAAAAAGAGCCCCAGCTGAGGAACCACAACCCCCATCCACTTGCACATCTTAGCATGCACCGAGGACGGTGCAATCTTTAAGTGTGGGGAGGTCGATACCGACTTCCAGGGGTTAGTTACCTTCTTTTCAACACCAATACTCTATTTTCTTTGTTTGTTCAATGTTGCATTGCATAATAGATTGCATGTGTAGTTGATTGTTTGCATTTAAGTACTACTTAGTTGAAAAATAATAAGTTTCTTTTTAAGACCCTATTTTTGAAAAATTTTCACTAATTTAAATTAAAAAAAATTAAAATTTTCTATGTGTTAAATTTGTTTGAAGATCGTAAATTGGAACATGATTTTTGAGCTAAAGAACACACAACCTGTGAGATTTTGAGCTTATTTATATGGTTACATTATTTGACCATAAATTTTTATTCTTGTGTGTTTTCTTCTCTATAATTGCAATCTCTGCTTTGTTCCATTCTATATGTCCATTATTTAGTGTATTTACATGCTTGTATATGATTGAGGGCATTACTTGTTTTTGCTCACTTATCCCAAATAAGCCTACCCTTTTATGTCACCCTTGTTAGCCACTTTGAACTTTTTAACCCCCTTATATTTCATAACTACATTACTAGCCTTAAACAGAAAAACAAAATAAAAATCCCAAGTTAAATCCTTGGTTAGCTTAAGATAGATATTGTGTATAATTTAAGTGTGGGAAATTTTATGGGAACATGGGATGATAGGAAAAAGTAGGGAATTAAATTGAATAAGTTATTTGAAAATTTGGGAAGCATACTCATGTGAAATCAAAATAATTAAATTACCATGTGCATTGATAAAAAAATTAAGTAATTAAATAAGGGGATACAAAAATTTCCCCAATACAAAATAAAAAGAATCAATGCACATGGGACAAAATTCAAAAATTAAATTTGGTGCATGAGCATGTAATACAAAAGTGGAAAAATTTGGGTAGCTAGGTAAAGAACTTTAAAATTATATAAAGTACGTATATGTTAGGTGAGATCTTAGACTAATCAAGGATTCACTTTGTTAGCTCACTTAGCCTTATATATATATATATATATATATATATATATATATATATATATATATATATATATATATCCTTACCTTTACATTAGCCTCATTACAACCCTGAAAAGACCTCATGATGTTTGTATTGGTACATTAAATATTTGTTGATTGGTTAGATGAAGAACAAAGTTTAAAAAGCATGACTGACGCCAGGGCATTTTGGCCAGTTTTACTGACCTTTTCTTTACTGTTTCTAAGGTAGTTTCATGCATTTCCTTAGAAAATAAGCTAGTTTTGGATAGATATTCACTTACATATTGATTCAAGCATACATGGTGCACCTTAAATGATTTCATGAGGATTTTGCATGAAATTAATGACAAATTGGATGTTGCATTTCCCATGACTTGGACTAGAACTTTGATGCACTTTATTGCTTGATTTCAGGACAAAGGAAGCAAGGAAGAACCACGTTAGTAGCCACATTAGTCTCACTAATGTGACTTCTAACGTAGGAATGGGAGCTAGCTTGCAAAGTTAATGAGAAAAGTAATCGCCAATAACGTCCTCGAAGCCATCATAGAGCACGTTAAGAGTCACGTTAACTAAGTTAACGTGAACTCTAACGTGGAGGAAAGAAAATGGAGCCAACATTAGTCACACTTACCATTGTCACTAACGTTGGGCCAAGCTCATAAGTGACCACGTTAGTTGCCACGTTAACTTAGTTAATGTGGCTTCTAACGTTAAGAAGCAAAAGAGAAGCCAACGTTAGTGACATTCACCTTTGTCACTAACGTTGGCCAAGCCTCCAAAAGCCACGTTAACTTCCACGTTAACTAAGTTAACGTTTAACGTGGAAGCCAACGTGGAGAAAGTATATGATCACCAACGTTAGTGACACCTAACATTGTCACTAACGTTGGAATGAACCACACAAGCCACAATGAGCCACGTTAACTCCCACGTTAACTTAGTTAACGTGGAAGCTAACGTGATGAAGAGAGATGATGAGCCAACGTTAGTGACATTCACCTTTGTCACTAACGTTGGAGATGGCTAGCATTGCTACGTTAGAGGCCACGTTAACCTAGTTAACGTGGACTCTAACGTGGGAGATAGGGGCACATTGGAACGTTAGTGACAAAGGTAAGTGTCACTAACATTCTCGAAGGTTGGCAAGCTAACGTTAAGAGCCACGTTAACTAAGTTAACGTGGACTCTAACGTAAGAAAAGGGGAGGCTTCTCAATGTTATTGGGAAGGTAAGTCCCAATAATGTGTGCGAAGGACCAAGAGGCAACGTTAGTGGCAACGTTTGTGCCACTAACGTTGAGGTTAACGTGGCTCTAACTTGGGTAAGGAACGTTAGTGAAGAAGGTGATTGTCACTAACATTCTCGAACCCACATTTTCACTTAACGTTAACACCACTAACGTCCTGAGCTAAAGTCCCTGCCCACTTTACACTTTCTCTCTGCAAGTAAAGCTAAGCCCAATGAAGAAGATAACTGCTTCAAACTCCAGATCCAAAGGCCCATACCCAAGACTTGAAGAGCCAACTAGAAGATCAGAAGAGTAGTATATATAGGTGTAACTTTGAATTGATTAGAGGAGGATTGAAAAAATTGGGAAAACTACTCTCTGTATTTTACCATTCTCTGCACTTCTAGTTTTGTTTTCATCATGTATTCTCCATCTTTTCTTTCATTTTCCAGAGCTATGAACAACTAAACCCCTTTCATTGGGTTAGGGAGCTCTGTTGTAATTTGATGGATCAATACTAGTTTTCATTATTCTTCTTCTATCTGTTTTCTTGATTTTACTTGAAAGCTTTCGATCTTCATCCAATTGAATAGTTATCTTGGAAAAGAAGCTATTCAAACTTGGATCTCTTCTGAACCTTGAAAGAGGAATGAAGAGATCATGCTAGAAATGCTTTCTCATGCTGGACCAAATTGGGTTTGGATGGATATGTGACTATAATCCTCTCAATACTTGATTTGGGAAATGCATGTGGTATAATCAGTGACCATACTTCATCTCTTCTCATGAGCAATTGACCAAGGAATTAGCTATTGATCAAGATTTGAGAGATTGAATTACAAGAAATTGTAATTCGATCACTTAAGATTGCCAAGGAGATCAATGAATGCATTGATTGAGGAAGAGATGAAAATGAAATTTATCCGGAGAATGCAACATCTCCTGAACCCAATGAACTCCCCATTTCTGATCTTACCCATTCTCTTTAATTTCTGTCATTTACTTTTATGAGCAGTTACCCCATTCCCATTTACAATTCTGCAATTTACTTTCGGTCATTTACTTTCAGCTCTTTATTTTTAGCATTTACTTCTTTTGTTATTTACCTTCCTGCCATTTTATTTTCGGCAATTCTTAACTCAAATACTGATTCGCTCAACTAGAACATTCCTCTAATTAAAGTTGCTTGATCAATCAATCTCTGTAGGATTCGACCTCACTCTATTGTGAGTTTTTACTTGACGACGAATTTGGTACACTTGCCGAAGGAAATTTATCACGAGACAAGTTTTTCGCGCATCAAGTTTATGGCGCCGTTGCCGGGGATTGATTGTGCATCAACAATGATTAAATTGGAGGATAACTAGATTGAGCATTTTTGTTTTGTTTGATTTAATTTTCTGTTTGAGTAATTTACTTTCAGTTTTAGTTAATTTCTTCCCTTCCCCCTACTTTTTCATTTCTTTTTGTTATCTACAACTCAGTTCACTAACCCACTAACTGTTTGATATATTGCATCCCTCACACTAACAGTAATTCTAACAGAATACTTTCTGCATTTATTTTCCTTGCTTGTGCTTTGTTGGTTATATGACACGGAGAAGAAGCGGGGCTTCAACTTCCTTTGATTCTGAACCTGAGAGAACCTTCTTTAGATTAAGAAGGGAAGCAAGAGGAAAAAGAGTGGTTGGTGCTGAGGAAGAGGAGGAATACTTTGAACCAAACATGGAAGAAAACATGGAAGAACATCGTGAGGAAGAGGCTCACAACCATGGCGGAGGAGGTCGAGCAAATCATGCTGGGGAGGATAAAAGAGTTTTAGGCTCTTACATCAATCCATGCCAACAATTTTGAACTAAAACCACAGCTCATCACCCTTATTCAGAACAACTGTTCGTTCGGAGGAAGTGTCCAAGAAGACCCCAATCAACATCTAACCACCTTCCTGAGAATATGTGACACAGTGAAGTCTAATGGTGTTCATCCTGACGCCTATAGACTGCTCTTATTTCCATTCTCACTCAAGGATAAGGCAGCCAAGTGGCTGGAGTCTTTCCCGAAGGAGAGCTTGACAACTTGGGAAGATGTAGTGAACAAATTCTTAGCAAGATTCTACCCCCCTCAACGAATCAATAGGCTGAGAGCTGAGGTCCAAACTTTCAGGCAACAAGATGGTGAGACTCTTTATGAAGCATGGGAGAGGTTTAAGGACCTAACAAGGAGGTGTCCACCTGACATGTTTAATGAATGGGTGCAGCTGCACATTTTCTATGAAGGGCTCTCTTATGAGTCAAAGAAGGCCGTAGACCATTCATCCGGAGGATCTTTGAACAAGAAAAAGACCATTGAGGAAGCCATAGATGTCATTGAAATAGTAGCAGAGAATGACTATTTCTATGCTTCTGAAAGAGGCAACACTAGAGGAGTAATGGAGCTAAACAATGTAGATGCTCTGCTAGCCCAAAACAAACTCATTACCCAGCAGCTGGCTGACCTCACCAAGAAGATGGAAAGGAACCAAGTAGCAGCAATCACTACTTCATCAACAACCCAAGAAGGAGTGAATGAAGAAGTAGAGGGTAGTCAGGAGCAAGCCAACTACATTGGGAATTCACCTAGGCAAAACCATGATCCATACTCTAAGACCTATAACCCTGGATGGAGGAATCACCCAAACTTTGGGTGGGAAAATCAACAAGACCAAGGCCTAGATCAAAGACGTTCAAATCCCAACAACAATGCAGCCCACCAACATTTCACATCTAGACCATATCAGCACCCACATAACCAACCCTCTCAAAACCTTTACCATGGCCAAAATAACCCTCCTCATCCTTCCACCTCTAATCCCAATCTACCATCATTTGATGACAGACTCTCAAGGATTGAGAATCTACTTGAAGGCATAGGCAAAGAGATTCAAGACAATAAGGAATTCAAGGAGAAAGTGCGAGCCAATTTCAAGAACCAGGGAGACACAATCAAGAGGTTGGAATCCCAAGTGGGGTATCTCTCTGAGTAGATTCCCAAACCTACAGATGGATTCCCAAGTGACACAGAGAAGAATCCAAGAGGTGAAACAAAGAAAGTAAGATGGGAAGATTGCAAGATAGTCACTATAAGTGATAAGAAGAATGAGGACAAGCCAAACAACTCGGCAGAACAACCTGGAGACACCTCAATAGAGAAGGAGGAAAAAGATCACCAAGAACCAGAAATCTCACAACAGGAGCTGCTGAGACTTTATGCACCCTTTCCCCAACTACTCAAGGGTGCTGTTGAGAAGAGAATATACTTAAGATTTCTTGACTTGTTTGCATCTCTGCATGTCAACATACCATTCATCAAGACCATCCAACAAATGCCTGCATACATCAAGTATATGAAGGAACTGCTTCCTAGGAAAAGCTCACTCAAGGGAGGCCAAACTATAGTGATGAACAAGGAGTGCAGCGCCCTCATTCAACTAGAGTTGCCTACAAAAAGAAAGGACCCAGGGAGTTTTCACATCCCCTGTGCCATAGGAGAAACAATGTTTGATAGAGCACTCTACGATTTGGGAGCAAGCATCAACTTAATGCCCTTATCCTTGGTGAAGAGGCTGCGGATCAATGAGATAATGCCCACAGATGTAGTCATCAGTCTGGCTGACAAAACTCAAAAACAAGCAATAGGAGTGGTGGAAAATGTGTTGGTAAAGGTTGGGAAATACTTTCTTCCCACAGACTTCGTCATCCTAGACATGGAAGAGAGTCACACTCACCCAATCATATTGGGAAGACCATTCCTAGCTATAGCCAGAGCACTCATAGATGTTGAGCGAGGGGAGCTAATATTGAGGATCCATGATGAACGACTCAGTTTTAATGTCTTCAAATTCTCACAAGAAGCAGACCAAGAGAACAAAGAACCAAGCAAAGATCATAATGAGATACTGAAAGAGGAAGCAAGCACTGAAGCACAACCAGCCCATCTGGGAAAGCCCTTGCTTGATGAACAAGGAAATAAGCAGTTGTCACAACTCAAGGAAAAGCTAGAGGAACCGAAACCACCAGAGACATGTGAAGACAACAACAAAATTCCCTTAGACGAAGAAGTCACAAAGAGCAAGACAACATCAAAAGGAACAAAGAAGAAGGTACCAAGGAGGTGGAGGAACAAGAAGATCCCTACCGAGGACTTCTCTCCAGGGGATAAAGTAATCTCAGCTTACTTCCCAGATATCCCCCTGATCTCCCCACTGTACCATCTCAGTTACCTAAGGTCTTCACTATCAACAGAGTTCTCTCCTTGGAACATGTAGAGATCATTGATACAACCAATGGATATAAGTCCAAGGCAAGAGGGGAGGACTTGAAGCATTATCAGCCTCCCTGATGAAGGAGAAACGTCAAGCTAGTGACGCTAAAGAAGCGCTTCATGGGAGGCAACCCATGTTTTATATGCTTTTAATAGTAAATAAGTCAATATTCATGAATTCCAACCCAAACTTGACAAACACTTGGTGAAATCCTTATTATGCAGTATATAGTGAAGAACAAGTTTGGTGTTCAAAGCATGCCAAGAAAGCATGGATGCAACTCAGAGCATGCTAGTCTTGGAGCTTTGAACAAAACTTTTCATCACAGTGCTCCAAACTAAGTTTGGTGTCACCCCAGGGTGCCACGAATATGCATATAAGGACACACAGTTAGTCAGTTAGTTGGTGTTCATGAATAAACAATCTAATCCTTTTTCTTTACTATACTAGCCGTAAAGTTTAATTTTTATGATATTGAATTTTCTTATTTTATTTTTATAGGGAAAAGGAGAGGAGCATTGAAGGGGATTGATTGGACAATTAAATGAGAAAGGTTCGGCCACTTCATGAAGAGAAACTACACCTTTGTCTCAAGAAGGAATGCATTGGAAAATGTTGCCATGCAACATGGAAAAGAATGGGACCCTTGGAGACCGAACCAATAACCCTCATAAAGTGATGATCCTTGTCCTTTCTCCATGCACAACCCCAACCGTCCATCAAGCAACCATTCCATCAATCCACACCTTCCATTCACTCACAACCCCTCTATATAAGTGACCTTTGTTCCGTACCCCACCTCCACACTCCACACCCACTCTTCACACCTCTTCCTTTCGAAACCAAGCACCTCACACCCCATTAGACACATTCTCCCTCATTCCCTTCACTGCAATCAACCCTAAACAACCAAAAGTCTCCACACCCTTACCACCTTCACACACTAACTCTCATTCATGGCATCTTCGAGCTCTAAAAAAAGGCAGGGAAAGGAACCTATGGAGCAACACCCGTATGATGAAAAGAGATTTAGAAGCTTGCACCATGCATTACAATACGAGTGGATGGTGGATAAGGAGATCATCTATGAGCTGGGGTTTCAAGTTAAGAAAACTGAGTGCCCCGAAATCACAAAGAAGGTAGAAAAGAGAAGATGGGAGCTCCTCACTGATCCGGTCATTAAGGTGAATGCAAATCTTGTAAGAGAATTTTATGCAAATACGGTCCGGTATGATAAGGCGGACGAGTCGTATACGAGCTTTGTGAGAGGAAAGATTGTGGATTTCGGTCCCATGAGTGTCATGAGGGCATTAAAGCTACGGTCCATACCGTTTAAAGAATAGAGTTATCATTCAAGAATGGACAACAACCCCAATCATGACCAGATTGTGCAAGATATTTGTGTACCAGGAGCCGACTGGGAAAGATATGCGGATAGGAGACCAAGGTTCATCAAGAGAGCAGATCTCACCCCAGAAGTAAAAGGGTGGTTCGAAATTGTAAGGAGGTCCATCCTCCCAGTAGGGAACAACTCGGAGGTGAATCATGGTTTATGAACTCATAGCAGAAGGCATTAGAAAAATGGCAGAGAAAAGCGACTCAAGAGGAACGTTAGGTTACCCCAGCACTATTTACCGACTGTGCAAGAAAGATGGGGTGGTGTTTGAAGATGAGGACCCCGTGTGGATAAAAGAGGGCATTCCAATAACCGTTCGACGAATGCATGCTACCGCATCCCCCCTGCCTCAACGGAAGCAAAGGAAGAGGCCAGCCCCTCAAGTAGTAGAAGGACAAGTCTTAGAAGGGCAAGCACCAGTCACCTTGGATATGCACGAACTGCAGGAAGCTATTGATGGCCTATCTTGACAATATTTGGAAAGCCAAGGAGCACAGAAAGAGCTTCAACTACAGATGATGGGGTAGTAAGAGGAATCACTCTCAAGATGGATAACTCAACAAGGGGAGTGACAAAAGTAAATGATGGAGCAACAACTGAGTCAAGGACAACAATGGAGTGAAACATTCCACAGGATGGAACAAAGGCAAAATGAACAACAAGAATCCATCCAGAGGCTAATCAACATCCAAGCACATCAAGAAGCACATGATGCGCATAAACTTGTTATGCCACGATTTTAGGAAATTGCACGATCGGCAAAATTCCTTCCGGCAAGTGCACCGGTTATCGTCAAGTAAAAACTCACAATAGAGTGAGGTCGAATCCCACAAGGATTGGTTGAATGAGCAATTCGGATTAGAAGTGTGTTCTAGTTGAGCGGAATCAAGATTTAGATGAGAATTGCGGAATGTAAAATTGGCGGGAAAAGTAAATGACAAGAAATTGAAATGGCGGAATCTTAAATTGCATGAATTAAAGAGCAGAAGCTAAATTGCTGAAATTAAAAGGGAATGGGGGTGATTGCATGAATTTAGTTGCAGAATGTAAAGAGAAAGTGGAAATCAGAAATGGGGAATTCATTGGGTTATAGGAGATATTGAGATCTCCGAATCAAAACATGTTTATCTCTTCCTCAACCAATGCGTTCATTAAATTTTGCTTGGCAATCTTATATGATTGGATCCCAATCCCTTGGCTCACCAATTCTCTCTAAAAACAAACAAATTCCCAATCCCTTGGTTTAAATGTTCATAAGAAGAGATGATGCTCGATCACTGATTATACCACACAGTTTCATGAACCACAATTTGGTAGGATTACATGTCACAATATCCATCCAAACCCCAATCCAATTCACTGTGAGAAAGCTTCTCTAGCATGAATCCTCCATTCCTTTCCCAAGGTTCCGAAGGATTCCAATTATGGGTAGTTTCTTTCCCAAGACAACTACCCAATGGAATTAGATCGAGAAGCTTTCTAACAAAATTCAAGAGAAAAGATTGAAGAAGAAGATAAACTATTATTGATTCATTGAATTACAATAGAGCTCCCTAACCCAATGAAAGGGGTTTAGTGAGTCATAGCTCTGAATTCAATTACAAAACTAAAAGAAAATGATCCAAAGTTCTCCAAAGTCCCCTTCTAACTTAAATTCTATCCTATTTATACACTTTCTATATTGAGCTTCTGTTGTGTTTCTTGGGCTTTGAGGCCTCTCCCTGCTTTCCTTTTGCTTTGGGTTTATGATCCATAATCTTGATGAGGCTGCTGATCCAAATTCTGTAACATTCATTGAGCCAACTTAGTGATAATCAAATAATGACACATGACTCAACAAATTGAAATTTCAGACTCATCAATCCTTCAGGCCCAATCCCATAAACCATGATATTCAATTGGGTTTCATACCAGAATAAGTTTAAGTTAATGTTTGTGCTCAAATACTAACTTAAACCACAATATTTTTGGTCCAGAAACCTTTTCCAAGAGTGGCATTTAGGTTGCAGTTTAAGCTTAAACTGCAGCTTAAACGCCAGACACTTCCAGTGAGGCTTTTTTGTAGAAGCACGTTTAAGCTTCAGTTTAAGGTTAAACTGAAGCTTAAACGTGGAAATGGAAGAAGGCAGCCCTGGAGAGTCATGTAGTCGAACACGTTTAAGCTTCAGTTTAAGGTTAAACTGAAGCTTAAACGTGGATATAGGAAGGGCAGCCCTGGAGGTCGAACACGTTTAACCTCCAGTTTAAGGTTAAACTGGAGGTTAAACGTGGAAATGGAAGGAGGCATCCTGGAGGTCGAACACGTTTAACCTCCAGTTTAAGGTTAAACTGGAGGTTAAACGTGGAAGCTTAGAAGGGTAGCCCTGGAGGTGTCGAACACGTTTAAGCTCCAGTTTGAGGTCAAACTGGAGCTTAAACGTGGAAATGGAGAGAGCAACCCTGGAGTAGAAAACTTGGTCGAACACGTTTAAGCTCCAGTTTGAGGTCAAACTGGAGCTTAAACGTGGAAATGGCTCCCTGGTGCTTTTCCCATTCTGGCGTTTAACCTCCAGTTTAAGGTTAAACTGGAGGTTAAACGTGGAACTCCTTCCTGAGTGGCATTATCATTCTGGCGTTTAACCTCCAGTTTGAGGTTAAACTGGAGGTTAAACGTGGAATGCTTCTTTGGTGAGACTTTTCATTCTGGCGTTTAACCTCCAGTTTAAGGTTAAACTGGAGGTTAAACTTCAATTCCAGCATTTCTTAGCCTTCATGATTCTGGCGTTTAAGCTCCAGTTTAGGCTTAAACTGGAACTTAAACTCCACATGTGATATTCAAGCTTCCTTTATTGATTTTGTTGCTTCCTTGCTTAGCCTCTTCTTCCCTGAAATCATCCAAACAAATGCATCAAAGTCTTGCAAAATTTCATGAGAAATCTTCCATTCATAGCATTCAAGTAATATAACTAAAACTCATGGAATTTGCATCAAAATCATATTGTTTGGATGGTTCATTGCTTTGTTATTCTTTTAACCATTATTGGTTACTTTAAGCTCAAGAAAATGCATAAAACAACTAAAACTAACAGAAAAATGCTAGTGAAACTAGCCTAAGATGCCTTGGCATCACAACACCAAACTTAATACTTGCTTGTCCCTAAGCAAGTCCTGAGTTATTTGAGAAGAAAGTATGAAACAGAAAGCAATTACATTGGCTATATTAGCAAGCATTTGAAGTTCATCAGAAGGGTTTTATGCAGACAGTTGCAGCATCACTTTTTCATTCTTATCAGGTAAGATTATCACTTTTTCATTGCATCCATCAAACACTGCTATGGCCTCTTGTTATTCTTATGTCCTTGGCACTTTTCTTTTCTTTTTCTTAGAGCTTTTTTTTTTTTTTTTTTTTTTTGCTCCTTGTTTGCTTAGTGTCATGTGTTGCACAAGCCTTTGGCATTTTCTTTTTCTTATCAGTGCACTACACATATCCACTTTAGGCATTTTAGTTCACATTTCTTCTTGAGACATTGGTGCCCAGCACCTCTTTGTGTGACTAAATGTTTTGTATTTAGGTTGCTCTTGATAATGGACTTTTGGTTGATAATCCCGGGTTAGTTAACCCAAGTTACCAAGTGTTGAAACACTCCTCAGAACCTATTCATCCAAGCATATCCTTAATACATAAACACCACAGGCATTTGTCTCAGAAGTTCAAACCATTGGTACCTAGCTTATTTTCTCAATTTTTTTTGCTTTTTGGTTGCCCTTTTTCAGTGGCTTTTTCTTCTTCTTTTTCTTTCTTTTTCATGGCCAAAGACATTTATTCATCAAGATCCATAGACAGTTTTCAATTTCTACACAAAGAATGATAATTCTACACTCTAATTCCAGTGATCTGACTAAACAATCAAGCATGCATACCACCACTTAATTCTACTTGATTTGTCACTAATTTAGCCAAGTTACTTTTGTTCAAACTTTTCTTTTATTTTCGGAAACAGAACAAGCATGGCAAGCATTTGTTTAAGAAGGTGGAGTTATATCCAAACATCTAGGCATTCACTTTATTCAAAGCAATAAACAGACAAATATACTAAAAACTTCACATTCCAGAAAGATTCAACATTTACAGTTTAAACCAGAACAAGCATGCTTTTGTTTGCCCTTTTTAAAGAATTATCAAGGAACAATATCACCTTGTGAAATTCCTTGTTTTCTCTTTGTTGCCAGGAAACAATTTGATTTCCCTTCTTCTCCTAAATGTTGCTTCATGTTTTAAAATCCTTGTTTCCTTTCCTGCAAAGAGTGATGAAGTTGCTTGCTTCTCAAGCACTTGAGTGGTTAGCTCAACTATGTGTGGGTAAGTATCTGAGTCTTAAGTTGGTGTGTGAACACCAAACTTAGTCTCCCACTTACTTCTCTGTGCTTTGAATCCTTGAGTTCTCTTTGGAATGAAGTTGCTGCTAAGGGTTTTAAGCATTTCTGTGACTGCTTAGAATGGTTGTTCCTCTCATATAATTCAAAGGTTGTTGTGTTCAGTTGATCTTTATGGTGGAACACCAAACTTAGAGTCACACCTTCCCCTTTGAATTATTGATCCACGAATTCATTGTTTGGTGTGAAACACCAAACTTAATTCTTTGCAATGCACAGAAACTACTTCACCCTTTTTATTGAAACAAATAAAAGAAACAGCAAAAGGATATTACCTCAGGTTGGGTTGCCTCCCAACAAGCGCTTCTTTAACGTCACTAGCTTGACGGTTGTCCCTTGTTAGGGTGGATTGTAGTGCTTGACGTCTTCTCCTCTCACTATGCAAACGTCCCCACTTGATTCCTTCATGACCTCTAAATGTTCCATAGAAAGAACTTTCCTGATTGTGAACACTTGAGGGAGCTGGGAAGGAATGGTTTTGAGGTCAGGTGGGATTGGCAGATAATGACTTGATATCACTTTATCTCCCGGAGAAAAACCTTCAGTGGGAATTTTCTTGTTTCTCCACCCTCTTGGCAATTTCTTTACAATTCTTCCCTTTCTCTTGAAGCTTTCTTCATTGACCCTTATGCCGAGAGGATCCTTCTGATTTGCTTCTATTGATTCTTATGGCTTTAACTCTTGCAATTCTTGTTTCCTTTCCAAGGACTGTTTCAGAGTTTCAGCTGCCTGATTGCCTTCCTCCAAACACAGATGGCTACTCTCATCCTTAGGCCTTTCATGTTCTGGTTCAGGCTCAGATGCAGGTTTGAAAACATTAAAAATGAGCTGTTCATCATGTATTCTCAAAATTAGCTCTCCTTGTTCTACATCTATGAGTGCTCTAGCAGTGGCTAGAAATGGCCTCCCCAGAATGATGGGCTGTAGGTAGCTTTCCTCCATGTCCAAAATGACAAAGTCTGTGGGGAAGTAATAATCCCCCACTTTCACCAGCACATTTTCAACTACCCCTTCAGCTTGCTTCTTAGTTTTGTCAGCCAGTTGTATGATTACATCAGTGGATCTCACCTCATTCAGTTGTAGCCTCTTCATAAGAGTTAGAGGCATCACATTTATGCTAGCTCCTAGATCACAGAATCCTCTGTCAATTTTTGTTTCCCCTATGATGCAAGGGATATGAAAACTTCCTGGGTCCGTTTTCTTAGAGAGTGTGTCCTTCTTGATGAGAGCACTGCATTCTTTGTTCATTGTTACCGTCTGTCCTCCCTTCAAAACTCTTTTCTTGCTTAACAATTCCTTTAAATACTTGATGTGTGTAGGCATTTGATGGAGAATCTCAAGAAAGGGAATATTGACATGGAGAGAGTTAAATGTCTCTAAAAACCTTGAATAGGTTTTCCCTTTTTCACCTCCTCCTAACCTCTGAGGAAATGGTGCTTTTGGTTGGTATATTTCCAGCATGCCTTTTTGCAGTTCCTTGGCTTGCTCAGTTCCACTTTCCTGCTTAACTTCTTCCACATCTTCCTTCAAGATTTCTGGTTCCTGCTCTGAGGGCCTGATTCCTTCTTCTTCTGAAACTTCCTTCAATATGGTGATGGCCTTGCATTCTTCCCATCTCACTCTCTTTTGTTCCCCTTTAGGATTCTTTTCTGTGTCACTAGGGAACACTGCAGTTGATTTGACGGCCTGTTGAGATAGCTCTCCTACTTGAGACTCCATCCTCTTGAGTTTTTCACCATGGTTTCTTAAGGTAGCTCTCACATCATCCCTGAAGCTTTTCAATTCGGTTATGTCTTGACTCATGGTTGCAATCATTCCTTCTATCCGGTTTAATTGATCTTGAAATTGTTGGTTCGGATTAAGTTGGGTAGGTTGATTATTTTGGCCATGATATGATGGTTGGGGGTAAGTGTTTTGTGTGGCTTGGTATGATCTTTGGTTGGAGTTTTGGTATGTGGAATTGTTATGTTGGTTGTGGTTGTAAGGTTTGTGGTTTTGTGGTTGGGTTTGTTGGTTTCCCCACCCAAAGTTTGGGTGATTTTTCCATCCTGGGTTGTAAGTGTTGGAATGTGGATCATATGATTGCCTTTGTTGGTTTCCCACATAGTTGGCCTCTTCCCAATCACCTCCTTCACTGCTTACTTCCTCTTGATCTTGTGTGTGTATTGCAGCCACTTGCTTTGTTTCTAATTGCCTGGTAAGCTCTGCTAGTTGCTTGGCAAACACCTTGTTTTGGGCTAGAATTGTATCAACATGGTTCAGCTCCATGACTCCCTTAGTGTTATGCCTCTCTGATGCATAGTAATACTCATTCTCAGCCACTGTCTCAATCACTTCAATGGCCTCTTCCACAGTCTTTTTCCTGTTCAATGAACCTCCTGATGAATGGTCTACAGCCTTCCTTGATTCATAAGAGAGTCCATCATAGAAAATATGCAATTGCACCCAATCATGGAACATGTCTGGTGGGCATTTCCTTGTCAAATCCTTGAATCTCTCCCATGCCTCGTAGAGAGTTTCACCATCTTGTTGTCTAAAAGTTTGAACCTCAGATCGAAGCCTATTGACCTTTTGTGGGGGGTAGAAACGTGCCAGAAACTTGCTTTCCACCTCATCCCATGTTGTTAGACTCCCCCTTGGGAATGATTCCAGCCACTTAGCTGCTTTGTCCCTAAGTGAAAATGGGAACAAAAGCAGTTTATAGGCATCTTCCTGGACTCCATTGGACTTCACAGTGTCACAAATTCTCAGGAATTTTGTGAGATGTTGGTTGGGATCTTCATTAGCACTTCCACCAAATGAACAATGATTCTCCACCAGTGATATTAGCTGTGGTTTGAGCTCGAAATTGTTGGCCTGAATGGGTGGTTTCTGGATGCTGCTACCACAATTCCCAGAGGTTGGGTTTATGTATGAACTAAGAACCCTCCTCTCAGGAATGGCATTGTTTCCATCAGCTCTCTCATGGTTGTGAACTTCTCTATCCATGTTGAGATCTAAAGCTTCCTCAAAATTGTCCTCAGATTCTCCTTCAGATTCCTCTTCCCCCACTACTCTCTTCCCTCTTGCTTCCCTTCTCAGTCTATGAAGGGTCCTCTCTGGTTCGGTATATGGAGGAGTTGATGTCTCTCCCCTCCTACCTGTCATACAAGAACACAGCACAGGCAACAACAAGTGAAATACTCTTGGTTAATGGAAGAGTATGGTTAGAGCAATTGAGGAATTAATTCAAACAGTTAGTGAGTCAGTGAGTTAGTTGCTTGAATTTAAAGGCATAAAGAAAGAAAACATGTGCAGAAATTAAAATTCAACAAGTAACTTGTACTGAATGAATCAAAACAAAAAAAAAAATGCTCAATCTAGTTAACTTCCAATTTGAGAATTGTCAATCGAAAACCAATCCCCGGCAACGGCGCCATAAACTTGATGCGCATAAACTTGTTATGCCACGATTTTAGGAAATTGCACGATCGGCAAAATTCCTTCCGGCAAGTGCACCGGTTATCGTCAAGTAAAAACTCACAATAGAGTGAGGTCGAATCCCACAAGGATTGGTTGAATGAGCAATTCGGATTAGAAGTGTGTTCTAGTTGAGCGGAATCAAGATTTAGATGAGAATTGCGGAATGTAAAATTGGCGGGAAAAGTAAATGACAAGAAATTGAAATGGCGGAATCTTAAATTGCATGAATTAAAGAGCAGAAGCTAAATTGCTGAAATTAAAAGGGAATGGGGGTGATTGCATGAATTTAGTTGCAGAATGTAAAGAGAAAGTGGAAATCAGAAATGGGGAATTCATTGGGTTATAGGAGATATTGAGATCTCCGAATCAAAACATGTTTATCTCTTCCTCAACCAATGCGTTCATTAAATTTTGCTTGGCAATCTTATATGATTGGATCCCAATCCCTTGGCTCACCAATTCTCTCTAAAAACAAACAAATTCCCAATCCCTTGGTTTAAATGTTCATAAGAAGAGATGATGCTCGATCACTGATTATACCACACAGTTTCATGAACCACAATTTGGTAGGATTACATGTCACAATATCCATCCAAACCCCAATCCAATTCACTGTGAGAAAGCTTCTCTAGCATGAATCCTCCATTCCTTTCCCAAGGTTCCGAAGGATTCCAATTATGGGTAGTTTCTTTCCCAAGACAACTACCCAATGGAATTAGATCGAGAAGCTTTCTAACAAAATTCAAGAGAAAAGATTGAAGAAGAAGATAAACTATTATTGATTCATTGAATTACAATAGAGCTCCCTAACCCAATGAAAGGGGTTTAGTGAGTCATAGCTCTGAATTCAATTACAAAACTAAAAGAAAATGATCCAAAGTTCTCCAAAGTCCCCTTCTAACTTAAATTCTATCCTATTTATACACTTTCTATATTGAGCTTCTGTTGTGTTTCTTGGGCTTTGAGGCCTCTCCCTGCTTTCCTTTTGCTTTGGGTTTATGATCCATAATCTTGATGAGGCTGCTGATCCAAATTCTGTAACATTCATTGAGCCAACTTAGTGATAATCAAATAATGACACATGACTCAACAAATTGAAATTTCAGACTCATCAATCCTTCAGGCCCAATCCCATAAACCATGATATTCAATTGGGTTTCATACCAGAATAAGTTTAAGTTAATGTTTGTGCTCAAATACTAACTTAAACCACAATATTTTTGGTCCAGAAACCTTTTCCAAGAGTGGCATTTAAGTTGCAGTTTAAGCTTAAACTGCAGCTTAAACGCCAGACACTTCCAGTGAGGCTTTTTTGTAGAAGCACGTTTAAGCTTCAGTTTAAGGTTAAACTGAAGCTTAAACGTGGAAATGGAAGAAGGCAGCCCTGGAGAGTCATGTAGTCGAACACGTTTAAGCTTCAGTTTAAGGTTAAACTGAAGCTTAAACGTGGATATAGGAAGGGCAGCCCTGGAGGTCGAACACGTTTAACCTCCAGTTTAAGGTTAAACTGGAGGTTAAACGTGGAAATGGAAGGAGGCATCCTGGAGGTCGAACACGTTTAACCTCCAGTTTAAGGTTAAACTGGAGGTTAAACGTGGAAGCTTAGAAGGGTAGCCCTGGAGGTGTCGAACACGTTTAAGCTCCAGTTTGAGGTCAAACTGGAGCTTAAACGTGGAAATGGAGAGAGCAACCCTGGAGTAGAAAACTTGGTCGAACACGTTTAAGCTCCAGTTTGAGGTCAAACAGGAGCTTAAACGTGGAAATGGCTCCCTGGTGCTTTTCCCATTCTGGCGTTTAACCTCCAGTTTAAGGTTAAACTGGAGGTTAAACGTGGAACTCCTTCCTGAGTGGCATTATCATTCTGGCGTTTAACCTCCAGTTTGAGGTCAAACTGGAGGTTAAACGTGGAATGCTTCTTTGGTGAGACTTTTCATTCTGGTGTTTAACCTCCAGTTTAAGGTTAAACTGGAGGTTAAACTTCAATTCCAGCATTTCTTAGCCTTCATGATTCTGGCGTTTAAGCTCCAGTTTAGGCTTAAACTGGAACTTAAACTCCACATGTGATATTCAAGCTTCCTTTATTGATTTTGTTGCTTCCTTGCTTAGCCTCTTCTTCCCTGAAATCATCCAAACAAATGCATCAAAGTCTTGCAAAATTTCATGAGAAATCTTCCATTCATAGCATTCAAGTAATATAACTAAAACTCATGGAATTTGCATCAAAATCATATTGTTTGGATGGTTCATTGCTTTGTTATTCTTTTAACCATTATTGGTTACTTTAAGCTCAAGAAAATGCATAAAACAACTAAAACTAACAGAAAAATGCTAGTGAAACTAGCCTAAGATGCCTTGGCATCAGCACACATACATGAGATGCATCGAAGACAAATAGAACAGGCAGAACTACTGGACGAGAAAAGGGCATTCGCAGAAGGAGTTTACCTGAGCGAGACTGGGCATCATATAAACACTCAAGCCAGGCTCGGTTACTTAGTAGGACAGCTGCCTATATTGCATCCAGGAATTACAAGGTACGAAGAAATGAGGGATGAATTAGCACGAGAAGAAAGACAAAAGGTGGAAGAGAGTCATGAATCAGTAAGGAAGGCACTTGAGGATTGGAAGCAAGCAAGATTGGCACGGATGCGAGGAAATGCAAGAGGACACAAAGAGGACAAACAAGGAAGAGAGCATGGGCAACCACACGAGTAAAAGGTGGTGGAGTTCCTTCTTTGGTCCATCTTTTTCCATGCTTTAAATAAGGAAGATCTTGTATGAAATAGAACATGCTTCCAGGATAGTTTGAATTTTTTTAAATTCTATCTTTTATGTTTTATGTTGAAGAGGTCTATGCTTGCTAGTCTTTATGTCACTGCATCCTTGCGTTACTTACTTGTATGCTAGTCCCTTTGAATCAAATGAAAAGAGAATGAGTGTTCACAAAAGACCAGAGTGAAGTTCATACTATGGAGTAAGTTCATGAGTTTATGGTGTGATCATAAGTTAGCTAAGTTGGTTCAACCACAAGGTGGGAGAACAACTATCTGTCATGAATACTATGCCTTGAACACACCCCATAAGACTAGCTAAATAATAAGATCCTAATAAGAAAAAGGGAAAGAACAATCAAAGTTGAAGAATGAAAGAAAAAGAGTAAGCAATAAGGCTAGGCACCAATGGTTTTAATCTTGAAGCATGTGTCTGTGGTGTTCCTGTGTGAGGGATTTACTTGGATGAATAAGCTCTTAGGGGTGCCTTATCACTTGGTAACTTGGGTTAACTAACTCGGGATTATCAGCTGAAAGTCCACTATCAAGAGTAACCCTCACTACAGAACATTTAGTAACCCAAAGAGGTGCTGGACACCAAGGTCTCAAGAAATGAAAATAAACAAACCATATGCCTGTGGTGTGTATGTATGGGGGAAAGAGACTTGAGGGAGTAAGTCCTTAGGGGTGTCTTAACACCTAGCACCTTGAACCAACTGGTTCGGGAGTGTTGACTGAAAGCTTATCTTAAAGAGTCGCCCTCTTACAGAGCACTTAGCTTGAGAACACAAATAAGCCCTGAAATGACAACAAAAGGATCAATGAATAAAAGTCTCATGGGATGCAATCACAGTGAGTATTCTAGGACTTGATAAAGGTCTGAAAGCCAGGAATGAACCTAAGTTGCTATGCATGAAACCACCATAAAACCAGAGACATGACTTCTACAAGTATGACTCATTTCTCTTGGCATTCCATTCATCATTCTCTTGTTCCAGTACTTGCTTAGGGACAAGCAAGCTTTAAGTTTGGTGTTGTGATGCCAGGGCATTTTGGCCAGTTTTACTGACCTTTTCTTTATTGTTTTTAAGATAGTTTCATGCATTTCCTTAGAAAATAAGCTAGTTTTGGGTAGATATTCACTTACATCTTGATTCAAGCATACATGGTGCACCTTAAATGATTTCATGAGGATTTTGCATGAAATTAATGACAAATCGGATGTTGCATTTCCCATGACTTGGACTAGAACTTTGATGCACTTTATTGCTTGATTTCAGGACAAAGGAAGCAAAGAAGAACCACGTTAGCAGCCATGTTAGTCTCACTAACGTGACTTCTAACGTAGGAATGGGAGCTAGCTTGCAAAGTTAATGAGAAAAGTAATCGCCAATAACGTCCTCGAAGCCATCATAGCCCACGTTAAGAGTCACGTTAACTAAGTTAACGTGAACTCTAACGTGGAGGAAAGAAAATAGAGCCAACGTTAGTGACACTTACCTTTGTCACTAACGTTGGGCCAAGCTCATAAGTGGCCACGTTAACTTAGTTAACATGGCTTCTAACGTTAAGAAGCAAAAGAGAAGCCAATGTTAGTGACATTCACCTTTGTCACTAACGTTGGCCAAGCCTCCACAAGCCACGTTAACTTCCACGTTAACTTAGTTAACGTGGAAGCCAACCTGGAGAAAGTATATGATCGCCAACATTAGTGACACCTAACTTTGTCACTAACGTTGGAATGAACCACACAAGCCACAATGAGCCACGTTAACTCCCACGTTAACTTAGTTAACGTGGAAGCTAACGTGATGAAGAGAGATGATGAGCCAACGTTAGTGACATTCACCTTTGTCACTAACGTTGGAGATGGCTAGCATTGCTACGTTAGAGGCCACGTTAACCTAGTTAACATGGACTCTAACGTGGGAGATAGGGGCACATTGGAACGTTAGTGACAAAGGTAAGTGTCACTAACGTTCTCGAAGGTTAGCAAGCTAACATTAAGAGCCACATTAACTAAGTTAACGTGGACTCTAACGTAAGAAAGGGGGAGGCTTCTCAACGTTATTGGGAAAGGTAAGTCCCAATAATGTGTGCGAAGGACCAAGAGGCAACGTTAGTGGCAATGTTTGTGCCACTAACGTTGAGGTTAACGTGGCTCTAACTTGGGTAAGGAACGTTAGTGAAGAAGGTGATTGTCACTAACGTTCTCGAACCCACATTTTCACTTAACGTTAACACCACTAACGTCCTGAGCTAAAGTCCCTGCCCACTTCACGCTTTCTCTCTGCAAGTAAAGCTAAGCCCAATGAAGAAGATAACTGCTTCAAACTCCAGATCCAAAGGCCCATACGCAAGACTTGAAGAGCCAACTAGAAGATCAGAAGAGTAGTATATATAGGAGTAGCTTTGAATTGATTAGAGGAGGATTGGAAAAATTGGGAAAACTAATCTCTGTATTTTACCATTCTCTGCACTTCTAGTTTTGCTTTCATCATGTATTCTCCATCCTTGCTTTCATTTTCCAGAGCTATGAACAACTAAACCCCCTTTCATTGGGTTAGGGAGCTCTGTTGTAATTTGATGGATCAATACTAGTTTTCATTATTCTTCTTCTATTTGTTTTCTTGATTTTACTTGAAAGCTTTCGATCTTCATCCAATTGAATAGTTATCTTGGAAAAGAAGCTATTCAAACTTGGATCTCTTCTGAACCTTGAAAGAGGAATGAAGAGATCATGCTAGAAATGCTTTCTCATGCTGGACCAAATTGGGTTTGGATGGATATGTGACTATAATCCTCTCAATACTTGATTTGGGAAATGCATGTGGTATAATCGGTGACCATACTTTATCTCTTCTCATGAGCAATTGACCAAGGAATTGGCTATTGATCAAGATTTGAGAGATTGAATTACAAGGAATTGTAATTCGATCACTTAAGATTGCCAAGGAGATCAATGAATGCATTGATTGAGGAAGAGATGAAAATGAAATTGATCCGGAGAATGCAACATCTCCTGAACCCAATGAACTCCCCATTTCTGATCTTACCCATTCTCTTTAATTTCTATCATTTACTTTTATGAGCAATTACCCCATTCCCATTTACAATTCTGTAATTTACTTTCCGTCATTCACTTTCAGCTCTTTATTTTTAGCATTTACTTCTTTTGTTATTTACCTTCCCGCCATTTTATTTTCTGCAATTCTCAACTCAAATACTGATTCGCTCAACTAGAACATTCCTCTAATTAAAGTTGCTTGATCAATCAATTTCTGTGGGATTCGACCTCACTCTATTGTGAGTTTTTACTTGACGACGAATTCGGTACACTTGCCGAAGAAAATTTGTCACGAGACAAGTTTTCCGCGCATCAATGACTAGAGAAGAGTAGAGTGAATTTCCCTATTTACTTGAGAGATTAGAGTGCATATACACTACCAGTAAGGGTTCAATGCTTAATTCTATGTTCCCTGCTTTCATGAGCTATCTTCTTACAAGTTTACTTGTCTTTTATTGTATAATTTGAATTAGTAAAATTTGATTTATGTTTGTCTTGAAGAGCTTATTTACTTTTAACCAAGTAGGTAGAATCATTTTTGCATGTAGTTGCATTCATATAGATAGGTTGTATTTCATACATTCTATCATTCCCCTTCACCCTTTATAGCTTCTCTTGAGCTTAGCATGAGGACATGCTAATGTTTAAGTGTGGGGAGGTTGATAAACCACTATTTTATAGTTTATCTTGTGCTTAATTGAGTGGATTTTATCAATCTTTCATACACTTATTCATATGATTTGCATGAGTTTACGTTTTCCTTCCTGATTTTGTGCTATGATTGAAAATATGTTTCTTTGGCCATTAAATTACTAACGTTAATCCTCTCTTATTATCATTCGATGCCGTGATATGTGTGTTAAGTGATTTCAGAGATTACAGGGCAGGAATGGCTCAAAGGATGGAAAGAAAGCATGCAAAAGTGGAAGGAATACAAGAAGTTGAAGAAATTGCTAAGCTGTCCAGCCTGACCTCTTCAAACTCAAACAGTCATAACTTGAGCTACAGAGGTCCAAATGAGATGGTTTCTATTGCGTTGGAAAGCTAACGTCCGGGGCTTCACAACGATATATAATTTTTCATAGCTGCCCCGATTCCAGGTGATGCGAACGCGTGGATCACGCGGACACGTGACCTGGCAAAAATGGAATCCATGCAAACGCGTGGACGACGCCTCCGCGTCACTTTGCCGCGACCTGAATGTAACAGAAATCGCTGGGAGCGATTTCTGGGCTGTTTCTAACCCAGTTTTTGGCCCAGAAAACACAGATTAGAGGCTATAAAGTGGAGGAATGCATCCATTCATGAGAAATCTTCCATTATTCACTTTTCATAATTTAGATGTAGTTTTAGAGAGAGAGAGAGGCTCTCTCCTCTCTCTTAGGATTTAGTTTTAGGATTTAGGATTATTTCTTCTTCATCACAGGTTCAATGTTCCTTTAATTTATTTTTCTATTTTTATTTTATTACTTTAATTGATGTTTATCTTTTCAATTTAGCTTATAAACCTTTCCATGTTAGATTTGAATTTATGTTTAAATATAATTTGAGGTATTTCATATTTATGATTGCTTTATTCTATTTATGAATGCTTTTAATTTAATTTAGATATTTGCTTCCTTTTGGCTTTGGTTAAGTAATTGGTAACACTTGAGTTGTCAAATTCAGCAGTGGTTGAAATTGGCAGATTACTAATTGATCTAGATCGCTCTAAAGCTAGTCTTCCCACAGGGATTGACTAGGACTTGAGGATTAAACTAATTAGTCCACTTGACTTTCCTTTGCTTTAGTAAAGGTTAACTAAGTGGGATTAAAACTCAATTCTCATCACCATCGATAAGGATAAATAGGATAGGACTTCCAAATTCTTATACCTTGCCAAGAGATTTTATAATTAATTTATTTTTATTTTTATTTAAATCACTTGCTCCTTATTTCAAAAACCCCCAATTTACAAAACTCATAACCAATAATAAGAACATACCTCCCTGCAATTCCTTGAGAGATGACCCGAGTTTTGAATACTTCGGTTATAAATTTTAAAGGAGTTTCTTACTTGTGACAACCAAAACGTTTGTACAAAAGGATTCTCTATTGGTTTAGAAGCTATACTTGCAACGCGATAATATATTTGTGAATTTCTTTACCGACAGGAAATTCGATCGTCAGTGGCCAACCTAAAAGGAAAGAAAAAGAAAGAGAATTAAGCCTACAACCAAGATAGCAAAGCAAGTAGAACATCGGCGGGGGCTAATGCCAAATAAGAGTAGGGTCCTCACTACATGTTAGCTACACATGTGATTGAGAAAGCAATATAGACAAAGGACATATCAACTAATACTTGATGCAAGAGTAGAGTCAAAACATGAAGAGCACTCAAAAGCATCAAGTTCAACTAGAAAGGGTGGGTCATGAAAGACATGCAAGTTCATATCAATGCACAAAGAATATAAGAGTCATACAAGATTAAGCATTGATTTAAAAGTTTCATCACCCAACAATATCAAACAAGTTAAGAAGCACCAAGATTAACCAAGAAATTCTCAACAATTGAGTAGGAAAATGCAACACTATTATTCAAATAAGAAGCTCAAAAAAAAAAAATAAAGTAAAAACAGGCTATAAAAACAAAATGAAAACACAAAGAATAAGAGTATGCGAATGCAATGGACAAAAAAAAATGGAAAATGAGAAAAAAACACGCTTTTTATTTTACCGGCGCGGACGCATCATGCACGCATACGCACCGATGCGTAGTTGGTCGAAGGTCGCGTACACGCCAGGTGCACGCACGCGTGGGTTGCAGGCACATAATAGGCACAAACTGGGCATAACTCTCTGGTTTTTGGCTGGAGGTAGAATTTTTGCATCCACGCGTACGTGTACACGGCACGTCCGCATGGATGATTGAAAATGCTTGAGGCGCGCGGACGCGCGTGTTGGTGCTCTGTTTTTCAATTTTTTCCATGTTCTTATACCAAATCAAACATTCCAAACCTCCAAACAACTACCCAAATACCATAAAACCTTATTTAACATATTAGACTACCAAATAGACTCAACAAACTACTCTAAATATGAATTTAAAGTAATTCTACTAATATTTACAAAAGAGAAAATGAAAAGATATTACCATGGTGGGGTGTCTCCCACCTAGCACTTTTGTTTATTGTCCTTATGTTGGACTTATGGGGAGCTCCTCATCAAGGTGGCTTGTGCTTGTAACCATCTTGGAACATCCACCAATGCTTGAATCTCCAATAAGCTCCATTCTTCAATGTTAATATCTTCAAGCTTTGATGGAGTTCTTCACAAACTATGAGCTCCCAAAGTTGATTTTCCTTGTACGATCCGGGATCCCACACTTTGTTTTGACACCCATCTTTAAATTGATCATCATGATTCCAATTGGGTGGCATGACCTTAGAATTCTAAATTAAGCATCCAAACATTCTCCTAGACCCATGCCATTTGGTTTTACACCAACCATAGACGTTCAACTTTGAGCATGCAACCATCATGAACTTAGAGTGATGTGTCCAACCACTACAAAACTTGAATGTTGTGTTGGATGATTGTGACTTAGGAAGGGGGACCTCCCCACACTTAGCCAATGCAAGGTCTACGCCCTTGAGCTCCTTCTTGACAACCTCCACCTTTTTACAAGCTTCTTTAATTTCAACCACTTCCTCTTGGTAGCTTCCTTCCAATTCAATCTCTTCTTCATCGCTTACCAAGGGCATGGGAGGTGAGATATCTTCTTCCTTACCCTCTATGTCAAACCCAATTGGAGAGGATTCAATGTACATAAAAATTCTTCAATGATTGAATCCATCTCTTAGTCAACCTTTTCAAAGGCTTTAACCACTTCTTCCGACTCAATTATCTTAACTTCCTCCTCTTGTTGCACTCCTTGCTTCAACTCCTCTTCTTCACCTTGAAGCTCTAAACTCGCTCCCTCACTATGCTCCTTGATTGCTACTCCACATTCAACAATGGGAGAGCCTTGGTCATGTAGGCTTAGGTGGGATGAGACCATATTGCTAACGGCTTCCGCTAGGATAGCCATCTTGGCTCCTAGCTCTTTGAAATATTTTTCGTCCCCTCTTGTTGCCTTTGGAGTTAAGAGTTAAGATCTCCTAGTTCTAGCATGAAGGCTTCATTAGGGGGCGGTGGTGGGAGAGAGAATTTATTGTTTGAGGGAAAGGCATTGTAATTGGAAGGTGGCTCATATTGGTAAGGGTATGGAGATGGTGTATATTGAGGTGGTTCTTGAGAGTAGTTGTGTTGGAATTGTGGTGGTTCTATGTATGGTTCATATGGCTCATAAGGTGGTTGGTAGGGTGGATAAGGATTAGGGCCATATGGAGGTGTTTGGTGGTATGGGGCTTGTGAGTAAGGTAGTTCAAAGCCATGTTGAGGGGTTGGTTCATAGGCATGTGGTAGTGGTTGTTGACAATCACAATAAGGGTCACCACATCTATTAGATTGATATGCAATAGGATAAGAGTTATACCCATAAGAATCCAGAGGTTGTTGTTGCCAAGAAGGTTGATCAATCCCTTGAGGCTCCTCCCATCTTTGATTGTTCCATCCTTGATGCATATTGTTATTATAGTTCCCATTCCCTACAACATAATTTGAGCCAAACTCAGAGCCAAAGAGGTGAGAATTCATAATAGCAAATGAAAATAAAAACAAAACTAGTAAGAACTAATAAAAACTAACTCTTGAAACAAGAAAAAACTGGCAAAGAAGCATATTAACATATATACAGTAGCCAATAACATAACACCATTGCAACTCCCCGGCAATGACGCCATTAATTTGATTGGAAGAATCGTGTTGGTTAGGAATTTCTCTTATAAAAAGAAGAATTTCGTTGTAAGCATAGCTCCAAATCAACAAACAACTCTCACATCAAATTAAAATATGATTTTGTCACATGTACGAACCCCATTGAAAATTAACCGAAGTATTTAGACTCCGGGTCGTCTCACAAAGAATTGCAATGAAGTGGTCAATTATTGGCTATGAAGAACAAGGGGGGTTTGATTGGTAAGAGGGCAAGAAATTAAATGATAAGAAAAGTAAATCAAGCAAGTAACTAAAGAAGGCAATTAACAAAGAGAGACATTCATTGCAAGAATTGAGATCATAGGCTTTCTATCCTAGTCATACAATGATTAATTCATCTTATTTAGTCAACTCCAACAAATGGAAGAATGTATCATGTTATCTTCACATAGGGAGAATGTCAAACAAGATTAATCAATCATATCACAATAATAACAAGAATCTATCTCATTTCGTCATCCCCAACATTGGAAGAAGGTGTAAGTCATCTTCCATGAGAAAAAGTCAAACAAGACTAGTTAATCTCAAATCAAAATTCCTAATCAACTCACTAATTAAATTAGCAAAAGATTAGAGTCATTGAAAATGATATTAACTAACAATTCTAATTCACCAACATAGGTTGGGTTTTCATGACTCAAGATTGCCCAATTACTCTTCCCAAGCCAAGAATGCTCTAAATCTACTCTAAATCCCAACCAAGCATTTTGTCAAATACTTGGTGGGTAGAAATGGAAAGCATAATAAATTGCAAAAAATAGTAAAATCTAACAACTACCAATTGCAAGGAAAGTAAGATCACAACTCAAATCAACACTAAAAGAACATCAAACATTAAATTTCATTGAAAGAAAATCCAAATCCAACAAGTACGTCCATGAACATAAAAGAGAGCATAAAAGGAAAATTAACACTATAAATCATGAGAATGAAAGAGTAGAAGCAAGAATTCATAAAAGAAACAAGATGAAAACATGTAATTGAACCTAGATCTAGGAGAAATTAACCTAACCTAATTCTAGAGAGAAGAGGGAGCTTCTCTCTCTAGAACCTAACTTACATGATGCTAAAACTACAAACATCTGCTCCCCCCTTACCCAAGCTTGAATTATGCATGAAATAGCATCAGAAATAAGTTGGGTTGGGCCCAAAGTGCTTCAGAAATCGCTGGGGGTGATTTCACTTTAGTGGGCCACGAGCTGCATCGGTGCACACGCGTACAGTGCGTGTGTGTGCCCCTAAACGGGAAGTAACATATGGCAAATTTTATATCATTTCGAAGCCCCGGATGTTAGCTTTCCAACACAACTAGAACCGCCTCATTTGAACCTCTGTAGCTCAAGTTATGATCGTTTGAGTGCGAAGAGGTCAGGCTTGACAGCTTTACGGTTCCTTCATTTCTTCATGAGTTCTCCCACTTTGCATGCTTTTCTCATCACTTCTTCCATCCAATACTTGCCTTATGAACCTAAAATCACTCAAAAAACATATCAAGGCATCGAATGGAATCAAAGTGAGCTAAATTTAGCTATTTTAAGTCCTAAAAAGCATGTTTTCACATTTAAGCACAAATCAAGGGAGAATTGCAAAACCATGCTATTTCATTGAATAAATGTGAGAAAAGTTGATAACATTCTCCAAATTAAGCACAAGATAAACCACAAAATCGGGGTTTATCATGGACCCCAAAGAACGGCAAGAAAAATCTTAGATTGTGGATTTTGGTGGCCAACTCTTTTCAAGAACTCTTCTCATTTTTGTAAATCTTGTTCTCAATGCATTAGATTTGGTAATATCTCCAACAAGGATGAAATCCCCCAATAGACCATGCTATTTTGTGAGATTTTTTATGTGTGGGGAATAAACTTCATGTGGCCATTCCCAAATTATAATGGTTTTCTTTACATTCTACATGCCGTTGATTATCTGTCCAAATGGGTGAAAGCAATATCCACCCGGACGGACGATGCTAATGTGGTCCTTTCCTTTGTGAGAAATAACATCATTTGTAGATTTGGGTCACCACGAGCAATCGTGAGTGACCAAGGTTCATATTTTTGCAATAAGAGAATGGAAGGGCTAATGAAGAAATATAGCATCATGCATAAAGTAGCTACGGCCTACCACCCACAAATAAATGGCAAAGCCGAGGTTTCCAATTGGGAGATTAAATGCATCTTGGAAAGAATTGTGAAGCCCAATAAGAAAGATTGGAGTGCTAAGCATACCGAATGGCATACAAAACGCCAATTGGCATGAGCCCCTTTCGGTTGGTGTATGACAAAGCTTGCCACTTACCAGTGGAAATAGAGCACAAAGCATATTGGGCCGTCAAGGAGTGCAATCTGAGTTTGGGTGGAGCCGGAGTTGAGAGGAAGCCACAATTAGCGGAGTTAGAATGTTTGAGGCTTGAGGCTTATGAGAACTCTAGACTTTACAAAGAGAAAATGAAAGCCGTACATGATAAGAACATAAGAGGTAAAGAATTTAAAGCCGGCGATCTAGTCCTTCTTTACAATTCTAGATTGAGATTGTTGCCCGAAAAACTAAGGTCAAAGTGGGAAGGTCCATACCAAGTAGAGAAGGCGGAACCCTATGGGGTTTACCATCTACGCCATCCCTCAAGTCCGGATATCTTCAAGGTCAATGGGCACCGTCTCAAGTTGTATCATGGTGAGCAAATGAAGAGCAACAAGGAGATTGAGGTATTTCTTTTGGAAGATGCACCTCTTGGCAAGGAGCAATGAGCTAGTGAAAGTCCAACTTAAGGACATTAAACAAAAGTGCTAGGTGGGAGACACCCCACCATGGTGAGATCTATCCTTTTTACACTTTTGTATATAATTCTTGAATTCTTCATTGTTTTGTGATTGCTTAGCTATAGTTTTGTTTGTCTAGGTTTGATTATGAATACCTTGGATAACTTGTTCATAAAGATTTACATTGATTTCTCCAAGGATGAATTGATTGTGTGGTAGAAGAACCCATCTTTGGGTTTTACATTGAGTTTTGGGTGCTTTTGACCCCGTTGGCTTGTTTAACCACTAAATTCATGACAATTAGGCATTCTTCATGTCTCCAAAAAAAAGGGGAGGGGGGAGGGTGCGCGTGCGCACACTATGCGCGTACGCGCCCATACGCATTCGCAGCTCCTAAGTCATTTTCCAGAGAGTTGTGCAAATTCTGGGCCAATTCTGAGCCCCAGGCACAACCACATTTGCGCATGCATGCACCTTGTGTGTACACGCCCATGGCCCATTTGCGCAAAAGCGCGCGTACACGCACTAGCCGCATCCGCTCCGATGTTGTAAGATGCAATCCTGAGCCATTTTCCTGAGAGTTATGCCCACGTTGGGCTAATATCATGCCAATGGCCTAACTCGACTCGCGCGTATGCGCACCTGGCGCGCACATGCACCTCAAACAAAATGCATATCGACGCGCCAGCGCACCGTGGGCGTCCGCGTCGATTGTAAAAATTCATCTTCTGGTACTTTTTCCCGAGAGTTGAGCCAAAGTTGTGCCCAATTTGTGCTGAGAGCACAACTCAGATGCAAGCGCAAGCGCACCTGGCGCTCGCGCGCACATCTGCACTTCACCGCTCCACGCGTACATGCACTGTACGCATCCGCGCCCCTACTGATTTCTGCCCATGCACACGCACGCGTGCATGGCGCGCGCACGCTGGTCTCGCGACCCAATCACTTTAGAGCGCACCCTTCTCTTTTCAATCCCCCCTCTCTTCTTACCTTCATTTCTCTTCTACAGCTCTCCTACCCTCCTACCACCTCTCAACCGCCACCATTGGTGGCAACCACCACCTCTGGCGGTCCCACACCTCTCTTTCCCCTCTCTTCTCCTTTACCCTCATTCCCTTCTCTCTCACTTACATACCCCATTTCTCCTTTCATTCTCAAGGTATGACTCATCTCCTTTCCTGTTTAGTTGTCTATTTTTCTTCTTCCTTTCCTTAGTTACATTCCCTTACTCTTCCTCTTAGTTAATTTTCATTCATGTTTTCTTTGTTTGTTATCTTTTCTTTCTATTTTCCATTTTTCTATGGGTGTTAAAAGTGAAGATTACTCTTGCATTGATGAGTTAGTTTGTCTTAATTGCTTTCCCTTGCGATGTGTGGCATGCTATGATGATTGATGATGCTTTGTAGGATGTTACATTGTCACCCTTCTCTAATTTTTGTCATAAAAGGGGATGCACATCAAGTGTTTGATGAAAGGCATACATAACTTTTTGGAGTTACATTTGACTTGGCTCTTTTATTTTGGTGTTCTTTCTCACTCACTTGCTTGTTCTTATATGCATCGAGCTTAATGCTCTTCTTGCTCCATCTCTACATGCTCATCCCTAAATTCTTGCCTCTTGTATTAATGTTAAGAGTGTATGCTTCTCATGCTTCTTGTTTGCATGCATATACCACTCTTCCATTACATGCTAGTGATTAGCCATGGTTTTCATTGTTTCCTTAGTTACATGCTGCAGCTGTCAAGTATCTAAGCCACTTATTCTCTTATGCTTTATCACTTCCATGAGTATTATCTCTTGATGCTTCTTTAAGCTTAATTTTTGCCACATTTCCCTCTTTTCTAGGATGGTCATCAAGAAAGACAAAGGAAAGGCATCCAAGAACGCACCCCCACGGTCCACTAGCAAGGCACAACAAGCACCTAGAGCCAAGCCCCCCCCCCTCAACAAGACAAGGAGCATTACTAACATTGATGATTTAGAAATGGACAATCCGGCTAGAGATCCGAACTAATTCCCCAACCACTATTGCGAACTTGCCTACCCCTTGATCAAAGTAAGGAACTATCATGTAGAGCCCCTTCTAGCCCCTCCGACTCATGTCATCCCTCTTGTCATGCCCCGCATCGAGCGGCGGCAATGGGAGTTCCTATTGAGGAAGCCACATGAAGCAAACTTGTCTTGGGTGATAGAATTTTACACCAATTACCACTCCTCGTCCCTCACATCGGTATTTGTGCGCCGAAGACAAGTTCTGTTCATAGAGGAAGCCATTAAAAATGTGCTTAAGACCGGACCGTTAGCGGAGGGGATTGATGTTTATCAAGAGATTTTGTCGGCACGATGCAAATATGAGTTTGATTGGGATGCCATCCTCATGGTCATTGCTATACCCGAATCATTTTGGATTCGAGGGAGGATGAGGCCGAGGCCCAAGGGCATTGACGCACGTTTTCTCACTAGCCCAAATTCTAGCCCATTATGTGCTTCCAAGCACCCATGGCTCATCTATCACTGCCGAGTTAGTCTTGTTGGTTTGGTGTGTCCTCACAGAGAGACCGGTTCATATTCCCCATCTCACTCGCCAAGCTATGGGCCGCGTCCACACTAAGGGGAACCTACCCTTTCCCGCTCTAGTGACCGACTTAGTTGCCGCAGCCGGTGTCCCCCGAGAGACGAAGGATCGGAGGGCCATGATCCCGATAGACGGTGATGTTGTTTCAAATGGGAGATATCTCTACCCTTCGGCGGACACCGAGGATCCGAACTCACCCATCCCCATGAGCATTCCCACCACCCGATATACCTCCAGAAGAAGCTTGATCGTTATGAGCGGCGCAACCAACGGCGATACACTTTTGTCAAGAAGCTTCTAAGTTGCTTAGCACCACCTATGGAAGAACCAGATATTTCCACATCCACCGGCACCGATAATGAAGATAGCGATAATGGAGAGGATGATGGACACTCGGAAGCCGATCAACCACTGTGTCTCACTCAAGGCACGGAGGACGTGCCAACTTCTAAGTGTGGGGAGGTCGGTCGGCCGACCGGTCTTCATAGGTAACACCTGAATAAATTTTGAATTTCTTTTGTTAAGTAGGATAGATTGCATTTGACATCCATTGCATGTTAGTTATCTCCTAATAAGTAAACTTGGTTAGAGTAATGACTTCTTTCCTAGGAAACTAGAACTTTAGGGCAAACTCACCAAATTAAAAATTTTTTTATGCTATGCTTGTTTGAAGATTGTAATTTGGAACATGAATTTTGAGCCAAGAACACAAGCAAGTGAGTTTTGAGCCTAATTGCGTGGCTACATCTTCTAGCCACTTACTTTCCTTCTTGTGTGCATTGTTCTCTCTACGATTGTGATCCTTAACTTGTTTGACTCTATATGTCCATTGTTATATGTATGAATGCATGTACATGATTGAGGCCATCAATTCACTTAGCCACTTACCCAAATGATCTTACCTTATAACAACCTTTGCAACCAATTTTGAGCCTACACTTAAGCCACTTATTCTTAATTTTAGCACATCACAAGCCAAAAGTGGAAAACCATGAATGTCCCTATTTTGAATCCTTGAATAGCTTAGGCTAGTGTGTGTGTGCCATTCAAGTGTGGGAAAATGAGAGGAAGCATCAGTTGAGGTAAAAGCATGTTATTGTTAAAAATATTGGAAAGTGGATACATACTCAGATAATTGATTAAATATATAGACCTTATGCATTGATATTCTTGTATATCGTTTGAAGAAAAAAAAAGGGGGAAAGAAAAAGAAAAGAGACCCAAATAAAAAAAAAGAAAAAAAATATAAAAAGAAGAAAAAGAGAAGCAATAAAAGGGGACAAAGTGCCCCAAAGTAAGACTCAAAGACAAATCAATGCATATGTGTAATGATCAAAAGTGAAAGCATGAGTATATGGAAGAGTGAGGAGTGGGTAGTTAGGTTAGTACATGATTATATAGGATGTTATATAGGTTAGGAGGGGAGGGTAAGTTACTCAAAGGATTCAACCTCTAGCCCACTTAGCTAAATATATAACCCTACCTTAACCCTAACCCCACTACAACCTAAGGAAAGATCTCATGATATATGTATGCATGCATAGAAAATTTGTTGATTGTTAGAGGAAGAACAAATTTTGGAAGAGCATGAAGTAGGAGAGGATTGAGTGATCAACCCTATACACTGAGCAAATAGAGTGCAAACACATCCGGTGAGGGGTTCGAAGTTCAATTCCTTGCTCCCGGCTATGCATATTTCACTTTGATGACAAAAAATGGTAGAGTTCATACATTGCCCATCATTTTGCCCTATGTGCATATATATATATGTGTCCTAGAAAGATTGATTTGCTCTTGACCAAGTAGATAGAAGCACACACCCTGGTTGCATTCATGTAGGTAGGTTGCATCCCATGAGTCCCACTCTCTTGTGATCCTTTGGTCTTTTGCTTTCCTTTAGCATGAGGACATGCTATACTTTAAGTGTGGGGAGGTTGATAAACCCCATTTCTAGGGTTTATCATGTGTAGATTTTAAGGGTTTTATCAATGATCTTCCACACTTATTCATGTAAAATTGCATGATTTTATGTTCCTCCCCCTACTTTGCCTCATAGATGAAAACATGCTTCTTTTGCATCAAAAATTGATATATCGTAATCCTCCTCTATTACCATTTGATGCCCTGATCGATTTGTTAAGTGGTTTCAGAAGTTATAGGGCGAAAATAGCTAAGAGGAGTGAAGGAAGCATGCATGAGTGGAAGGAGCATGGAATAAATTAAAGTTTTGAAGTTAGGACATGGGCGTGCGCGCACACCATGCGCGTACGCACAGATGAGCACCCCCAGAGCCGGCTCAGTAGAGCCGAACTAGAAGCTGGCGCGCTTACATGGCTAGGCCGTATTTCCTATGACGCGTGCGCACCGTACGCCTGCGCGTAGGTCACAAAAAATCCCAGGGGCGCGTACGCGTACTGTGTGCGTACGCGCCGATGTGCGCACGTGATTTTTTAAAAGGAAAACATGACCAGCGATTTCAGGGGATTCCAGGCCCAGTTTTGGAGCAGAATTTTGGAGGAAAAAGCTTAAGAAGAACAAGGATTAGAGGGGTTAGGACAATTAGTCATAATTGTAGATAATTTGGGTAGTTAGTTACATTTTATTTTTAGAGAGAGAAACTCCAACTTCTCTCCAGGATTTCACTTTCTCCATTGTAATTCTCCTTTGATTTCTTGGTGAGATCCATTGCTAATTCACTTTTACTTTGATATAAGGTATAGATCTACTCTTCTTCTACTCTCAATTAATGCTCTTTTGATTCAATCTCTTAGACTTAGATTTGTGACTTTGCTATCTTGAATTGTGATTAATGAGTTAAGGAATTTCATTCAATTGCTTGATTGTTGATGATTGTTTGGATTAGATAGCTTTGATTCAATTTTCTTCTCTCAATTACATCATGTCTTCTATGATTGCCTACCAATTGTTTGTGATAATGACAACCCTAGTTATGGAGTAGATTTCTCTCACTTGGCTTAGGGGTTGAGTTTTTGGAGACACTTGAGTAGTGAATATCAATTGTTGACTTGGAATTGAGAATTGCTAATTGACTTGGAGTGCACTAAAGCTAGACTTCCCTAGGGTGAGACTAGGACTTGTGACTCAAGTTAGTTACTCTCACTTGACTTTCCTCCATTACTAGGGGGTTAACTAAGTGAAGCAATAATCAACTCTTACCACAATTGAAGGAAACTATAATGATGGAACTTCCAATAATTACCCCTTAGCCAAGGCTTTTATCTCAATTAATTGTTGTTTACTTTTGTTAGCTTGAATTCTCGCACCAACTCTCAAAACCACAAAAGACTTCTTAATCAATGATGTGTATTCTAAGACAATTCTTAGGGAGAACGACCCGGGATCAATACTCTCGGTCATAGTTTTTAGAATTGTTTGATGCGATATTTGCGTGTTGGTTAGACTATACTCACGATTGGATTCATTGCTAATTTCTAACCGGCATACGAATATTTCGGTTCATCAAAATGCAGTTGTCCGACCGATCTCCATGGGTAACAAATCCTTTCTCAACACCAATTCTTGATCTTCTTTGTTAGATTAGTTATTACATTGCATGATAGGTTGCGTGTTAGTTAGAATTTGTACATATTTTACCACTTCCCTTTTATGTTAGGACTACTTGGTTAAGGTGATGATTTCTTTTCTATGAAACTGTTTTAGGGCACCTCAATTGATTTGAGTGAAAACTTTTCATAAAACTTGCTTGAATCATATATATATTGTGGAACAAGATTTTTGAGCTAAGAACACAAGCTTGTGAGATTTGAGCCTAATGTCGTGGTTACACATTATAACCACTTATTTTCCCTTCTTGTGTGCATTATTCTCTTCCTATGATTATAATCTTTGATTTGTTTGATTCTTTATGTCCATTATTCCGTGTATTAATGCATTTATATGATTGAGGCCATCGTTTCATTTAGCTCACTTACCCAAATAGCCTTACCCTTTATCTTCCATTATTAGCCAACTTTGAGCCTACGCTTAACCCACTTGTTTTTAATTTAGCACATTACAAGCCAAAAGCGGAAAACAATAAAAGTCCCTATTTGGATCTTTGATTAGCTTAGGCTAGTGAGTGTGAGTATCATTCAAGTGTGGGAAACTTGGGACATTGGGTGAATAAAAGGGTAGTTTCATAATTTTTGTCAAAAATATTGGGAATTGGGTGCATGCTCATGTATTAATCAAATGTAAAACCTTATGCATTGATATTCTTGTACATAAAACAAATGAGAAAGACAAAAGAAAAAGAAAACAAAATTATATGGAAAAGAAAAGAAAAAAATAGAAATAGAACGAAAAAAAAGAAAGAAAGAAAAAAAAGGGGGGACAAAATGCCCCAAAGTAAAGTTCAATAAAGATCACTGCATATGAGTTGTGATAGAAGAAAAAAATGCATGAGCATGTGAAAAAAAGTGAAAAATGGGTATTTAGGTTAGTTTTGAATTGTATAGGTTGTCATAGTTTAGGTGGGAAGTTTAAGCTTATCAAAGATTCAAATTTCAAGCTCACTTAACCATATATGCATCCTACCTTGACCCTAACCCCATTACAACCTATGAAAAGACCTCATGATACTTGTATGCATGCATGAAATAAATGTTGATTGTCGAAAGAAAAACAAATCTTAGAAAGCATGATTAGGGGAGAGTTGAGTGAATCAACCCTAAACACTTGAGCAAATAGAGTGCAAACACTACCGGTGAGGGTTCGATTGCTTAATTACATGTTTTCCACCTATGATCATCACTCCTCATGCAAGTTTGTAAAAATATTTAATAGCTCAATTCAATTGTGGTTTGGCTTGGTTGTTAATACCTTTAGCCCTTGAGCTTATATTAGTTCTCTTGGAAATTGATTTATTTTGCCCAAGCAATTCATGTAGATAGTTGCATATAGGTAGATTGCATTTAGTTAGACTTCATTGAATAAATGTTGATACCCCTTGTTTCTCTCTTGGTTTAAGCATGAGGACATGCTTGGTTTAAGTGTGGGGAGGTTGATAAACCCCATTTGTAGGGTTTATCTTGTATTGAATTTAAGGGATTTTATGACCTTTTACCCCCATTTATCCAATGAAATAGCATGGTTTTTGTTATTCTCCTTTAATTGTGCATAAAAGTGAAAACATGCTTTTTAGGTCTTAACGTGGCTAAATTTAATTCACATTGACTCCATTAGATGCCTTGATGTGTTTGTTAAGTGATTTCAGGTTTAGGAGGCAAAGATTGGATCAAGGGAATAAAGGAAAAGCATGTAAAAATGGAGAACTCATGAAGAAATGAAGGAATCGCAAAAGCTGTCAAGCCGACCTCTTCGCACTCAATCGACCATAACTTGAGCTACAGAGGTCCAAATGATGTGTTTCTAGTTGCGTTGGAAAGCTAACATCCGGGGATTCGAAATAATATAAGATTTGCTATAGTTGCATCGCGGATAGGGGTGCGCACGCGCACGGTACACGTACGCGCCGATGGGTGCACATGATCCATTTAATGCAACTCGTGGCCAGCAATTTTAGAAGTCTTGTGGGCCCAATCCAACTCCTTTCTAATGCTATTTAAGCCAAGTATTGAATGGGAATTAACATACTTTTGATCATTAGCCATAGTTTAAGTTTTAGAAGTAGTTAGAGTTAGTTTCTAGAGAGAGAAGCTCTCTATTTTCTCTAGAATTAGGATTAGGTTTAGATCTAGATCTAGTTCTTCTCTCTCTTCTAATTTTCCTTTTCTTTCCTTAATTGTTCTCTTGTTGTTGTAGAATTTTTTCTTCTCTTGTAATTCCTTTGTATTTTTAGTTGTAGTTTATGAACTTTCTTTTGTAGATCTACATTTCTTCTTCAATGCAATTGGTAAGTTCTTTGTTGTTTCCTGATTGTTTTCCTTTTCTATTGTTGTTCCCTTGCTATTCGAGTTAGATCTCTCTTTAATTCTTGCAATTCATGTTGTTTACTTTTATTGCCTTCTATGTGTTTGTTAAAATGCTTTTTTTCGATATGAGTTTACTTTTCTATTGTTTTGCCTTTCTATTGTTAATATCTTACTTTTGTAGTTGTAGATTCCTTTAATTCTTGCAATTTACTATGCTTTTCTTTTGTGCCTTTCAAGTGTTTGATGAAATGCTTGGTTGGATTTTAGAATAGATTTTGGTGCTCTTGGCTTGGGAAGGTAAGTTAGGAACTTTTGAGTTACTAATGTCCAAGTGATTGATGATTGGGAGCCATTAACTCTAGATCTCACTAATTGATTTGGTGGAGAACTAGGACTTATGGACTTGGATTGACCATAGCTCTTTTGACTTTCCATTATTAGTTAGAGGATGACTTAATGGGATTGATCCTTGCCAATTCTCATGTTGTGGTTAGTGATTAGGATAGAGATCTTTGACCACCGAACCTTGCCAAGACCTTTTTAGCTATTAGTTAACTTTCTTGTCATTTATCTTTCATGTCTCTTATCAAAAACCCCAAAACATATCTCATAACCAATAATAAGAATACTTTATTGTAATTACTAGGGAGAACGACCCGAGGTTTAAATACTTCGGTTTATAGATTTTAGGGGTTTGTTACTCGTGACAAACAAATTTTTGTATGAAAGGATTAGTGTTGGTTTAGAAACTATATTGCAATGAACTTTCATTTGTGAATTCGAAACCATCAAAAGTCCTATCATCAAAATGAACCGAAATATTCGTATGCCGGTTAGAAATTAGCAATGAATCCAATCGTGAGTATAGTCTAACTAATACACAAATATCGCATCAAAAATTCTAAAATCTATGACCGAGAATATTGATCATGGGTCGTTCTCCGCAGGAATTGCCTTAGAATGCACATCATTGATTAGGAAGTCTTTTGTGGTTTTGAGAGTTGGTGCAAGAATTCAAGCTAACAAAAGTAAACAACAATTAATTGAGATAAAAGCCTTGGCTAAGGGGTAATTATTGGAAGTTCCATCATTATAGTTTCCTTCAATTGTGGTAAGAGTTGATTACTACTTCACTTAGTTAACCCCCTAGTAATGGAGGAAAGTCAAGTGAGAGTAACTAACTTGAGTCACAAGTCCTAATCTCACCCTAGGGAAGTCTAGCTTTAGTGCACTCCAAGTCAATTAGCAATTCTCAATTCCTAGTTAACAATTGTTATTCACTACTCAAGTGTCTCCAATAACTCAACCCCTAAGCCAAATAAGAGAAATCTACTCCATAAGCAGAGTTGTCATTATCACGAATAATTGGTAGGCAATCATAGAAGACATGATGTAATTGAGAGAAGAAAATTGAATCAAAGCTATCTAATCCAAACAATCATCAACAATCAAGCAATTGAATAAAATTCCTCAATTCATTAATCACAATTCAAGATAGCAAAGTCACAAATCTAGATCTAAGAGATTGAATCAAAAGAGCATTAATTGAGAGTAGAAGAATGGTGCACGAAATTGTGATCTCAGGCAACGGCGCCAAAAACTTTGTACGCACGTCTTAATAAATCGTTTTTCATTCACAACTTCGATACAACTAACCAGCAAGTGCACTGGGTCGTCCAAGTAATAAAACCTTACGTGAGTAAGGGTCGATCCTACGGAGATTGTTGGTATGAAGCAAGCTATGGTCATCTTGTAAATCTCAGTCAGGCGGATAATAATTGATTATGGAGTTTTCGAAAATAAATAATAAATAGATAGAAAATAAAGATAGAAATACTTATGTATATCATTGGTGAGAATTTCAGATAAAGGTATAGAGATGCTTTCGTCCCTCTGAACTTCTGCTTTCCTGCTGTCTTCATCCAATCAGTCCTACTCCTTTCTATGGCTGGCTTTATGTAAGGACATCACCATTGTCAATGGCTACTTTTCATCCTCTCTGTGAAAATGGTCCGATGCGCTGTCATTGCATGGCTAATCATCTGGAGGCATCACCGTGGTCAATGGCTGCATCCTATCCTCTTGTGAAAATGGTCCAAATGCTCTATCACAGCACGGCTAATCATCTGAGGTTCTCGATCATACTGGAATAGGATTCACCCTCCTTTTGCGTCTGTCACTACGCCCAGCACTCGCGAGTTTGAAGCTCGTCACAGTCATTCAATCCCTGAATCCTACTCGGAATACCACAGACAAGGTTTAGACTTTCTGGATTCTCATGAATGCTGCCATTAATCTAGCTTATACCACGAAGATTCTGATTAAGAGATCCAAGAGATAATCATCCAATCTAAGGTGGAACGGAAGTGGTTGTCAGGCACGCGTTCATGGGGGAATGATGATGATTGTCACGTTCATCACATTCATGTTGAAGTGCGAATGAATATCTTAGAAGCGGAATAAGTTGAGTTGAATAGAAAAACAGTAGTACTTTGCATTAATTCATGAGGAACAGCAGAGCTCCACACCTTAATCTATGGAGTGTAGAAACTCTACCGTTTGAAAATACATAAGTGAATGGTTCAGGCATGGCCGAATGGCCAGCCCCCAAAATGTGATCACAGGATCAAAAATACAATCTAAGATCTTCCAAAAATGTCAAATACAATAGTAAAAAGTCCTATTTATACTAAACTAGTTACTAGGGTTTACAGAAGTAAGTAATTGATGCATAAATCTACTTCCGGGGCCCACTTGGTGTGTGTTTGGGCTGAGCTTTAGCTTTCCACGTGCAGAGGCTTCTTTTGGAGTTGAACGCCAGTTTGTAACATATTTCTGGCGTTCAACTCTGGCTTGTGACGTGTTTCTGGCGTTTAACTCTAGACTGTAGTGTAGAACTGGCGTTCAACGCCCATTTACGTCATCTAAACTCGGCCAAAGTATGGACTATTACATATTGCTGGAAAGCCCTGGATGTCTACCTTCCAACGCAATTGGAAGCACGCCATGTTGAGTTCTGTAGCTCCAGAAAATCCACTTTGAGTGCAGGGAGGTCAGAATCCAACAACATCAGCAGTCTTTCTTCAACCTCTGAATCTGATTTTTGCTCAAGTCCCTCAATTTCAGCCAGAAAATACCTGAAATCACAGAAAAACACACAAACTCTTAGTAAAGTCCAGAAATGTGAATTTAACATAAAAACTAATGAAAACATCCCTAAAAGTAACTAGATTCTACTAAAAATATACTAAAAATAATGCCAAAAAGCGTATAAATTATCCGCTCATCAAAGAAGAGTATATTTATAACTTGTATCAAAGTAAAAGTGAATTAGCAACAATAGTAAACCCCTAGGAATTGCAATAAAGCGTCTTGTTCTTGGTTATGGAGTATTATTTGGGGTTTTTGGGATAAGAGACATGAAATGTAAATGGCAATGAAATTCAAATAACAAAAAGGCCTTGGCAAGGGTTGGTGGTCAAGGATCTCTATCCTTATCACTAACCACAACATGAGAATTGGCAAGGATCAATCCCACTAAGTCAACCCCTAACTAACAGTAGAGGAAAGTCAAGTGAGCTATATCAATCCAAGTCCATAAGTCCTAGTTTTCCACCAAATCAATTAGTGATTTCTAGCGTTAATGGCTTCCAATCATCAATCACTTGGACAGTAGTAACTCAAGAGTTCCTAAGTTACCTTTCCAAACCAAGAGCACTAAAATTCTACTCTAAAATCCAACCAAACATTTCATCAAACACTTGGAAGGCATAAAAAGAAATCATGGCAAAATTGCAAGAAAAGTAAATCTACACTACTCAATTGCAAGAAATTAAACAACAACAAAGCAAATCAATAATAAAGGAACATGAATCATAAATTGCATTAAAGGAAAATAAAAGAACAAAAGTGCATCAACATAAAAGTAGAGAAGTACAAGAATTAAATGCTAAAGTAGAGAGAAGAGATGTAGAAGAGGAAGAATTGATAAAGGAAAAGTAAATCTAAGCATGAAATTAACCTAGATCTAAGAATTCCTAATCTAGATCTAACCTAATCCTAATTCTATAGAGAAGAGAGAGCTTCTCTCTCTAGAAACTAACTAAAGCATGATAAAACTAAAATAAAACTCACTAACTAACTAGATGTCTCATCCCTCTTTAATCCTTGGGTTAAATAGCAATAGAAATGAGTTGGATTGGGCCTAAAATGCCTTAGAATTCGCTGGCCACGAGTTGCATTAAGTGAAGCATGTGCAACCATCGGTGCGTACGCGTACCGTACACGTGCGCGCCCCTATGCACGGTGCAACTATGTCAAATCTTATATCATTTCAAAGCCCTGGATGTTAGCTTTCCAACACAACTAGAACCGCATCATTTGGACCTTTGTAGCTCAAGTTATGGTCGATTAAGTGCAAAGAGGTCGGCTTGACAACTTTTGCGATTCCTTCATTTCTTCATGAGTTCTCCATTTTTACATGCTTTTCCTTTATTCCCTTGATCCAATCTTTGCCTCCTAAATCTGAAATCACTTAACAAACATATCAAGGCATCTAACGGAATTAAGGTGAATTAAATTTAGCTATTCTAAGACTGTTCATACCCTGGGTCGAGCTGTCCGACCTGGGATGATTAGCAACAAAGCGACCGACCTCTTCAGGTCAAACCATCCGACCTCTTCTCAAAGAGCTCGGCCAAATCGTCAGGAAAGCCCAAAAAGGGCCCAAATCGAGGAACATGACCCCAATCCAAAGGCAGCCCAAAGCCTACAGAGAGAATGGCGGTTCTCTTAAAGATAAGCTGACCTCACTCAAAGATAAGATAAGATAAGATAACTAACTTATCTTATCTAAAAAGGTCATTCCAAACCATTATAAATACACTGGAGCACCCAGGTATAACTCATACTCTGATTCTACAAAAAACCTGTTAATACCCTTGCTAACTTAAGCATCGGAGTCCTTTTCAGGTATCCCCACCCTCTGGTGACGAAGGATCAGTAGTGCAGTCAGTCCAACAAGTCGGATACAACAGTTCCGGCCGCCCCACACCATCCGGACACGTCAGCACTGATCAGCACAGAATATCTCATCTGAGATCGACCTACAGTTTCAGGTAACCCTCAGAACATTAGAATCGTTGCCGGGGAACCTTGAAGTCATCCCATCACCATGGCGGACGACCATGACAACGACCACGATTCAGATCTAGAAGATAGAACGCCGCACAAGAATGTGGACACTACACCAAAAGATACCCCTCAACCTAACAAAAACAACGATTCACCAAATATGGGAGTCGTGGAGGCACTTCAAGATCGCTTAAAGCAACTAGAAAAAGAGGTGGAGCATCAACGAGAAGGGAAGTTAGGCGACGCCGCGAGTTAGATGACAAGCTCCTAAAACTCGAAGCAGATCTTAAGGCCAAAACTACTCGATCCGGTGATGAGGACGACTCACGTAAAGACCAAGACCCATTCACCAAAGAGATCATGAGAACCAGAATCCCAAAGGACTTTAAACTTCCCGACATGACTTTATACGATCGCACGGCAGATCCCTGATGAGCGGATAATTTATACGCTTTTTGGCATTGTTTTTAGTATGTTTTTAGTAGGATCTAGTTACTTTTAGGGATGTTTTCCTTAGTTTTTATGCTAAATTCACATTTCTGGACTTTACTATGAGTTTGTGTGTTTTTCTGTAATTTCAGGTATTTTCTGGCTGAAATTGAGGGACTTGAGCAGAAATCAGATTCAGAGGTTGAAGAAGGACTGCTGATGCTGTTGGATTCTGACCTCCCTGCACTCAAAGTGGATTTTCTGGAGCTACAGAACTTGAAATGGCGCGCTTCCAATTGCGTTGGAAAGTAGACATCCAGGGCTTTCCAGAAATATATAATAGTCCATACTTTGGCCAAGAATAGACGACGTAAACTGGCGTTCAACGCCAGCCTTCTGCCCAAATCTGGCGTCCAGCGCCAGATAAGGATCCAAAACCAGAGTTGAACGCCCAAACTGGCACAGAAACTGGCATTCAAATCCAAAAATGGCCTCTGCACGTGGAACACTTAAGCTCAGCCCAAACACACACCAAGTGGGCCCCGGAAGTGGATTTATGCATCAATTACTTACTCATGTAAACCCTAGTGACTAGTTTATTATAAATAGGACCTTTTACTAATCTTTTGATCATCTTAGGATCTTAGGATCATCTTTGAACGCATTGTTCTTAGATCAAGGGGGCTGGCCATCTCGGCCATGCCTGGACCTTCACTTATGTATTTTCAACGGTAGAGTTTCTACACTCCATAGATTAAGGTGTGGAGCTCTGCTGTTCCTCAAAGATTAATGCAAGTACTACTGTTTTCTATTCAATTCTTCTTATTTCTCTTCTAAGATATCCATTCGCACCCAAGAAACGTGATGAAGGTGATGATTATGTGTGACGCTCATCATCCTTCTCCCTTATGAACGCGTGCCTGACAAACACTTCTGTTCTACATGAATTAAGCTAGAATGAGTATCTCTTAGATCTCCTAACCAGAATCTTCGTGGCGTAAGCTAGAATGATGGCGGCATTCAAGAGAATCCGGAAGGTCTAAACCTTGTCTGTGGTATTCCGAGTAGGATTCAATGATTGAATGACTGTGACGAGCTCCGAACTCGTGATTGCAGGGCGTTAGTGACAGACGCAAAAGGATAGTAAATCCTATTCCAGCATGATCGAGAACCGACAGATGAATAGCCGTGCCGTGACAGGGTGCGTGAGCAGATTATTCACTGAGAGGATAAGATGAAGCCATTGACAAATGTGATGCCTCCAGACGATTAGCCGTGCCGTGACAGGGCATTGGATCATTTTCCCGAGAGATGACCGAAAGTAGCCATTGACAGTGGTGATGTATCACATAAAGCCAGCCATGAAAAGGAGTAAGACTGAATTGATGAAGATAGCAGGAAAGCAGAGGTTCAGAGGAACGAAAAGCATCTCCATTCGCTTATCTGAAATTCCTGCCAATGAATCTACATAAGTATCTCTATCCCTTTTATTGTTTATTTTAATCTAATAAAATATCATGTTTAAATCCGCCTGACTGAGATTTGCAAGGTGACCATAGCTTGCTTCATACCAACAATCTCCGTGGGATTCGACCCTTACTCACGTAAGGTATTACTTGGACGACCCAGTGCACTTGCTGGTTAGTTGAACGGAGTTGTGTCCACACATAGAGCCACAATGAGGATTCAATACAATTATATATTGTTAATCACACACAAGTACAAAGAACGTGGAACACAATTTCGTGCATCAAGTTTTTGGCGCCGTTGCCGGGGACTGTTTGAGTTTGGACAACTGACGGTTCATCTTGTTGCTCAGATTAGGTAATTTTCTTTTTATTTTATTTTCAAAAATTTTTCAAAAATATTTCTAAAATTTTTCTCATCTGTTTTCGAAAAAAATAAAAATGTTTTCAAAAAAATTTTAGATTCAGAATTTTTAAGAATGAATTCTAGTGTTTCATGAAGCATGTGAAGCCTGGCTGGCTGTAAAGCCATGTCTAAAATTATTTGGATTGAGGCAGCAATTTGTTATCAAGAGCAAGCTAGTTGGAGTTAATCCACCTGCTACTGTTTCTGATTTACATGCTAAAGCTTGGCTGGCCATTGGCCATGTCTAGTGTTTTGGACCGGAGCTTTCATTGAAAGCTTGGCTGGCTAGTGAGCCATGTCTAATTCCTGGACTGAAGCTTTAGACTAACATGGCAAGATTCCTGGAATTCATATTAAAAATTTTGGAATCCTTATTTTTCTTTTAATTTTTCGAAAAATATAAAATAAAAATCCAAAAAAATTAGAAAATCATAAAAATCAAAAATATTTTGTGTTTCTTGTTTGAGTCTTGAGTCACATTATAAGTTTGGTGTCACTTGCATATGCATCTTGCATTTTTTCGAAAATTCATGCATTCATAGTGTTCTTCATGATCTTCAAGTTGTTCTTGGTAAGTCTTCTTGTTTGATCTTGATGATTTTTTTTGTTTTGTGTCTTTTCATGTTTATCATATGCATTTTTGAATTCTTAGTGCCTAAGCATTAAAGAATTCTAAGTTTGGTGTCTTGCATGTTTTCTTTGCATTAAAAGTTTTTCAAAATTGTGTCTATGATGTTCATCTTGGCATTCAAGGTGTTCTTGGTGTTCATCTTGACATTCATAGCATTCTTGCATGCATCACATGTTTTGATCTAAAAATTTCATGCATTGCATAATTTTCATGTTTTTCATAAAAATTTCAAAAATCAAAAAAAAAAAATATCTTTCCCTTTTTCTCTCCTCAAATTCGAAAATTTGGATTGACTTTTTCAAAAATTTTTAAAATCAAGTTGTTTCTTATGAGTCAAATCAAATTTTCAATTTGAAAATCTTATCTTTTTCAAAATCTTTTTCAAAAATCAAATCTTTTTCAAAATTATTAGTTATTTTCGAAAATTTCAAAAATATTTTTCAAAAATCTTTTTCTTATTTTTATACCAAATTTTCGAAAATAACATGATCAATTAATGTTTTGATTCAAAAATTTGAAGTTTGTTACTTGCTTGTTAAGAAAGATTCAAACTTTAAGTTCTAGAATCATATCTTGTGATTTCTTATGAATCAAGTCATTAATTGAGATTTTAAAAATCAAATCTTTTTCAAAACTAACTTCAATCATATCTTTTCAAAATATCTTCTTATCTTATCTTTTTCAAAATATCTTTTCAAAATATCTTTTCTAACTTCCTAACTTCTTATCTTTTCAAAATTTGTTTCAACTAACTAACTAACTTTTTGTTTGTTTCTTAACTTTTTCAAAACCACCTAACTAACTCTCTCTCTCTCTCAATTTTCGAAAATATCTTCTCCCTTTTTCAAAACTTTCTTTTTAATTAACTAATTATTTTTATTTTTTATTTCAAAAAATTTTTCGAAAAAAAAAATACTAACAATTTTCAAAAACTATTTTCAAAAATCACTAACTCTTTTTCAAAATAATTTTTGAAAATTATTCCTCCCCCATCTCATTCTATTTATTTATTCATATCCTAACATCTCATCTCACATCTCTTCCATTCGTATAGTTGCATCTCTTCCTTTACATCACGTGCTTTGTCTCCCCCTCTTCTCTTCCACTCACAAGGGGATCCCTATACTGTGGTATAAAGGATCTCTATTATTATTATTATTTTTCTGTGCCTTCTTCTTTGTCATATGAGCAGGAGCAAGGATAAGAACATTCTTGTGGAAGCAGATCCAGAACCTGAAAGGACTCTGAAGAGAAAATTAAGAGAAGCTAAATTACAACAATCCAGAGAAAACCTTTCAGAAATTTTTGAACAGGCAGAGGAGATGGCAGCCGAAAATAATAATAATGCAAGGAGGATGCTTGGTGACTTTACTGCACCTAATTCCAATTTACATGGAAGAAGCATCTCCATTCCTGCCATTGGAGCAAACAACTTTGAGCTGAAACCTCAGTTAGTTTCTCTGATGCAGCAGAACTGCAAGTTTCATGGACTTCCATCTGAAGATCCTTTTCAGTTCTTAACTGAGTTCTTGCAGATATGTGATACTGTTAAGACTAATGGAATAGATCCTGAAGTCTACAGGCTCATGCTTTTCCCTTTGCTGTAAGAGACAGAGCTAGATTATGGTTGGATTCTCAACCTAAAGACAGCCTGAACTCTTGGGATAAGCTGGTCACAGCTTTCTTAGCCAAGTACTTTCCTCCTCAAAACTGAGCAAGCTTAGAGCTGATGTTCAAACCTTCAGACAGAAAGAAGGTGAATCCCTCTATGAAGCTTGGGAAAGATACAAACAGTTGACCAAAAAGTGTCCTTCTGACATGCTTTCAGAATGGACCATCCTGGATATATTCTATGATGGTCTGTCTGAGTTATCTAAGATGTCATTGGATACTTCTGCAGGTGGATCCATTCACCTAAAGAAAACGCCTGCAGAAGCTCAAGAACTCATTGACATGGTTGCTAATAACTAGTTCATGTACACTTCTGAAAGGAATCCTGTAAGTAATGGGACGCCTATGAAGAAGGGAGTTCTTGAAGTTGATACTCTGAATGCCATATTGGCTCAGAATAAAATATTGACTCAGCAAGTCAATATGATTTCTTAGAGTCTGCATGGAATGCAAGCTGCATCCAACAATATTCAAGAGGCATCTTCTGAAGAAGAAGCCTATGATCCTGAGAACCCTGCAATAGCAGAGGTAAATTACTTAGGTGAACCTTATGGAAACACCTATAACTCAACATGGAGAAATCATCCAAATTTCTCATGGAAGGATCAAAAGCCTCAACAAGGCTTTAATAATGGTGGAAGAAACAGGTTTAGCAATAGCAAGCCTTTTCCATCATCAACTCAGCAACAGACAGAGAACTCTGAACAAAATGCTTCTAATTTAGCAAATCTAGTCTCTGATCTATCTAAGGCCACTGTAAGTTTCATGAATGAAACAAGATCTTCCATTAGAAATCTGGAAGCACAAGTGGGCCAGCTGAGTAAAAGGATCACTGAAATCCCTCCTAGTACTCTCCCAAGCAATACAGAAGAGAATCCAAAAGGAGAGTGCAAGGCCATTGACATAAGCGCCATGGCCGAACCTGTGAGGAGAGGGGAGGACGTGAATCCCAAGGAGGAAGACCTCCTGGGACGTCCAGTGATCAATAAGGAGCTTCCCTTTGAGGAACCAAGGGACTCTGAGGCTCATCTAGAGACCATAGAGATTCCATTGAACCTCCTTATACCCTTCATGAGCTCTGATGAGTATTCCTCTTCTGAAGAGAATGAGGATGTTACTAAAGAGCAAACTGCCAAGTTTCTTGGTGCAATCATGAAGCTGAATGCCAAATTATTTGGCATTGATACTTGGGAAGTTGAACCTCCCTTGTTCATCAATGAACTAAGTGATCTGGATCAACTGACATTGCCTCAGAAGAGACAGGATCCTGGAAAGTTCATATTACCTTGTACCATAGGCACCATGATCTTTAAAGCTCTGTGTGACCTTGGTTCAGGTATAAACCTCATGCCCCTCTCTGTAATAGAGAAACTGGGAATCTATGGGGTGCAAGCTGCTAAAATCTCACTAGAGATGGCAGACAGCTCAAGAAGACAGGCTTATGGACAAGTAGAAGATGTATTAATAAAGGTTGAGGGCCTTTACATCCCTGCTGATTTCATAGTCCTGGATACTGGAAAGGAAGAGGATGAATCCATCATCCTAGGAAGACCTTTCCTGGCCACAGCAAGAGCTGTGATTGATGTTGACAGAGGTGAAATAGTCCTTCAATGGAATGAGAACTCCCTTGTGTTTAAAACTCAAGGATCTCCCTCTGCAACCATGGAGAGGAAGCAGAAAAAGCTTCTCTCCAAGCAGAGTCAACCAGAGCCCCCACAGTCAAACTCTAAGTTTGGTGTTGGGAGGCCACAACCAAACTCTAAGTTTGGTGTTGAACTCCCATATCCAAACTCTAAGTTTGGTGTTGGAGAGTCTCAACAAAGCTCTGCACATCTATGAGGCTCCATGAGAGCCCACTGTCAAGCTATTGACATTAAAGAAGCGCTTGTTGGGAGGCAACCCAATGTTTATTTATCTAACTATATTTTTCTTAGTTATGTGTCTTTATAGGTTCATGATCATGAGGAGTCACAAAATAAATATAAAAAAAAAAAATTAAAAACGGAATCAAAAACAGCAGAAGAAAAATCACACCCTGGAGGAGCATCTGTCTGGCGTTCAAACGCCAGAACAGAGCATAGTTCTGGCGCTGAACGCCCAAAATGGGCAGCTTCTGGGCGCTGAACGCCAGAACAGGCATGGTTCTGGCGTTCAACGCCAAAAATGGCACACAGATGGGCGTTGAACGCCCAAAATGGCCACCAACCTGGCGCTGAACGCCCAGAGTTGGATACAAAGGCATCTTTACATGCCTAATGGTGCAGGGATGTAAATGCCTTGACACCTCAGGATCTGTGGACCTCACAGGATCACCTCAGGATCTGTGGACCCCACAGGATCCCCACCTACCTCCACTCACTCTCTTCTCTCTTCCCAATCATCCTCTATTCCCAAATAAACACTCATCCCTTCTGTCTTCCATTTACCACTCACACCCATACACCCACTTACCTTCAAAAATTCAACATCTCTTCCCCACCCAATCCCACCCATATGGCCGAATACACACAGCCATCCATCTCCTCCATATCCTCTTCTTCTTCTATTCTTTCTTCTTTTGCTCGAGGGCGAGCAACATTCTAAGTTTGGTGTGGTAAAAGCATAGCTTTTTTGTTTTTTCCATAACCATTGATGGCACCTAAGGCCAGAGAAACCTCTAGAAAGAGGAAAGGGAAGACAAAAGCTTCCATCAAGGGTCTATAGCTCAGTGGTAGAACATTTGACTGCAAATCAAGAGATCCCTGAGATACCTCAGGGGATACATTTTCTTCCACACAATTATTGGAAGCAACTAAGGGTGGAACATCAAGAGCACTCCATCATCCTTCATGAAATCAGAGAAGATCTAAAAGCAATGAAGGAGGAGCAACAAAGACAAGGAAGAGACATAGAAGAGCTCAAGGACATCATTGGTTCCTCAAGAAGGAAACGCCACCATCGCTAAGGTGGATTCATTCCTTGTTCTTATTTCTTCTGTTTTTCGTTTTCTATGTTATGTGCGTATCTATGTTTGTGTCTTCATTACATGATCATTAGTAGTTAGTAACTATGTCTTAAAGTTATGAATGTCCTATGAATCCATCACCTCTCTTAAATGAAAAGATGTTTTAATTCAAAAGAACAAGAAGTACATGAGTTTCAAATTTATCCTTGAACTTAGCTTAATGATATTGATGTGGTGATAATGCTTCTTGTTTTCTGAATGTATGCTTGAACAGTGCATATGTCTTTTGAAGTTGTTGTTTAAGAATGTTAAATATGTTGGCTCTTGAAAGAATGATGACTAGGAGACATGTTATTTGATAATCTGAAAAATCATAAAAATGATTCTTGAAGCAAGAAAAAGCAGCAAAGAACAAAGCTTGCAGAAAAAAAAAAGAAAAAAAAAAAAAAAAAAGTAGGCGAAAAAAATATAAAAAAAAAGAGGAAATAGAAAAAGCAAGCAGAAAAAGCCAATAACCCTTAAAACCAAAAGGCAAGGGCAAATAAAAGGATCCCAAGGCTTTGAGCATTAGTGGATAGGAGGGCCTAAAGGAATAAAATCCTGGTCTAAGCGGCTAAACCAAGCTGTCCCTAACCATGTGCTTGTGGCGTGTAGGTGTCAAGTGAAAACTTGAGACTGAGTGGTTAAAGTCAAGGTCCAAAGCAAAAGAAGAGTGTGCTTAAGAACCCTGGACACCTCTAATTGGGGACTTTAGCAAAGCTGAGTCACAATCTGAAAAGGTTCACCCAATTATGTGTCTGTGGCATTTATGTATCCGTGGTAATACTGGAAAACAAAGTGCTTAGGGCCACGGCCAAGACTCATAAAGAAGCTGTGTTCAAGAATCATCATACTGAACTAGGAAAGTCAATAACACTATTCAAAATCTGAAGTTCCGATAGATGCCAATCATTCTGAACCTCAATGGATAAAGTGAGATGCCAAAACTATTCAAGAGGCAAAAAGCTATAAGTCCCGCTCATATGATTGAAGCTCTGTTTCATTGATAGTTTGGAATTTGTAGTATATTCTCTTCTTTTTATCCTATTTGATTTTAAGTTGCTTGGGGACAAGCAACAATTTAAGTTTGGTGTTGTGATGAGCGGATAATTTATACGCTTTTTGGCATTGTTTTTAGTATGTTTTTAGTAGGATCTAGTTACTTTTAGGGATGTTTTCCTTAGTTTTTATGCTAAATTCACATTTCTGGACTTTACTATGAGTTTGTGTGTTTTTCTATAATTTCAGGTATTTTCTGGCTGAAATTGAGGGACTTGAGCAGAAATCAGATTCAGAGGTTGAAGAAGGACTGCTGATACTGTTGGATTCTGACCTCCCTGCACTCAAAGTGGATTTTCTGGAGCTACAGAACTTGAAATGGCGCGCTTCCAATTGCGTTGGAAAGTAGACATCCAGGGCTTTCCAGAAATATATAATAGTCCATACTTTGGCCAAGAATAGACGACGTAAACTGGCGTTCAACGCCAGCCTTCTGCCCAAATCTGGCGTCCAGCGCCAGATAAGGATCCAAAACCAGAGTTGAACGCCCAAACTGGCACAGAAACTGGCGTTCAAATCCAAAAATGGCCTCTGCACGTGGAACACTTAAGCTCAGCCCAAACACACACCAAGTGGGCCCCGGAAGTGGATTTATGCATCAATTACTTACTCATGTAAACCCTAGTGACTAGTTTATTATAAATAGGACCTTTTACTAATCTTTTGATCATCTTAGGATCTTAGGATCATCTTTGAACGCATTGTTCTTAGATCAAGGGGGCTGGCCATCTCGGCCATGGCTGGACCTTCACTTATGTATTTTCAACGGTAGAGTTTCTACACTCCATAGATTAAGGTGTGGAGCTCTGCTGTTCCTCAAAGATTAATGCAAGTACTACTGTTTTCTATTCAATTCTTCTTATTTCTCTTCTAAGATATCCATTCGCACCCAAGAAACGTGATGAAGGTGATGATTATGTGTGACGCTCATCATCCTTCTCCCTTATGAACGCGTGCCTGACAAACACTTCTGTTCTACATGAATTAAGCTAGAATGAGTATCTCTTAGATCTCCTAACCAGAATCTTCGTGGCGTAAGCTAGAATGATGGCGGCATTCAAGAGAATCCGGAAGGTCTAAACCTTGTCTGTGGTATTCCGAGTAGGATTCAATGATTGAATGACTGTGACAAGCTCCGAACTCGCGATTGCAGGGCGTTAGTGACAGACGCAAAAGGATAGTAAATCCTATTCCAGCATGATCGAGAACCGACAGATGAATAGCCGTGCCGTGACAGGGTGCGTGAGCAGATTATTCACTGAGAGGATAAGATGAAGCCATTGACAAATGTGATGCCTCCAGACGATTAGCCGTGCCGTGACAGGGCATTGGATCATTTTCCCGAGAGATGACCGAAAGTAGCCATTGACAGTGGTGATGTATCACATAAAGCCAGCCATGAAAAGGAGTAAGACTGAATTGATGAAGATAGCAGGAAAGCAGAGGTTCAGAGGAACGAAAAGCATCTCCATTCGCTTATCTGAAATTCCTGCCAATGAATCTACATAAGTATCTCTATCCCTTTTATTGTTTATTTTAATCTAATAAAATATCATGTTTAAATCCGCCTGACTGAGATTTGCAAGGTGACCATAGCTTGCTTCATACCAACAATTTCCGTGGGATTCGACCCTTACTCACGTAAGGTATTACTTGGACGACCCAGTGCACTTGCTGGTTAGTTGAACGGAGTTGTGTCCACACATAGAGCCACAATGAGGATTCAATACAATTATATATTGTTAATCACACACAAGTACAAAGAACGTGGAACACAATTTCGTGCATCAAGTTTTTGGCGCCGTTGCCGGGGACTGTTTGAGTTTGGACAACTGACGGTTCATCTTGTTGCTCAGATTAGGTAATTTTCTTTTTATTTTATTTTCAAAAATTTTTCAAAAATATTTCTAAAATTTTTCTCATCTGTTTTCGAAAAAAATAAAAATGTTTTCAAAAAAATTTTAGATTCAGAATTTTTAAGAATGAATTCTAGTGTTTCATGAAGCATGTGAAGCCTGGCTGGCTGTAAAGCCATGTCTAAAATTATTTGGATTGAGGCAGCAATTTGTTATCAAGAGCAAGCTAGTTGGAGTTAATCCACCTGCTACTGTTTCTGATTTACATGCTAAAGCTTGGCTGGCCATTGGCCATGTCTAGTGTTTTGGACCGGAGCTTTCATTGAAAGCTTGGCTGGCTAGTGAGCCATGTCTAATTCCTGGACTGAAGCTTTAGACTAACATGGCAAGATTCCTGGAATTCATATTAAAAATTTTGGAATCCTTATTTTTCTTTTAATTTTTCGAAAAATATAAAATAAAAATCCAAAAAAATTAGAAAATCATAAAAATCAAAAATATTTTGTGTTTCTTGTTTGAGTCTTGAGTCACATTATAAGTTTGGTGTCACTTGCATATGCATCTTGCATTTTTTCGAAAATTCATGCATTCATAGTGTTCTTCATGATCTTCAAGTTGTTCTTGGTAAGTCTTCTTGTTTGATCTTGATGATTTTTTTTGTTTTGTGTCTTTTCATGTTTATCATATGCATTTTTGAATTCTTAGTGCCTAAGCATTAAAGAATTCTAAGTTTGGTGTCTTGCATGTTTTCTTTGCATTAAAAGTTTTTCAAAATTGTGTCTATGATGTTCATCTTGGCATTCAAGGTGTTCTTGGTGTTCATCTTGACATTCATAGCATTCTTGCATGCATCACATGTTTTGATCTAAAAATTTCATGCATTGCATAATTTTCATGTTTTTCATAAAAATTTCAAAAATCAAAAAAAAAAAATATCTTTCCCTTTTTCTCTCCTCAAATTCGAAAATTTGGATTGACTTTTTCAAAAATTTTTAAAATCAAGTTGTTTCTTATGAGTCAAATCAAATTTTCAATTTGAAAATCTTATCTTTTTCAAAATCTTTTTCAAAAATCAAATCTTTTTCAAAATTATTAGTTATTTTCGAAAATTTCAAAAATATTTTTCAATAATCTTTTTCTTATTTTTATACCAAATTTTCGAAAATAACATGATCAATTAATGTTTTGATTCAAAAATTTGAAGTTTGTTACTTGCTTGTTAAGAAAGATTCAAACTTTAAGTTCTAGAATCATATCTTGTGATTTCTTATGAATCAAGTCATTAATTGAGATTTTAAAAATCAAATCTTTTTCAAAACTAACTTCAATCATATCTTTTCAAAAATATCTTCTTATCTTATCTTTTTCAAAAATATCTTTTCAAAATATCTTTTCTAACTTCCTAACTTCTTATCTTTTCAAAATTTGTTTCAACTAACTAACTAACTTTTTGTTTGTTTCTTAACTTTTTCAAAACCACCTAACTAACTCTCTCTCTCTCAATTTTCGAAAATATCTTCTCCCTTTTTCAAAACTTTCTTTTTAATTAACTAATTATTTTTATTTTTTATTTCAAAAAATTTTTCGAAAAAAAAAAAATACTAACAATTTTCAAAAACTATTTTCAAAAATCACTAACTCTTTTTCAAAATAATTTTTGAAAATTATTCCTCCCCCATCTCATTCTATTTATTTATTCATATCCTAACATCTCATCTCACATCTCTTCCATTCGTATAGTTGCATCTCTTCCTTTACATCACGTGCTTTGTCTCCCCCTCTTCTCTTCCACTCACAAGGGGATCCCTATACTGTGGTATAAAGGATCTCTATTATTATTATTATTTTTCTGTGCCTTCTTCTTTGTCATATGAGCAGGAGCAAGGATAAGAACATTCTTGTGGAAGCAGATCCAGAACCTGAAAGGACTCTGAAGAGAAAATTAAGAGAAGCTAAATTACAACAATCCAGAGAAAACCTTTCAGAAATTTTTGAACAGGCAGAGGAGATGGCAGCCGAAAATAATAATAATGCAAGGAGGATGCTTGGTGACTTTACTGCACCTAATTCCAATTCACATGGAAGAAGCATCTCCATTCCTGCCATTGGAGCAAACAACTTTGAGCTGAAACCTCAGTTAGTTTCTCTGATGCAGCAGAACTGCAAGTTTCATGGACTTCCATCTGAAGATCCTTTTCAGTTCTTAACTGAGTTCTTGCAGATATGTGATACTGTTAAGACTAATGGAATAGATCCTGAAGTCTACAGGCTCATGCTTTTCCCCTTTGCTGTAAGAGACAGAGCTAGATTATGGTTGGATTCTCAACCTAAAGACAGCCTGAACTCTTGGGATAAGCTGGTCACATCTTTCTTAGCCAAGTACTTTCCTCCTCAAAAACTGAGCAAGCTTAGAGCTGATGTTCAAACCTTCAGACAGAAAGAAGGTGAATCCCTCTATGAAGCTTGGGAAAGATACAAACAGTTGACCAAAAAGTGTCCTTCTGACATGCTTTCAGAATGGACCATCCTGGATATATTCTATGATGGTCTGTCTGAGTTATCTAAGATGTCATTGGATACTTCTGCAGGTGGATCCATTCACCTAAAGAAAACGCCTGCAGAAGCTCAAGAACTCATTGACATGGTTGCTAATAACCAGTTCATGTACACTTCTGAAAGGAATCCTGTAAGTAATGGGACGCCTATGAAGAAGGGAGTTCTTGAAGTTGATACTCTGAATGCCATATTGGCTCAGAATAAAATATTGACTCAGCAAGTCAATATGATTTCTTAGAGTCTGCATGGAATGCAAGCTGCATCCAACAATACTCAAGAGGCATCTTCTTACGAAGAAGCCTATGATCCTGAGAACCCTGCAATAGCAGAGGTAAATTACTTAGGTGAACCTTATGGAAACACCTATAACTCAACATGGAGAAATCATCCAAATTTCTCATGGAAGGATCAAAAGCCTCAACAAGGCTTTAATAATGGTGGAAGAAACAGGTTTAGCAATAGCAAGCCTTTTCCATCATCAACTCAGCAACAGACAGAGAACTCTGAACAAAATGCTTCTAATTTAGCAAATCTAGTCTCTGATCTATCTAAGGCCACTGTAAGTTTCGTGAATGAAACAAGATCTTCCATTAGAAATCTGGAAGCACAAGTGGGCCAGCTGAGTAAAAGGATCACTGAAATCCCTCCTAGTACTCTCCCAAGCAATACAGAAGAGAATCCAAAAGGAGAGTGCAAGGCCATTGACATAAGCGCCATGGCCAAACCTGTGAGGAGAGGGGAGGACGTGAATCCCAAGGAGGAAGACCTCCTGGGACGTCCAGTGATCAATAAGGAGCTTCCCTTTGAGGAACCAAGGGACTCTGAGGCTCATCTAGAGACCATAGAGATTCCATTGAACCTCCTTATACCCTTCATGAGCTCTGATGAGTATTCCTCTTCTGAAGAGAATGAGGATGTTACTGAAGAGCAAACTGCCAAGTTTCTTGGTGCAATCATGAAGCTGAATGCCAAATTATTTGGCATTGATACTTGGGAAGTTGAACCTCCCTTGTTCATCAATGAACTAAGTGATCTGGATCAACTGACATTGCCTCAGAAGAGACAGGATCCTGGAAAGTTCATATTACCTTGTACCATAGGCACCATGATCTTTAAAGCTCTGTGTGACCTTGGTTCAGGTATAAACCTCATGCCCCTCTCTGTAATAGAGAAACTGGGAATCTATGGGGTGCAAGCTGCTAAAATCTCACTAGAGATGGCAGACAGCTCAAGAAGACAGGCTTATGGACAAGTAGAAGATGTATTAATAAAGGTTGAGGGCCTTTACATCCCTGCTGATTTCATAGTCCTGGATACTGGAAAGGAAGAGGATGAATCCATCATCCTAGGAAGACCTTTCCTGGCCACAGCAAGAGCTGTGATTGATGTTGACAGAGGTGAAATAGTCCTTCAATGGAATGAGAACTCCCTTGTGTTTAAAACTCAAGGATCTCCCTCTGCAACCATGGAGAGGAAGCAGAAAAAGCTTCTCTCCAAGCAGAGTCAACCAGAGCCCCCACAGTCAAACTCTAAGTTTGGTGTTGGGAGGCCACAACCAAACTCTAAGTTTGGTGTTGAACTCCCATATCCAAACTCTAAGTTTGGTGTTGGAGAGTCTCAACAAAGCTCTGCACATCTGTGAGGCTCCATGAGAGCCCACTGTCAAGCTATTGACATTAAAGAAGCGCTTGTTGGGAGGCAACCCAATGTTTATTTATCTAACTATATTTTTCTTAGTTATGTGTCTTTATAGGTTCATGATCATGAGGAGTCACAAAATAAATATAAAAAAAAAAATTAAAAACGGAATCAAAAACAGCAGAAGAAAAATCACACCCTGGAGGAGCATCTGTCTGGCGTTCAAACGCCAGAACAGAGCATAGTTCTGGCGCTGAACGCCCAAAATGGGCAGCTTCTGGGCGCTGAACGCCAGAACAGGCATGGTTCTGGCGTTCAACGCCAGAAATGGCACACAGATGGGCGTTGAACGCCCAAAATGGCCACCAACCTGGCGCTGAACACCCAGAGTTGGATACAAAGGCATCTTTACATGCCTAATGGTGCAGGGATGTAAATGCCTTGACACCTCAGGATCTGTGGACCTCACAGGATCACCTCAGGATCTGTGGACCCCACAGGATCCCCACCTACCTCCACTCACTCTCTTCTCTCTTCCCAATCATCCTCTATTCCCAAATAAACACTCATCCCTTCTGTCTTCCATTTACCACTCACACCCATACAACCACTTACCTTCAAAAATTCAACATCTCTTCCCCACCCAATCCCACCCATATGGCCGAATACACACAGCCATCCATCTCCTCCATATCCTCTTCTTCTTCTATTCTTTCTTCTTTTGCTCGAGGGCGAGCAACATTCTAAGTTTGGTGTGGTAAAAGCATAGTTTTTTTGTTTTTTCCATAACCATTGATGGCACCTAAGGCCAGAGAAACCTCTAGAAAGAGGAAAGGGAAGACAAAAGCTTCCATCAAGGGTCTATAGCTCAGTGGTAGAACATTTGACTGCAAATCAAGAGATCCCTGAGATACCTCAGGGGATACATTTTCTTCCACACAATTATTGGAAGCAACTAAGGGTGGAACATCAAGAGCACTCCATCATCCTTCATGAAATCAGAGAAGATCTAAAAGCAATGAAGGAGGAGCAACAAAGACAAGGAAGAGACATAGAAGAGCTCAAGGACATCATTGGTTCCTCAAGAAGGAAACGCCACCATCGCTAAGGTGGATTCATTCCTTGTTCTTATTTCTTCTGTTTTTCGTTTTCTATGTTATGTGCGTATCTATGTTTGTGTCTTCATTACATGATCATTAGTAGTTAGTAACTATGTCTTAAAGTTATGAATGTCCTATGAATCCATCACCTCTCTTAAATGAAAAAATGTTTTAATTCAAAAGAACAAGAAGTACATGAGTTTCGAATTTATCCTTGAACTTAGCTTAATGATATTGATGTGGTGATAATGCTTCTTGTTTTCTGAATGTATGCTTGAACAGTGCATATGTCTTTTGAAGTTGTTGTTTAAGAATGTTAAATATGTTGGCTCTTGAAAGAATGATGACTAGGAGACATGTTATTTGATAATCTGAAAAATCATAAAAATGATTCTTGAAGCAAGAAAAAGCAGCAAAGAACAAAGCTTGCAGAAAAAAAAAAAGAAAAAAAAGAAAAAAAAAAGTAGGCGAAAAAAATATAAAAAAAAAAAGAGGAAATAGAAAAAGCAAGCAGAAAAAGCCAATAACCCTTAAAACCAAAAGGCAAGGGCAAATAAAAGGATCCCAAGGCTTTGAGCATTAGTGGATAGGAGGGCCTAAAGGAATAAAATCCTGGTCTAAGCGGCTAAACCAAGCTGTCCCTAACCATGTGCTTGTGGCGTGTAGGTGTCAAGTGAAAACTTGAGACTGAGTGGTTAAAGTCAAGGTCCAAAGCAAAAGAAGAGTGTGCTTAAGAACCCTGGACACCTCTAATTGGGGACTTTAGCAAAGCTGAGTCACAATCTGAAAAGGTTCACCCAATTATGTGTCTGTGGCATTTATGTATCCGGTGGTAATACTGGAAAACAAAGTGCTTAGGGCCACGGCCAAGACTCATAAAGAAGCTGTGTTCAAGAATCATCATACTGAACTAGGAAAGTCAATAACACTATTCAAAATCTGAAGTTCCGATAGATGCCAATCATTCTGAACCTCAATGGATAAAGTGAGATGCCAAAACTATTCAAGAGGCAAAAAGCTATAAGTCCCGCTCATATGATTGAAGCTCTGTTTCATTGATAGTTTGGAATTTGTAGTATATTCTCTTCTTTTTATCCTATTTGATTTTAAGTTGCTTGGGGACAAGCAACAATTTAAGTTTGGTGTTGTGATGAGCGGATAATTTATACGCTTTTTGGCATTGTTTTTAGTATGTTTTTAGTAGGATCTAGTTACTTTTAGGGATGTTTTCCTTAGTTTTTATGCTAAATTCACATTTCTGGACTTTACTATGAGTTTGTGTGTTTTTCTGTAATTTCAGGTATTTTCTGGCTGAAATTGAGGGACTTGAGCAGAAATCAGATTCAGAGGTTGAAGAAGGACTGCTGATGCTGTTGGTTTCTGACCTCCCTGCACTCAAAGTGGATTTTCTGGAGCTACAGAACTTGAAATGGCGCGCTTCCAATTGCGTTGGAAAGTAGACATCCAGGGCTTTCCAGAAATATATAATAGTCCATACTTTGGCCAAGAATAGACGACGTAAACTGGCGTTCAACGCCAGCCTTCTGCCCAAATCTGGCGTCCAGCGCCAGATAAGGATCCAAAACCAGAGTTGAACGCCCAAACTGGCACAGAAACTGGCGTTCAAATCCAAAAATGGCCTCTGCACGTGGAACACTTAAGCTCAGCCCAAACACACACCAAGTGGGCCCCGGAAGTGGATTTATGCATCAATTACTTACTCATGTAAACCCTAGTGACTAGTTTATTATAAATAGGACCTTTTACTAATCTTTTGATCATCTTAGGATCTTAGGATCATCTTTGAACGCATTGTTCTTAGATCAAGGGGGCTGGCCATCTCGGCCATGCCTGGACCTTCACTTATGTATTTTCAACGGTAGAGTTTCTACACTCCATAGATTAAGGTGTGGAGCTCTGCTGTTCCTCAAAGATTAATGCAAGTACTACTGTTTTCTATTCAATTCTTCTTATTTCTCTTCTAAGATATCCATTCGCACCCAAGAAACGTGATGAAGGTGATGATTATGTGTGACGCTCATCATCCTTCTCCCTTATGAACGCGTGCCTGACAAACACTTCTGTTCTACATGAATTAAGCTAGAATGAGTATCTCTTAGATCTCCTAACCAGAATCTTCGTGGCGTAAGCTAGAATGATGGCGGCATTCAAGAGAATCCGGAAGGTCTAAACCTTGTCTGTGGTATTCCGAGTAGGATTCAATGATTGAATGACTGTGACGAGCTCCGAACTCGCGATTGCAGGGCGTTAGTGACAGACGCAAAAGGATAGTAAATCCTATTCCAGCATGATCGAGAACCGACAGATGAATAGCCGTGCCGTGACAGGGTGCGTGAGCAGATTATTCACTGAGAGGATAAGATGAAGCCATTGACAAATGTGATGCCTCCAAACGATTAGCCGTGCCGTGACAGGGCATTGGATCATTTTCCCGAGAGATGACCGAAAGTAGCCATTGACAGTGGTGATGTATCACATAAAGCCAGCCATGAAAAGGAGTAAGACTGAATTGATGAAGATAGCAGGAAAGCAGAGGTTCAGAGGAACGAAAAGCATCTCCATTCGCTTATCTGAAATTCCTGCCAATGAATCTACATAAGTATCTCTATCCCTTTTATTGTTTATTTTAATCTAATAAAATATCATGTTTAAATCCGCCTGACTGAGATTTGCAAGGTGACCATAGCTTGCTTCATACCAACAATCTCCGTGGGATTCGACCCTTACTCACGTAAGGTATTACTTGGACGACCCAGTGCACTTGCTGGTTAGTTGAACGGAGTTGTGTCCACACATAGAGCCACAATGAGGATTCAATACAATTATATATTGTTAATCACACACAAGTACAAAGAACGTGGAACACAATTTCGTGCATCAATCCCATCCATCATCTTAGTAATTTCAGAAGTAGAATGTACCTCACTGACGCCTCAGATGCAGTTCGCTGCAAAGCCTTTCCGACTACCCTAACAAAGACAGCAATTAGATGGTTCGACAATGTACCCCCAAGGTCCATCTCAAGCTTCGACGACTTAGCCAAGAAGTGTCTGGCCAGATTCTACATCCAAAAAGACAAAACGAAGCACGCCCTGAGTCTATTAGGAATCAAACAAGGAGAACAGAAAAGGCTTGCGAGAGGGACCTTTTAGCCAGTATATATCAAAAAAACATCCCACATCTCTGAACGAAGTGCAAGAACAAGCAGAGAAGTACATCAACATGGAGGAGAACTCTCGACTAGGAGAGACTTCAAAATTTGGATTCACCTACTCCTCTCGTGATAAGGATAAAGAGTCCAAAAAGAAAGAAGATCGACATGGGAAAAAAAATCAAAAAATACCACAATTACACCCCTCTTCGGGTGTCCCTTGTGGATGTGTACAAAGAAGTTTGCCATACTGAAAAAATACCCCCAGCTCGACCACTCAAGGGAAAAAAAGGAGGAAGAAATCGGACTAAATATTGCGAATACCATCGAATCCATGGACATTCCTCCAACGAATGCTTTGACATGAAAATTGTAAGAGAAAAACTAGTAAGAGAAGGAAAATTAGATCGATACCTGGCCACCCGAGACGACGAGCAAAGAAAAAGAAGAAGGGACGAAGATGTCAGACGAATAGAGCGATCACCTCGTACACCAGAAAGGCACGTTCACATGATACACGGAGGATTTGCAGGACGAGGAATCTCCAAATCATCTCGCAAAAGATATCTTAAAGAAGTATATCATGTCAAGGGAAAGGAGGAAGCACCCGACATCCCCACAATTACTTTTACCAAAGAAGACGCATCCGGTATCATCTAAGGACACGACGATCCCATGGTCATCACTATTATACTGGCAAACGCAAAGCTCCACCGTACGCTGGTAGACCAAGGAAGCTCCACCGACATCTTGTTCAAAACGGCCTTCGACAAACTCGGCCTGGAAGAAAAAGAACTCAGAGCATATCTAAACAGCCTGTTCGGACTGGGAGACACTCCAGTTCAGCCTCTTGCATACATCTCACTACACACGGCCTTCGGAAAAGGGAACCAGTCAAGAACACTCAAGATAGACTACATCGTGGTCAACGTGAGTTCAGCCTACAACGCCGTAATCAGTCGGACAACGTTAAATCAGCTCGGCGCAGTAGTCTCAACCCTACATCTATCCATGAAGTTCCCAACTACAGAAGGGATAGCTACAATAAAAGCAGACCAGAAGATGGCGCGCCGCTGTTACAACGAAAGTCTAAACCTCAGAGGCAGAGGAGAAGAATTCCACACCGTCGAACTCGGTGGAGTTCAGAGGCGGCAAGAACTTCGCCCACAACCCGAAGGTGAAGTAGAAAAAGTCTAGATCAGAGACACCCAGGACAAAACAACCAATATTGGTACAATCTTAAAAGGAGACACAAAAGAATCACTCGTACAGTTCTTAGGAGATAACATCGACCTCTTTGCATGGAAGGCTGGAGACATGCCAGGCATAGACCCCAAGTTAATGTGCCACAAGCTAGCAGTCTACCCAGGATCTCGGCCAGTACAACAGAGACGTAGAAAGCTCGGGCCAGAACGATCCCAAGTTGTGGAAGAGCAGGTACAAGCTCTACTGGAGGCATTATTCATAAGAGAAGTCAAATACGCACTATGGCTAGCTAACATCGTCTTGATGAAAAAATCAAATGGAAAGTGGCGAATGTGCACCGACTACACTAATCTCAACAAAGCCTGCCCAAAAGATCCTTATCCACTCCCAAGTATCGATGCTCTAGTGGATGCCTCCTCTGGATACAAATTCCTCTTGTTTATGGACGCATATTTGGGATACAATCAAATCCCGATGTACCCACCCGACCAAGAAAAAACTTCATTCTTAACCCCAAACACAAACTACTGCTACATCGTCATGCCTTTTGGACTTAAAAATGCAGGAGCTACTTTTCAGATGTTGATGAATAAGGTCTTTACGGATCACATCGGAAAAATCATGGAAGTCTCTGTGGATGACATGTTAATAAAGACACAAAAAAAAGATACGTTACTGTCCGACCTCACCCAAGTATTCGACAATATAAGGAGGCATGGCATGCAACTTAATCCTGCAAAGTGCACCTTCGCAGTAGAAGCTGGCAAATTCATGGGTTTTATGCTCACACAAAGAGGAATCGAGGCAAATCCAGATAAATGTCGGGCCATACTCAACATGAAGAGCCCGACTTGCGTCAAAGAGGTACAACAACTCAATGGAAGATTGGCAGCCTTGTCCAGATTCTTGGCGGGATCAGCAATAAGATCTCTCCCCTTCTATGCTACTCTAAGGAAGGGAAAGAAGTTTGAATGGACAACAAAGTGTGAGCAGGCATTCCAAGATTTAAAAAGATTCCTGGGACAGCCACCTATCCTATCTCGGACATGGGAAGGAGAACCACTTATATTATACCTCGCAGTAGGAAGTCGGGCAGTAGCCTTAGCATTAGTCCGAGAAGACTACAGTGGGCAACAACCTGTATATTTCATCAGCAAAGCATTACAAGGATCCGAGCTGAACTACCAAAAAATAGAAAAATTCGCCTACGCTCTCATATTAACATCTCGACGACTGCGTCCGTATTTCCAAGCTCACACCATCAGGGTTTGAACCAACCAGCCCATAAAAGGGATTTTGCAGAAAACAGACTTAGCAGGCAGAATCTTGCAATGGGCAGTCGAGTTGTCTGAATTCAACCTTCAATATGAAGCTCGGACAATCATCAAATCGCAATTTCTGGCCAACTTCATTGCAGAATTTACAGACACCCCGGAAATCCCCACAGAATGGAATCTCTATGTAGATGGTTCCTCAAATAAAACTAGAAGCGGTGCAGGTGTGATAATTGAAAGCGACCAAGGAACCCAAATCGAACTTTTCCTCAAATTCGGGTTCCCAGCCTCAAATAACCAAGCTGAATATGAGGCGCTACTGGCTGGTTTGAAACTGACTAGAGAGGTTGGAGCTCAAAAGCTTATCATCTTCAGTGACTCACAAGTAATCACTTCACAAATAGCAGGCAGCTACCAAGCCAAAGATCCCACCATGAAAAAGTACCTGAACAAAACCAGGGAACAGCTCGGACAACTCGGGGAATATGAGGTCCGTCACATACCCCGAGAGCAGAATGCTCGAGCTGAAGCACTCTCAAAACTAGCTAGTACCAAACCAGGGGGCAATAATAGAAGCCTCATCCAAGAAATGCTACAGAGCATGTTGTTCATACCCTTGGTCGAGCTGTACAACCCGGGATGTTTAACGACAAAGCGACCGAACTCTTCAGGTCATATTATTTGACCTCTTCTCAAAGAGGTCGGCCAAATTTCCAGGAAAGCCCAATAAAGGGCCCAAATAGAGGAACACAACCCAAATCCAAAGGCCACCCAGGCCTACAAAGAGAAGGGCGGTTTCCTCGAATATAAGCTGACCTCACCCAAAGATAAGATAAGATAAGATAAGATAAGATAACTAACTTATCTAAAAAGGTCACTCCACACCATTATAAATACACTAGAGCACCCAGGTATAACTCATACTCTGATTCTACATAAAACCTGCTAATACCCTTGCAAACTTAAGCATCGGAGTCCCTTGCAGGTACCTCCCACCCTCCAGTGACGAAGGATCAGCAGTGCAGCCAGTCCCACAAGTTGGACACAACCACTCCGGCTGCCACCCACCAGCCGGACGTATCATCTCCGACTAGAATAAAAGATCTCGTCCGAGATCGACCTACAGTTTCAGGTAACCCTCGGAACATTGGCACCGTTGCCGGGGAACTAGGAAGTCATCCCATCACCATGGCGGACAACCATGACAAGGACCATGATTCAGATCTAGAAGATAGAACGCCGCACAAAAACGCGGACAATACACCAAAAGATACCCCTCAACCTAACAAAAACAACGATTCACCAAATACGGGAGCAATGGAGGCACTTCAAGGTCGCTTAAAGCATCTAGAAAAAGAGGTGGAACATCAACGAGAAGCTGAAAGAGGCCTATGAAGGGAAGTTAGGTGACGCCGTGAGTTAGAAGACAAGCTCCTAAAACTCGAAGCAGATCTCAAGGCCAAAAATACTCGATCCAGACACGAAGACAACTCCCGTAAGGACCAAGACCCATTCACTAAAGAGATCATGAGGACCAAAATCCCAAAAGACTTCAAACTTTCCAACATGACTTTATATGATGGCACAGCAGATCCCATCCATCATCTCAGTAATTTCAGAAGTAGAATGTACCTCACCGACGCCTCAGATGCAGTTCGCTACAAAGCCTTCTCGACTACCTTAACAAGGACAGCAATGAGATGGTTCGACAATCTACCCCCAATGTCCATCTCGACCTTCGACGACTTAGCCAAGAAGTTTCTGGCCAGATTTTCCATCTAAAAAGAAAAAAACAAAGCACGCCCCGAGTCTATTAGGAATCAAACAAGGAGAACGGGAAAGTCTTCGCAACTACATGGAAAGATTCAACAAAGCATGTCTGGACATACAAAGCCTACCAACAGAGGCCACCATTATGGGTCTCTTCAATGGCTTGCGAGAGGGAACTTTTAGCCAATCTAGATCAAAGAAACATCCCACATCTCTGAACGAAGTGCAAGAACGAGCAAAGAAGTACATCAACATGGAGGAGAACTCTCGACTAGGAATGACCTCAAAATCCGGATTCACCTACTCCTCTCGAGATAAGGATAAAGAGTCCAAAAAGAAAGAAGATCGACATGGGGAAAAAATAAAAAATACCACAATTACACCCCTCTTCGGGTGTCCCTTGTGGATGTCTACAGAGAAGTTTGCCATACTGAAAAAATACCCCCAGCTCGACCACTAGAAGGCAAAAAAGGAGGAGGAAATCAGACTGAATATTACGAATACCATCGAATCTGCGGACATTCCACCAACGAATGCTTTGACCTAAAAAATGTCATAGAAAAACTAGTAAGAGAAGGAAAATTAGATCGATACCTGGCCCCTCGAGATGATGAGCAAAGAAAAAGAAGAAGGGACGAAGATGTCAGAAGAACAGAGCGATCACTTCATACACCAGAAAGACACATTCACATGATACACGGAGGATTTTTGGGAGGAGGAACCTCCAAATCATCTCGCAAAAGATATCTTAAAGAAGTATATCATGTCGAGGGAAGAAAGGAAGCACCCAACATCCCCATAATTACTTTTACCAAAGAGGACGCATCCGGTATCATCTCAGGACACGACGATCCCATGGTCATCACTATTATACTGGAAAATGCAAATCTCCACCGAACGCTGGTAGACCAAGGAAGCTCCGTCGACATCTGGTTTAAAACGGCCTTCGACAAACTCGGCCTGGAAGAAAAAGAACTCAGAGCATATCCAAACAGCCTGTTTGGACTAGGAGTCACTCCAGTTCAGCCTCTTGGATACATCTCACTACACACAACCTTTGGAAATGGAAACCAGTCAAGAACATTCAAGATAGATTACATCGTGGTCAACGTGAGTTCAGTCTACAACGCCTTAATCGGTCGGACAATGTTAAATCAGCTCGGCACATTAGTCTCGACCCCACATCTATGCATGAAGTTTCCAACTACAGAAGGGATAGCTTCAATAAAAGCAAACCAGAAGATGGCGTGCCGCTGTTACAACGAAAGTCTAAACCTCAGAGGCAGAGGAGAAGAATTCCACACCATCGAACTCGGTGGAGTTCAAAGGCGGGAAGAACTCCGCCCACAACCCGAAGGTGAAGTAGAAAAAGTCCAGATCAGAGATACCCGAACAAAACAACCAATATCGGAACAATCTTAAAAGGAGACACAAAAGAATCACTCGTACAGTTCTTACGAGATAACATCGACCTCTTTGCATGGAAGGTTGCAGACATGCCAGGCATGGACCCCAAGTTAATGTGCCACATGCTAGCAGTCTACCCAGGATCTCGGCCAGTACAACAGAGACGTAGAAAGCTCGGGCCAGAACGATCCCAAGCTGTGGAAGAGCAGGTACAAGCTCTACTGGAGGCAGGATTCATAAGAGAAGTCAAATACCCACTATGGCTAGCTAACGTCGTCTTGGTGAAAAAATCGAATGGGAAGTGGTGAATGTGCACCGACTTCACTGATCTCAACAAAGCTTGCCCAAAAGATCCTTATCCACTCCCAAGTATCTTGGAGCGCAGGCACTTACCAAAAAAGTACTTCGGGCCGGATTTTATTGGCCAACTCTACAAAAGAAAGCCACAGAGTTCGTAAAGACATGTCTACCATGTCAGAAACATTCCAACTTTCACATCACCCCGCCAGAGGAACTAATAAGCGTGACTTCACCTTGGCCATTCGTAAAATGGGGACTCGACCTTCTCGGACCCTTCCCTCAGGGATTGGAACAAGTTAAATTTCTCATAGTAGGGGTAGACTATTTCACAAAATGGATCGAGGAAGAACCCCTAGCTAACGCCATGGCTCAAAGAAGTCGAAAATTCCTATATAGGAACATTGTCACAAGGTTCGGGGTTCCATACTTCATCACCACAGACAATGGCACCCAATTCACAGATGCAGGCTTCAGAAAGTTAGTGGCCGACTTGAACATAAAACACCAGTTCACTTTCGTAGAACATCCCCAAGCTAATGGACAAGCCGAAGCTGCTAACAAAGTCATATTGGCTGGGCTAAAACGGAGATTACAGGACGCAAAAGGAGCCTGGGATGAAGAGCTCCCATAAATCCTATGGGCATATCGAACAACACCACAGTCCACTGATGCCAAGGCATCTTAGGCTAGTTTCACTAGCCTTTTTCTTTTATTTTTAGCTGTTTTATGCATTTTCTTGAGCCTTAAGTAATCATTTTGGGCCAATTAGTCATGCTTGTCTTAAATCATTCAACATGAAGATTTTGATGCAAATTCCATGAGTTTTTAGTTATATTCCTTGAATGCTATGAATGGAAGAATTCTCATGAAATTTTGCAAGACTTTGATGCAATTGTTTGGATGATTTCAGGAAAGAAGAGGCTAGGCAAGGAAGCAACAAAATCAATAAAGGAAGCTTGAATATCACATGTGGAGTTTAAGTTCCAGTTTAAGCCTAAACTGAAGCTTAAACGCCAAAACCATGAAGGATGAGAAATGCTTGAATTGAGGTTTAACCTCCAGTTTGACCTCAAACTGGAGGTTAAACGCCAGAATGGAAAGTCTCACCAAAGAAGCATTCCACGTTTAACCTCCAGTTTGACCTCAAACTGGAGGTTAAACGCCAGAATGAGAATGCCAATCAGGAAGCATTTCCACGTTTAACCTCCAGTTTAACCTTAAACTGGAGGTTAAACGCCAGAAATGGGAAGTGCACCAGGGAGCCATTTACACGTTTAAGCTCCAGTTTGACCTTAAACTGGAGCTTAAACGTGTTCGACCAAGAACTCTCCTCCAGGGTTGCTCTCTCCATTTCCACGTTTAAGCTCCAGTTTGACCTCAAACTGGAGCTTAAACGTGTTCGACCTCCAGGGCTACCTTTTCCATTTCCACGTTTAAGCATCAGTTTAACCTTAAACTGAAGCTTAAACGTGTTATATGGAACAGCTTGACCATGCCTTCTTCAAACATAAATAACTTGAGCTACAAAACTCCAAATGAGGTGATTCAAAATGCATTGGAAAGAAGACATCTAGAGCTTTCCAAGCATATATGGCATGCATGGTGGATACTAAAAATTGAGGGAGAAAACAGCCCCGTAATGTGCATAGAAGAGCATAGTACCAACATGCAATCAGGCCAGCTGACCTCTTCACCTTCCATGGAGTATAACTCGAGTTGTAGAGATCCAATTGAGGTGCTTCCAGTTGCGTTAGAAAGCTGACATCCATAGCTTTCCAACGAGGTATAATAGTATATATTTGGCATCAAATTGGCAAGGTTGACAAGAGAACAAAGTGACGACTCAAGAAAGGGGGTGCAACATTTGAGTGTAGTTTAATGGATCATTATCCTTTTTGGATCAATTATGTCACTCAGCCCTTCAAGCAAGCAAGGCCCATCAACAACACCAAATCAAGGCCACAAGAATCATCTAGAATAGTTTATTTTCATTTGATTGTAATTTGCTTTGAATTTCATTTTCATTTTGTAATTTAGGGAGCCTATTTAAAGGCCTTAGTTTCTGCATTTACGGAAGGGGGGGATTGAAGGGGAATCCAGCCCCTGAGGGGGACTTACTTTTACTTTCACTTTTAGCTAGTTTTCCTTTTCTTTGTAATTGAATTCAGAGCTATGATTCACTAAACCCCCTTTCATTGGGTTAGGGAGCTCTATTGTAATTCAATGAATCAATAATAGTTATTCTTCTTCTTCAATCTTTTCTCTTGAATTTTGTTAGAAAGCTTCTCGATCTAATTCCATTGAGTAGTTGTCTTGGGAAAGAAACTACTCATACTTGGAATCCTTCGGAGCCTTGGGAAAGGAATGGAGGATTCATGCTAGAGAAGCTTTCTCACAGTGAATTGGATTGGGGTTTGGATGGATATTGTGACATGTAATCCTACCAAATTGTGGTTCATGAAATTGTGTGGTATAATCAGTGATCAAGCATCATCTCTTCTTATGAACATTTAAACCAAGGGATTGGGAATTTGTTCGTGTTTAGAGAGAATTGGTGAGCCAAGGGATTGGGATCCAATCATATAAGATTGCCAAGCAAAATTCAATGAACGCATTGGTTGAGGAAGAGATAAACATGTTTTGATTCGGAGATCTCAATATCTCCTATAACCCAATGAATTCCCCATTTCTGATTTCCACTTTCTCTTTACATTCTGCTACTCAATTCATGCAATCACCCCCATTCCCTTTTAATTTCAGCAATTTAGTTTCTGCTCTTTAATTCATGCAATTTAAGATTCCGCCATTTCAATTTCTTGTCATTTACTTTTCCCGCCAATTTTACATTCTGCAATACTCATCTCAATCTTGATTCCGCTCAACTAGAACACACTTCTAATCCGAATTGCTCACTCAACCAATCCTTGTGGGATTCGACCTCACTCTATTGTGAGTTTTTACTTGACGATAACCGGTGCACTTGCCGGAAGGAATTTTGCCGATCGTGCAATTTCCTAAATCGTAGCATAACTAGTTTATGTGCATCAAGTTTATGGCGCCGTTGCCGGGGATTGGTTTTCGATTGACAATTCTCCAATTGGAAGTTAACTAGATTGAGCAATTTTTCTTTTCTTTTGTTAATAGTTTTTGTTTCAGTTTATTACTGCTAATTTCTGCAAATTTTAATTTGTTTTCTTTGCTTATTCACTTGTTAGCATACTAACCACTAGCTGTTTGTGATATTGCCTCACTATGGAATTTCCACTATCTTTGGATGAGTATTGTTTGAGACTGAGCACATTGCAAAAAAGAAAGGAGAATCCATCATCTTTTGGTCAATCAAAATTCATGAGAAACTCTCCACCACCACAGAATGATTCATGTTATTATGCTCATGGTGGGTGGGAGTATCAGGAACAGGAAACGGGGTGCTTCCCAGAGCCACAAAATGGTCCATGTTTTGGTGAATTTGATCACTACTCAAGTTGTGGCTGGGAAGATCAAAACCAAAGAGATTTCACTTATTCACACCCCATTCATCAAGAGCCATCACCTCTGAATTATCCAACCTCACCTCCTAGTTTTACGTATCCAAATTCTTCATCACTTGAGCATTTCTCAGCACAAAATTCCTTCTCAAATTCATACAATTCATTTCACTATCCACAAGACTCATTCCACTACACACAAGAGTCATACCACTACCAACACTCCAACCAAAGACTCTATCAGCCCACACAAAACACATACTCCCAGCCACCATATCACAGCCAAGATAATCAATCTCATCAACCCAATCCGAACCAACAATTTCAAGATCAATTAAACAGGATAGAAGGAATGCTTGCAACTATGGGCAGAGATGTGGCCGATTTGAAAGGCTTTAAGGAAGAAGTGATATCCAACTTACAAAATCAAGGTGCTGCCATTCAAAAGCTAGAAGCACAAATTGGATATCTATCAAAGCAAATCCCTACCCACAATTCTTCTAGTGATACCATGGCAAACCCAAGGGAGGAATCAGAAGAACAAGAAAGGGAGAAAGTCAATCAAGGGAGATCACACTCCAATGAAACAGAGAGTTGCAAAGAGGAAGGGTTCATTGAACCACAAATCCAGGAAGCTTTTGATGAACAGGATACTCCAACTGTCCAACAACAACCAAGTTCTGAGATTAAGGATGTGAAGGCAGTAGAAACAAGCACCAAAATGAGGATTGTGACCGAGAAACAAAGGACCATATCCATGAAGAAGAGAAGGTCAAAGAACAATCCATCTCCTGAGCCAACAAGCAAGTTCACTCAAGCCAATCACAAGGGAAAGCTTGCTGGAAAGAAGCATTCACAACAAGGGGCACTAACTAGCTCCTTTATCCACTTGAAGTCATTCCTCTTAACAAACTGGAGGAAGAGGAAGAAAGTCAGGAACAGCATGTCAAGCTAATGACGTTAAAGAAGCGCTTGTTGGGAGGCAACCCAACCAAAGGTAGTTTTTCTTTTCTAGTTATTCCAATAAAAGAGTTAAGTAGATTTATCTGTATTGCAAGGAGCTAAGTTTGGTGTTGCACACCAAAACAATTCAAGGGTGAATGTGAGATTCTAAGTTTGGTGTTCCACCAAAGACTTCATTAAAAGCACATTTCTACCTCAGCATGACTAGTCACTAGCTCCAACCAATCAGGGAAACTACTTAAACAATAGTTTAATTTCTAGTTCATAGTTTCTTTTTCTAGTTCATAGTTATTTTCTTAATAAAAGCACATGAGGTTTTCTGCATATGATCCAAATTGCTGCATATGGCAAGGAACTAAGTTTGGTGTTCACACACCAATCTAAGTTCAGAGGCCTACAAACATACATGCATGCTAACCAATTCTCAAAGTGCTTGGGGAACAAGCAACTTCTAATAGCTTTGCAGGAAGACAATCAATCTCATGGAAGGAATATACATCATCATCAAAGAGAACACCAAGGCTAGGAAGGATGATGAACAACAAAGAAGATGCTAAAAGGTTGTATTGTCACTTAATTGCTTGTACTTTGAATTGCTGATATTGGAAGTTTGCATGCACCCCTGCTTTAAGTTTGAGTCATTGCAGTTTTTGTTTGTCTGTTTGTTTAATTTCCAAATAAGTGATAGTCTAAGTGTCTGGATAAACTTCACTTGCTTAAATGTATGCTTGCCATGCTTGTTCTGTTTCCATAAAATAAAAGAAATGTTTGAACAAAAGTAACTCAATTCCATTTGGTAAGAAATCAAATAAGATTAAGTAGTGGTATGCATGTTTGATTGAATAGTCAGCTCACTAAGAAATAAAGTTAGAATTGTCACTTTTAGTGGAAATTAGGATGCTGTCTATGGATCTTGATGAATAAATGTCTTTGGCCATGAAAAAGAAAGAAAAAGAAGAAGAAAAAGCCACTGAAAAAGGGCAACCAAAAAGCAAAAAAAAATTGAGAAAATAAGCTAGGCACCAATGGTTTGAACTTCTGAGACAAATGCCTGTGGTGTTTATGTATTAAGGATATGCTTGGATGAATAGGTTCTGAGGAGTGTTTCAACACTTGGTAACTTGGGTTAACTAACCCGGGATTATCAACCAAAAGTCCATTATCAAGAGCAACCTAAATACAAAACATTTAGTCACACAAAGAGGTGCTGGGCACCAATGTCTCAAGAAGAAATGTGAACTAAAATGCCTGTAGTGGATATGTGTAGTGCACTAATAAGAAAAAGAAAATGCCAAAGGCTTGAGCAACACATGACACTGAGCAACAAGGAGCAAATAAGCTCAAAGAAAAAGAAAAAACAAAGAAAAGAAACTTGCCAAGGATATGTGAATAACAAGAGGCCATAAGCAGTGTTTTAGTGGAAACATAAAAAGTGACATTCTTACCTAAGAAACAATAAAGTGATGCTGCAACAACTTTCTGCATGAACACCCCATTAATCAATGTCAATTACTTACTGATATGGCTAATGAATTTACTTTCTGTTTCATTCTTTCTTCTCAATAATTCAGAACTTGCTTGGGGACAAGCAAGGATTAAGTTTGGTGTTGTGATGCCAAGGCATCTTAGGCTAGTTTCACTAGCCTTTTTCTTTTATTTTTAGCTGTTTTATGCATTTTCTTGAGCCTTAAGTAATCATTTTGGGCCAATTAGTCATGCTTGTCTTAAATCATTCAACATGAAGATTTTGATGCAAATTCCATGAGTTTTTAGTTATATTCCTTGAATGCTATGAATGGAAGAATTCTCATGAAATTTTGCAAGACTTTGATGCAATTGTTTGGATGATTTCAGGAAAGAAGAGGCTAGGCAAGGAAGCAACAAAATCAATAAAGGAAGCTTGAATATCACATGTGGAGTTTAAGTTCCAGTTTAAGCCTAAACTGAAGCTTAAACGCCAAAACCATGAAGGATGAGAAATGCTTGAATTGAGGTTTAACCTCCAGTTTGACCTCAAACTGGAGGTTAAACGCCAGAATGGAAAGTCTCACCAAAGAAGCATTCCACGTTTAACCTCCAGTTTGACCTCAAACTGGAGGTTAAACGCCAGAATGAGAATGCCAATCAGGAAGCATTTCCACGTTTAACCTCCAGTTTAACCTTAAACTGGAGGTTAAACGCCAGAAATGGGAAGTGCACCAGGGAGCCATTTACACGTTTAAGCTCCAGTTTGACCTTAAACTGGAGCTTAAACGTGTTCGACCAAGAACTCTCCTCCAGGGTTGCTCTCTCCATTTCCACGTTTAAGCTCCAGTTTGACCTCAAACTGGAGCTTAAACGTGTTCGACCTCCAGGGCTACCTTTTCCATTTCCACGTTTAAGCATCAGTTTAACCTTAAACTGAAGCTTAAACGTGTTATATGGAACAGCTTGACCATGCCTTCTTCAAACATAAATAACTTGAGCTACAAAACTCCAAATGAGGTGATTCAAAATGCATTGGAAAGAAGACATCTAGAGCTTTCCAAGCATATATGGCATGCATGGTGGATACTAAAAATTGAGGGAGAAAACAGCCCCGTAATGTGCATAGAAGAGCATAGTACCAACATGCAATCAGGCCAGCTGACCTCTTCACCTTCCATGGAGTATAACTCGAGTTGTAGAGATCCAATTGAGGTGCTTCCAGTTGCGTTAGAAAGCTGACATCCATAGCTTTCCAACGAGGTATAATAGTATATATTTGGCATCAAATTGGCAAGGTTGACAAGAGAACAAAGTGACGACTCAAGAAAGGGGGTGCAACATTTGAGTGTAGTTTAATGGATCATTATCCTTTTTGGATCAATTATGTCACTCAGCCCTTCAAGCAAGCAAGGCCCATCAACAACACCAAATCAAGGCCACAAGAATCATCTAGAATAGTTTATTTTCATTTGATTGTAATTTGCTTTGAATTTCATTTTCATTTTGTAATTTAGGGAGCCTATTTAAAGGCCTTAGTTTCTGCATTTACGGAAGGGGGGATTGAAGGGGAATCCAGCCCCTGAGGGGGACTTACTTTTACTTTCACTTTTAGCTAGTTTTCCTTTTCTTTGTAATTGAATTCAGAGCTATGATTCACTAAACCCCCTTTCATTGGGTTAGGGAGCTCTATTGTAATTCAATGAATCAATAATAGTTATTCTTCTTCTTCAATCTTTTCTCTTGAATTTTGTTAGAAAGCTTCTCGATCTAATTCCATTGAGTAGTTGTCTTGGGAAAGAAACTACTCATACTTGGAATCCTTCGGAGCCTTGGGAAAGGAATGGAGGATTCATGCTAGAGAAGCTTTCTCACAGTGAATTGGATTGGGGTTTGGATGGATATTGTGACATGTAATCCTACCAAATTGTGGTTCATGAAATTGTGTGGTATAATCAGTGATCAAGCATCATCTCTTCTTATGAACATTTAAACCAAGGGATTGGGAATTTGTTCGTTTTTAGAGAGAATTGGTGAGCCAAGGGATTGGGATCCAATCATATAAGATTGCCAAGCAAAATTCAATGAACGCATTGGTTGAGGAAGAGATAAACATGTTTTGATTCGGAGATCTCAATATCTCCTATAACCCAATGAATTCCCCATTTCTGATTTCCACTTTCTCTTTACATTCTGCTACTCAATTCATGCAATCACCCCCATTCCCTTTTAATTTCAGCAATTTAGTTTCTGCTCTTTAATTCATGCAATTTAAGATTCCGCCATTTCAATTTCTTGTCATTTACTTTTCCCGCCAATTTTACATTCTGCAATACTCATCTCAATCTTGATTCCGCTCAACTAGAACACACTTCTAATCCGAATTGCTCACTCAACCAATCCTTGTGGGATTCGACCTCACTCTATTGTGAGTTTTTACTTGACGATAACCGGTGCACTTGCCGGAAGGAATTTTGCCGATCGTGCAATTTCCTAAATCGTAGCATAACTAGTTTATGTGCATCATCCACCACAAAGGAATCACCCTTCCGATTAGCGTACGGAATGGAGGCAATAATCCTAGTGGAGATTGAAGAAGGGTCGCCTAGAGTGATCCACTATAATGAAGAAGCCAACTTCCAACTTCAAAGGGAAGAAATCGACCTACTTCCAGAAGTTCAAGAAAGAGCTCAGATCAGGGAAGAGGCATTAAAACGTCGAATGGCTTCGAGATACAATCAAAAGGCAGTGCCACGAGGTTTTGCTGAGAACGACCTCATCCTAATCCGAAATGACATCGGAAAAACTCGACCTGGAGAAGGAAAGCTGGCAGCAAACAGGAAAGGACCCTACCGAGTCATAGAAGTACTTGGAAAGGGCTACTACAGACTGTCCGAACTCGGTGGGCGAGAGCTTCCTAGGTCAAGGCACGCCTGCAACTTAAGAAGGTACTATAGTTAGAGGTGAGAAAGGATCTCAGAACAAGGGACACTCTTTTTCCTGAAAAGGTTTTTTAATGAGGTGCCAAACCAAAGATCTACAAGTTGCCCGATTGATGCCAGGGTATCTTGGCCAGTTTCACTAACCTTTTCTTTACTGTTTTTAGGATAGTTTCATGCATACCCTTAGGAAATAAGCTAGTTTTGGGTAGATATTCACTTACACCTTGATTCAAGCATACATTGTGCATTTTACATTATTTCATGAGGATTTTGCATGAGTTTAGTGAAAAATTGTATGTTGCATTACCCATGACTTGGACTAGAACTTTGATGCACTCTATTGCTTGATTTTAGGACCAAAGGAAGCAAGGAATGGGAGGTAACTTGCAAAGTTAATGAGAAAAGTGATTGCCAATAACGCTCTCGAAGCCATCATTGACCACGTTAAGAGTCACGTTAACTAAGTTAACGAGAACTCTAACGTGGAAAGGGGAAGTTGAGCTAACGTTAGTGACACTTAACATTGTCACTAACGTTGGCAAATGCTCATAAGTGGCCACGTTAGAGTCCACGTTAACTTAGTTAACGTGGCCTCTAACGTTAGAAGGGGGGAGAAACGCCAACGTTAGTGACATTCAACATTGTCACTAACGTTGGCCTAAGGAGAAATATACCACGTTAACTCCCACGTTAACTTGGTTAACGTGGGAGCTAACGTAAGAAGCAAGAGTGTTCGACAACGTTAGTGACACCCAACATTGTCACTAACGTTGGAAGCAACCACAAAACCCCCCAAGGAGCCACGTTAACCTCCATGTTAACTTAGTTAACGTGGAAGCTAACGTTGATGAGTGAAAGAATGGCCAACGTTAGTGACACTCAACATTGTCACTAACGTTGGGGATGGCTAAGCATGGCCACGTTAGAAGCCACGTTAACCTAGTTAACGTGGACTCTAACGTGAGACATAGGGGCACCTTGGAACGTTAGTGACAATGTTGAGTGTCACTAACGTTCTCGAAGGATGGCAAGCCCAAGTTAAAGAGCCACGTTAACTAAGTTAACGTGGGCCCTAACGTGGGAACAAAGGGGGCTTTTCAAAGTTATTGGGAATGTTAAGTCTCAATAACGTGTGCGAAGGACTTAGAGGCAACTTTAGTGGCAACATTTGTGCCACTAACGTTGAAGTTAACATGGCTTTTACTTAGGAACGTTAGTGAGAAAGTTGATTGTCACTAACATTCTCGAACTCATATTTTCACTAAACGTTAACACCCCTAAGGTCCTAAGCTAAAGTCTCTGCCCACTTCACATTTTCTCTCTGCAAGTAAAGCCAAGCCCAAATGAAGAAGAGAACTGCTTCAAACTCAAGATCCAAAGGCCCAAGACTTGAAGAGCCAACTAGAAGCTGAGAAAAGTAGTATATATAGGAGTAGCTTTGAATTGTTTAGGAGTTCTGGAAGTTGGGGGGAAAAGAGAACTACTCTCTGTATTTTACCTTCTCTGCATTTTCTAGTTTTATGATGTATTCTCCATCTTTGTTTTCATTTTCTAGAGCTATGAACAACTAAACCCCTTTCATTGGGTTAGGGAGATCTGTTGTAGTTTGATGGATCAATACTAATTTTCATTATTCTTCTTCTATCTTTTCTCTTGATTTTACTTGAAAGCTTTCGATCTTCATCCAATTGGGTAGTTATCTTCGAAAAGAAGCTATTCAAACTTGGATCTCTTCTGAACTTTGAAAGAGGAATGAAGAGATCAAGCTAGAAATGCTTTCTCATGCTAGACCAAATTAGGTTTGGATGGGTATGTGACTATAACCCTCTCAATACTTAATTTGGGAAATGCATGTGGTATAATCAGTGACCATACTTCATCTCTTCTCATGAGCAATTGACCAAGGAATTGGCTATTGATTAAGATTTGAGAGATTGAATTTGTAATTCAATCAATTAAGATTGCCAAGGAGATCAATGAGTGCATTGATTGAGGAAGAGATGAAAATGAACTTGATCCAGAGAATTGCAACATCTCCTAAGCCCAATGAACTCCCCATCTCTGATCTTACCCATTCTCTTTAATTTCTGCCATTTACTTTTATGAGCAAATTCCCCATTCCCATTTACAATTCTGCAATTTACTTTCAGTCATTTACTTCCAGTCCTTTAATTCTAGCATTTACTTATCTGTTATTTACATTCCCGCCATTTTATTTTCTGCAACTCTCAACCCAAATTCTGGATTCGCTCAACTAGAACATTCTTCTAATTAAAGTTGCTTGATCAATCAATTCCTGTGGGATTCGACCTCACTCTATTGTGAGTTTTTACTTGACGACAAATTCGGTACACTTGCCGAAGGAAATTTGTTGAGAGACAGTTTCCACCCGCGTCACCGATGTTCCGAGGGTTACTTGAAACTGTTGGTCGATCTCGGACGACATCTTCTGTACTGGTCGGAGATGACGTGTCTGGCTGGTGAGTGGCGGCCAGAGCTGTTGTATCCGACTTATGGACTGGCTATGCTACTGATCCTTCGTCACTGGAGGGTGGGGGGTACTTGGAAGGGACTCCGATGCTTAAGTTAGCAAGGGTATTAAGTAGGTTTTTAGTAAAATCAGAGTATGAGTTATACCTGGGTGCTCCAGTGTATTTATAATAGTGTGGAGTGACCTTCTTAGATAAGATAAGTTAGTTATTTTTATTTTATCTTATCTTATCTTTGATTGAGGTCATCTTATCTTCAAGGGAACCGCCCTTATCTTTATAGGCTTGGGCTGCCTTTGGATCTGGGTCGTATTCCTTGAGTTGGGCCCTTTTTGGGCTTTCCTGTCGATTTGGCCAAGCTCTTTGGGAAGAGGTCGGATAGTCTGACCTGAAGAGGTCGGTCGCTTTGTCGCTAATCATCCCGGGTCAGATAGTCTTTCTCTATTTTGTAACTTCCCCTCTTTTTTCTCTGTTTTTCTGTTTCGCCTCATTTTTCTCTGTGACGCTATGTCTTGGTACTTTGTTGGTGCTTCTTTTGAGAGATGATTTCCACAACTTCCTTGCTCCGGCTTTCAACTTTCTTCAGAGCTTTCCTCCTTTCTCCAGGTTTGGTTTCTACTTTCTGCTTCTGTACTTCTTTCGTTGTTTTGCCTTTGGTTTTTTGATAAAGCTTTGATTTTCGTTTGAAATGTGTTCATACCCTGGGTCGAGCTATCCCACCCGGGATGATTGGAGACAAAGCGACCGACCTCTCCAGGTCAGATTATCCGACCTCTTCCTTAAAGAGCTCGGCCAAATCGACAAGAAAGCCCAAAAAAGGGCCCAACTCAAGGAATACGACCTAGATCCAAAGGCAGCCCAAGCCTATAGAGATAAGGGCGGTTCCATTAAAGATAAGCTGACCTCGCCAAAAGATAAGATAAAATAAGATAACTAACTTATCTATCTAAGAAGGTCATACCACGCTATTATAAATACACTGGAGCACCCAGGTATAACTCACACTCTGATTCTACAATAAACCTGCTTAATACCCGTGCTAACTTAAGCATCGGAGTCTCTTGCAGGTACCTCCCACCCTCCGGTGACCAAGGATCAGAAGTGCAGCCAGTTCAACAAGACGGACACAACAGCTCCGGCCGCCACCAGCTAGCCGGACACGTCATCTCCGACCAGTACAGAAGATCTCATCCGAGATCGACCTACAGTTTCAGGTAACCATCGGAATATTGGCACCGTTGCCAGGGAACCTGGAAGTCATCCCATCCCCTTGACAGACGACCATGACAACGACCACGATTCAGATCTAGAGGACAGAACGCCACACAAAAATGCGGACGCTACACAAAAAAATACTCCAGAATCTAACGGAGACAAAAACTCATCGAATCCAGGAGTAATAGAAGCACTTCAAAATTGTTTAAAGCAACTTAAAAAAGAAAGCCATCATCAACGAGAAGTTGGCAAGGATCTACAAAGGGAGGTAAGGCGACGTCGAGAGTTAGAAGATAAAATCCTACAACTCGAAGCCGATCTCAAAGCAAAGGCTACCCGGACCAACCCTGAGGACAATTCACGCAAAGATCAAGATCCATTCACTAGGGACATCATGAAAACTAAAATTCCTAAGGACGTCAAACTTCCGAATATGACTCTGTATGATGGCACTACAGATCCCAACCATCACCTCAGCAACTTCAGAAGCAGAATGTACCTCACCGACGCCTCGGACGCTGTTCGCTGCAAAGCTTTTCCAACGACTCTCACAAAGACAGCAATTAGATGGTTCGACAATTTACCTCCTAAGTCCATCTCAAGCTTTAACGACCTAGCCAAAAAATTTCTGGCCAGATTCTCCATCCAAAAAGACAAGGCCAAGCACGCCCCCAATCTACTAGGGATCAGGCAAGGAGATCGGGAAAGTCTTTGCAATTACATGGAGAGATTCAACAAAATATGCCTAGACATACAAAGCTTGCCAACAGAGGCCGCTATCATGGGCCTCATCAATGGCCTACGAGAGGGACCTTTTAGCCAATCTATATCGAAAAAATATCCCACATCTCTGGATGAGGTGCAGGAGCGAGCAGAAAAATATATCAACATGGAAGAAAAATCTCGGTTGGGAGAAACCTCAAAATCCGGATTCTCCTACCGAGACAAAGATAAAGAATCCATAAACAAGGAAGATCGACAAAGGGAGAAAATAAAAAAATGTCACAATTACACTCCTCTTAGGGTATCCCTGATAGATGTCTACAAAGAAGTCTGCCATACGGAAAAGATACCCCCAGCTCGACCACTCAAAGGCAAAAGAGGAGGAGGAAATCGGAACGAATACTGTGAATATCACCGAGTCCGAGGGCATTCCACCAACAAATGCTTCGACTTAAAAAACATCATAGAAAAATTAATGAGAGAAGGAAAACTAGATCAGTTTCTGGCCACCCGAGATGATGAGCAAAGAAAGAGAAGGGATGAAGATGTCAGACGAATCAAGCGATCACCTCGTATGCCAGAAAGATATGTCCATATGATACACGGAGGATTTGCAGGAGGAGGAATCTCCAAATCATCCCGCAAAAGATATCTCAAAGAAGTATATCATGTCGAAGGAAAGGAGGAAGCACCCGACATCCCTGCAATCACATTCACCAAAGAAGACGCATCTGGTATCATCTCAGGACACGACGACCCCATGGTCATCACCATCATACTGGCAAACGCCAATCTCCACCGCACATTAATAGACCAAGGGAGCTCCGCCGACATCTTATTCAAAACTGCCTTCGACAAGCTCGGCTTAGAAGAAAAGGAGCTTAGAGCATACCCGAACAGCCTGTTCGGACTAGGAGATACCCCAGTACAACCACTGGGATACGTGTCACTACATACAACCTTCGGAAAAGGGAACCAATCCAGAACACTCAAGATAGACTACATCGTGGTCGACGTGAGTTAAGCCTCAATGCCCTAATAGGTCGGACAACGCTAAATCAACTCGGCGCAATAGTCTCAACTCCACATCTATGCATGAAATTCCCAACTACAGAAGGGATAGCTACGATAAAAGCAGATCAAAAGATGGCACGCCGCTGTTATAACGAAAGTTTAAACCTCAGAGGCAGAGGAGAAGAGTTCCATACAATTGAGCTTGGTGGAGTTCAGAGACGAGAAGAACTTCTTCCACAGCCCGAAGGAGAAATAGAGAAAGTTCAGATCGGAGACACCTCGGACAAAACAACTAATATTGGCATGATCCTGAAGGGAGACACAAAAGAATTACTAGTACAGTTCTTACGAGATAATGTCGATCTCTTCGCATGAAAAGCTGCAGACATGCCAGGCATAGACCCCAAGCTAATGTGTCACAAGTTGGCGGTCTACCCAGGATCTCCGCCGGTACAGCAGAGACGAAGAAAACTTGGGCCAGAACGATCCCAAGCTGTGGAAGAATAGGTACAAGCACTACTGGAGGCAGGATTCATAAGAGAAGCCAGGTACCCACTATGGCTAGCTAACATCGTCTTGGTGAAAAAATCAAATGGGAAATGGCGAATGTGCACCGACTACACCGATCTCAACAAAGCCTGCCCAAAAGATCCTTACCCACTCCTAAGTATCGACGCTCTGGTAGATGCTTCATCCGGATATAGATACATCTCGTATATGGATGCATATTCCGGATACAACCAAACCCCCATGTATCCACCAGATCAAGAAAAGACCTCGTTTTTTACACCAAAAGCAAATTACTGCTACATTGTGATGCCTTTCAGTCTCAAGAATGCAGGAGCTACTTATCAAAGGCTAATGAATAAAGTCTTCTCAGATCATATCGGAAAAATCATGGAAGTCTACGTGGACGACATGTTAATAAAGACACAAAGCGAAGAGACATTATTGTCCGACCTGGCTCAAGTGTTCGACACTATAAGGAAGCATGACATGCGATTCAATCCCGCAAAATGCACCTTTGTAGTAGAAGCGGGCAAATTCTTAGGTTTCATGCTCACACAAAGAGGAATTGAAGCATATCCGGACAAATGCCAGGCCATACTCAACATGAAGAGCCCAACTTGTGTCAAAGAGGTACAACAACTCAATGGGAGATTGGCAGCCTTATCCAGATTTTTAGCGGGATCAGCGATAAGATCTCTCCCCTTCTATGCCACTTTAAGGAAAGGAAAGAAGTTTGAATGGACAATGGAATGCGAGTAAGCCTTCCAGGATTTCAAAAATTTCCTGGGACGACCATCTATCCTAACTCGACCACGAGAGAAAGAACCACTCATATTATACCTTGCGGCAGGAAGTCGGGCAGTAGCCTCAGCACTGGTTCGAGAGGACGACAAAGGGTAACAACCTGTATACTTCATTAGTAAAGCGCTGTAGGGATCCGAGCTGAACTACCAAAAAATAGAAAAGTTCGCATATACTCTCATACTGACATCTCGACGACTTCGCCCGTACTTCCAGACTCACACCATTAAGGTTCAGACCGACCAGCCCATAAAAGGGATATTGCAGAAAACAGATCTAGCAGGCAGAATTTTACAATGGGCAGTCGAGTTATCCGAGTTCGACCTCCAATATGAAGCTCGGACAGCCATCAAATCACAATACTTGGCCGACCTCATTGCAGAATTCACAGATACCCTGGAAACCCCCACAGAATGGAATCTTTACGTGGACGAGTCCTTGAATAAGACTGGAAGTGGCGCAGGTGTGATAATAGAAAGCAACCAAGGAACCCAAGTTGAGCTTTCCCTCAAATTTGGGTTCCCGGCCTCAGACAACCAGGCGGAATATGAAGCATTACTAGCTGGTTTAAAGCTGGCTAAGGAGGTTGGAGCTCAAAAACTCAACATCTTCAGTGATTCACAAGTAGTCACCTCACAAATAACAGGGAGCTACCAGGCCAAAGACCCCACCATGAAAAAGTATTTGGATAAAACCAAGGAGCAGCTCGGACAACTCGGGAAATATAAGATCTATCACATACCCCGCGAACAAAATGCCCGAGCTGATGCACTCTCAAAACTAGCCAGCACCAAACCAGGGGGCAACAATAGAAGACTCATCCAGGAAATGCTACAGAACCCGTCAATCTCGGAAGAGGAAAAAGTCCTAGCCATAACAAATCAGGATCAAGGATGGATGACCCCCATAATTAATTACCTCAAAACAGAAACACTCCCCACAAATGAGAAGGAGGCAAAGAGGTTAAAACGGGAGGCTCAGTACTACACTATCATAAACAACACCCTATATAAAAGAGGGATTTCAATACCACTATTAAAATGTGTGCCGACCTCCAACACAAGGGAAGTTTTAGAGGAAGTACACAGTGGCATTTGTGGTAATCATCTCGGAGCACAAGCTCTCGCCAAAAAAGTACTCTGGGCGGGATTTTATTGGCCAACTCTACAAAAGAAAGCTACAGAGTTTGTAAGGACATGCCCACCATGCCAGAAACATGCCAACTTTCACATCGCCCCGCCAGAAGGGCTCATCAGCGTAACCTCGCCTTGGCCATTTGTAAAATGGGGACTCGATCTTCTCGGACCCTTTCCCCAGGGATCGGGACAAGTTAAATTCCTCATAGTTGGGGTAGACTATTTCACAAAGTGGATCGAGTCAGAGCCCCTAGCAAACGCCACTGCTCAAAGGAGCCGGAAATTGCTATATAGGAATATTGTCACAAGGTTTGGGGTTCCATACTCCATCACTACAGACAATGGCACCCAATTCGCAGACGCGGGCTTCAGAAAGTTAGTAGCTGACTTAAACATAAAACACCAGTTCACCTCCGTCGAACATCCCCAAGCCAATGGACAAGCCGAAGCAGCCAACAAAGTCATATTGGCTGGGCTAAAATGGAGACTGCAAGATGCAAAGGGAGCTTGGGCCGAAGAACTTCCACAAGTCCTATGGGCATATCGAACAATGCCACATTCCACCACAAACGAATCACCATTTCGATTAGCATACGAAGTGGAGGCATGGGATAATTAAAGCTCCAAGGCCGATCGTCCCTTGCACCTCACCAATAGCGCGGAGGACCGCGCTAATTCTTAAGTGTGGGGAGGTCATTCGACCGGTCTCCGTAGGTAACACCCAAATAAACTTTGATTTTCTTTAGTTAATTAGGATAGATTGCATGGTTAGGTTTTGCTTTTGAACACCTTTTTCATGCTAGTTATTTCTTGTTAGGTCTTGGTTAGGGTGATGACCTCTTTTCCAAGAAACTGTGTTTTCAGGGCACCCTGCCAATTTTAAAAAGAATAATTTTTGCGATAAACTTGCTTGAAGAATGTATTTTGGAACAAGTTTTTGAGCTAAGTACACAAGCATGTGAGTTTTGAGCCTCATGGTGTGGTTACATCTTATAACCACTTATTTCCATTCTTGTGTGCATCATTCTCCTTCTATGATTGTGATCTTTGATTTGTTTGATTCTTTATATCCATTATTCCATGTATACATCCATTTATATGATTGAGGCCATTAATTCATTTAGCTCACTTACCCAAATAGCCTATCTTTCATCAACCATTGTTAGCCAAATTTGAGCCTATTTAATCCCTTTTGTTCTTAATTTTTGCACATCACTACCCCTAATTGAAAAATAATAAATGTCCCTTAATTTGGATCTTTGATTAGCTTAGGCTAGTGAGAGTGTGTATCATTTGGGTATGGGAAACTTAGGACATTGCTTGAGGTAAAAGTGTATTTTGTAGTTTTGTTGAAAATCATGGGATTGGGTACATGCTTATGCATTAAATATGTAAAGCCATATGCATTGATACTTTTACATATACTTGATTGCAAAAAGAAAAAAATATACATATATACAAAATAAAGAATATATATATAAAAAAATATATAGAAAAGAAAGAAAAAGAAAAAGCAATAAAAAGGGAACAAAATGCTCCAAAGTAAGGTAACAATAACAATGCATATGGAATGTGAATTAAAGAGAATGCATAAGTAGGTGAAAATGTGAGAATCATGGGTAGCTAGGAATTGTATTAGAATTATATAGGTTGTTTTATGTGTTTGGTGAGATTTTAGGTTAATTAAAGATTCAAATTTCAAGCTCACTTTACCATATACATCCCTACCTTTACCCTAGCCCCATTACAACCTATGAACAAGACTTCATGATACTTGTATGCATGCATTGAGTAATTGTAGGATTCATGGACTACATGTCACCTTAGCCCTATATGCTCATATGTGTTCTTAGAGGATAGATTCACCCTTGACCAAGTAGATAGGTACATTTACATTAGTTACATGCATTCATTTAGGTAATTTGCACTTCATGAACCCTTTTCTCCCATGGTCTTTGGTTTTTTATTTTTAGCATGAGGACATGCTTGGTTTAAGTGTGAGGAGGTTTGATAAACCCCAATTTTGTAGTTTATATTGTGTAGAATTTAGGGGGATTTGTCAATATTTTTCACACTTATTCACAGAAATTGCATGGTTTTGTGTTCTCTTCCTAATTTTGCTTCATGATGGAAAACATGCTCATTTTGCCTTAAAAATGCCATATTTTGATCCTCTTCTATTACCATTTAATGCCGTGATACGTTTGTTGAGTGATTTCAAAGTTTGTAGGGCAAGAATGACCTAGAAGAGAGAAAGGAAGCATGCACAAGTGGAAGGAACATGAAGAATTAGGCTTTCGAAAGTCAACTGCGACGTGCACGCGTACCCCACACGCACGCGTGGGTGCAAGGAGCTAGGCATGGCACGGGAAAAGTGACGCATCCGCCTGGATTGGCGAATTCCCCAAAGACGCGTACTCACGCTTGACGCGTATGCGTGGATCGCGAAACTCAGGAGATGCGTACGCGTACATGATGCGTATGCATGACGAGCAGCACGTGACCTCATTAAAGAAATTGTGGCTGGCGATTTCTGAGGCTCAGCATGCCCAAATTCAGGCTGATTCTGCATGGAAAAGACCCAGGAACTCTAGGGGGAAAGTGGGAGGGATCATTCATTACACACTTAGACATAATTTTGGCTAGTTTTTGGTTCTTTTTCTTCTAGAGAGAGAAACCATTATTTCTCTCTAGATCTAGTTTGATTTAATCTTCCCTTGTTGAATTCTGAATTGGGTTTCGTTGACTTCTAATTTTGATTACTTAATTTGAATTCTCTAGTATAATTTTGTTGAGATCTTGTGTTAGATTTATGTTTTCTTGTTATTTCCCATTTTTCTATTCATCTTATGAACTTTGTAGATCTTGAATTTCTAATGATACATTGATGTTTCCTTGATTAATAATGTTGTTTGAGTGATTTTCCATTGGTAATTGTTAGTGGGTACTTTCAATTTCCAATTTAATTGCAATTTGAATATGTCTTTTATTAATGCTTACCATGTGTTTGATGAAATGTTTCCCTTGATTATGGAGTAGTTTTCTTTACTCTTAGTCTAGGCTAAGGGAATTGGGCAAACTTGAGTCATTGGGTCTAATGGATTTGGTGATTTGAGAACGTTTAGTGGTCAATTGGATAACCATTGACACTAGCCTACTACTAAGTCAATTAGTAGCTAGGTTAGGACTTATGGATTGATGTTGATCAAGCCATTTGATATACATCAAGTATAGAAGTAAACTTGATGAGCTTGGTTCCTCACAATTGTCAAGATATGGTTATTAGACAAGGATGGTGACCCCAATTCCTATGCATAGCCAAGACTTCCTTTTATTATTCATATTTGAAAACCAAAAATTTCAACTGCATTAATTCTAGTTATAGTTACTTGCTTAGTTTTAGAATAGAATTATATTGGATGTTCTCTTGTTAAATTGAAATTGCTCATACCTTGCTCTAGTTACTTGATTTAGTTTCTTGCAATTTAAGATTTCTTGCTTGTTAAGTGATGCACGGAAACTTGTCTCTTAATAATTTCCCTCAGCAAGTATACCGAATTGTCGTCAAGTAAAAACTCACAATAAAGTGAGGTCAAATCCCACAGGGATTCATTGGTCAATCAACTTTAATTAGAGGAATGTTCTAGTTGAGCTAAGCAGAATTTGATGTGAGAGTTGCAGGAAATTAAATGGCGAAAAGTAAATAGCAGAAAATGTAATTGCCGGGAATAAAGAGCTGAATATAAATGACGGAAAGTAAATTGCAGAATCTTAAATGGGGAATGGGGAATTTAGCTTGAAAGTAAATTGCAGAAATTAAAGAGAATGGGTAAGATCAGAAATGGGGAGTTCATTGGGCTCAGGAGATGTTGTATTCTCCGGATCAAGTTCATCTTTATCTCTTCCTCAATCAATGCATTCATTGATCTCCTTGGCAATCTTAAGTGATTGAATTCCAATTCCTTGGTAATTCAATCTATCAAATCTTGATCAATAGCCAATTCCTTGGTCTAATTGCTCATGAGAAGAGATGAAGTGTGGTCACTGATTATACCACATGTATTTCCAAATCAAAATGTTGGTAGGATTATATGTCACTATATCCATCCAGATCCCAATTTGGTCTAACATGAGAAAGCATCTCTAGCATAATCTCTTCATTCCTCTTCCAAGGTTCCGAAGAGATCCAAGTATGAATAGCTTCTTTTCTAAGATAACTACCCAATTGGATGAAAATTGAAAGCTTTCTAGTAAAATCAAGAGAAAAGAAAGAGGAAGGATAATAAAAACTATTATTGATCCATCAAATTACAACAGAGCTCCCTAACCCAATGAAAGGGGTTTAGTTGTTCATAGCTCTAGGAATAGAAAACAAAGATGGAGAATGCATTCTGAAAGTAAAACTAGAAGTTATAGAGAAAGTAAAATTATACAGAGTGTAGTCCTCTCAATCCAAAAGCTTCTCTCTAGTTCAAAACTACTCCTATTTATACTACTCTTCTGATCTTCTAGTTGGCTCTTCAAGTCTTGGATATGGGCCTTTGGATCTTGAGTTGAAGTAGTTATCATCTTTAGTGGGCTCAGCTTCACTTGCAGAGAAAGTGTGCAGTAGGCATGGACTTTAGCTTAGGGCGTTAGTGGTGTTAATGTTAAGTAAAAATGTGGGGTCGAGAACGTTAGTGACAATCACCTTTTTCACTAACATTCCTAACCCAAAATGGTCCATGTTAACTTCAACGTTAGTGGCACTAACGTGACCACTAACGTTGCCTCTTGGCCCTTCGCAAACGTTACTAGGGTTTACCTTTCCCAATAACATTGAGAGTACCCCTTTCTCCCTACGTTAGAGTTCACGTTAGTATAGTTAACGGGACCTTTAACGTAGGCTTGCCAAATCTTCGAGAGCGTTAGTGACACCTACCTTTTTCACTAATGCTCCAAAACGCCCCTTTCCTACGTTAGTGCCTCACGTTAATTACATTAACGTGACCACTAAGGTGGTGTTGGTTGCTATCTCCAATGTTAGTGACAAAGGTGAGTGTCACTAACGTTGGCTCATCATCCCTATCCTCCACGTTAGCTTCCATGTTAATGTAATTAATGTGGTAACTAACGTGGTTTATGGTGGCTTAGTCCAACGTTAGTGACAAAGGTGAGTGTCACTAACGTTGGCGATTCCTTGCTCCTTCCACGTTAAAGTTCACGTTAACTAAGTTAACGTGGCTCTTAACGTAGCCAATATGGGCTTAGTCCAACGTTAGTGACAAAGGTGAGTGTCACTAACATTGGCATTATCTTTCTCTTCCACGTTAGAGTTCACGTTAACTGAGTTAACGTGACTCTTAACGTAGCCAATTGCCCTTTTTGGAGCGTTAGTGGCACTTACTTTTACCACTAACGCTTGGAGCTTCCTTTTCCTCCACGTTAACTACCACGTTAATGTAGTTAACGTGGTATTTAACGTGGGCTATGATGGCTTTGAAGACGTTATTGGCGATCACTTTTCTCATTAATGTTGCAAGCTAGCTCCCATTCCACGTTAGTGGTCATGTTAGTTAAACTAACGTGGCTACTAACGTGCTTTTTCTTGCCTCCTTTGTCCTGAAATCAAGCAAATAAAGTGCATCAAAGCTCTAATCCAAGTTATGAGTCATGCATCATCCAATTTGTCATTAAATTCATGCATAATTCTCATGAAATTATATAAAATTCATAATGTTTGCTTGAATCAAGATGTAAGTGAAATTCTACCCAAAACTTGCTTATTTCCTAAGAAAATGCATGAAACTACCCTAAAACAGTAAAGAAAAGGTCAGTGAAACTGGCCGAAATGCCCTGGCATCACAACACCAAACTTAAAGCTTGCTTGTCCCTAAGCAAGTACTGAAACATGAGAATTATGAATGAAATGAAATGAGGAATGAATCATTATTGTGTAAGTCATGTCCTTGGTTTTATGGGGTTTCATGCATAGCAACTTAGGTTCATTCCTTTACTGGCTTTCAGACCTTTATCATGCCCTGGAATACTCACTTGATTGCACCCTTTGAGACTTTTATTTGTTGATCCCTTTGTCTTTTCAAGGTTTATTGCATCCTTAGGATAAGTGCTCTGTGAGGGGGCGACTCTTTAAAATAAGCTTTAAGCTAACACTCCCGAACCAGTTGGTTCAAGGTGCTAGGTGTTGAAACACCCCTAAGGACTTACTCCCTCAAGTCTCTCTCCCCCATACATGCACACCACACGCACATGGTTTGTTATTTTCTTTCCTTGAGGCCTTGGTGTCCAGCACCTCTTTGGGTTACTAAATGTTCTGTAGCAATGTTGCTCTTGATAGTGGATTTTCAGTTGATAATCCCGGGTTAGTTAACCCAAGTTACAAAGTGATGAAGCACTCCTAAGAACTTATTCATCCAAGAAGATCGTTGGTACAAGAGCACCACAGACACATCCCTCAAGATTCAAGCCTTTGGTGTCTAGCCTTATTTCTTATTACTTTTCTTTCTTTTTCAACTCTTATTATTCTTTTCTTTTTTTCTTATTAGGATCTTGTTATTTAGCTGGTCTCATGGGGAGTGTTTCAAGCATATGACTTCAGGAGAGATAGTTGCCTTCCTACCTTGTTGGTGAACCAACTTAGCTAATATATTACCACACCACAAACTTAGGAACTTACTCCACAATATGAACCTCACTCTAGTCTTTCATAGCACAAATTCTCTTTCTATTTGATTCAAAAGTATAAGCATACAAGTAAGCAAGGTGAAAAATGAAAACAGGTAACTTGGAATAGCACACATGTGACAAACGCAAGGAGAATAAACATTAAATTCTAATGATTTAAACTAAAGAGTAACTATTAGTCAAGGGCACATTCAGACTTCCAATTTTTTTGCATTCCAAGTATATGGAGTCAAGTAATAATACAACCTTCGGGTGGTGGCTTCTAGCTATCCCTTTGTCATCATCCATAGTTTTTGCATCCTTCTTCACTTCCTTGGATGATGGTGCACCATTTCTCCAGAAGATTCCTATAAAGTTGTTGGAAGTTGCTTGTTCCCAAAGCACTTGAGAAATAGTTAGCATGCATGTATGCTTGTGAATTTCTGGACTTAATTTGGTGTGTGAACACCAAACTTACTTCATTGCCTAATGTATAACCTCATTCTGCTTTTATTGATAAAACAACTATGAAATAGAAACTAAACTATTGTTAAGCAGTTTTACTGATTGGTTGGGGCTAGTAGCTTGCCATTGAGGAGGTGTAATTTGATTCTAACTGAAATCTTTGGTGGAACACCAAACTTAGAATTACACATTCACTTTTGGATTGGTTTGGTGTACAACACCAAACTTGGCTCCTCACAATACGAGGGAAACTGCTTATATCCTTTATTGAGATGATCATGAAAAGGAAACTACCTTAGGTTGGGTTGCCTCCCAACGAAGCGCTCTTTTAGCGTCGCTAGCTCGATGATTTCTCCATCAGTTGAGATGATATTTCATTTTTGGGCTCTCCTCCATGTTGCCCATATAGTGCTTGAGCCTTTGTCCGTTCACAGAGAACGTCCTCTTTGAACTTTCCTCCATGATTTCTATGTGTCCATACGGTGAGACCTTTGTGACAAGAAAGGGTCCTGACCACCTTGATTTGAGTTTCCCAAGGAAAAGTCTTAATTTGGAATTGTAGAGGAGCACATGCTGTCCTTTTTCGAAGCTTCTGGGTGCCAGATGGAGGTCGTGCCTTCTCTTTGCCTTTTCTTTATAAATCTTGGCATTTTCATAGGCTTGAGATCTGAACTCCTCCATTTCCTGCAGCTGCAAGACCCTCTTTTCACGAGCAGCAACGCTATCAAAATTTAGTAGCTTGAGAGCCCAGAGGGCTTTGTGTTCCAGCTCCAATGGTAAATGACAAGATTTTCCATACACCAGTTGATATGGGGACATCCCGATTGGTGTTTTGAATGCCGTTCTGTATGCCCAAAGAGCATCATCCAACTTCTTCGACCAATCCTTTCTTGATGCTCCCACAGTCTTTTCTAGAATCCTTTTTAGCTCTCTGTTGGATATCTCAGTTTGCCCACTTGATTGGGGGTGGTAAGGCATGGCAATCTTGTGTTTCACCCCGTATCATAGGAGGAGCGCTTCTAGTGGTCTGTTACAAAAATGGCTCCCTCCATCACTGATGAGTGCTCGGGGGACTCCGAACTCGCTAAAGATGTTCTTCCTGAGGAAGTTCATGACTACCTTGTTGTCATTCGTTGTGGTTGCAATAGCCTCTACCCACTTGAAAACGTAATCCACTGCTACCAAGATGTATTTGTTTGCATATGAGGTTGGAAATGGTCCCATGAAATCGATTCTCCACACATCAAACAGTTCCAGTTCTAAGATGAAATTCTGTGGCATCTCATTTTTTTTGGGTAGGTTTCCATCTCTTTGGCATTCATTGTAGTTCTTTGCTACTTTCTTGGCATCCTTGAAAAGGGTGGGCCAAAAGAATCCACTCTGTAACACCTTGGCTGCAGTTCTTTTCCCTCCAAAGTGGCTTCCATAGCATGAGCCATGACAGTTCCATAGGACCTCTTTTCCTTCTTCTTCTGAAACACATCTTCTCAGGATTCCATCTGAACACTTCTTGAAGAGATATGGCTCATCCCAGACAAAATATTTTGCGTCATTGATGAGCTTTCTCTTTTGATGTTTGTTGATCTCCGGAGGTAAAGCCCCAGTTGCCTTGAAATTGGCAATGTTTGCAAACCAGGGTGCTTTGTGAACCGTCATTAACTGCTCATCTGGGAAATATTCATTCACACTTGTATCATGTGTTCCATCTTTGTCATGAGGGATCCTGGACAGGTGATCGGCTACCTTGTTCTCTACTCCCTTCTTGTCTCTAATCTCAATATTGAATTCCTGCAACAATAAGATCCACCTTATCAGTCTTGGTTTTGATTCCTGCTTGGCAAACAAATATTTAAGTGCTGTGTGGTCTGTGAAAACAACCACATTGGCACCAATGAGGTATGATCTAAACTTGTCAAAAGCAAAAACTATTGCCAGCAACTCCTTTTCAGTGGTGGTGTAATTTCTTTGAGTGTCATTGAGGACTTTGCCGGCATAGTATATCACATGGACTAAGTTATCTTTCCTCTGCCCTAACACTGCCCCTACTGCAAAACCAGATGCATCACACATCAGTTCAAATGGTAAGTTCCAATCTGGTGGGGAAATGATAGGGGCAGAAGACAGCCTCTTTTTCAAGTTTTCGAATGCTAGCATGCATTTTTCATCAAAGACAAATGGTGTATCAGATACAAGGAGATTGCTTAAGGGCTTGGCTATCTTTGAAAAATCTTTAATAAACCTTCTGTAAAAGCCGGCATGCCCTAAAAAGCTCCTAATTGCCTTGACATCACTTGGTGGGTGTAATTTTTTAATGAGTTCCACCTTAGCTCTGTCTACCTCAATGCCTCGGTTAGAAACCTTTTGGCCAAGAACTATTCCCCCTGTCGCCATAAAGTGACATTTCTCCCAGTTCAAGACCAAGTTGGTCTCTTGACATCTTTTTAATACCAGGGCCAAGTAATTTAGGCAATTAGAGAAGGAATCTCTGAATACCGAAAAGTCATCCATAAAGACTTCAATGAATTTTTCTATCATATCTGAAAAAATGGAGAGAATGCAGCGTTGAAAAGTTGCAGGTGCATTACATAGCCCAAATGGCATGCGCCTATAGGCAAACAATCTATATGGGCAAGTGAATGAGGTTTTCTCTTGGTCTCTCGGATCAAGCACTATTTGGTTATATCCTGAATAACCATCGAGAAAACAGTAGTAAGCGTGTCTTGCAAGTCTTTCCAGCATCTGATCCATGAAAGGAAGGGGGAAATGATCTTTTCTTGTAGCTTCATTGAGTTTTCTGTAGTCTATGCACATCCACCATCCTGTGATGGTCCTTATAGGGATTAGTTCGTTCTTCTCATTGGGGACTACAGTGATTCCTCCCTTTTTTGGGACAACTTACACGGGGCTGACCCATGTGCTGTCGGAGATCAGGTAGATTACCCTTCCCTGTCATAACTTTATAACTTCTTTCTGTACCACTTCCTTCATGACTGGATTCAGCCTCCTTTGAGGTTGAATGGATGGTTTGGCATCATTTTCCAACAGTATCTTATGCATTGATATGGCCGAACTGATTCTTTTAAGGTCAGCGAGGGTCCATCCAATGGCATCCTTATGCTTTCGCAATACTTGGAGTAATTCATCCTCTTGATCTCGGTTAAGGGATTAGTTTATGATCACTGGGTAACTTTCACTCTCTCCTAAGTATGCATATTTGAGAGTGGGTGGCAGAGCTTTGAGTTCAAGTTTGGGTGCTTCTATCTTTTCATTCTCTTCCTTTGGTGCACCCTGTTTATGAATCTCTGCTGTTGCAGCCTCTTCGCTAGATGTTGATTCCTCCTCTGTTAACCCTTCAAGTTCTTCTTCTTCAAAGATCTCCTATACTGCATCTTCCAATGAATCCAATCTCATACATTCGCCCAATGGTTCTGGTGGGTAACTCATGGCCTTGAACACATTGAATGTCATTTTTTCATTGTGTAATCTCAGAGTGAGTTCACCTTTTTGAACGTCAATGACAGCTCCAGCAGTGGCCAAGAACGGTCTACACAGGATGATGGAGGCTTTGGCTTCCTCCTGCATGTCCAGCACTACAAAGTCTGCTGGGAAGATGAAATCTCCTACCTTTACCAGCAAATCTTCTATTATGCCATGAGGAAACTTGAATGATCGGTCTGCCAGTTGTAGGGCCATTTTTGTTGGCTTAGCCTCCTCAATCCTCATTTTTCTCATTATAGCTACTGACATCAGATTTATGCTGGCTCCTAAGTCACACAGAGCCTTTTCCACTGTGATTTTCCCTATAATGCAAGGGATTTGGAAACTCCCAGGGTCCTTCAATTTCTGGGGTAGTTTGTGTTGAATGATGGCACTACATTCTTCGGTTAGTATCACGGTCTCATTACTCTTCCAGCTTCTCTTCTTAGTCATTAATTCCTTTAAAAACTTGGCTTAGAGCGGCATTTGCTCTATTGCTTCAGCAAAGGGTATGTTGATTTGTAGTTTCTTGAAGATTTCCGAAAATCTCAAGAACTGGTTGTCGTCCCCCTTCTTCTTTAATTGCTGAGGGTATGGAGCTTTTGGGACGTCTGGCTTTAGTATTTCTCCTTTTTGTTGTGAACTGGGAATGGGAATTTGGACTTCGTCTCGCTCCTTTTCCTTTTCATTTGAGTTCTTCTCTTGTGAATTCTTGGGAATTTCCTTGAATTCCTTCCCACTTCTGAGGGTGATAGCCTGACATTCCTCTCTTGGGTTTGGATCAGTGTTGCTGCACAGGTTATGGCTGGGAATTTGCTTGAATAGGTAGCCAATTTGTGTCTCAAGTTTCTTGATGGCAGCATCTTGATTCTGCATATTGGACCACACTTCCTCTCAGAGCACTTTACTGTCCTGGACCTCCTTACATATAACTTCAAGTAGGGTCTCAATCCTTGAGAGTCTGTCCTCGGATGATGGTGAGTTGAGATTGGAGGGATGAGAACGGCCATTTTGGCTTTGGTATGGATGTTGAGGTGTGTTGTTAGGTGGGTGCTAATATGATCTCTGTGTGGAATGTTGGTGAGCTGCATTGTTGTTGGGGTTGTGGCGTCTCTGATCTTGGCCTTGGTCTTGTTGATTTCCCCACCCAAAGTTTGGGTGGTTCCTCCAACCAGGATTGTATGTCTTGGAGTATGGATCATGTGCCTGCCTGGGTGAGTTTCCAATATAGTTGGCTTGTTCCTGATCACCCTCTGCCTCTGCATTTACTCCTTCTTGAGTTGCTGATGAGGTGGTGATTGCTGCTACTTGGTTCCTCTCCATCTTCTTGGTAAGGTCAGCCAGCTGCTTGGTAATCAACTTGTTCTGGGCCAGCAGTGCATCCACATTGTTTAACTCAATTACTCCTCTAGTGTTGCCTCTTTCAGAGGCATAGAAGTAGTCATTCTCAGCTACAGTCTCAATAATATCTATGGCTTTTTCAATGGTCTTCTTCTTGTTCAGAGATCCCCCGGATGAGTGATCTACTGCCTTCTTTGATTCATAAGAAAGACCTTTATAGAAAATGTGTAGCTGTACCCATTCATTGAACATATCTGGTGGGCACCTTCTTGTCAGATCCTTAAACCTCTCCCATGCTTCATAGAGAGTCTCACCATCCTGTTGCCTTAAAGTTTGAACCTCAGCTCTCAACCTGTTGATTCTTTGAAGAGAATAGAATCTCGCCATGAATTTGTTCACTATATCTTCCCAGGTTGTTAAGCTTTCCTTCGGGAAGGATTCCAGCCATTTAGATGCCTTGTCCTTGAGTGAGAAGGGGAATAGAAGTAGTCTGTAGGTGTCAGGATGAACACCATTAGACTTCACAGTGTCACATATCCTCAGGAAGGTGGTTAGATGTTGATTGGGATCTTCTTGAACACTTCCTCCGAATGAACAGTTGTTCTGAACAAGGGTAATGAGCTGTGGCTTTAGTTCAAAGTTGTTGGCATGTATGGTTGGCTTTTGGATGCTACTTCCATAGTTTCCTGGGTTTGGATTGATGTAAGATCCCAGAACTCTTCTTTCTTGTCCAGCATGATGCACTGGGCCTTCTCTGCCATGGTTGTGAGCCTCTTCTTCATGATGGTTCTCCATATTCTCATCCATGTTTGGTTCAAAATACTTCTCTTCTTCCTCCGTACCAACTACTCTCTTTCCTCTTGCTTCCCTCCTTAATCTAAGGAAGGTCCTCCCAGGTTCAGAATCAAAGGAAGTTGAAGCACCGCTTCTTCTACCTGTCATACAACCAACAAGGCAAAAGCAAGAAGGGGTAGATGCATAAAGTATTCTTGTTTGAAATGCTGTTAGTGTGAGTGATGCAATATATCAAACAGTTAGTGGGTTACTGAACTGAATTGTAAACAACTAAGAAAAGGGTAGGGGAAAAGGAAGAAAACAACTAAACTGAAAGTGAATTACTAAAATGAAATTAAACAAAATAAAAAAAAATGCTCAATCTAGTTATCCACCAATTTAATAATTGTTGATACAAAATCAATCCCCAGCAACGGCACCATAGAGTATACCGAATTGTCTCTCAACAATTTCCCTCGGCAAGTATACCGAATTGTCATCAAGTAAAAACTCACAATAGAGTGAGGTCGAATCCCACAGGGATTCATTGGTCAATCAACTTTAATTAGAGGAATGTTCTAGTTGAGCTAAGCAGAATTTAATGTGAGAGTTGCAGGAAATTAAATGGCGGAAAGTAAATAGCAGAAAATGTAAATGCCGGGAATAAAGAGCTGAATATAAATGACAGAAAGTAAATTGCAGAATCTTAAATGGGGAATGGGGAATTTAGCATGAAAGTAAATTGTAGAAATTAAAGAGAATGGGTAAGATCAGAAATGGGGATTTCATTGGGCTCAGAAGATGTTGTATTCTCCAGATCAAGTTCATCTTCATCTCTTCCTCAATCAATGCATTCATTGATATCCTTGGCAATCTTAAGTGATTGAATTCCAATTCCTTGGTAATTCAATCTCTCAAATCTTGATCAATAGCCAATTCCTTGGTCTAATTGCTCATGAGAAGAGATGAAGTGTGGTTACTGATTATACCATATGCATTTCCAAATCAAAATGTTGGTAGGATTATATGTCACTATATCCATCCAGATCCCAATTTGGTCCAACATGAGAAAGCATTTCTAGCATGATCTCTTCATTCTTCTTCCAAGGTTCCGAAGAGATCCAAGTATGAATAGCTTCTTTTCCAAGATAACTACCCAATTGGATAAAGATTGAAAGCTTTCTAGTAAAATCAAGAGAAAAGAAAGAGGAAGGATAATGAAAACTATTATTGATCCATCAAATTACAACAGAGCTCCCTAACCCAATGAAAGGGTTTAGTTGTTCATATCTATAGGAATAGAAAAGAAAGATGGAGAATGCATTCTGAAAGTAAAACTAGAAGTTGCAGAGAAAGTAAAATTATACAGAGAGTAGTCCTCTCAATCCAAAAGCTTCTCTCTAGTTCAAAACTACTCCTATTTATACTACTCTTCTGATCTTCTAGTTGGCTCTTCAAGTCTTGGATATGGGCCTTTGGATCTTGAGTTGAAGCAGTTATCATCTTTAGTGGGCTCAGCTTCACTTGCAGAGAAAGTGTGCAGTAGGCATGGACTTTAGCTTAGGGCGTTAGTGGTGTTAACGTTAAGTGAAAATGTGGGGTCGAGAACGTTAGTGACAATAACCTTTTTCACTAACGTTCCTAACCCAAAATGGTCCACGTTAACTTCAACGTTAGTGGCACTAACGTGACCACTAACGTTGCCTCTTGGCCCTTCGCAAACGTTACTGGGGTTTACCTTTCCCAATAACGTTGAGAGTACCCCTTTCTCCCTACGTTAGAGTTCACGTTAGTATAGTTAATGTGACCTTTAACGTAGGCTTGCCAAATCTTCTAGAGCGTTAGTGACACCTACCTTTTTCACTAACGCTCCAAAACACCCCTTTCTCACGTTAGTGCCTCATGTTAATTGCATTAACGTGACCACTAACGTGGTGTTGATTGCCATCTCCAACGTTAGTGACAAAAGTGAGTGTCCCTAACGTTGGCTCACCATCCCTTTCTTTCACGTTAGCTTCCACGTTAATGTAATTAAGGTGGTAACTAACGTGGCTCATGGTGGCTTAATCCAACGTTAATGACAAAGATGAGTGTCACTAACGTTGGCGATTCCTTGCTCCTTCCACGTTAATGTTCACGTAACTAAGTTAACGTGGCTCTAGACGTAGCCAATATGGGCTTAGTCCAACGTTAGTGACAAAGGTGAGTGTCACTAACGTTGGCATCATCTTTCTCTTCCACGTTAGAGTTCACGTTAACTGAGTTAACGTGACTCTTAACGTGGCCAATTGCCCTTTTTGGAGCGTTAGTGGCACTCACTTTTACCACTAACACTTGGAGCTTCCTTTTCCTCCACGTTAACTACCACGTTAATGTAGTTAACGTGGTATTTAATGTGGGCTATGATGGCTTCGAAGACGTTATTGGCGATCACTTTTCTCATTAACGTTGCAAGCTAGCTCCCATTCCACGTTAGTGGTCAGGTTAGTTAGACTAACGTGGCTACTAACGTGGCTTTTCCTTGCCTCCTTTGTCCTGAAATCAAGTAAATAAAGTGCATCAAATCTCTAATCCAAGTTATGAGTCATGCATCATCCAATTTGTTATTAAATTCATGCATAATTCTCATGAAATCATATAAAATTCACAATGTTTGCTTGAATCAAGATGTAAGTGAAATTCTACCCAAAACTTGCTTATTTCCTAAGAAAATGCATGAAACTACCCTAAAACAGTAAAGAAAAGGTCAGTGAAACTGGCCGAAATGCCCTGGCATCATTAAGTCTAGTAGTTTAATTTCTTGATCATGACTCCCAACCTCGGAATTCTAACTAATGTTGATGCACATGTTTGCCCATTTCTTGTGAGATGACCCGAGGTTTGAATACTTCGGTTTACTTTTATTGGTGTTGAACTTTGTGACAACCAATTCTTTGAAATTTGATTGAGAGTTATTAGTTAGTTTGGAACTATCCTTACAATGAAGTTTTATTTCTATTAAGAGAAATTCTAGACCGACAATAATTCTAGCTATCAAATTTTTTGATTGGATTCTAGCCTATACCACGGAGACCTTAATCTCCCCAGAGATCGGCTGATCTGGTGTCTCGAGAAGTCCCCAACGAAATCGTAGATTAACCGTTTGAGAGATGTATAACCATATCTGTTGGCTCGTGCTTTTCTTCCAGGTACTCACATGAACCCAAGTAGATGCGAGTGTTTGTCTGTGACGTTCATCTTAGTGTGATGAAGAGAGCTAATTTTTTAGATCATCCTGTTCATCACAATGAAGATCGGATATACATCTTAGAGATAGATTAATGACGGATCGAAAAAGAAGAAATAGTACTTTTATTAATTCATAGGACTCAACAGGGCTCCTCCCCTCAACCTAGGAGGTTTAGAAACTCATACTGAGATAAAACACAATGATAAATGTGTATAATGAGAGAAAGTGATGTAAGTTGTCTGAATGACATGAATAAAATCCCTTAAATACTAAGCTAATGACTAGTAAGGGTACAACAGTATTTTTAGTGCTAAAATCCACTTCTAGGGCCCACTTGGTGAGTGTTTAGGCTGAGCTTCAATGAGATCCATGTGCTATGAGGCTCCTTGGGAATGGAATGCCAGCTAGGGGGTCCTGTCTGGGCCTTTGGACGCTGGACGCCTGGATTGGGGCTAGAAGATGGCATTGGATGCCAGTTTTGGGCCTTCTAATCCGCAATAAAGTATGAACTATTATATATTCTTGCAAAGTTCTAGAAGTCAGCTTTTCATAGCTTTTAAGAGCGCGCCATTTGGACTTCTGTAGCTCTAGAAAAGCTCTTCTGAATGCAGGCAGGTCAGATCTAGATAGCATCTGCAGTGCTTTCTTTGTCTCTGAATCAGACTTCTGCTCTAGCTCCACAATTTCAGCCAGAAAAATACTTAAAATTGTCCAAAAATACAAAAACTCATAGTTGAATCCAAAAATGTGATTTTAACACTAAAACCTATAAAAACTTAATAAAAACTAAACAAAAACTACTAAAAACTATATGAAAATGATGTCAAAAAGCGCATAAAATATCCGCTCATCACAACATCAAACTTAAACCGTTGCTTGTCCCCAAGCAACTAAAAACATAGTAGGATAAAAAGAAAATTAAGATACAAATAAATTTCTAAGTTTCAAATGAAGCTTAGTTACAATCAGATGAGCGAGACTTAGTAGCTTTTTGCTTCTGAATAGTTTTGGCATCTCACTATCCATTGAAACTCAGAGATGTTGGCATCTTTAGGAACTTAGAATCAAGATGATATTATTGACTTTCATAGTTAAGCTTATTTTGATTCTTGAACACAGCATTCTGAGTCTTGGCCGTGACCCTAATCACTCTGTTTTCATCGGACAATGATGAACCCCCAGTGGTGCACGAAATTGTGATCTCAGGCAATGACGCAAAAAACTCTGTACGCATGTCTTAATAAATCGTTTTTCATTCACAACTTCGATAAAACTAACCAGGAAGTGCACTGGATCGTCCAAGTAATAAACCTTACGTGAGTAAGGGTCGATCCCACGGAGATTGTTGGTATGAAGCAAGCTATGGTCATCTTGTAAATCTCAGTCAGGCGGATAATAATTGATTATAGAGTTTTCGAAAATAAATAATAAATAAACATAAAATAAAGATAGAAATACTTATGTATATCATTGGTGAGAATTTTAGATAAGTGTATGGAGATGCGTTCGTTCCTCTGAACTTCTGCTTTCCTGCTGTCTTCATCCAATCAGTCTTACTCCTTTCTATGGCTGGCTTTATGTAAGGACATCACCATTGTCAATGGCTACTTTTCATCCTCTCTATGAAAATGGTCCGATGCACTGTCACTGCATGGCTAATCATCTGGAGGCATCACCGTGGTCAATGGCTGCATCCTGTACTCTTGTGAAAATGGTCCAAATGCTCTGTCACAGCACGGCTAATCATCTGAGGTTCTCGATCATACTGGAATAGGATTCACCCTCCTTTTGCGTCTGTCACTACGCCCAGCATTCGCGAGTTTGAAGTTCGTCACAGTCATTCAATTCCAGAATCCTACTCGGAATACCACAGACAAGGTTTAGACTTTCCGGATTCTCATGAATGCCGCCATCAATCTAGCTTATACCACGAAGATTCTGATTAAGAGATCCAAGAGATAATCATTCAATCTAAGGTGGAACGGAAGTGGTTGTCAGGCACGCGTTCGTGGGGGAATGATGATGATTGTCACGTTCATCACATTCATGTTGAAGTGCGAATGAATATCTTAGAAGCGGAACAAGTTGAATTCAATAGAAAAATAGTAGTACTTTGCATTAATTCATGAGGAACAGCAGAGCTCCACACCTTAATCTATGGAGTGTAGAAACTCTACCGTTGAAAATACATAAGTGAAAGGTCCAGGCATGGCCGAATGGCCAGCCCCCAAAATGAGATCACAGGATCAAAAATACAATCCAGGATCTTCCAAAGATTATATGATGTAAATACAATAGTAAAAAGTCTTATTTATAAACTAGCTACTAGGGTTTACAGAAGTAAGTAATTGATGCATAAATCCACTTCTGGGGCCCACTTGGTATGTGCTTGGGCTGAGCTTGAATGTTACACGTGCAGAGGCTCTTTTGGAGTTGAACGCCAGTTTGTAACGTATTTCTGGCGTTCAATTCTGGCTTGTGACGTGTTTCTGGCATTTAACTCCAGACTGCAGCGTAGAACTGGCGTTCAACGCCGATTTAGGTCGTCTAAACCCGGCCAAAGTATGGACTAGTATATATTGCTGGAAAGCCCTGGATGTCTACTTTCCAACGCAATTGGAAGCGCGCCATTTTAAGTTCTGTAGCTCCAGAAAATCTACTTTGAGTGTAGGGAGGTCAGAATCCAACAGCATCAGCAGTCCTTCTTCAACCTCTGAATCTGATTTTTGCTCAAGTCCCTCAATTTCAGCCAGAAAATACCTGAAATCACCGAAAAACACACAAACTCATAGTAAAGTCCAGAAATGTTAATTTAACATAAAAACTAATGAAAACATCCCTAAAAGTAACTAGATTCTACTAAAAATATACTAAAAACAATGCCAAAAAGCGTATAAATTATCCGCTCATCACAACACCAAACTTAAATTGTTGCTTGTCCCCAAGCAACTGAAAATCAAATAGGATAAAAAGAAGAGAATATACTATAAATTCCAAACTATCAATGAAACATAGCTCCAATCAGATGAGCGGGACTTGTAGCTTTTTGCCTCTTGAATAGTTTTGGCATCTCACTTTATCCATTGAGGTTCAGAATGATTGGCATCTATAGGAACTCAGAGTTCAGATAGTGTTATTGATTCTCCTAGTTCAGTATGATGATTCTTGCACACAACTACTTTATGAGTCTTGGCCGTGGCCCTAAGCACTTTGTTTTCCAGTATTACCACCGGATACATAAATGCCACAGACACATAACAGGGTGAACCTTTTCAAATTGTGACTCAGCTTTGCTAAAGTCCCCAATTAGAGGTGTCCATGGTTCTTAAGCACACTCTTCTTTTGCTTTGGACCTTGACTTTAACCGCTCAGTCTCAAGTTTTCACTTGACACCTTTACGCCACAAGCACATGGTTAGGGACAACTTGGTTTAGACGCTTAGACCGGGATTTTATTCCTTTAGGCCCTCCTATCCATTGATGCTCAAAGCCTTGGGATCCTTTTTATTTACCCTTGCCTTTTGGTTTTAAGGGCTATTGGCTTTTTGCTCTTGCCTCTTGGTTTTAAGAGCTTTTGGCTTTTTCTTCTTGCTTTTTCTTTTTCTTTCTAGTTTTTTTCGCCATTTTTTTTTCTGCAAGCTTTGTTTTATGCTGCTTTTTCTTGCTTTAAGAATCATTTTTATGATTTTTCAGATTATCAAATAACATGTCTCCTTGTCATCGTTCTTTCAAGAGCAAAAATATTTAACATTCTTAAACAACAACTTCAAAAGACACATGCACTGTTCAAGCATTCATTCAGAAAACAAAAAGTATTGTCACCACATCAATATAATTAAACTAAGTTCAAGGATAAATTCGAAACTCATGTACTTCTTGTTCTTTTGAATTAAAACATTTTTTCATTTAAGAGAGGTGATGGATTCATAGGACATTCATAACTTTAAGACATAGTTACTAATTACTAATGATCATGTAATAAGACACAAACATGGATAAGCACTTAACATAAAGAAAACAAAAAACAGAGAATTTAAGAACAAGGAATGAATCCACCTTAGTGATGGTGGCGTTTCCTTCTTGAGGAACCAATGATGTCCTTGAGCTCTTCTATGTCTCTTCCTTGTTTTTGTTGCTCCTCCCTCATTGCTTTTTGATCTTCTCTAATTTCATGAAGGATGATGGAGTGTTCTTGATGTTCCACCCTTAATTGTCCCATGTTGGAACTTAATTCTCCTAGGGAGGTGTTGATTTGCTCCCAATAGTTTTGTGGAGAAAAATGCATTTGAGGCATCTCCGGGATCTCATGGTGATGAGCTTCATGCGTCTCTTGAGCTCCATGAATGGGCTCTCTTGTTTGCTCCATCCTTTTCTTAGTGATGGGCTTCTCTTCCTCAATGGGAATGTCTCCTTTTATGTTAATCCCAGCCGAATTGCATAGATGGCAAATGAGGTGAGGAAAAGCTAACCTTGCCATAGTGGAGGACTTGTCAGCCACCTTGTAGAGTTCTTGAGGTATAATCTCATGAACCTCCACCTCTTCTCCAATCATGATGCTATGGATCATGATGGTCCGGTCTATAGTAACTTCAGACCGGTTGCTAGTGGGAATGATTGAGCGTTGAATGAACTCCAACCATCCTTTAGCTACAGGCTTAAGGTCCAGTCTTCTCAGTTGAACCGGTTTTCCTTTTGAGTCAATCTTCCATTGAGCTCCTTCCACATATATGTCCATGAGGACTTGGTCCAACCTTTGATTAAAGTTGACCCTTCTAGTGTAGGGGCGTGCATCTCCTTGCATCATGGGCAAGTTAAACGCCAACCTCACGTTTTCCGGACTAAAATCTAAGTATTTCCCCTGAACCATGGTGAGATAATTCTTTGGGTTCGGGTTCTTACTTTGATCATGGTTCCTAGTGATCCATGCATTGGCGTAGAACTCTTGAACCATTAGAATTTCGACTTGTTGGATGGGGTTTGTTAGAACTTCCCAACCTCTTCTATGGATCTCATGTCAGATCTCCGGATACTCATTTCTCTTGAGTTTGAAAGGGACCTCGGGGATCACCTTCTTCTTGGCCACAACATCATAGAAGTGGTCTTGATGAGCTTTGGAGATGAATCTTTCATCTCCATGACTCGTAGGTGGAAGCTTTTGTCTTCCTTTCCTTTTCTAGAGGATTCTCCGGTCTTGGGTGCCATCAATGGTAATGGAAAAACAAAAAGCTTATGCTTTTACCACACCAAACATAGAATATTGCTCGCCCTCGAGCAAGAAAAGAAAGAATAGATGAAGAAGAAGAAGAAAATATGGAGGAGAGGAGGGAGAGGTGTATTCGGCCAAGAAGGGGAAGAGAGGGTTGTGTTGTGTGAAAATAAAGAAGAATGGAGGGCTTATATAGGGAAGGGAGGGGGTTAGGGTTCGGCCTTATGGGTGGGTTTGGGTGGGAAATTGATTTTGAATTTTGAAGGTAGGTGGAGTTTATGAGGTAGGTTTATGGGGAAGAGTGGATGATGTGAGTGGTGAAGTGGTGATAGGGAAGAGAGATTGAGGTGATTGCTGAAGAGTTTTGGGGAAGAGTGTTTATTGGGAAGAGAGGATGAACATTGAGAAGAGGGAAGAGAGTGAGTGGTGGTAGGTGGGGATCCTGTAGGGTCCACAGATGCTGAGATGATCCTGTGGGGTCCACAGATCCTAAGGTGTCAAGGATTTGCATCCTTGCACCCATTAGGCATGTAAAATGCCTTTGCATGAAATTCTGGCATTGAACGCCAACCAGATGCTTGTTTCTGGCGTTCAGCGCTAGCTCTTCTTCACTGTGCATTTCTGGCGTCTGAACGCCAGGATGCTGCTTGTTTCGGGCGTTCAACGCTAGAAACATGCTCTGTTCTGGCGTTGAACGCCAGACAGATGCTCCTTACTGGCGTTTAAACGCCAGTGAAATCCTCCTCTAGGGTGTGATTTTTCTTCTGCTGTTTTTGATTCCGTTTTCAATTTTTCAGTTGTTTTTGTGACTCTACATGATCATGAACCTATGAAGATATATAACTAATAAAAATATAATTAAATAAAGATTGTGTTGCCTCCCAACAAGCGCTTCTTTAATGTCAATAGCTTCACAGTGGGCTCTCATGGAGCCTCATAGATGTTCAGAGCGTTGTTGAGACTCCCCAACACCAAACTTAGAGTTTGGATATGGGAGTTCAACACCAAACTTAGAGTTTGGTTGTGGCCTCCCAACACCAAACTTAGAGTTTGACTGTGGGGGCTTTGGTTGACTCTGCAGTGAGAGAAGCTTACTGTGCCTCTTTTTCATGTTTACAGAAGGATGTCCTTGAGTTTTAAACTCAAGAGAGTCCTCATTCAATTGAAGGACTAGTTCACCTCTGTTAACATCAATCACAGCTCTTGCTGTGGCTAGGAAGGGTCTTCCAAGGATGATGGATTCATCCTCATCCTTCCCAGTATCTAGGATTATGAAATCAGCAGGGATGTAAAGGCCTTCAACCTTTACTAATATGTCCTCTACTTATCCATAAGCCTATTTTCTGGAATCGTCTGCCATCTCTAATGAGATTTTAGCAGCTTGCACCCCAAAGATTCCCAGTTTCTCTATTACAGAGAGGGGCATGAGGTTTATCCCTGAACCAAGGTCACACAGAGCCTTTTCAAAGATCATGGTACCTATGGTACAAGGTATTAGGAACTTTCCAGGATCCTGTTTCTTCTGAGGCAATGTCAGTTGATCCAGATCACTCAGTTCATTGGTGAACAAGGGAGGTTCATCTTCCCAAGTCTCAATACCAAATAATTTGGCATTCAGCTTCATGATTGCACCAAGGTACTTGGTAACTTGCTCCTTAGTAACATCCTCATTCTCTTCAGAAGAGGAATACTCATCAGAGCTCATGAATGGCATAAGGAGGTTCAATGGAATCTCTATGGTCTCTAGATGAGCCTCAGATTCCTTTGGTTCCTCAAAGGGAAACTCCTTGTTGATCACTAGACGTCCCAGGAGGTCTTCCTCCTTGGGATTCACGTCCTCCTCTCCCTCTTTGGATTCGGCCATGATGGTTATATCAATGGCCTTGTACTCTCCTTTTGGATTTTCTTCTGTATTGCTTGGGAGAGTACTATGAGGAGTTTCAGTGATCTTCTTACTCAGCTGGCCCACTTGTGCTTCCAAATTTCTAATGGAAGAACTTGTTTCATTCATGAAACTCACAGTGGCCTTAGATAGATCAGAGACTAAGTTTGCTAAATTAGAGGTATTTTGTTCAGAGTTCTCTATCTGTTGCTGAGTGGATGATGGAAAAGGCTTGCTATTGCTAAACCTGTTTCTTCCACCATTATTAAAGCCTTGTTGAGGCTTTTGTTGATCCTTCCAAGAGAGATTTGGGTGATTTCTCCATGTACGGTTCACCCATGTAATTCACCTCTGCTATTGCAGGGTTCTCAGGATCATAAGCCTCTTCTTCAGAAGGTGCCTCTTGAGTACTGTTGGATGCAGCTTGCATTCCATTCAGACTCTGAGAAATCATGTTGACTTGCTGAGTCAATATTTTGTTCTGAGCCAATATGGCATTCAGAGTATCAATTTCAAGAACTCTCTTCTTCTGAGGCGTCCCATTGCTCACAGGATTCCTCTCAGAAGTTTACATGAACTAGTTATTAGCAACCATGTCAATGAGTTCTTGAGCTTCTGCAGGCATTTTCTTTAGGTGAATGGATCCACCTGCAGAAATATCCAATGACATCTTAGCTAATTCAGACAGACCATCATAGAATATATCCAGGATGGTCCATTCTGAAAGCATGTCAGAAGGACACTTTTTGGTCAGTTGTTTGTATCTCTCCCAAGCTTCATAGAGAGATTCACCTTCTTTCTGTCTGAAGGTTTGAACATCCACTCTAAGCTTGCTCAGCTTTTGAGGAGGAAAGAACTTGGCTAAGAAAGTCGTGACCAGCTTATCCCAAGAGTTCAGGCTATCTTTGGGTTGAGAGTCCAACCACACTCTAGCTCTGTCTCTTACAGCAAAAGGGAAAAGCATGAGCCTGTAGACTTCAGGATCTACTCCATTAGTCTTAACAGTATCACAGATCTGCAAAAATTCAGTTAAGAACTGAAAAGGATCTTCAGATGAAAGTCCATGAAACTTGCAGTTTTGCTGCATTAGAGAAACTAATTGAGGTTTCAGCTCAAAATTGTTTACTCCAATGGCAGGGATGGAGATGCTTCTTCCATGTAAATTAGAATTAGGTGCAGTAAAGTCACCAAGCATCCTCCTTGCATTATTATTATTTTCGGCTGCCATCTCCTCTTCCTGTTCGAAAATTTCTGAAAAGTGCTTGCTGGATTGTTGTAATTTAACTTCTCTTAGTTTCCTCTTCAGAGTCCTTTTAGGTTCTGGATCTGCTTCAATAAGAATGTTCTTGTCCTTGCTCCTGCTCATATGAAAAAGAGGAAACAGAAAAATAATAATAATAATAGGGATCCTTTTTGCCTAGGTATAGAGGTTCCCTTATGTGAGTAGAAGAAAAGAAGAAAAGAAAATCTGAACTCAGAGAGAGAGAGAGAGAGGGTTCGGATTTTTAGTGAGTGAGGGAGAGATGTTAGTAGATGAATAAATAAACAGAAGGAGATGAGAGAGAAAGATTTTCAAAAATTATTTTTGAAAAATGGTTAGTGATTTTTGAAAATTAAAAGAATAAACAAATTAAAATTGAATTTTGAAACAATTAGTTAATTAAAAAGAATTTTGAAAAAGAGGGAGATATTTTCGAAAATTAGAGAGAGAGAGTTAGTTAGGTAGTTTTGAAAAAGATAAGAAACAAACAAAAAGTTAGTTAGTTAGTTGAAACAAATTTTGAAAATCAATTTTTGAAAAGATAAGAAGATAATAAGTTAGAAAAGATATTTTAAAATCAAATTTTTTAAAAAAAATAAGATAAGAAGATATTTTTGAAAAGATATGATTGAAATTAGTTTTTGAAAAAGATTTGATTTTTAGAATCACAATTAATGACATGATTCACAAGATATCACAAGATATCATTCTAGAACTTAAAGTTTGAATCTTTCTTAACAAGCAAGTAACAAACTTGAAATTTTTGAATCAAAACATTAATTGATGATGTTATTTTCGAAAACTATGTGATAAAGATAAGAAAAAGAGTTTTGAAAAATATTTTTAAGATTTTCGAAAATAACTAAGAAAAATGAAAAAGATTTGGTTTTTGAAAAAGATTTTGAAAAAGATTAGATTTTTAAATTGAAAATTTGATTTGACTTATAAGAACAACTAGATTTTAAAAATTTTTGAAAAAGTCAATTCAAATTTTCGAATTTATGAGAAGAAAAAGGGAAAGATATATTATTTTTTATTTTTGAATTTTTAATGATGAAAGAGAAAAACATGAAAATGATGCAATGCATGAAAATTTTGGATCAAAACAATGAATGCATGCAAGAATGCTATGAATGTCAAGATGAACACCAAGAACACTTTGAAGATCATGATGAACATCAAGAACATATTTTTGAAAAGTTTTTCAATGCAAAGAAAACATGCAAGACACCAAACTTAGAAATCTTTAATGCTTAGACACTAAGAATTCAAGAATGCATATGAAAAACACCATACAACACAAAACACTATAATATGAAGATCAATCAAGAAGGTTTATCAAGAACAACTTGAAGATCATGATGAATGCAATGCATGAATGCAATTTTCGAAAAATGCAAGATGAGTATGCAATTGACACCAAACTTGAAATTGACTCAAGACTCAAATAAGAAACACAAAATATTTTTTATTTTTTTTTTATTTTATTAATTTTTTGTATTTTTATTTTATATTTTTCAAAAATTAGTGTGAAAAAGAAAATAAGGATTCCAAAATTTTTAATATGAATTCCAAGAATCTTGAACTCTTATTCTAAAGCTCCAATCTGAGGGTTAGACATGGCTTAATAGCCAGTCAAGCTTTAGCATGTAAATCAAGTGGATCAGGAACAGCAGCAGGTGGATCAGCAACAACTGGCTTGCTCTTGATAATGTTGGGTTGGAAGCCCCAGTCCAAATAAATTTAGACATGGCTTTACAGCCAGCCAGGCTTCACATGCTTCATGAAACTCTAGAATTCATTCTTAAAAATTCTGAAGAACATAATAAAAATTTTTGAAAAGAATTTTTTATTTTTTTCGAAAATAAGGGAGAAATTTTTGAAAGATTTTTGAAAATAAAATAAGAAGAAAATTACCCAATCAGAGCAACATGATGAACCGTCAGTTGTCCAAACTCGAACAATCCCCGGCAACGGCGCCAAAAACTTGGTGCACGAAATTGTGATCTCAGGCAATGGCGCCAAAAACTCTGTACGCACGTCTTAATAAATCGTTTTTCATTCACAACTTCGATACAACTAACCAGCAAGTGCACTGGGTCGTCCAAGTAATAAACCTTACGTGAGTAAGGGTCGATCCCACGGAGATTGTTGGTATGAAGCAAGCTATGGTCATCTTGTAAATCTCAGTCAGGCGGATAATAATTGATTATGGAGTTTTCGAAAATAAATAATAAATAAACAGAAAATAAAGATATAAATACTTATGTATATCATTGGTGAGAATTTCAGATAAGTGTATGGAGATGCGTTCGTTCCTCTGAACTTCTGCTTTCCTGCTGTCTTCATTCAATCAGTCTTACTCCTTTCTATGGCTGGCTTTATGTAAGGACATCACCATTGTCAATGGCTACTTTTCATCCTCTCTGTGAAAATGGTCCGGTGCGCTGTCACTGCATGGCTAATCATCTGGAGGCATCACCGTGGTCAATGGCTGCATCCTATCCTCTTGTGAAAATGGTCCAAATGCTCTGTCACAGCACGGCTAATCATCTGAGGTTCTCGATCATACTGGAATAGGATTTACCCTCCTTTTGCGTCTGTCACTACGCCCAGCATTCGTGAGTTTGAAGTTCATCACAGTCATTCAATCCCAGAATCCTACTCGAAATACCAAAGACAAGGTTTAGACTTTCCGGATTCTCATGAATGCCGCCACCAATCTAGCTTATACCACGAAGATTCTGATTAAGAGATCCAAGAGATAATCATTCAATCTAAGGTGGAACGGAAGTGGTTGTCAGGCACGCGTTCTTGGGGGAATGATGATGATTGTCACGTTCATCACATTCATGTTAAAGTGCGAATGAATATCTTAGAAGTGGAAAAAGTTGAATTGAATAGAAAAACAGTAGTACTTTGCATTAATTCATGAGGAACAGCAGAGCTCCACACCTTAATCTATGGAGTGTAGAAACTCTACCGTTGAAAATACATAAGTGAAAGGTCCAGGCATGGCCGAATGGCCAGCCCCCAAAACAAGATCACAGGATCAAAAATACAATCCAGGATCTTCCAAAGATTATATGATGAAAATACAATAGTAAAAAGTCTTATTTATACTAAACTAGCTACTAGGGTTTACAGAAGTAAGTAATTGATGCATAAATTCACTTCCGGGGCCCACTTGGTGTGTGCTTGGGCTGAGCTTGAATGTTACACGTGCAGAGGCTCTTTTGGAGTTGAACGCCAGTTTATAACGTATTTCTGGCGTTCAACTCTGGCTTGTGACGTGTTTCTGGCATTTAACTCCAGACTGCAGCGTAGAACTGGCGTTCAACGCCCATTTAGGTCATCTACACCTGACCAAAGTATGGACTATTATATATTGCTGGAAAGCCCTGGATGACTACTTTCCAACGCAAATAAAAGCGCGCCATTTTGAGTTCTGTAGCTCCAGAAAATCCACTTTGAGTGCAGGGAGGTCAGAATCCAACAACATCAGCAGTCCTTCTTCAACCTCTGAATCTGATTTTTGCTCAAGTCCCTCAATTTCAACCAGAAAATACCTGAAATCACAGAAAAACACACAAACTCATAGTAAAATCCAGAAATTTGAATTAAACATAAAAACTAATGAAAATAACCCTAAAAGTAACTAGATTCTACTAAAAACATACAAAAAACAATGCCAAAAAGCATATAAATTATCCGCTCATCACAACACCAAACTTAAATTATTGCTTGTCCCCAAGCAACTGAAAATCAAATAGGATAAAAAGAAGAGAATATACTATAAATTCCAAACTATCAATGAAACATAGCTCCAATCAGATGAGCGGGACTTGTAGCTTTTTGCCTCTTGAATAGTTTTGGCATCTCACTTTATCCATTGAGGTTCAGAATGATTGGCATCTATAGGAACTCAGAGTTCAGATAGTGTTATTGATTCTCCTAGTTCAGTATGATGATTCTTGAACACAGCTACTTTATGAGTCTTGGCCGTGGCCCTAAGCACTTTGTTTTCCAGTATTACCACCGGATACATAAATGCCACAGACACATAACTGGGTGAACCTTTTCAGATTGTGACTCAACTTTGCTAAAGTCCCCAATTAGAGGTGTCCAGGGTTCTTAAGCACACTCTTCTTTTGCTTTGGACCTTAACTTTAACCGCTCAATCTCAAGTTTTCACTTGACACCTTCACGCCACAAGCACATGGTTAGGGACAGCTTGGTTTAGCCGCTTAGGCCGGGATTTTATTCCTTTAGGCCCTCCTATCCACTGATGCTCAAAGCCTTGGGATCCTTTTTATTTACCCTTGCCTTTTGGTTTTAAGGGCTATTGGCTTTTTGCTCTTGCCTCTTGGTTTTAAGAGCTTTTGGCTTTTTCTGCTTGCTTTTTCTTTTTCTTTCTATTTTTTTCACCATTTTTTTTTCTGCAAGCTTTGTTTTATGCCGCTTTTTCTTGCTTCAAGAATCATTTTTATGATTTTTCAGATTATCAAATAACATGTCTCCTTGTCATCGTTCTTTCAAGAGCCAACATATTTAACATTCTTAAACAACAACTTCAAAAGACATATGCACTGTTCTAGCATTCATTCAGAATACAAAAAGTATTGTCACCACATCAATATAATTAAACTAAGTTCAAGGATAAATTCGAAACTCATGTACTTCTTGTTCTTTTGAATTAAAACATTTTTTCATTTAAGAGAGGTGATGGATTCATAGGACATTCATAACTTTAAGACATAGTTACTAATTACTAATGATCATGTAATAAGACACAAACATGGATAAGCACTTAACATAAAGAAAACGAAAAACAGAGAATTTAAGAACAAGGAATGAATCCACCTTAGTGATGGTGGCGTTTCCTTCTTGAGGAACCAATGATGTCCTTGAGCTCTTCTATGTCTCTTCCTTATTTTTGTTGCTCCTCCCTCATTGCTTTTTGATCTTCTCTAATTTCATGAAGGATGATGGAGTGTTCTTGATGTTCCACCCTTAATTGTCCCATGTTGGAACTTAATTCTCCTAGGGAGGTGTTGATTTGCTCCCAATAGTTTTGTGGAGGAAAATGCATTTGAGGCATCTCTGGGATCTCATGGTGATGAGCTTCATGCGTCTCTTGAGCTCCATGAATGGGCTCTCTTGTTTGCTCCATCCTTTTCTTAGTGATGGGCTTCTCTTCCTCAATGGGAATGTCTCCTTCTATGTCAATCCCAGCCGAATTCCATAGATGGCAAATGAGGTGAGGAAAAGCTAACCTTGCCATAGTGGAGGACTTGTCAGCCACCTTGTAGAGTTCTTGAGGTATAATCTCATGAACCTCCACCTCTTCTCCAATCATGATGCTATGGATCATGATGGCCCGGTCTATAGTAACTTCAGACCGGTTGCTAGTGGGAATGATTCAGCGTTGAATGAACTCCAACCATCCTCTAGCTATAGGCTTAAGGTCCAGTCTTCTCAGTTGAATCAGTTTGCCTTTTGAGTCAATCTTCCATTGAGCTCCTTCCACACATATGTCCATGAGGACTTGGTCCAACCTTTGATTAAAGTTGACCCTTCTAGTGTAGGGGCGTGCATCTCCTTGCATCATGGGCAAGTTAAACGCCAACCTCACGTTTTCCGGAATAAAATCTAAGTATTTCCCCCGAACCATGGTGAGATAATTCTTTGGGTTCGTGTTCTTACTTTGATCATGGTTCCTAGTGATCCATGCATTGGCATAGAACTCTTGAACCATTAGAATTCCGACTTGTTGGATGGGGTTTGTTAGAACTTCCCAACCTCTTCTATGGATCTCATGTCGGATCTCCGGATACTCATTTCTCTTGAGTTTGAAAGGGACCTCGGGATCACCTTCTTCTTGGCCACAACATCATAGAAGTGGTCTTGATGAGCTTTGGAGATGAATCTTTCCATCTTCCATGACTCGGAGGTGGAAGCTTTTGTCTTCCCTTTCCCTTTTCTAGAGGATTCTCCGGTCTTGGGTGCCATCAATGGTAATAGAAAAACAAAAAGCTTATGCTTTTACCACACCAAACTTAGAATATTGCTCGCCCTCGAGCAAGAAAAGAAAGAATAGATGAAGAAGAAGAAGAAAATATGGAGGAGAGGAGGGGGAGGTGTATTCGGCCAAGAAGGGGAAGAGAGGGTTTTGTTGTGTGAAAATGAAGAAGAATGGAGGGCTTATATAGGGAAGGGAGGGGGTTAGGGTTCGGCCATATGGGTGTGTTTGGGTGGGAAATTGATTTTGAATTTTGAAGGTAGGTGGAGTTTATGAGGTAGGTTTATGGGGAAGAGTGAATGATGTGAGTGGTGAAGTGGTGATAGGGAAGAGAGATTGAGGTGATTGGTGAAGAGTTTTGGAGAAGAGTGTTTATTGGGAAGAGAGGATGAACATAGAGAAGAGGGAAGAGAGTGAGTGGTGGTAGGTGGGGATCCTGTGGGGTCCACAGATCCTGAGGTGTCAATGATTTGCATCCCTGCACCCATTAGGCATGTAAAATGCCTTTGCATGCAATTCTGGCGTTTAAACGCTGAATTTATGCTTGTTCTGGGCGTTCAACGCCCAGATGCAGCATATTTCTGGCGTTGAACGCCAACCTGATGCTTGTTTCTGGCGTTTAGCGCTAGCTCTTCTTCACTGTGCATTTCTGGCATCTGAACGCCAGGATGCTGCTTGTTTCTGGCGTTCAACGCCAGAAACATGCTCTGTTCTGGCGTTGAACGCCAGACAGATGCTCCTTACTGGCGTTTAAATGCTAGTGAGATCCTCCTCCAGGGTGTGATTTTTCTTCTGCTGTTTTCGATTCCGTTTTCGATTTTTCAGTTGTTTTTGTGACTCTACATGATCATGAACCTATGAAGATATATAACTAATAAAAATATAATTAAATAAAAATTGGGTTGCCTCCCAACAAGTGCTTCTTTAATGTCAATAGCTTGACAGTGGGCTCTCATGGAGCCTCACAGATGTTCAGAGCATTGTTGAGACTCCCCAACACCAAATTTAGAGTTTGGATATGGGAGTTCAACAGCAAACTTAGAGTTTGGTTGTGGCCTCCCAACACCAAACTTAGAGTTTGACTGTGGGGGATTTGGTTGACTCTGCAGTGAGAGAAGCTTACTGTGCCTCTTTTTCATGTTTACAGAAGGATGTCCTTGAGTTTTAAACTCAAGGGAGTCCTCATTCAATTGAAGGACTAGTTCACCTCTGTTAACATCAATCACAACTCTTGCTGTGCCTAGAAAGGATCTTCCAAGGATGATGGATTCATCCTCATCCTTCCCAGTATCTAGGATTATGAAATCAGCAGGGATGTAAAGGCCTTCAACCTTTACTAATATGTCCTCTACTTATCCATAAGCCTATTTTCTGGAATCGTCTGCCATCTCTAATGAGATTTTAGCAGCTTGCACCCCAAAGATTCCCAGTTTCTCTATTACAGAGAGGGGCATGAGGTTTATCCCTGAACCAAGGTCACACAGAGCCTTTTCAAAGATCATGGTACCTATGGTACAAGGTATTAGGAACTTTCTAGGATCCTATTTCTTCTGAGGCAATGTCAGTTGATCCAGATCACTCAGTTCATTGGTGAACAAGGGAGGTTCATCTTCCCAAGTCTCAATACCAAATAATTTGGCATTCAGCTTCATGATTGCACCAAGGTACTTGGTAACTTGCTCCATAGTAACATCCTCATTCTCTTCAGAAGAGGAATACTCGTCAGAGCTCATGAATGGCATAAGGAGGTTCAATGGAATCTCTATGGTCTCTAGATGAGCCTCAGATTCCTTTGGTTCCTCAAAGGGAAACTCCTTGTTGATCACTGGACGTCCCAAGAGGTCTTCCTCCTTGGGATTCACGTCCTCCTTTCCCTCTTTGGATTCGCCCATGATGGTTATATCAATGGCCTTGTACTCTCCTTTTGGATTTTCTTCTGTATTGCTTGGGAGAGTACTATGAGGAGTTTCAGTGATCTTCTTACTCAGCTGGCCCACTTGTGCTTCCAAATTTCTAATGGAAGACCTTATTTCATTCATGAAACTCACAGTGGCCTTAGATAGATCAGAGACTAAGTTTGCTAAATTAGAGGTATTTTGTTCAGAGTTCTCTGTCTGTTGCTGAGTGGATGATGGAAAAGGCTTGCTATTGCTAAACCTGTTTCTTCCACCATTATTAAAGCCTTGTTGAGGCTTTTGTTGATCCTTCCAAGAGAGATTTGGGTGATTTCTCCATGAGGGATTATAGGTGTTTCTATATGGTTCACCCATGTAATTCACCTCTGCTATTGCAGGGTTCTCAGGATCATAAGCCTCTTCTTCAGAAGGTGCCTCTTGAGTACTGTTGGATGCAGCTTGCATTCCATTCAGACTCTGAGAAATCATGTTGACTTGCTGAATCAATATTTTGTTCTGAGCCAATATGGCATTCAGAGTATCAATTTCAAGAACTCCCTTCTTCTGAGGCGTCCCATTGCTCACACGATTCCTTTCAGAAGTGTACATAAACTAGTTATTAGCAACCATGTCAATGAGTTCTTGAGCTTCTGCAGGCGTTTTCTTTAGGTGAATGGATCCACCTGTAGAAGTATCCAATGACATCTTAGCTAATTCAGACAGACCATCATAGAATATATCCAGGATGGTCCATTCTGAAATGTCAGAAGGACACTTTTTGGTCAGTTGTTTGTATCTCTCCCAAGCTTCATAGAGGGATTCACCTTCTTTCTGTCTGAAGGTTTGAACATCCACTCTAAGCTTGCTCAACTTTTGAGGAGGAAAGAACTTGGCTAAGAAAGCCGTGACCAGCTTATCCCAAGAGTTCAGGCTATCTTTCGGTTGAGAGTCCAACCACACTCTAGCTCTGTCTCTTACAGCAAAAGGGAAAAGCATGAGCCTGTAGACTTCAGGATCTACTCCATTAGTCTTAACAGTATCACAGATCTGCAAAAATTCAGTTAAGAACTGAAAAGGATCTTCAGATGGAAGTCCATGAAACTTACAGTTTTGCTGCATTAGAAAAACTAATTGAGGTTTCAGCTCAAAATTGTTTACTCCAATGGCAGGGATGGAGATGCTTCTTCCATGTAAATTGGAATTAGGTGCAGTAAAGTCACCAAGCATCCTCCTTGCATTATTATTATTTTCGGCTGCCATCTCCTCTTCCTGTTCGAAAATTTCTGAAAGGTGCTTGCTGGATTGTTGTAATTTAACTTCTCTTAGTTTCCTCTTCAGAGTCCTTTCAGGTTCTGGATCTGCTTCAATAAGAATGTTCTTGTCCTTGCTCCTGCTCATATGAAAAAGAGGGAACAGAAAAATAATAATAATAATAGGGATCCTTTTTGCCTAGGTATAGAGGTTCCCTTATGTGAGTAGAAGAAAAGAAGAAGAGAAAATCTGAACTCAGAGAGAGAGAGAGAGAGGGTTCGGATTTTTAGTGAGTGAGGGAGAGATGTTAGTAGATGAATAAATAAACAGAAGGAGATGAGAGAGAAGGATTTTCAAAAATTATTTTTGAAAAATGGTTAGTGATTTTCGAAAATTAAAAGATTAAACAAATTAAAATTGAATTTTGAAACAATTAGTTAATTAAAAAGAATTTTTGAAAAAGAGGGAGATATTTTCGAAAATTAGAGAGAGAGAGTTAGTTAGGTAGTTTTGAAAAAGATAAGAAACAAACAAAAAGTTAGTTAGTTAGTTAGTTGAAACAAATTTTGAAAATCAATTTTTGAAAAGATAAGAAGATAATAAGTTGGAAAAGATATTTTAAAATCAAATTTTTAAAAAAAAAAATAAGATAAGAAGATATTTTTGAAAAGATATGATTGAAATTAGTTTTTGAAAAAGATTTGATTTTTAGAATCACAATTAATGACTTGATTCACAAGAAATCACAAGATATGATTCTAGAACTTAAAGTTTGAATCTTTCTTAACAAGCAAGTAACAAACTTGAAATTTTTGAATCAAAACATTAATTGATGATGTTATTTTCGAAAACTATGTGATAAAGATAAGAAAAAGAGTTTTGAAAAATATTTTTAAGATTTTCGAAAATAACTAAGAAAAATGAAAAAGATTTGGTTTTTGAAAAAGATTTTGAAAAAGATAAGATTTTTAAATTGAAAATTTGATTTGACTTATAAGAACAACTAGATTTTAAAAATTTTAGAAAAAGTCAACTCAAATTTTCGAATTTATGAGAAGAAAAAGGGAAAGATATATTATTTTTTATTTTTGAATTTTTAATGATGAAAGAGAAAAACATGAAAATGATGCAATGCATGAAAATTTTGGATCAAAACAATGAATGCATGCAAGAATGCTATGAATGTCAAGATGAACACCAAGAACACTTTGAAGATCATGATGAACATCAAGAGCATATTTTTGAAAAGTTTTTCAATTCAAAGAAAACATGCAAGACACCAAACTTAGAAATCTTTAATGCTTAGACACTAAGAATTCAAGAATGCATATGAAAAACATCATACAACACAAAACACTATAATATGAAGATCAATCAAGAAGGTTTATCAAGAACAACTTAAAGATCATGATGAATGTAATGCATGAATGCAATTTTCGAAAAATGCAAGATGAGTATGCAATTGACACCAAACTTGAAATTGACTCAAGACTCAAATAAGAAACACAAAATATTTTTTATTTTTTTTTTGATTTTATTAATTTTTTGTATTTTTATTTTATATTTTTCGAAAATTAGTGTGAAAAAGAAAATAAGGATTCCAAAATTTTTAATATGAATTCCAAGAATCTTGCACTCTTATTCTAACGCTCCAATCTGAGGGTTAGACATGGCTTAATAGCCAGTCAAGCTTTAGCATGTAAATCAAGTGGATCAGGAACAGCAGTAGGTGGATCAACAACAACTGGCTTGCTCTTGATAATGTTGGGTTGGAAGCCCCAGTCCAAATAAATTTAGACATGGCTTTACAGCCAGCCAGGCTTCACATGCTTCATGAAACTCTAGAATTCATTCTTAAAAATTCTGAAGAACATAATAAAAATTTTTGAAAAGAATTTTTTATTTTTTTCGAAAATAAGGGAGAAATTTTTGAAAGATTTTTGAAAAATTTTTTTGAAAACTTTTTGAAAATAAAATAAGAAGAAAATTACCCAATCAGAGCAACATGATGAACCGTCAGTTGTCCAAACTCGAACAATCCCCGGCAACGGCGCCAAAAACTTGGTGCACGAAATTGTGATCTCAGGCAATGGCGCCAAAAACTCTGTACGCACGTCTTAATAAATCGTTTTTCATTCACAACTTCGATACAACTAACCAACAAGTGCACTGGGTCGTCCAAGTAATAAACCTTACGTGAGTAAGGGTCGATCCCACGGAGATTGTTGGTATGAAGCAAGCTATGGTCATCTTGTAAATCTCAGTCAGGCGGATAATAATTGATTATGGAGTTTTCGAAAATAAATAATAAATAAACAGAAAATAAAGATAGAAATACTTATGTATATCATTGGTGAGAATTTCAGATAAGTGTATGGAGATGCGTTCGTTCCTCTGAACTTCTGCTTTCCTGCTGTCTTCATTCAATCAGTCTTACTCCTTTCTATGGCTGGCTTTATGTAAGGACATCACCATTGTCAATGGCTACTTTTCATCCTCTCTGTGAAAATGGTCCGATGCGCTGTCGCTGCATGGCTAATCATCTGGAGGCATCACCGTGGTCAATGGCTGCATCCTATCCTCTTGTGAAAATGGTCCAAATGCTCTGTCACAGCACGGCTAATCATCTGAGGTTCTCGATCATACTGGAATAGGATTCACCCTCCTTTTGCGTCTGTCACTAAGCCCAGCACTCTCGAGTTTGAAGTTCGTCACAGTTATTCAATCCCAGAATCCTACTCGGAATACCACAGACAAGGTTTAGACTTTCTGGATTCTCATGAATGCCGCCATCAATCTAGCTTATACCACGAAGATTCTGATTAAGAGATCCAAGAGATAATCATTCAATCTAAGGTGGAACGGAAGTGGTTGTCAGGCACGCGTTCGTGGGGGAATGATGATGATTGTCACGTTCATCACATTCATGTTGAAGTGCGAATGAATATCTTAGAAGCGGAACAAGTTGAATTGAATAGAAAAATAGTAGTACTTTGCATTAATTCATGAGAAACAGCAGAGCTCCACACCTTAATCTATGGAGTGTAGAAACTCTACCGTTGAAAATACATAAGTGAAAGGTCCAGGCATGGCCGAATGGCCAGCCCCCAAAACGAGATCACGGGATCAAAAATACAATCCAGGATTTTCCAAAGATTATATGATGTAAATACAATAGTAAAAAGTCTTATTTATACTAAACTAGCTACTAGGGTTTACAGAAGTAAGTAATTGATGCATAAATCCACTTCTGGGGCCCACTTGGTGTGTGCTTGGGCTGAACTTGAATGTTACACGTGCAGAGGCTCTTTTGGAGTTGAACGCCAGTTTGTAACGTATTTCTGGTGTTCAACTCTGGCTTGTGACGTGTTTCTGGCGTTTAACTCTAGACTGCAGCATAGAACTGGTGTTCAACGCCCATTTACGTCATCTAAACGCGGCCAAAGTATGGACTATTATATATTGCTGGAAAGCCCTGGATGTCTACTTTCCAACGCAATTTGAAGCGCGCCATTTTGAGTTCTGTAGCTCCAGAAATTCCACTTTGAGTGCAGGGAGGTCAGAATCCAACAGCATCAGCAGTCCTTCTTCAACCTCTGAATCTGATTTTTGCTCAAGTCCCTCAATTTCAGCCAGAAAATACCTGAAATCATAGAAAAACACACAAACTCATAGTAAAGTCCAAAAATATGAATTTAACATAAAAACTAATGAAAACATCCCTAAAAGTAACTAGATTCTACTAAAAATATACTAAAAACAATGCCAAAAAGCGTATAAATTATCCGCTCATCAACCAGCTTGAATATACATCCTCAGACGGCTAATCTACAACTTTGTTGGGGACTGATGAGGGAAAAATGATTCCACACAAACTCACCGGCAAGTGTACCGGGTCGCATCAAGTAGTAATAATTCACAAGAGTGAGGTTGATCCCACAGGGATTGATGGATTGAGCAATTTTAGTTAGGTGATGAATTTAGTTAAGTGAATATTTGATGATTTGAGTGGAACTTGATTAACAGAAGCTAAATTACAAGTAAATAAAAGGGAGACGGTGAATTGGCTGAATCTTAAAGTGCAGAAGAAGTAAATTGCAAAAACTTAAAGTGCAAGAAAGTGAAAGAGCTGAAACTTAAATTGCAAGAAAAGTAAATAACTAAAACTTAAAATGCAAGATATGTAAATTGCTGAATCTAAATTGCTGGGAAATGTAAATTGCTTGAAGAATAAAAGGGATTTGGGTATTGGGATTCAAGTTTAACTAGAAAATATGAATTAAAGTAAATCAGAGAGCTATGAGATGAAGAGAATCAGATCTGGATCTCAGTAGCAAAATAGAAATGGAAAATTGCTTAAAGAAACAAAACAGTAAGAGAACTTAACTCAATTGTGAAATTCTCAAAGAGAAATTGACAATTGAATAAGAGTAACAAGTATAGAAAGCAGATCTAGATCTCAATTACTCTTGTGACCAAACGAAAAGAAGAAATTGCAGAGGAAATGAAATGAAAGCAGAAAAAATAATTCAAATCCAATTTCCAATTCTTAAAGCTATAAAAAGACAAGTAGAAGATGATTCTCAGATGAAGAATTGCAGTGGAATTCTTCAATCTGAGTTCAAAACTCAAAACAGAAAATAGAAGTTGCAGAAGAAAGAACAAACAGAAAGAAAACTAGATCTAATCCCAATTCCCAAGTTCAAAATGAAAATTAAAAGTGAAAAACTAAAAATGAGCAAAAGGTCCTCTTCAAATCAAATTTACTCCTATTTATACACTTTCTATTTTAGTCACTAAGAACTTGAAATGGGCTTTTGGGTTTGTGAAGAGTGAATGGGTCAGGAGTGGCTTGGTTCAAGCTCCAGTGGAGCGCTCCGTGCAATTAGTGAACTTCCCGTTCACTTTGCTAGGCATGCTTCTTCACGTTCTTCCTTGGTGAGCATTTGGTTCATAGCGTTCACTTACTGAACTTCATGTTCACTTATTGAACGTTGTTCCTTGTAGGGGTGGCTCTCCTTAGTGCGCGCTATTCTTTCCTTAGCTCTCTCCTTTCGAAAACGTTAACTTTAGTGAACGTCACGTTCATTCTCTTGAACGTTCATCCATGGTGTGCCCTTTTGTTGCACACCATTCTCACTAGCGTTCACTCTTTGAACGTTGCGCTTCATTAGTGAGCGCTACCCTTGGTGCGTTGATGCGCTCTCGTAGCGCTCTCCTTGTGACGTGCCAATTTGGTGCACGTTTTCTTCATGGGCCAGTGCTCCCTTAATTGAGCGCTACGTTGCCTTCCTTAAGCGCTGGGTCTTGTTTGAGCGCTGCGCCTTGCTTCCTTGGCCAAAAGTCACGAAAATGTTCACTTTAGTGAATGTGGCGTTCACTCATTTGAACGCTCATTCTTAGTGTGCGCCTTGGTGCGCTGGTTTCCTTGCCTACCGTTGCCTTAATAAACGCCACGTTTGCTAATGCAACGCTTTCCTGGTTCTTTCCTTTCTTCATCATTTCTTCACCTACAAGTAACCAAACAACCAATAAAAGTCTCACCAAAATCACAAGATCTTTGCATCATTTATAAAATCAATTAATTCTATCATAAACCTTATGATTTTATGTAAAATAAATTATGTTTGATTGATTTAACATAATCATGAAAATCCACTCCAATTACTTACTTATTGTGCAAGAAAGTGCATAAAACCTAATGAAACTAATGAAAAATGCTTGTAAAACTAGCATAACATGACTTGTCATCAGTGACTTCTCGAGATATCAGTTCAGCCAATTTCTGGGGAGATTAGGGTCTCTGTGGTAGAGGCTAGAATCCAAGGTGCACATTCTCTGATCCGGAAGATCTGACCTTGTCTGTGGCGTTTTGAGTAGGATCGTTAAGCAGAATGAACTGTACGAGCTTCACCCTCAATCAGAATGGATCCGCACTAAACCTGGGGTTCAGATCTGGAGGAGTATTGGTAGCTGCTTAAACCATTGTCAATCACATACAGCCTGCCATTGAAGAAATCACTCACAAGCAAAGAGAGCAGTAATACCGGAGTTAATTCAGAAAGGCAAAGCAACTCCAATCCTCTACTCTATCTTTAATTATAACCATTTTACTGATTTCTATTCCAATACTCCTTTAATGCAAATTTGACAACTCTTCCAACAACCTTCTGATTTGCCTGACTAAGACTCGCTTAGGTATTACATGGACGACCCAGTGCACTTGCTGGGACTATTGTACGAAGGTGTGAGGATTCGTACGCACCCAAGTTTTTGGCGCCGTTGCTGAGGATTGTTAACTTTGGACAAAATGAAGGATTGTCTTGCTCCCAAGATCAGGCAATTTTTGTTTTCTTTTCTTTATCATTCCTATTTGAGTCTTTTAATTTTTGTTTTCTTCTTCTTAATTTTTTCAAAAAAATTTAAAAACCCTTTTCAAAAATATTTTTCTTTTCTTTGTTCAATTTATGTTCTTAGTTTGAGTCTTTTGTGTTTGTTCCTGTTGAGTCTTGCATTTTCTTTGAGTCCTATTTTCAAAAAATTTTTCAAAAATATTTTCTTTGTTTAAATCTTGTGTCAAGTCTTTAAGTTTGGCATCTTCTTGTTATTTTTCTTTAAATTTTCGAAAATTTCATTTTGGTTTTCTAAAAATCTTTAAGTTTGGTGTTCTTTATATGTTCTTGTGTTCTTTGAGTCTTTGAATTTTGTTCTTTGTGTTCTTGTGAGTCTTCAAAGTGTTCTTGAGTCTTTTTTGTGTTTTGATCTTAAAATTTTTAAGTTTGGTATTCCCTTGTGTTTCCCTCCAAAATTTTCGAAAATTAAGGGTGCTAGATCTAAAAATTTTAAGTTTTGTGTCTTTTACTTGTTTTTCTCTTTCATCATAAAATTCAATATATATATATCTTTTCTTATCTTTTCCTCTTAATTTTTGAAAATTTAAAATAAAAATTCAGATTTTAATTTCAAAATTTTATCTCATCATATCTTAGTTGTCAAGTTTTCAAAAATAAAATTTTTTCAAAAATAAAAATCATATCTTTTTTTCAAAATCGTATCGTATCTTTTTCAAAATTTAAAAATCTTATCTTATCTTTTTCAAGTTTCAAATTCTAAAATCATATCTTTTTCAAAACTTTTTAATTTCTTATCTTATCTTTTTCTAATTTCAAATTTTAATTTCAAATCATTGCGTATCTTATCTTATCTTTTATTTTATTTTAAATTCAAATATTTTCTTAATTAAAACCTTATCTTCTCTCTCTTCCTTTTCAAAACTTCCTAACTAACTCTTCTCTTCCTTAATTTTCGAAAAACTCTCTCCTCTTTTTCAAAACTACCTAACTAACTCTTATCTCTTCTTAATTTTCGAAAACTTCTTCCTCTTCTCTTTCTTCTATTTTCAAAAATTCACTAACTAATTTTAAAATCTTTTTAAATTAATTAAATTAATTTTTGAAAACTAATTAATAAATAAATAAAATAAAAACAAAAATATTTTAATTCTTATTTACTTTTTTCTATTTATACTTCTTTTCTTCTAATCTCTACTCATATCATTTGAATTCTACCCCTCTCCCTTATTCCGTCATCACTTTTCTCTTTTATTCTACCTTTTTCTTCTTTCTTCATATCTGACTTTAAGGTGGAGTTTCTTGCCAATTAGCACAAAAAGCTTTCTGGTGCTTTCCTTTCCTTTTTTTTTTCTTTTTTCTTTTCTTCTTGTTTATCTCTTAACTCCTGATCTTGAACCTGAGAAGACTCTGAGTAGGCGTTTACAACAAGCTAAAGCATAACACTCCGAAAGAGACCTTTTAGAAAGCTTTGAACAAGAAACAGAGGACATGACCGAACCTCAAGAGGAGCCATGAAAGGTCCTTGGTGATTTCACCAATGCCTACCTCTGACTTTTATGGCAGAAGCATCTCTGTACCTACCATTAGAGCTAACAATTTTGAGCTTAAGCCTCAGTTAGTCTCTCTTCGGTAGCAGAACTGCAAATTCTATGGACTTCCAATGGAAGATCCACATCAGTTTTTTGTCGAGTTCTTATAGATCTGTGATACTGTAAAGACTAATGAAGTTAATCCTGAAGTCTACAAGCTGATGCTCTTTCCCTTTGCTGTAAGAGACAAAGCTAAGCTATGGTTAGATGCCCAACCTAGGGAGAGTCTTGACTCTTGGGAAAAGCTAGTTAATGCTTTTCTGGCTAAGTTCTTTCCTCCTCAAAGGATGAGCAAGATTAGAGTGGAAGTTCAAACATTTAGATAAAGAGAAGGTGAATCCCTCTATGAAGCTTGGGAAGGATACAAGCAACTAATTAGGAGATGTCCTCCTGACATGCTCTCAGAATGGTCCATCATAGGCGTGTTCTATGATGGCTTGTCTGAGATATCCAAGATTTCCTTGGATAGCTCTGCAGGTGGATCCCTCCACTTGAAGATAACACATGCAGAAGTAAGAGAACCCATTGAAATGGTTTCTAACAACCGGTTCATGTACACTTCTGAAAGAAATCCTATAAACCATAGGGTCTTTCAGAAGAAAGGAGTTCATGAAGTTGAGACTCTGAATGCCATATTGGCTCAGAATAAGATCTTGACCTAACAGGTCAACATGATCTCTCAACATCTGATTGGGATGGAAACTGTAGTTGGCAGTACTCAGGAAGCTTCTCCTGAAGAAGAAGCTTATAGTCCTGATCAACCCATCATGGAAGAGGTGAATTACATGGGAGAACCCTAAGGAAACACCTATAATCCTTCATGGAGGAACCATCCTAACTTCTCATGGAAGGATCAACAGAAATCTCAGCAAGGTTTCAATAACAACCAAGGTGGAATGAACCAGAATAAGTTCAATAACAGACCACCATTCCCATCTTCTCAAGGGAATATGGAAACCTCTAAGAAGAGCTTTTCTGACTTAGTTACTTTGTTTTCCAGCCTTTCTAAGACCACTCATAGTTTTATTAATGAAACAAGGTCCTCCATCAGAAACCTGGAGGTGCAAGTTGGTCAACTGAGCAAGAGGATACCTGAGATTTCTCCTGAGACTCTTCCTAGTAATAGTGAGGTAAATTCAAGAGAAGAGTGCAAGGCCATAACCATGGAGGTAGAGGCCAAACCTGATAAGATTGGAAAGGCGTTGAACGCCAATGAAGAAGCCTTCACTGGGCGTTCAATCCCCAATCTGGCAGCAAGCCTGGCGCTAAACGCTAGTGAGAAACCCCTTACTGGGTGTTCAACGCCCACCAACCCAGGGAAGTTGGCGTTGAATGCTAGCACGAACATCCCTGCCGGGCGTTCAACGCCCAGAATGCTAGAGGGACTGGCGTTTAATGCCAGTCATGGTGGACAGCAAGGGCGTTCAACGCCCAATAAGCTAACAGAGCTGGCATTGAACGCCAGTCAAAGCACACCCTTTGAGTGCTTGAACCCCACTCAAGAACCCTCTATCCCTGAACCAAAGGAAACCATAAAGACCATTGAGGTTCCTTTGCATGCACTTTTACAGTGCATGAGTTATGATGACTACTCATCCTCGGATGAGGATGAAGACACTAGGGAAGAGCAAGTTGCTCGGTACCTAGGAGCTTTTATGAAGCTTAATGCCAAGTTATTTGGTACAAAGCCTCTGGAGAAAGAACCTCCACTGCTTACCAAAGAACTCCATGCTTTGGTTCAATAGAGGCTACCTCAAAAGCTTCCAAATTTTGGACACTTTCTGATTCCTTGCACCATAGGCACCATGACCTTTGAAAAGGCTCTGTGTGACATAGGGTCAAGCATTAACCTCATGCCACTCTCTGTAATGGAAAAGCTGCAAATCCTTGAGGTACAAGCTGCACATATCTCATTAGAGATGGCAGACAAGACCGTGAAGAAGGCATATGGCTTAGTAGAGGATGTCCTGGTGAAAGTTAAAAAGCACTACATCCTTGTAAACTTCATTGTCTTGGACAGAGGAGGGGATGAGGATGGCTGTGTCATCCTTGGAAGACCTTTCCTAGCCACTGCTAATGCTATCATTAATTTGGCTAAAGGAGAACTGACCCTACAACTAGGGGAGGACCACATCTTATTCAAGATGCCTCATCCCAATTCCCCCTCTAAAAGAGAGATAACTGTACAACACCTAGTGTTCCAACCCTCTCTTTCTGTGCAGAGCTTTACAGAGCTCTTAGACATCAATTCTAAGTTTAGTGTTAGGCAGCCCTCAACAAGCTCTAAGCACAAAGGTACTAAAAAGAAAGTACCTAAAAGCTGGAGGGACAAGAAAGTCCCAACTGAAGGCCACTCACCTGGCATGAGCGTTGTCTTCACTAAGAAGCCAGCGTTGAGTTGAGAATTGATGTCAATTTGGATTTTCACACTCAAGATAACTTACGTTGCAAGTATAGACCAAACCGGCAAATTAAATCCCAAACATTAAAGTTTAATATTTCTAATTTAAACAGAGAGTAATTAAACCTCGGGTCGTCTTCCCTAGGAGTTGCAATTAAGTGTCAATGATTGGCTACAAGAGCAAATGGGGATTAGATGATGGCAATTGGCAAGAAATTTAAAGTGCAAGAAGGTAACTTAACATGCAAGAAATTAAAAGAAGGCAAGTAAAGAAAGCAATAAAAGGGCAATTAAATGCTAAAAAGGACTCTTGGCAAAGAGTGGGTAATTAAGGATTCCTATCCTAGTTGTGGACTACAAACACGATAATTATGTGTGGATTAATCCGAATTAGTCAACCCTATATCGAAGATAAGTCAACTAGGCATAATTAATATCAATCCACAAGTCTAAATCAACTCACTAATTAACTTAGTGAAAGACTAGCGTTAGTGGAAACCAAATTAACCAACAACCCTCATAGAATGTGGAATGGACATCCACCACTCGAGTTCACCCAAACCACACAATTTCTCAACAAAGAGTGAGAAAAACTATGGAAAAACCCAACAAAGCATTTTGTCAAACACTTGGTGGGAATGTAAAGAAAGCATGATTAAATGACAAGGAATAATAAATGCTACAACTACCAAGCAAGGAGAGTAAAGATAGCAACTCAATAAAGCAATAAATGACATGAAAACTTAAATTGCATTAAATGTAAATTAAAGTGACAAGAGTGTGCATAAACATAAAAGATAACTAAAATGAGAAATTAACAAGATAAACAAGGAAATTAAGACAATAGAGCAAAGAAAGGTAGAAGAAACTAGATTAAAACAAGAATTAAAAGTAGCAATTACAAGGAAATTAAACTAAAAACCCTAGGTTCTAGAAAGAGGGGGGAGCTTCTCTCTATAGAAAATGAACTACATGACAAAAATTTAACCCTAATTTCCCCCCCCTTCACATGGAATGAGGCCTTGCTTGATATAGGAAGAATCAGCTTCAGAGAGTCCCAAAACTGGGCTCTGGAGGCCCAGAAATTGCCCCAGTGATTTCCATTAAGTGAGTCACGTGCTGGCACCGACGCGTACGCATGGGTCACGCGTACGCATCGTATGGCGAAATACACTCCCACACGTATGCGTTGCCAAACTTGCGCGCGTGTGCATAGCACACATCACTGTGCACACAAACGGAAGCTGAATCTTCCAAAACTCATTTCTTCATACTTTTTCCCTTTTTGCATGCTTTTCCATCAATTCTTCCATGCATATTAGCCTTGTAATCCTGAAATTACTCATCAAACACATCAAGGCATCGAATGGAATAAAAGTGGAATAAAATTAGCTATTTTAAGGCCTAAAAAGCATGTTTTCACAATTAAGCACAAATCTAGGGATAATTACAAAACTATGCTATTTAAAAGAATAAGTGTAACAAAAGTTGATGAAATCCACCCAAATAGAACAAATAAATATCATGAAATGTGGATTCATCACATCCCCACACTTAAACAATAGCATGTCCTCATGCTATATGAAGAGAGAATTTTTGCGTGGTCTAGAAATTCGCAGATAAATCCTCGTTGCAGGTATAGCTTCTAAACCAACAAAAGTCCTTTCTTACAAATGTTTTGGTTGTCACAAGTAACAAACCCCTTTAAAATTTATAACCGAAGTATTCAAACCTCGGGTCGTCTTCTCAAGGAATTGCAGGGAGGTATGTTCTTATTATTGGTTATGAGTTTTGTAAATTGGGGGTTTTTGAAATAAGGAGCAAGTAATTTAAATGACAAGAAAAATAAATTAATAATAATAAAATCTCTTGGCAAGGTATAAGAATTTGGAATTTCTATCCTAGTTATCCTTATCAGGTGTGATGAGAATTGGATTTTAATCCCACTTAGTTAAGTCAAGTGGACTAATTAGCTTGATCCTCAAGTCCTAGTCAATCCCTGTGGGAAGACTAGCTTTAGAGCGATCTAGATCAATTAGGAATCTGCCAATTTCAACCACTGCTGAGTTTGACAACTCAAGTGTTACCAGTTACTTAACCAAAGCCAAAAGGAAGAAAATATCTAAATTAAATTAAAAGCATTCATAAATAGAATAAAATAATCATAAACTGAAATACCTCAAATAATATTAATTAAGAAAATCATAACATGAATGTGGCATAAGCTAAATTGGAAAAATAAATATCAATTAAAGTAATAAAACAAAAGTAGAAAAATAAATTAAAGGAACATTGAACCTGTGATGAAGAAAACATAATCCTCAATCCTAAAACTAAATCCTAAGAGAGAGGAGAGAACCTCTCTCTCTAAAAACTACATCTAAAATTATGAATTATGAGCTGATGATTATGAATGGATGCATTCCCTCACTTTATAGCCTCTAATATCTGTGTTCTGGGCTGAAAACTGGGTCAAAAACAGCCCAAAAATTGCCCTCAGTGATTTCTGGTACGTTCAGGTCGCGGGAAAGTGACGCGGAAGCGTCGTCACGCGTTAGCGTGGATTGGGGTTTTGCCAGGTCACGTGTCCGTGTGATCCACGCGTTCGCGTCGCCTGGCCTCAAGGAAGTTATAGAAAATTATATATCTTTGCGAAGCCCCGGACGTTAGATTTACAACGCAACTAGAACCAACTAATTTGGACCTCTGTAGCTCAAGTTATGACCGTTTGAGTGCGAAGAGGTCAGGCTAGACAGCTTAGCAATTTCTTCAACTTCTTGTATTCCTTCCACTTTTGCATGCTTTCTTTCCATCCTCTGAGTCATTCCTACCCTGTAATCTCTGAAAACACTCAACACACATATCAAGGCATCGAATGGTAATAAGAGAAGATTAAACATATCAAAATTAAGACCAAAGAAGCATGTTTTCAATCATAGCACAAAATCAGGAAGGAAAATGTAAAACATGCGAATAGTATGAATAAGTGTGTAAAGAGTTGATAAAAACCACTCAATTGAGCACAAGATAAACCATGAAAAAGGGGTTTATCAACCTCCCCACACTTAAACATTAGCATGTCCTCATCCTAAGCTCAAGAGAAGCTATAAAAGTGAAGAGGAATAGTAAAATGTATGAAATACAATCCTATCTATATGAATGCAACTACAAGCAAAATGTTTCTACCTACTTGGTTTAAAAGTAAATAAATTCTCCAAGAATAAATATGAACTAGATTTCACTAATTCAAATCACAAAAATGAAGTACAAGTAAACTTGCAGAAGAAAGTAGCTCATGAAAGCCGGGAAAAAGGAATCGAGCATCGAACCCTCACTGGAAGTGTATGCACTCTAATTGCTCAGGTGTTTAAGGTTCGATTCTCTCAATCCTCTACTAACCTTGCTTTCTAAGGCTTGCTCTTCATCTAACAATTAACATAAATTTAATGCACAGATACACATATCAAGAGGTCTTTTAAGGGTTGTAATGGGGTTAGGGTCAAGGTAGGATTGTATTTGGCCAAGTGGACTAAAATCTGAATCCTTAATTAACTTAAACTTTCCACCTAACTTTAGACAATCCATGTAATCATAATACCACATCTAACTATCCATTAACCATGTTTTCCACATATTCATGCATTCTAATTTCAAGTACAGTACATATGCATTGCTTTCACCACTTACTTTGGGGCATTTTGTCCCCTTTTTGCTTAATTGCTCTTTTTTTCTTTTCTTTTTCTCACTTCTTTTTTTATTTTTTATATATATTATTTTTTTTCTTTTATTTTTCTCAATGCATATGATTAAATTATTGGATGCATGAATCATGTCCTAAACATTTTTTTCACATTTTCAGAAAATTCTAACATACTCAATTCTCAAACCAAATGTTTCCAAATTCAATTTCTCCACACTTAAATCATAAGCACTCTCACTAGTCTAAGCTAGCCAAGGATTCAAATTAAGGGCATTATTGTCTTTCGCTTAGAGTTAATGATGTGCTAAAATAAAGAACAAAGGGGTATAATAGGCTCAACATTGGTTTGCAAAGAATAATGAAACGGTAAGGCCATATGGGTATGTAAGCTCAGTGAAACAAAGGCCTCAATCATGTAAGTTTATGTATACATCAAATAACGGAAATATAGAATTAAGCAAGACAAAGATCACAATTTTAGAGAGAAAAATACACACTAAAACAGAATTTTGGTTGATAAAATGCAACCAATCAAATAGGCACAAAAATCTCACTGGTTTTTGTATGTTCGAGCTCTAAACCATGTTCCAGTATAATATTTCTTCAAACAAGTTTAACATTAAATTTTATTCAAATTAGTGAAATACTTAAAAAAAGTTTCTTGAAAGAGAAAATATTACTTTAACCAAGTGGTAAAATATGCACAAAATCAAATAATCATGCAACCAAACATGCAAATGCAACAACTAACAAGGAAAATAAACCATTGGTGTTGAGATAGAAGAGTAATTAACCCATGGAGATCGGTATCGACCTCCCAACACTTAAAGATTGCACCGTCCTCGGTGCATGTTGAGACGTGCAGGTGGACGGGTTGTTCCAACTGATGCTTTTCTTCAAGGATTGTGCAGATGGACTTGTTTGTCTCCCCTTGTAGAAGTTTCTCCCTTTTTCCGTCTTCGGTGGCCAGCCTGAAAGAAGAGAAAAAGAAGAACAGTAACCCAGATATAAAGATAAAATAAAATATGGTTGGGTTAATGCCAGATAATGAGGGTCCCAATTTCATGGTAGCTACAACATGCAAATGCGAAAACAGTAGAAGTACATGGAAAATCAAGAGTGCAAAAATTTGCAAAAATAGGGAAGAGAGTGTTATTAAGGGGAGATAATATAAATTCATGTCAATGTAAAAGTAATACAGGTATAAAAGATTGGCATTGATATAAATAATATTACCTAACCAAAATAAAACAAGTCACTAAGCACCTAAAATAATTCAAGAGAAGATGCAACAGTTAAATAAGAATATCAACACCAAAGGAAAAATAATGAATTTAGAAAAGAAAAAAAAATATGCAGTAAATTAAAATGCAATGAATGAAATATGCAAATAAATTAAGTAAAATAGAATGAAGGTGAAAAGGAATGAGAAGTGAAAGAAATAAAGTAAGAAAGAAAGAAGAAAAGAAAGAAGAAATTAGGATTAGAAAAGAAAAGAGAAGATAATTGGCGCTGATTTGGATGAGTTGTGTGGCGCATGCGACGCGGACGCGTGAGTGACGCGGACGCGTGGGTCACACGATCGCATGGCCTGATTTGTGCGATTGGCGCGAGTGCAGCTTCGCGTTCGCGCAACTCTCTATTCGAAACTCTTTTTGAGAATTTTTAGGTGACGCGATCGTGTGGTTGACGCGATCGCGTGGATGGCCATTTTTGGAAAACGATGCAGACGCGTGGGACACGTGTTCGCGTGGTAAGGCTTGTGCTTCTAGCACTGTTCCAGCCCCATTCCAGCCTAACTTGCTGCCAAACACCCTTTTTACGTCGATTTTCAGGGCCACGCTTTCGCGTGGGTGACGTGGACACGTGGGAGGCATTTTTCCCACATGACGCGGACGCGTCAGCGATGCGGTCGCGTGGATCAATTTGTGCCAAAGGCACGCCTCCAGCCACGCTTTCACGTGACTCTCTGTTTACTTTCTTTTCTTCACAAAGCACTGGTGACGCGGACGCATCAGCTACGCTGCCGCGTCGCGTGCGTGTATTTTTTCTTCTTTTTTTAATAATGCAGTATGCAGAATGCAATGCTAATATGGATGTTATGCAAAACTCCAAGTTCAATAAAATAAAATAAAACTCGAAAATAAATAAAACTAAATAAAAAATGAAAAAGGAACGATTATACCATGGTGGGTTGTCTCCCACCTAGCACTTTTAGTTAAAGTCCTTAAGTTGGACATTTGGTGATCTCCTTGTCATGGTGGCTTGCGCTTGAACTCATCCTGAAACTGCCACCAATGCTTGGACTTCCAATGGCCTCCGAGATCCCAAATCTTGTTTCTACACCCGTCTTCAAGTTGATTATCATGATTCCATCCGGGTGGTTCAGCCTTAAAATTCTCACTGAAGCGTCCAAACAACTTCCAAGACCCATTCAATTGAGCTCTACACCAACCTTTGCGTTTAAACTTTAAGCTTCCAACCATAATGAACCTTGCAGGACAATTCTTACCACTGACCATCTTCCTCTTACTCTTAATGCCATAAAGAGCTCTAAGTTGACCATCCGTCTCCAGTAGCCCATATTCAAGTGGGAAGGTAAAGGTCAAGGGTAGAAATTTTACCCACTTAAACGTTGTGTTGGATGGTAATGGCCTTAGGAGAGGTGTTTCTAATGAACTTGCAAGCTCCACTCCCTTGTGCTCTTCTCTAACAGCTTCCACCTCCTTGTAAGCTTCTTCAATTTCAACCTCTTCCTCTTGGTAGCTTTCTTCCAATTCAATCTCCTCTGTACTTCTTTCTAAGGGCATGGGAGGTTGTACTTCTTCTTCTTTAATCTCCATGTCAAGTCAAATGGGAGAGCATTCAAATGTAGATAAGAATTTATTAATGATTGAATCCATCTCTTGATCATCCCCTTCAAAGTCTTCAACCATGATATGCCTTGGAGGTTGTACACCCTCCTCAACATCAATTTCAAGCTTCTTGGAGGGAGGTTCTATGACTTCAGGTTCCCATGGAGGTTCAGCATCTCCTAAGTCTTCAACCAATTCTTCTTCTTCGACGATCACGGCTTCCTCCAATTATTCCAATACAAAGTCATGCTGCTCACTGTTTATTGGAGTTTCTAGCTTCTTCTTCATGCTGCGTTCTTCAGTAGATTCTCCACATGAAGCCATGGGGATTCCTTGAGTGTTCGAACATCGAGAAGGTAGTCTATTTATCGCTTGATTCAATTGGTGAAGGGTTACATGAAATCTTTCCACTGTTTCCTTGAGATGATCCTTTGATTCTTTTTGTGCTCGGCTATCATAAGTAGGATCATAGTGCTCTTGGATTGAAGGATATGGAGATGGTGAATATTGAGGTGGTGGTTCTGGGCGTGGTTCATATGGTGGTTGGTGTGGTGGATAAGGATTAGGGTTATATGGTGGTGTTTGGTGGTAAGGGGCTTGTGAGTTTGGTGGTCCAAAGCTATTTTGAGGAGGTGGTTCATTGGCATATGATGCAGCTTGCTGGTAACTACAAGGGGGTCCACCATATCTATTGTCTTGACATGCATTGTAGGATGGTCGTTGTCCATGGTATCTTGGAAGGTGATGTTACTGAAAGGGTTGATCAGATCCTCGTGGCTCCTTCCATCTCTGATTGTTTTGACCTTGATGCATGTTTCTGTTATAATTTCCATTCCTTACAACAGCATTGGGACCAAACTCAAAGCGATGGGGTGAGAACTCATAATAGCAAATAAAAATTAAAAACAAAAATAAAAACAAATTTAATTAAAAGGTTATTTAATTTTTTTAATTTGAAAATTAAATTTTGAAATTTGAATTTTATATTTTGAAATTTGAAATTTTAAATCTGAAATTTGAATTTTGAATATTAAATTTTGAAATTTGATTTTTTTTGAAATAAGATAAGATAAGATTTTGAAAAAGATATGAATTTTGAAAAAAAAATATTTGAATTTTGAAATTTCAGATTTTGAAATTTTGAAATTTGAAATTTTGAGTTTTAAATTTTGAATTTTTGAATTTAATGAGGAAAGAGAAAAACAATAAAATGACACCAAACTTAAAATTTTTAGATCAAAACGAAGAAAACAACTAAGAACAACTTGAAGGTCAAGATGAACACGAAGAACAAATTTTTGAAAAATTTTTAATAACTAAATAAAAACCGATAACCTCTTAATTTTTGAAAAAGCAAAAATAAAAGCAAAAATAAAATCAAATAAACAAGCAAAAAGCAAATATTTACAATAACCAATAATAAGGCACACGTTTGCAATTCCCTGGCAACGGCGCCATTTTGAAGAGAGAATTTTTGCGTGGTCTAGAAATTCGCAGATAAATCCTCGTTGCAGGTATAGCTTCTAAACCAACAAAAGTCCTTTCTTACAAACGTTTTGGTTGTCACAAGTAACAAACCCCTTTAAAATTTATAACTGAAGTATTCAAACCTCGGGTCGTCTTCTCAAGGAATTACAGGGAGGTATGTTCTTATTATTGGTTATGAGTTTTGTAAATTGGGGGTTTTTGAAATAAGGAGCAAGTAATTTAAATGACAAGAAAAATAAATTAATAATAATAAAATCTCTTGGCAAGGTATAAGAATTTGGAATTTCTATCCTAGTTATCCTTATCAGGTGTGATGAGAATTGGATTTTAATCCCACTTAGTTAAGTCAAGTGGACTAATTAGCTTGATCCTCAAGTCCTAGTCAATCCCTATGGGAAGACTAGCTTTAGAGCGATCTAGATCAATTAGGAATCTGCCAATTTCAACCACTGCTGAGTTTGACAACTCAAGTGTTACCAATTACTTAACCAAAGCCAAAAGGAATAAAATATCTAAATTAAATTAAAATCATTCATAAATAGAATAAAACAATCATAAACTGAAATACCTCAAATAATATTAATTAAGAAAATCATAACATGAATGTGGCATAAGATAAATTGGAAAGATAAATATCAATTAAAGTAATAAAATAAAAGTAGAAAAATAAATTAAAGGAACATTGAACCTGTGATGAAGAAGAAATAATCCTCAATCCTAAAACTAAATCCTAAGAGAGAGGAGAGAACCTCTCTCTCTAAAAACAACATCTAAAATTATGAATTATGAGCTAATGATTATGAATGGATGCATTCCCTCACTTTATAGCCTCTAATCTGTGTGTTTTGGGTGATGTGTGGAAAACGATCCAACACAAAACTCACCGGCAAGTGGACCGGGTCGAATCAAGTATTAATAACTCACATGAGTGAGGTCGATCCCACAGGGATTGAAGGATTGAGCAATTTTAGTTTAGTGGTTGATTTTGTCAAGCGAATCAAGTATTGGTTGAGTGGTTTATAATTGATAGAAGCTAAATTGCATGAAATGTAAAGGGAGAAGGGTAAATTGCAGGAAATTAAAGAGCAAAGAAAGTAAATAAGCGGAATCTTAAAGAACAAGTAATGTAAATTGCAGAAACTTAGATTGTAAGAAATGTAAATGACTGAATCTTAAAGTGCACGAAATATAAATTTGCTTGAATTGTAAAAGGGATTGGGAGTTGGGATTTGCAAAATTTAAACAAGAGAAAGTAAATTGCAACAAAACAGAAGAGCAAAAGATGAATTGAATTGAAACAGATCTCAAACAGAGAGGTAAAATGCTTTGAGAAGTAAACAGAAAGGGTGCTTAATTTGCAGCAAAATAAAAGATGGTTGAAGATCTCAGGAGTGGAAGAGACTAGAGAACAAGTCTAGATCTCAAATCCTTCCTTGATCCAACAAGATTAATTGCAAAAGAAATAAAGAAAAGTAAATTGTAGAATTAAAGAGGAGATGAAGAAGATGCAGTAAACAGAAATTGGAATTCAAATCTCAAATTCTAAAATTATGCAGTAAAAGTAAACAAGAGATCTCAAGGTGAGATTGAAACAGAAGTTCTTCAATTCTTCACCCAAGATCCAAAGCAAGAAAAGTAAAGAGTGCTCAAGCAAGAACAAGGAAGAAGAGAGATCAATTCTCCTTCCCAATTCTCTAAGATCTAAATTCAAAATAAAAGCTCAAAATGAAAATTAAAAGTAAAATCTCAAAGTGTGCAAAAAAAAGAAAAGGTCCTAATTACATCAAACTAGCTCCTATTTATACACTTTCTATTCTTGGATTTTAGAATTTGGATGGGCTTTTGATTTGGTGAAGAAATGAATTAATTTGGATTTTAGATGAATTTTTGGCCCATGGTGCACCTCCCAGGGAAAAGTTCGGCTCTTGGCAAGAGCTTTGGCCAAGAGCTTTGGTTTCCTTTCCTTCCAATGCGTTGCGCACGGTTCCTTGTGACAAGAGAACAAAGCTCTTTGCAAGAGCTTGAAAGCTCTTGGCAAGAGCTTTACTTGTCCTTGAGGTCCTTGGTTCAAATCTTGGGTGGAGCACTTGTGGAGCTAATTTCCTTGGCACTAGAGAAGCCCCCAAAGTCTTGCTTCCTTGAGGTGCCCAGTTCAACCCTTGGTGAAGAAAAACAAGCCAATTTTCCTTGGCAAATGAGTGGCGCACAAGGTCTTGCTTCCTTGAGGAACTTAGTTTGAACCTTGGTGAATGAAAACAAGCCAATTTTGGCTTGTTTTCCTTGTGAAGTAGCGCTGGCCCCCCTCCTCTTGGTCATGGGTTCAAGTCTTGGTGAGTGCATTAGTGAGCTTTTCTTCCTTGATTTTCTTCATGGCATGCACGAAAAAGCTCTTTGGCAAGAGCTTTAAAGCCCTTTGCCAAGAGCTTGGCTCTTGATTCCTTCTTCATGTGTTCTTGATAAAGCTCTTTGGCAAGAGCTTCAAAGCTCTTTGCCAAGAGCTTGGCTCTTGATTCCTTCTTCATGTGTTCTTGATAAAGCTCTTTGGCAAGAGCTTCAAAGCTCTTTGCCAAGAGCTTGGCTCTTGATTCTTTGAAGGAAAGCTCTCCACAAGAGCTTTAAAGCTCTTGGCAAGAACTTTGTGCCCTTGTTTCTTGACTTCATCCACGCTTTTCCTTCCTTAAGCCACGCTTCCTTTTCTTGTGCCACGCTTTCTTTCTTTGCTTAGATCATGCTCCTTAGGCTACGTTTTTCTTATTTTTTTCTTTTCTTCACCTACAAGTAATCAAAACAACCAATCAAAGTATCACCAAATTCACAAGGTTTATAAATCAATAAAAATCAATTAAATTTAGCTCAAACCTCATGATTTAGCATCAATTAATTGGTGGTTGTTTGATTCAAAGAAACCATGCATTTCCATTCCAAATTACTTACTTAGAATGCAAGAAAGTGCATAAAACCAAATAAAAACAAAGAAAAAGGCTAGTAAAACTAGGCTAAGATGACTTGTCATCACAACACCAAAGTTAAAACTTGCTTGTCCCCAAGCAAGCACTTAAACATAAGATAAGACAGAATGAAATAGATAAGTATGCATGTCCTTATTAGGCAAAGAATTGAATTTGGTTTATGGGGTTTTATGCAGATCAAGAATAGCTCATTTATTACTTGCTGTCAAAACAAACAATGCTCCCTCAAGGGTTCACCAAGGTTGCTGCTACAATGCCTTACTTTTTAATCATTTCCCTTGTTAGCTTTTCTTCTTTCTTTTGCATAGAGAGTTTATTACTTATTAAAGGCTTGGTGGCAAATGTTGCAGTGGCCTTTGGCTTATTTTCACTCAACATTTTTTTTCACCACAGACACATGGCTCACTTTTTTTTCTTCCTAGGATCATTGATGCCCAGCATCTCTTTGAATCACTAAATGTTTTGTAGCTAGGTTGCTCTTTATTGTGGACTTTCAGTTGGCAATCCCAAATCAGTTGATCTAAGTTACCAAGTTTTAAAATACTCCTTAGAACCTACTTGTCCAAGCATATCCTAGTACATAAACACCACAGGCATATGTCCTAGGGTCCAAGCTATTGGTGTCTAGCCTTATTGTTTGTTTCTTTGCCAACTTTTGGCTTTTCTTCTTTCTTTTTCTTTCTGTTTTGGTTTATTTTCAAGGGGCTTTCATTAATTAAAGGATCATAGCAGCAAACTGGCTTAAGCTTCAAGTAACACGTCATTCTTCAGCATTTATTCTATGAGCTATCAATTGAATCAAACACACACCACCACTAACTTTTATTCTAACTTTCGCAACATTGAACAACTACTTTTCTAAATCAAGCATCTCTCTTTTATTCAGACAGCATGGGAAACAAAACAAAGTATTCAAGTCAATGAATGATGACAATTATTATGCAGATGATCAAAAATTATGCAGATAGCTTTCTTCAGCATGTACTTCCACTTGCAACTAAATGATCATTCCAGCCAGATATAAAGGAGTCTCTGAATTAAACCATTACATATCAACAAGAATCAAGTATAGATACAACCTGTGGGTTGCAACTTCTCGTTCTTCCTTCTGTTTGCTCCTTTTGAATCATAATGCAAGTGTTCTTTGAATTTGTTGGCTATTTTCCTGCATAATTCTAAAAAGTGGCTTGCTTCTCAAGCCCTTAAGGTGTCAGGTTAATTTGCAAGGCTCATTTGTATGCTTTTGAACTTACTTTGGTGTGTGAACACCAAACTTAGTTCCTTGCCAATATTTTTCATGCCACAATTTAACTATCTGTGAATTTCCTTTTTTTTTTTAACTAAGGGTAATAAAACTAAAAACTATGAAACAACCAATTGGTTAACTAGTGTATCTTATTGCTTGAGGCTAGCATTATGCAGAAGGTGAGAATGTGTTTTCTGATGAAGTTTTTGGTGGAACACCAAACTTAGAATCCTTCATTCTCCCTTATATTGTTTTGGTGTGCAACACCAAACTTAGCTTTTTGCAATATAGATAAGGCTAATTAACCTTTTTATTGAAATAACTATGAAAAGAAAACTACCTTAGGTTGGGTTGCCTCCCAACAAGTGCTCTTTTATTGTCACTAGCTTGACATTGAACCCTTCTTTTATGGTGGTTGATGATTGTAGTGCCTCAACTTGTCCCCTCTGACTGTGAGCTTCTTCTTTGTCCCTTGGTGCTCAATTTCCACATGCTCAAGAGAGAGTACTTGGTTAACAGTGTAGTGATCCTCTGTTCCCAGCTGTTGATATATTAATTGTACTTTGTCACCTTTGGAGAGCCCTTCTGTTGGAATTTTTTTGTTCTTCCAACCCTTTTTGATTCTGTTTTTGTTCTTTCTCCCTCCTTTTGTTGACCCTTCTCTTTTGACAACAGGCTTCCTCTTGAGGTTTCTTTTCTTAGCTGCTAATACTACAATGTCCTCTTGAACTTCTTCATTATTTTGCACAGTCTTTTTCTCTTTTTGACCTGCTGTATCATCTATCTCTTGCTTGGGAGGGCAGCTGTTGTTTGTCTTGTTGATTCCTTCCTTCCACTGCAGGTTTTCTTTGTCATTTTTTGTACCATCCTTCTTTTTATTATTGAACTGTGTTTCTGGCAGTACACTCAGAGTGACACTCTCATCATGCATCCGGAGGGTTAATTCTCCTTGCTCTACATCGATGATGGCTCTTGCAGTGGCCAAAAATGGCCTTCCCAAGATGATTGAATTATTTTCTTCTTCTTCAGTGTTCAAGATTACAAAGTCCACAGGAAAAATGAACTTGTCAACCTTTACTAAAAGGTTTTCAATCACTCCCTTGGGATATACTACTGACTGGTCCACCAATTCCAAGGACATCTGTATTGGTTTCACCTTCCCTATACCAAGCTTTTTCACTAAGGATGATGGAATTAGATTTATGCTTGCTCCTAAGTCACACATCCCCTTGTTGATAAATATGCTTCCAATGGTGCAAGGTAGGAAGAAACTTCCAGGGTCTTCCACTTTGGGGGGAAGTCCTTTTCTGATGAGTGCACTGCATTCTTCAGTGAGTAGCACAGTTTCCTTATCTTGCCAACTCCTCTTCTTGTTGATAAGTTCTTTAAAGAACTTTGCATACAGGGGCATTTGCTCAAGTGCTTCAGCTAAGGGAATATTGATCTCCAACTTCTTGAAGATTTCAAGAAATTTTGGGAAGTGCTGGTCCTTAGTCTCTTTGTTGAACCTTTGAGGATATGGCAAGGGTGGTGTGAAGTTCACTCCCTGCCTTTGTCCCTTGGTTGGCTCTTTCATTGCTTCCTTCTCTTTCCTTGATTTTTGTGGCTGATCTTTCCTTTCTTTGAGCTCTTCTGAGGTCTGCTTGTTTGCTGTTACATCCTCATCATTGGCCTTCTCTTCTCCAGCTTGTTTCTTATCACTTTCCTTTGGCTCCTTAGTTGCTTCTTCATTTTTCATCAGGATCTTTCCACTCCTTAGTTGTATTGCCTTGCACTCCTCTTTTGGATTGGGGATAGTGTCACTAGGTAGTGAGCTTGATGGCCTCTCAATGGTGATTTGCTTGGAGAGTTGTCCAATTTGCCTTTCCATATTTTTCATGGAGGCTTCCTGGTTCCTCAATGTCATCTCTTGATTCTTCATCATCTTTTCCATCAAGAGCTCTAAGTTGTTAATCCTCTGAGAGTCTTATGAGATTGGTTGATTGTGGGGTGTTAAGGGTTGAGGGTAAGTGTTTTGATTTGAGGTTTGATTATTGGATAGGTAATGGTTGGAGTTGGGGTAGTTGTTTTGGGGTTTTTTGTAAGGGTTTTGGTTAGTTTGCTGCTGGTTTTGGTTTTGGTTGTTTCTTGAAGTGTTTTGATTTGAGTTTCTCTGCCATGATTGTTGCTTCTGGTTGTGATTGTCTCCCCACCTAAGGTTTGGGTGGTTCTTCCAAGAAGGGTTGTAAGTATCACCATAGACTTCATTTGGCCCAGAATTTTGGTTGTGCATGTACTGGACTTGTTCTTGCTGCTGCTCCTCTTGAGTTTCTTCATTTTGCCCCCATGTGGATGATGGTTGGCTTGTGTTAACTACTGCAACTTGGAGGCTATCAATCCTCTTGGCCATTTGCTCAAATTGTTGTTGAATTTGCTACTGCATCATTTTGTTTTGAGCCAAGATTGAGTCCACTGCTTCCAAGTCCATCACTCCTTTCCTTTGTGATGGTTGGCGTTGCCTTTGGTGAGCAAAGAAATATTGATTTTTGGCCACCATATCAATGAGCTTTTGAGCTTCCTCTGCCGTTTTCATTAATTGTAAAGAGCCTCCTGCTGAATAATCCAAAGCCTCTTGAGATTTCAGTGTCAAGCCTTCGTAGAAATTTTGCAATATGTCCCACTCACTAAACATTCCTGGTGGACACTTCCTGATTAGAGCTTTGTATCGTTCCCATGCCTCATACAAGGGTTCAGCATCCATTTGTGTGAATGTTTGCACTTCAGTCTTCAATCTAATAACTCTTTGAGGTGGGTAAAACTTAGCAAGGAACTTGGTTACTAGATCAACCCAATTGTTGATGATGTCTCTTGGGAAGGATTCCAATCATTGTAACTGTCAGGGTGTACACCATTGGTTTTGACAGTGTCACAAATCCTCAAGAAGGTGGACAAGTGTTGGTTAGGGTCTTCAAGTGGTCCTCCTCCATAAGAATAATTATTTTGAACCAAGGTGATGAGTTGTGGCTTTAGTTCAAAGTTATTTGCATTAACATTTGGGGTAAGAATGCTACTCCCACAATGTCTAGGATCTGCACATGTGTAGGAAGCCAAAACTCTTCTCTGTGGTGGATTATTGTTGTTATTGGCTGCTCCTTCAGCTCCATTTGGTGGGTTTGTTAAGTGTTCCTCCATATCTTGGAATTCTTCTTCTGACTCTTCTTCTCCAATAATATTTTTCCTTCTTTCAGCTCTTCTTAATCTTCTGAGGGTTCTTTCGTCTTGTTCACAAAATGTGGGTATAACTCTCCTTGTACCTGACATACAACCAAAGCATAGGAATCACAACACCAGAAAGCAATAACACTTCAATCCATGGCTGAAGTGAAATGTTAATTGGCTTGAGCAAAAATTCAAACAGTTAGTGTGTTAGTCAAAAATTAAAGAAAACCGAAAATAAAAAGTGCTTGATCTAGATCTCCACTTCACTAAATCATTGTCAATCTAATTCAATCCCCGACAACGGCGCCAAAAACTTGATGTGTGGAAAACGATCCAACACAAAACTCAATGGCAAGTGGACCGGGTTGCATCAAGTAATAATAACTCACATGAGTGAGGTCGATCCCACAGGGATTGAAGGATTGAGTAATTTTAGTTTAGTGGTTGATTTAGTCAAGAGAATCAAGTATTGGTTGAGTGGTTTATAATTGATAGAAGCTAAATTGCATGAAATGTAAAGGGAGAAGGGTAAATTGCAGGAAATTAAAGAGCAAAGAAAGTAAATAAGCGGAATCTTAAAGAACAAGTAATATAAATTGCAGAAACTTAGATTGCAAGAAATGTAAATGACTGAATCTTAAAGTGCACGAAATGTAAATTTGCTTGAATTGTAAAAGGGATTGGGAGTTGGGATTTGCAGAATTTAAACAAGAGGAAGTAAATTGCAACAAAACAGAAGAGCAAAAGATGAATTGAATTGAAACAGATCTCAAACAGAGAGGTAAAATGCTTTGAGAAGTAAACAGAAAGGGTGCTTAATTTGCAGCAAAATAAAAGATGGTTGAAGATCTCAGGAGTGGAAAAGACTAGAGAACAAGTCTAGATCTCAAATCCTTCCTTGATCCAACAAGATTAATTGCAAAAGAAATAAAGAAAAGTAAATTGTAGAATTAAAGAGGAGATGAAGAAGATGCAGTAAACAGAAATTGGAATTCAAATCTCAAATTCTAAAATTATGCAGTAAAAGTAAACAAGAGATCTCAAGGTGAGATTGAAACAGAAGTTCTTCAATTCTCCACCCAAGATCCAAAGCAAGAAAAGTAAAGAGTGCTCAAGCAAGAACAAGGAAGAAGAGAGATCAATTCTCCTTCCCAATTCTCTAAGATCTAAAGTTAAAATAAAAGCTCAAAATGAGAATTCAAAGTAAAATCTCAAAGTGTGCAAAAAAAAGAAAAGGTCCTAATTACATCAAACTAGCTCCTATTTATACACTTTCTATTCTTGGATTTTAGAATTTGGATGGGCTTTTGATTTGGTGAAGAAATGAATTAATTTGGATTTTAGATGAACTTTTGGCCCATGGTGCACCTCCCACGGAAGAGTTTGGCTCTTGGCAAGAGCTTTGGCCAAGGGCTTTGGTTACCTTTCCTTCCAATGTGTTGCGCACGGTTCCTTGTGACAAGAGAACAAAGCTCTTTGCAAGAGCTTGAAAGCTCTTGGCAAGAGCTTTACTTGTCCTTGAGGTCCTTGGTTCAAATCTTGGGTGGAGCACTTGTGGAGCTAATTTCCTTGGCACTAGAGAAGCCCCCAAAGTCTTGCTTCCTTGAGGTGCCCGGTTCAACCCTTGGTGAAGGAAAACAAGCCAATTTTCCTTGGCAAATGAGTGGCGCACAAGGTCTTGCTTCTTTGAGGAACTTAGTTCGAACCTTGGTGAGTGAAAACAAGCCAATTTTGGCTTGTTTTCCTTGTGAAGTAGCGCTGGCCCCCCTCCTCTTGGTCATGGGTTCAAGTCTTGGTGAGTGCATTAGTGAGCTTTTCTTCCTTGATTTTCTTCATGGCATGCACGAAAAAGCTCTTTGGCAAGAGCTTCAAAGCTCTTTGCCAAGAGCTTGGCTCTTGATTCCTTCTTCATGGGTTCTTGATAAAGCTCTTTGGCAAAAGCTTCAAAGCTCTTTGCCAAGAGCTTGGCTCTTGATTCTTTGAAGGAAAGCTCTCCACAAGAGCTTTAAAGCTCTTGGCAAGAAATTTGTGCCCTTGTTTCTTGACTTCACCCACGCTTTTCCTTCCTTAAGCCACGCTTCCTTTTCTTGTGCCACGCTTTCTTTCTTTGCTTAGATCATGCTCCTTAGGCTACGCTTTTCTTAGTTTTTTTCTTTTCTTCACCTACAAGTAATCAAAACAACCAATCAAAGTATCACCAAATTCACAAGGTTTATAAATCAATAAAAATCAATTAAATTTAGCTCAAACCTCATGATTTAGCATCAATTAATTGGTGGTTGTTTGATTCAAAGAAACCATGCATTTCCATTCCAAATTACTTACTTATAATGCAAGAAAGTGCATAAAACCAAATAAAAACAAAGAAAAAGGCTAGTAAAACTAGGCTAAGATGACTTGTCATCACTGGGCTGAAAACTGGGGCAAAAACAGGTACGTTCAGGTCACGGGAAAGTGACGCAGAAGCGTCGTCCACGCGTTAGCGTGGATTTGGATTTTGCCAGGTCACGCGTCCGCGTGATTCACGCGTTTGCATCACCTGGCGTCGGGGCAGCTATGGCAAATTATATATCGTTGTGAAGCCCCGGAGATTAGCTTTCCAACGCAACTAGAACCAACTCATTTGGACCTCTGTAGCTCAAGTTATGACCGTTTGAGTGCAAAGAGGTCAGGCTGAACAGCTTAGCAATTTCTTCAACTTCTTGTATTCCTTCCACTTTTGCATGCTTTCTTTCCATCCTCTGAGCCATTCCTATCCGGTAATCTCTGAAAACACTCAACACACATATCAAGGCATCGAATGGTAATAAGAGAAGATTAAACATATCAAAATTAAGACCAAAGAAGCATGTTATCAATCATAGCACAAAACTAGGAAGGAAAACGTAAAACATGCGAATATTATGAATAAGTGGGTAAAGAGTTAATAAATACCACTCGATTGAGCACAAGATAAACCATAAAATAGGGGCTTATCACTATACCAACGGAGATGAGAAGGGGAAAGAGCATTTATTCAAGACAAGGAAACTACCTATACGCAATTTACCTATATGAATGCCACCACAGAGTCAAAATAAATAAATTTCCAGGAATACATATATACATATAAGGGCTAAAGCAATCTCAGCCAAGTCAAATCCATAATTGATTAGAGTTATTGAAAAGCATTAACAACTTACAAGATAAGCAATTAAGCATAGGTGAAAACATGTAATTGAGCAATTGAACCCTCACCGGACGTGTATCCGCTCTACTCATTCAAGTGTATAGGGTCAATTCACTCATTCCTCTTCTAATCATGCTTTCTAAGATTTGTCTTTCATCTAACAATCAACACTTATTCAATGCATACATACAAGTATCATGAGGACTTTTCTATGGTTATAATGGGGCTAGGGCGAAGGTAAGGTTATAAATGGTTAAGTGAGCTTGATATTTGCATCTTTGATTAGCCTAAGCTCTCACCAACCTATGAAATTCAAAGCAAACCTAACTACCCATTTCTCACTTTTCTTATACACTCATGCATTTTCTCTTTAATCACCACTCATATGCATTTTTATTTCTCAAACTTTGGGGCATTTTGTCCCATTTCTATTAATTTTTCTCCTTTTTTCAAACTAAAATATATATATACAAAGGTGATGATGCATATGATTTAGACATTTGATGCATGAGCATGTACCCAATTCTCAAGATTTTCAACAAAGCACAAAAGTCCACTTTTATCTCAACCAAACTTTCCCACACTTAGATGATATACACTCTCACTAGCCTAAGCTAATCAAATATCCAAATAAGGAACATTTATTGTTTTTCACTTTAAGACTAGTTGTTCCGAAGGTTACCTGAAACTGAAGGTCGATATCGGATGAGATCTGCTGTAGTGACCGGAGCTGTCGTGTCCGACTTGTTGGACTTGGTGGTGTTGCTGATCTTGCATCACCGGAGGGTGGTTGTACCTGCAAGAGACTTCGATGCTTAAGTTAGCATGGGCTTTAAGCAGGTATTTTGTGTAAAATCAGAGTATTAGTTATACCTGGGTGCTCCAGTGTATTTATAATGGTGTGGAGTGACCTTTCTGGAGATAAGATAGTTATCTTATCTTATCTTTGAGTGAAGTCATCTTATCTTCAAGGGGAACCGCCCTTATCTTTTTAGGCTTGAGCTGCCTTTAGATTGGGCTGTGTCCCTTTATTTGGGCCTGTTTGGGCCTCCCGTGGTAGTTTGGCCGACCACTTTTGAGAGGAGGTCGGGGTGTCCTATATAAAGAGGTCGGTCACTTTGTCTTCAACCAGCCCAGGTCGAATAGCTCGACCTAGGGTATGAACAGTGCCCCTACTTAAACGCAGTCTTCCTTCTGAGGTTGAGTCTTTTTTAGACTTCGATCTCTTTTGGAGAAGCCGAGCTCGAGCATTTTTTGTCGGTCTTTTGTGGTAGAACTCCCTTTGGTGATTTCAATGCAGAGCGTTTTTTCTCACTCCTTTTTAATTGCAACGCTTGTTTTGCGTTTTCTTGGAAACGTGCGAAGTTAAAACTCATTAACTCCCATTTTGCCGTTTCCTTTGCTTCCCTCTCAGTATCTCTCATTTTGAATTTTTTCAAAGTTTTACTTCAATTTTCACTTTTCTTTTTTGATTCCTTGCTGGTTCTTCGCTCTTTCGTTCTCAAATCTCTCCGTTTTCGTTGATGACATGTCATCATGTCATGTGTTTCTATGCTATTAAATAAAGCCATACATTTCTAATTGGCAAATAAATGCTTTAACGTTAATGCATTAAGCATTATTAATTGCATTAAGCATTATTAATTAAAGTCATGGAAGCATGGATGCATGAAGCATTTAATCATTAATGCATATGCCACATGAATGAATGCAATGAATGAATACGGCATTACTAAAGAAATCAATGAAAAGCATGCTTAGTAATTCCCAAATTGGCATCAGCGCTACGTTCATTAGCAAGAGAGCGCTACTTCAAGGCAAGCGTTCATCAAAGGAGCGCTACGTTCACTTTTTAAAACATTTTTGGGCCTCATGAAGAAAAGCAAAGCACGCATCAAAGGAGCGCTACGTTGCATTGATGCCAGGGCATTTTGGCCAGTTTTACTGACCTTTTCTTTACTGTTTTAGGGTAGTTTCATGCATTTTCTTAGTAAATAAGCAAGTTTTGGGTAGAAATACACTTACATCTTGATTCAAGAAAATATTGTGAACTTTACATGATTTCATGAGAATTATGCATGAATTGAATGACAAACTAGATAATGCATGATCTCATGACTTGGAATAGGGCTTTGATGCACTTTATTTGCTTGATTTCAGGACAAAGGAAGCAAGGAAGAGCCACGTTAGTAGCCACATTAGTCCAATTAACGTGACCACTAACGTGGAATGGGCATAAGCTTATAGAGTTAATGAGAAAAGTGATCACCAATAACGCCTTCGAAGCCATTATAGCCCACGTTAGTTGCCACGTTAGTTACATTAACGTGGGAGCTAACGTGGAGGAAAAGGGAATCTCCAACGTTAGTAGTAAAAGTGAATACCAATAACGTTCCAAAATGGCATAATTGGCCACGTTAATAGTCACGTTAATTACATTAACATGAACTCTAACATGGAAGGAGCAAGGAATCACCAACGTTAGTGACACTCACCTTTGTCACTAACGTTGGACAGAAGCCAATATTGCCCACGTTAGTTGCCATGTTAATTACATTAACGTGGAAGCTAACGTGGAGGAAAGAAATGATGGGCCAACGTTAGTGACACTCACCTTTGTCACTAACGTTGGAGATGGCAATCACCACCACGTTAGTGGTCACGTTAATGCAATTAACGTGAGGCACTAAAGTGGGAAGAAGGGGCGTTTGAAGCGTTAGTGACAAAGGTAAGTGTCACTAACGCTCTCGAAGCTTAGGCATGCCCACGTTAAGGGTCACGTTAGTTATACTAACGTGAACTCTAACGTGGGGAAAAGGGGCAATAAGCAACGTTATTGGAAAAGGTGAATGCCAATAACGTTTGTGAAAGATCAAGAGGCAACGTTAATGGTCACGTTAGTGCCACTAATGTTGAAGTTAAAGTGGATCGTTTTTTGCTTGGAACGTTAGTGAAAAAGGTGATCGTCACTAACGTTCTCGAACCCACATTTTCACTTAACGTTAACACCACTCACGTCCTAACTAACGTCCATGCCTAACTCACACTTTTTTGCAAGCAAAGCTGAGCCCACTGAAGACTATAACTGCTTCAACTCAAGATCAAAGGCCCATATCCAAGACTTGAAGAACCAACTAGAGGATCAGAAGAGTAGTATATATAGGAGTAGTTTTGAACTAGTAGGGAGCTTTTTGTATTTTGGAGAACTACACTCTGTATATTTTACTTTCTCTGTAACTTCTAGTTTTATTTTTCAGAATGTACTTTTCATTTATGCTTTCCATTCCCAGAGCTATGAACAACTAAACACCTTTCATTGGGTTAGGAAGCTCTGTTGTAATTTGATGGATCAATAATAGTTTTCATTACTCTTCTTCTTTCTTTTCTCTTGATTTTACTAGAAGGTTTTCGATCTTCATCCAATTGGGTAGTTGTCTTGGAAAAGAAACTATTCATACTTGGATCTCTTCGGACCTTGGAAGAGGAATGAAGAGATCATGCTAGAAATGCTTTCTCATGTTGGACCAAATTGGGGTTTGGATGGATATAGGGACATATAATCCTACCAACACTTTGATTTGGGAATACATGTGGTATAATCAGTGACCATATTTCATCTCTTCTCATGAGCAATTAGACCAAAGATTTGGCTATTGATCAAGATTTGAGAGATTGGGTTGCCAAGGAATTGGAATCCAATCACTTAAGATTGCCAAGGAGATCAATGAATGCATTGATTGAGGAAGAGATGACAATGAACTTGATCCGGAGAATACAACATCTCCTGAGCCCAATGAATCCCCCATTTCTGATCTTACCCATTCTCTTTACTTTTTGCCATTTACTTTTATGCTCATTTTCCCAAACCCCCATTTAAGATTCTGCAATTTACTTTCCATTATTTACATTTTTCCATTTACTTCGAGCAATTACATTTTCAGTTATTTACTTTCTCGCCATTTACTTTTCTGCAAATCTCAACTCAATTTCTGCTTAGCTCAACTTGAACATTCCTCTGATTAAAGTTGCTAGACAAATCAATCCCTGTGGGATTCGACCTCACTCTATTGTGAGTTTTTACTTGACGACAATTCGGTATACTTGCCGAAGGATATTTGTTGAGAGAGAAGTTTCCATGCATCATGCATCACTTAACTGAGCACTATGGGCAAAGAGGAAATTGACACAAAGAGAGGCAACGACCAAGGCTCGAAGAGGGAACCAAGCACCCAAGGAATAGCGCTCAATGAGTGAGCGGAACGTTCACTTAGTCAACGCTAGGCCAAGGAGCAATTGCAACCAAGGCACACAAGAAGAGAGTGAACGCTCAGTTCACTAACTCAACGGAGCGCTCCACTGGAGCCTCACCAAGCAACCCTGACCCATGCCACTTGAACTAAGCCATCCGGATCCACTCTTCTTCAAATCCAAAGCAAGCAAAGCCCATTATCATCACTCAAAGGCACAAGAGATAGTTAGAATAGGAATTTCATTTAATTGTAATTTGTTTTTAATTTTAATTTTGTAAAAGCCTATAAAAAGGCATCTGTTCCATTTTAGAAAGAAGGCTGGCTCTGTTAGAGAGCAATAGGAGTAGGATTAGAATTAGAATAGAAGGCATCTCTTCTTGAAACACTTTAAATTTTCTGCACTTTTATTTTTCAATATTGGATTTATGAAATTTCAATTTCTGCAACCTTTTGCTACAATTTCTTTCTCTGCAATTTTGTTTCTGTTTTGATCAAGAGAGAGCAATTGAGCTCTTGGTTTTCTTTCCTTTTTGCTATTTCATTGAAATTGTTAATTTCTCTTTGAGATTTCAGATCTAAGTCTTCTTGAGCTTGATTTACTCTTCTGCACATTTACATTTTGCAACTTTACAATTGAGCTTGCCGCAAATCTGAATTTACTTTTTTGCAATTTAATCTTTCTGCAAATGTTCTGAGTTCTGATCTATTGCTTTCTTTAATTTCCAGCACCCAGCCCCCTTTACTTTTCATGCAATTTACCTCTCTTGTCATTTAAGATTTTGCCAATTTACTTTTCTTACTCTTTAAGCTTCTGCCAATTTAAGCTTCTATCCACTTTACTTTCTGCAATTTACAATTCATTGCAATTTACATTCTGTTGCTTCAATTTCACTCAATTCACCAATGTTATGGGATATTACCCACCATCACCAATCTCTAATGGTGGCTGAGAATATCACCAAGAGATCACAATTTCTGAGCACTCCAATCAATGGAAATATGCTTCAGAACCACAAGATGAGCAAGAGAATCATATGGGATACCAACCACCACCACAAAATGATTCATATCAGTATCCTCATGGTGGATGGGAGTATCATCAAGGAATGAGGGAGTATGAACAGTCAAGTGAAATGAAATATTTCCCAGAGCCACAAAGTGACTCATACTGTTATGGCACGTACACAAATGATGGATGGGAAGGGAAATGCAATGATTCACATTCTAATTATTCAAAGACATTATCACTTGATTATGCTGTCAGTACATAGATAGAAGATTGTTCCTCCATGCCACAAAATAATCCACACTGCGATGAATTCAATAATCACTCAAATTATGGGTGGGAGGATCAAAACCAAAAAGCATTTGATATTTCACACTCCACTTATCAAGAGCCATCCACAAACTTACCACCCAAACAAACTTATTTGAACCAAAGCCTCTCAAAGCTTGAGACCATGCTTGAAAAATATGAGGAAAAGGCACAGATATCCTGGAATGAACAAGAGAACTTCTTCAAAAACATGTAAGTGCTAGTAGACCAAATGTTGAATGCAACGGAGGAGGTAAAAGAGCAAAATGAAGAGGCTCCTGAACTAAGTGAAACCCCACCTCCTAATTTCTCATGTTAGAATTCTCCATCACTTGAATATACCTCAACACAAAACTCTTTCCAAGATCCATACAACTGATTTCACTACCCACAAAACTCATTCCATACCGCTCAAAATAACTTCACCATAACACATCCATGTCAACAAAATCACTCTCAGCCTTCATCTCTTGAGCCAGTAGTTGAGGGCCCCCTTCAAAAGTCTAGAGAATTATTGGAAAGACAAGAACAATTCCTGGAGGAACAACAATAATTCCGGACAGAACAAGAATTCCTATTCAAGAAGATAGAGGGGAATTTAGAGTAGAGGAGGACTCAATTAGGATTACCAAGTGTTAAGGATGAAGAACAATCTGTGAGTGAAGAAGAGGAAGAAGAGGTCCCTGTATCAAGTAAAATTTCAATGGAGAATGAGGTGGTGGAGGTATTTGAACCTGAGATTCGAAGTCCACAAAAGCTACTTGAGGTGACAATGAAACATGAAGATTCCCTCCCAAAGGAATTAATGGAAAATCATGAATAAGAAATAGAGGAAGACAATCAAGGAAGTCCATAATCAAGTGAGGCAGAAAGTTGCACAGAAGAAGGGATTATTGAACCACAAATTCAAAAGGCTTTTAATGAAGATAAAGCTCCAACAATCACACAACCACCATGTCTTGAATTCAAAGAAGTGAAGGCAACTAACAAGAGCACCAATCCTACCCCTGATCCAACAAGCAAGCTGAATCAAGCCATTAACAAAAGGAAGCTTGCTGAGGAGAGACCAAGACAGGGGACAATAGCTGAATATTCTCTCCACTTGAGGTCATTCCTCTTAACAAACTGGAAGAAGTGGAAGAAAGTGAAAAACATGTCAACCGTAGGTAACATTTCTTTTCTTTGCCTTGTTTACTTTCTCTGTCTGCTTTGTTTAATTTCAATAAATTGGCATATGATTACATCTTAAGTTTGGTGTTGCCATGCAACAATTTGTTTTCAATCCCTCTGGATGGTTGCATCAATTCTAATTGAAAATGTCACACCAAGATTCTAAGTTTGGTGTGCCACTTATTTTTCTATGCAATTTATTTAGCAACACCACTTGTCTGCATAATCATAATGCCCTTTGCAATGTTATTTTTCTTCTTAGTTGGACAATTTTAGTTTTCTCTTTGTTTTAGTCATTTCCTTGTTTTTACTGCTTTCTTTTATTAACTGTTTTTGTTAATACATCACCAAGAGATCCTTATTCATGACAGATTCTTGGCTTGGTGATTGTACTTAACATATAACAGTTCCCTTTGTTTAATTTTAGTTCAAATAAATTGACATATGGTTGCATTCTATGTTTGGTGTTGCTATGCAACAAAATTTGCTTCCAATCTTTACTGGATACTTGCATCAAGTCCAAGTGAAAGTGTCACACTAAGTTTGGTGTGTCACTCATTCTTTATGCAATGTATCATGCACACCCTCTTAGTTTTGCAATCACAATGTCTCTGTCTCTTGTGCCTTGATTGTTATCCTTAATTTTGCTTGCTTAAAACACATGTACTACTAACATTTAATTGTGTAAGATACTCATGATCCATCTTAGCCCCATCACCACTATTCTAATTGTTGCTTGAGGATGAGCAAGCATTCTGAGTATTGGTATGGGAAGAAGGAAGAATAGAAGGGAAAGGACAACAGTAGAGAAGATGAATTACAATGTTGTAAAGTTCCTTTTCCTCTCATTTGTTTCTAGTACTTTAAATTGCATGATTGTCTTTGTCTTCTCTGTTTACATGTGTGTATGAATAAGCATAGCCTGAATTTAGATCTGTGTTGCTATGCCACTATGACTACCAACTTGATTTTTTGTAAGTTCAAAGCGGTAAAGTATCATGATCATAAACAAACAAGGTTATTAATGAAGAATTTAGCATGTGCATACATGTATTGAAAGGCTAGTATGGTTAATTATTGCTCAATTGTATTGGATTTTATTTAATTGAAGTTTTCATTTAGGACATTTTGTGAAATCTTTTGAAATAACAAAAACATAAGAAAGCAATTGCAAATATGGGTTGATTGGTCCTAACTTTGATGGTATGAGCTTAAAAAAATGGGCGAAGTCGTCGAGAAGTTAATATGAGGGCGTAGGCAAACTTTTCTATCTTTTGATAGTTCAGTTCCGCCCCTTGTAGGGCTTTGCTGATGAAGTAGATGGGCTGTTACCCATTTTCATCTTCTCTGACTAGTGCTGAGGCTATTGCCCGACTTCCCACTGTGAGGTATAATATGAGTGCTTCTCCCTCTCGTGGCCGGGTAAGGATGGGTAGTTGTCCTAGGAAGTTTTTAAAATCCTAGAAGGCTTTCTCCTACTCTGCTGTCCATTCAAACCGTTTTCCCTTTCTTAGGATGGAGTAAATAGGGAGAGATCTTACGGCCGATCCGGCTAGAAATCTAGACAAAGCTACCAGTCTTCCATTGAGTTGTTGTACTTCTGGTGCACGAAATTGTGATCACACCTTTCACAAATCCGCACAACTAACCAGCAAGTGCACTAGGTCGTCCAAGTAATACCTTACGTGAGTAAGGTCGATCCCACGGAGATTGTCGGCTTGAAGCAAGGTATGGTTATCTTGCAATTCTTAGTAAGGAGATTAATGATAAAAATGATTTTTTTTTATGAAAAGTAAATAGCATGAATTAAATGTTACTTGTAATTCAGTAATGAGGAACAGGTTGAGGTTCCGGAGATGCTCTGTCATCTGAATCTCTGCTTTCCTACTGTCTTCTTCTCCAAACACGCATGGCTTCCTTCAATGGCAAGCTATATGATCCTCTCGGATGAAAAATACCAGGTACGATATCTGCACGGCTAATCAACTGTCAGAGTTCTCGTCTCAGATGACAAATACCAAGTACAGCTACCGCACGGCTAATCATCAGTCGGTTCCCGCTAGCGTCGGAATAGGACCTTTGTCCTTTTGCACACTATCACTACACCCAACATTTGCAAGTTTGAGGCTCGTCACAGTCATCCCCTCCCGGATCCTTCTCGAAATACCACAGACAAGGTTTAGACTTTTCGGATCCCAGGAATGCTGCCAATGATTCTATCCTATATCACGAAGGTTCTAACCCCCTGGACTCGGTCCGTAGATTAAAAACCCAAGAGATACGCATTCAAGCTGTCGCCCAATGACTACGTTGAGCTCAAATAGAACGGGAGTGGTTGTCAGGCACGCGTTCATAGGTTGAGGATAATGATGAGTGTCACGGATCATCATATTCTCTATATTGAAGTACGAGTGAGTATCTTAGAATAGAATCAAGCGTGATTGGATAGAAAACAGTAGTAATTATATTATCCATTGAAACACAGCAGAGTTCCTCACCCGCACATATGGGGTTTAGAGACTCATGCCATCAAAGATACAATATGGAATGTAAAAATGTCATGAGTTGTAAACTGAATCTCTAAAAGTAGTTTTTATACTAGACTAGTAACTTAGGTTTACAGAAAATGAGTAACTAAGTGCAGATAGTGCAGAAATTCACTTGGTGAGTGTTTGGGCTGAGCTTTCAAGCTTTCACGTGCATATGCCTCATATTGGAGTTAAACGCCACCCTGGGTGCCAAAATGGGCGTTTAACGCCAAGAATTATGCCAGTTCTGGCGTTTTACGGTAGAAAGTTTTAGGCTGGATTTCAACGCCAATTTGGGCCATCAAATCTCAGGCAAAGTATAGAATATTATATATTGCTGGAAAGCCCAAGATGTCTACTTTCCAACGAAACTGAGAGTGCGCCAATTGGGCTTTTGTAGCTCCAGAAAATCTACTTCGAGTGTAGGAGGGTCAGAATCCAACAGCATCTCCAGTCTTTTTTCAGCCTCTGAATCAGATTTTTGCTCAGGTCCCTCAATTTCAGCCAGAAAATACCTGAAATTACAGAAAAATACACAAAATCATAGTAAAGTCCAGAAATGTGAATTTTGAATAAAAACTAATAAAAATATAATAAAAAGTAATTAAAACATACTAAAAACTATGTAAAAACAATGCCAAAAAGGGTATAAACTATCCGCTCGTCAACTTCTTTAACGCAGGTTGGACTTTTCATGTTGAGTATAGCCCGACATTTATCTGGGTTTGCCTCAATTTCCCGTTGTGTTAGCATGAAACCTAGGAACTTGCCAGCTTCTACTGCAAAGGTGCACTTTGCGGGATTAAGTCGCATGCCATGCTTCCTTATGGTATCGAACACTTTGGTGAGGTCGGCCAGTAATGATTCCTCACTTTGTATTTTTACCAACATGTCATCCACATACACCTCCATGAGTTTCCCAATGTGTTCTGCGAAGACTTTGTTCATCAATTTTTGGTAGGTAGCTCCTGCGTTCTTGAGCCCGAATGGCATGACGACAGAACAGTAATTTGCCTTTGTGGTTAGGAATGAGGTCTTTTCTTGATCAGGTGGGTAAATCAGGATTTGATTATATCCTGAGTAAGCATCCATGAATGAGAGGTATTTGTATTCGGAGGAGGCCTCTACTAGAGTATCGATACTAGGGAGTGGATAGGGATCTTTTGGGCAGGCTTTATTGAGATCGGTGTAGTCGGTGCACATCCGCCACTACCCATTTGACTTTTTTACCAAGACAACGTTGGCTAGCCATAGCGGGTACTTGACTTCTCTTATAAATCCTGCCTCCAGTAAGGCTTGTACCTGTTCTTCCACGGCTTGGGATCTTTTCGGTCTGAGTTTCCTACGCCTCTGCTGTATTGGCCGAGCTCCTAGGTATACTGCCAGTTTCTGGCACATTAGTTTGGGATCTATGCCCGGCATGCCTGCGGCCTTCCATGCAAAGAGGTCGGCATTATCCCTTAAGAACTGTATCAGTGGTTCTTTTATATCTCTCTTCAAGGTCGCCCCGATATTTGTTGTCTTATCTGGAACATCCGCGATCTGGACTTCCTCTATCTCGCCCTCAGGCTGTGGACGAAGTTCTTCCCGACCTCGAACTCCTCCAAGCTCGATAGTGTTGATTTCTTCTCCTTTGCCTCTAAGGTTTAGACTTTCGTTGTAACATCATCACGCGGTTTTCTGGTCTCCTTTTATTGTGGCAATCCCTTCTAAAGTCAGAAATTTCATGCATAGATGTGGAGTCGAAACTACTGCGGCAAGGTGATTCAGTGTTGTTCGACCTATTAAGGCATTGTAGGCTGAGCTCACGTCGACTACAATGTAGTCTATGTTGAGTGTCCTTGATCGGGTTCTCTTTCCGAAGGTCGTGTGTAGTGAGATATATCCAAGTGGTTGGATTGGAGTGTCGCCTAGTCCAAACAGGCTGTTCGAATATGCCCTGAGATCTTTTTCTTGTAAGCTGAGTTTGTCGAAAGCAGGTTTAAACAAGATATCTGCTGAGCTTCCTTGGTCCACCAGTGTACGGTGGAGATTAGCATTGGCCAATATGATAGTAATGACCATAGGATCGTCATGTCCCAGGATGATGCCTGCCGCATCTTCTTGGGTGAAGGTAATAGTGGGAAGGTCGGGTAATCCTTCTCCTTCAACATGATATACTTCTTTAAGGTGCCTCTTACGAGATGATTTTGATATCCCTCCTCCTACGAATCCTCCATTTATCATATGAACGTGCCTCTCTGGGGTGTAAGGTGGTCGCTCCGCTCGTCCGCCCTCTTCGTCTCTTCTTCTTTTTCTGGGTTCTTTTGTCTTGTTGGCTAAGTACCGATCTAGTCGCCCTTCTCTTACCAATTTTTCTATGACATTCTTCAAGTCAAAACACTCGTTGGTGGGATGTCCGTAGATTCAGTGGTATTCACAGTATTCTGTTTGGGTTTTCCCTCCTTTTTTGCTTTTTATTGGACGAGGTGGTGGAATCTTCTCAGTGTGGCATACTTCTCAGTAAACATCCACAAGAGATACCCAAAGAGGGGTGTAGTTGTGATATTTTTTAGGCTTCTCTCCATGCTAATCTTCTTTTTTCTTGGACTCTTTATCCTTATCCCGAGAGGGGTAGGAGAGTCCCTGTTTTGAGGTCTCTCTTAGCTGAGAGTTCTCTTGCATGTTGATATATTTTTTCGCCCTTTCTTGAACTTCATTTAGAGATATTGGGTGCTTCTTGGATATTGAGTGGCTGAAAGGTCCTTCTTTTAGGCCATTGATGAGTCCCATGATAGCCGCTTCTGTTGGAAGACTTTGTATGTCTAGGCATGCTTTGTTGAATCTTTCCATGTAAGATCGAAGACTCTCCCGATCTTCTTGCTTGACTCCTAATAGGCTTGGGGCATGTTTTGCCTTGTCCTTCTGGATGGAGAATCTAGCAAGGAACTTCTTGGCTAAGTCGTCAAAATTTGCGATGGATCTAGGAGGAAAACTGTCGAACCACTTAATTGCCATCTTTGTCAAGGTGGTCGGGAAGACTTTGCAATGAATAGCGTCTGAGGCGTCAGTGAGATACATTCTGCTTCTGAAATTGCTGAGGTGATGACTTGGATCTGATGTGCCGTCGTATGGGGTCATGTCGGAAGGTTTGAAGTCCTTTGGGACTTTAGCTTTCATGATTTCTTTGGTGAATAGGTCTTGATCTTTGTGAGGACTATCTTCAAGACTGGATCGAGCGGTCTTGGTTTTGAGATCGGCTTCGAGCTTTAAGAGCTTGTCCTCTAACTCTTGGCGTCGCCTAGTTTCTCTCCGAAGGTTTCTTTCGGCTTCACGCTAGAATTTGGCCTCTTGTTCGAGCTGCTTGAGATGATTCTGCTATTCTTGGAGAGCTTTTAGAATTTCTGTGTTTAGAGGGTGCTTGTCTCTGTTTGGTTGAGAAGTGTCTTTCAGTGTGGTGTCCTTGTTCTTATGCAGTGTCCTGTTTTCCAAATCAGAGTTATGATCGTTGTCCATGTTGTTCGTCATGGTGATGGGATGACTTCCAGGTTCTCCGGCAACGGCGCCAATGTTCCGAGGGTTACTTGAAATTGAAGGTCAATCTCGGATGAGATCTACCGTAGTGGTCAGAGCTGTCGTGTCCGACTTGTTGGACTTAGTGGTATTGCTGATCTTGCATCACCGGAGGGTGGTTGTACCTGCAAGAGACTCCGATGCTTAAATTAGCATGGGCTTTAAGCAGGTATTTTGTGTACAATCAGAGTATGAGTTATACCTGAGTACTCCAGTGTATTTATAATGGTGTGGAGTGACCTATCTTATCTTATCTTTGAGTGAAGTCATCTTATCTTCAAGGGGAACCGCCCTTATCTTTTTAGGCTTTAGCTGCCTTTATATTGGGCTGTGTCCCTTTATTTGGGTCTGTTTGGGCCTCCCGTGGTAGTTTGGTCGACCTCTTTTGAGAGGAGCTCGGGGTGTCCTATCTAAAGAGGTCGGTCGCTTTGTCTTCAACCAGCCCAGGTCGGATAGCTAGACCTAGGGTATGAATACTAGTAATGTGCTAACTTTAAGAACAAAAGGGGATTGAAATAGGCACAAAGTTGGTTAACAAAAGGGGGATAAAAGGGTAGGTTATTTGGGACAAGTGAGCTTAATAAAAAGATGGCCTCAATCATATAAATGAATATATACATCAAACAATGGACATAAAGAATTAAACAAATCAAAGATTGCAGCCATAAAAAGAGAATAACACACACAAGAATAGAAGTAGTTGTTATATGGTATAACCAAACAATGAGGCTCAAAAACTCACATGCTTATATGTTCATAACTCAAAAACATGTTCCACAATATATTTGAAGAAAGTTTCAATCAAAAGTTCCAACTGAAATCAATTAAGATGTCAATGCCCTCTCAAGAATGGTTTTCTTGGAAAATTTCATTAAATCGACTAAGCTTATTATGTATATGCAAAGAAATGCAATAAACTAAGAGAGATGCAATTAAAGCTCTAAAATATGGACAAACTAGGAAAAATGAAACCAAGAATTCAAAAATAATGTGCAAGTGTTAGGATTAGAGTATGACACCCAAGATTGTCGATCGGAGACGACCTCCCCACACTTAAGGATTTGCACGGTCCTCTGTGCACTCAAAGGTAAGCTAGGGGGTGAAGTGACTTCGGATTGCCACCTTCAGCTGGTGGATCAATCGGCTGCCGCATGCTCTTCCTCCTGCTTTCCTTGTTGTATATAATGACTCATCCATGAGAAATATACGATAAAATAATAAGATGAGCGAAAGTAAAAACAAGGAAGCAATGAGTGTTGTAATGAGGTGAGAAGCACTAGAATGAGGTGAATGAATAAATTTGTGACATGAAGAAAACAAGTGTGGGAATTCTAAGTTGTGCAAGATTTAGAACACACACACACTAGCATGGATAACTAGGTCACATGTATACAAAATAACATGCACTTCTCTCATCCTAGTGTGCTTGAAATACTTTAAAAGAGGCTTGTAGGTTAAGATAAACAAACAAGCAATAAAGAGGCATGAAAGTATTCAAGCATGAATCAAGGAATTGTGAATTGGATAATGAAGAACACCTAATTAACATGAAGTGGAAAACATGACAAGTATAGTCTACAAAGCTTAAAGAAAGCTTAAAAGTTTCATTAGGCAAGCTTATGATCTAATTTCACAATTCTCAATGTTGATGCATCAAATAGGTGACTTTAATAAAAATCAATCATAACAAACGTGACCTAACAAAAAAAATGCATGAACTACATACATATTGCCTATCTATAGATAATGAAACCAAATTACATGATGATCAAACATGCAATTTAGAAATCTAACAAGCATTCTCAATGGCAATGTTATGAGTACTTGGTGTGCCCAAAATTAAACATGAAGAACTTAATGCCAAGTAACAATTTATAACCTCAACAAAGATATCCAACAATGATAGCAATAACAATATCAATAATTCAGCAGCAATATCTCAACACAATCAATAAATCAACTCAATCATCCAACACTTAGCATAAAAAACTGAGAATTAAACAAACTAACTAAGCAAATAACTAACTAACTAACAAACTAACTAACTAACCAACGATGAGCATAGTGGGTGGTTAATGGTTGTTGAGGAAACAAAAGAGGAGAGGAGAAGAGAAAAGAAGAGAAGAAGTAGAGAGAAGAGAAGAAAAGAAGTGTAGAGGCGAGAAAACAGGGGCGTACGTACGCTCAAAGGGGTGTGCGCGCGCACGAGGAGTCACGTGTACGCGTCATGGACGCGTGCGCGTGGAATGGCAAAAAGTGGAGATCAACGTGTATGCATGAAGGGATGCGTACGCGTGAATGGGGGAAAATGCAAGGCGACGCGTATGCGTAGGTCACGCGTACGCGCTGATGAGAAAAATGAAAATTGTTATGCGTTCACACTATGCGTGCTGACGCCACGGCCAAAGGCCCTATTTTGGGGTGTGCGTGGGCACAGGGCTGTGCCCACGCACAGAAGGCTAAAAATTTCTTTTAGAAGGATCATGTGTGCGCGCACATTGGTTTGTGCGCGTGAAAAGAGGCTAAAAGGGTTATGGGTGCACGCATATAGGCTGTGCCAGCGCTGTGAACAGAGGGCAATATCATGAGTGTGCGTGCGCACAGGTCGGTTGATGAGCGGATATTTTATACGCTTTTTGGGGTTAATTTCATATACATTTTAGTATGTTTTAGTTAGTTTTTAGTTCTTTTTCATTAGTTTCTAGGCAAAATTCATATTTCTGGACTTTACTATGAGTTTGTGTGTTTTTCTATAATTTCAGGTATTTTCTGGCTGAAATTGAGGGAGCTGAGCAAAAATCTGATTCAGGCTGAAAAAGGACTGCTGATGCTGTTGGATCCTGACCTCTCTGCACTCGGAATGGAATTTCTGGAGCTACAGGAGTCCAATTGACGCGCTTCCAATTGCGTTGGAAAGTATACATCCAGAGCTTTCCAGAAATATATAATAGTACATACTTTGCTCAAGGATAGATGACGTAAACTGGCGTTCAACGCCAGTTCCATGTTGTAGTCTGGCGTCCAGCGCCAGAAACAAGTTACAAGTTGGAGTTCAACGCCAGAAACAGGTTACAACCTGGCATTGAACACCCAAAACAGCCCAGACACATGGAAAGCTTAAGTCTCAGCCCCAACACACACCAAGCGGGCCCCAGAAGTGGATTTCTGCACTATCTATCATAGTTTACTCATTTTTTGTAAACCTAGGTTACTAGTTTAGTATTTAAACAACTTTTAGAGATTTATTTTGTATCTCATGACATTTTAGATCTGAAATTTGTACCTTTTGGCAGCATGAGTCTCTAAACTCCATTGTTGGGGGTGAGGAGCTCTGCAGCGTCTCGATGAATTAATGCAAGTACTTTTGTTTTCCATTCAAGCATGCGTGTTCCTCTCTAAGATACTCATTCGCGCTTAACTATGAAGAGGGTGATGATCCGTGACACTCATCACCTTTCTCAATCCATGAACATATGTCTGACAACCACCTCCGTTCTACATTAGAATGAATGATTATCTCTTGGATTCCTTAATCAGAATCTTCGTGGTATAAGCTAGATTGATGGTGGCATTCATGAGAATCTGGAAAGTCTAAACCTTGTCTGTGGTATTCCGAGTAGGAATCTGGGATTGGATGACTGTGACGGGCTTCAAACTCGCGAGTGCTAGGCGTAGTGACAGACGCAAAAGGATAGTAAATCCTATTCCAGTATGATCGAGAACCTCCAGATGATTAGCCGTGCTGTGACAGAGCATTTGGACCATTTTCACTGAGGAGATGGGAAGTAGCCATTGACAATGGTGACACCTTACATAGAGCTTGCCATGGAAGGAACTTTGCACTTTTTCATGCATGAGGGAAGAGGAATACAAGAGAAAAGCTGAAATTCAGAAGACAAAGCATCTCCAAAACTCCAACATATTCTCCATTACTGCATAATAAGTATTTATTTCATACTCTTTTATTCCTTGCAATCAGATTTGATAAGTGAATTATTTTATTATTTTCCTGACTAAGAGTTACAAGGTAACCATAGATTGCTTCAAGCCAACAATCTCCGTGGGATCGACCCTTACTCACGTAAGGTATTACTTGGACGACCCAGTGCACTTGCTGGTTAGTTGTGCGAAATTGTAAAAGAGTAATACGTAACAAATTTCGTGCACCAAGTTTTTGGCGCCGTTGCCAGGGATTGTTTGAGTTTGAACAACTGACGGTGAATCCTGTTGCTTAGATTAGGAAAATTTTGTCTTTTGGGTCAGAGTCTTTTATATTCTTTTCAAAAAAAAAATAAAATAAAATTAAAAATAATATTTTTTCTTAGTTATTAAAAATATTTTTCTAAACAAGTGTTACATTTACTGCCCGTTTGGCTAGAGCGTTGGTCTGTGTTCTTGGTAAATTGGGTACCTTCTTTTTAAGATTCTTTTTCAAAAATAATTTTTACATTAAATCTTGTGCCAAACTTTAAGTTTGGTGTTTTCTTGTTGATTCTTCTTTGGTTTTCGAAAAATCTTATTTTGGTTTTCTAAAAATTTTAAGTTTGGTGTTCTTTCTTCATGTTCTTGTGTTCTTGTGAATCTTCAAAATGTTCTTGAGTTTTCCTTGTGTCTTGATCTTAAAATTTTTAAGTTTGGTGTTCCTTGGTGTTTTCCCTCCAAAATTTTCGAAAACAAGGAGCATTAGATCTAAAAATTTTAAATCTTGTGCTATCTTATTGTTTTTCTTTCAACTCTTTAAATTCAAAAATATCTTTTCTCTCTATTTTAAAGCAAATTTTCGAAATTTACCTTTAAAATTCAGATTTTTATTTCAAAATTTAAAACCTTTTTCAAAAATCATCATATCCTTTTCAAAACTTCCTAACCACTTTCTCTCTCCACATTTTTTTGAAAATCTTCACCCATTTTTATTTATTTTATTTTAATTTATTTTATTTTCGAAATAAATAAATAAAAATAATTTTGTTTTATTATTACATCATCTCCCTTTCTCCATCATGGATCTAAGTGAAAATGAATAGTCCAGAAGGACTCTGGGGTCATATGCTAACCCCTCTACTGCTTCATATGGAGTAGTATCTGCATACCCTCCATTGGAGTCAGTAGCTTTGAGTTGAATCCTCAGCTCATTATCATGGTGCAGCAAAGCTGCCAGTATTCCGGTCTTCCACAGGAAGAACCTACAGAGTTTCTGGCATAGTTTTTACAAATTGCTGACACAGTACATGATAAGGAAGTAGATCAGGATGTCTACAGATTATTACTGTTTCCATTTGCTGTAAAAGACCAAGCCAAGAGGTGGTTAAATAACTAACCTAAGGCTAGCATAAAGACATGGAAACAGCTGACAGAAAAATTCCTGAATCAATACTTTCCTCCAAAACGGATGACACAGCTAAGGCTGGACATCCAAGGCTTTAAACAAGGAGATAATGAATCTCTTTATGATGCCTGGGAGAGATACAGAGAGATGCTAAGAAAATGCCCCTCTGAAATGTTTTCAGAGTGGGCTCAGTTAGACATCTTCTATTATGGGCTTGCAGAAAGAGCTCAGATGTCTCTAGATTACTCAGCTGGTGGATCTATCCACATGAGAAAGACAATTGAAGAAGCTCAAGAGCTCATTGATACAGTTGCCAGAAATCAGCATTTGTACCTAAGCAGTGACCCTTCCATGAAAGAAGAGGCTAAAACAGTAACTGCTGAACTCAGTCCTGTAGAACAAGCTGCTGAATTCAATCAGCAATTGGTCTTTCTAACAAAGCAGTTATCCGAATTCAAGGATAGACTACAAGAGAAAAGGATGGCTAATATAAATATGGAAGTACAATTAAAGCAAACAAAGCAGCAGTTGTCAAAACAAATAACGGAAGAATGCCAAGCAGTTCAATTAAGAAGTGGGAAAACATTAAATACCCCACCTCAAGGCAGCAGGAAGCCAAGAAATGTGCAAACCTCCCAAAATCCATCTGAGGATAGTAAGAGCCCAGGAAAAAATAATTCTGGCGTTAAAACGCCAGAAATTGGGTGGAGGGCTGGCGCTGAACGCCCAGACCATGCTCAGGACTGGCGTTCAACGCCAGAAACAAGCAAGGAACTGGCGTTGAATGCCCAAAAGAAGCACAGTTCTGGCATTCAGACGCCAGGAACAGATGAGGAGTTGGCGTCTAAAGTCACTCCAGCTTCTAACTCTGGCACTCAAATGCCAGTGAGGGATAAGACACACACAAGTGCGGATAACAACCCCTCTAAAAAGGCTTCTTCAACCATTTTTGTAGGTAATAAACATGCAGCAACCAAGGTTGAGGAATATAAAGCCAAGATACCTTATCCTCAAAAACTCCGCCAAGAGGAGCAGGATAAGGAATTTGCTCACTTTACAGATTATCTCAAGACTCTTGAAATAAAGATTCCGTTTGCAGAGGCACTTGAGCAAATACCTTCTTATGCCAAGTTCATGAAAGAAATCTTAAGTCATAAGAAGGATTGGAGAGAAACTGAAAGAGTTCTCCTCACTGAAGAATGCAGTGCAGTCATTCTGAAAAGCTTTCCTGAAAAGCTTAAAGATCCCGGAAGCTTTCTGATACCAGGCATATTAGAGGGTAACTGCACCAAGACAGCCTTATGTGATCTTGGGGCAAGCATCAACCTAATACCTGTATCCACCATCAGAAAGCTTGGTTTAACTGAAGAAGTTAAACTAACCCGGATATGTCTCCAACTTGCTGATGGTTCCATTAAATACCCATCAGGCGTGATTGAGGACATGATTGTCAGGGTTGGGCCATTCGCTTTTCCCACTGACTTTGTAGTGCTGGAGATGGAGGAGCACAAGAGTGCTACTCTCATTCTAGGAAGACCTTTCCTAGCAACTGGACGAACTCTCATTGATGTCCAACAGGGGGAAATAACCCTGAGAGTCAATGAGGATGAGTTTAAGTTGGATGTTGTCAATGCCATGCAGCATCCAGACACACCAAAAGACTGCATAAAAGTTGATCCTATTGACTCTCTGGTGGACGAGATCAACATGGCTGAGAGTCTCGAATCAGAGCTGGAAAACATTTTTAAAGATGTTCCGCCTGATCTAGAGGATTCAGAGGAATTGAAAGAGCCTCTGAAATTTCCTCAGGGAGAGGAAAAACCTCCTAAACCCGAGCTCAAACCATTACCACCATCCCTGAAATATGCATTTCTGGGAGAAGGTGATACTTTTCCAGTGATCATAAGCTCTGCTTTAAATCCACATGAAGAGGAAGCACTAATTAGAGTGCTAAGGACACACACGACAGCTCTTGGGTGGTCCATAAGTGACCTTAAGGGCATAAGCCCAGCGAGATGCATGCACAAAATCCTATTGGAGGATGATGCTAAGCCAGTGGTTCAACCACAGAGGCGGCTAAATCCAGCCATGAAGGAAGTGGTGCAGAAAGAGGTCACCAAATTACTGGAGGCTGGGATTATTTATCCTATTTCTGATAGCCCCTGGGTGAGTCCTGTTCAAGTTGTCCCTAAAAAGGGAGGCATGACAATGGTTCATAATGAAAAAAATGAACTAGTTCCTACAAGAACAGTTACAGGGTGGCGCATGTGTATTGATTACAGAAGGCTCAATACAGCCACCAGAAAGGATCATTTTCCTTTACCATTCATAGGCCAGATGCTAGAAAGACTAGCAGGTCATAATTATTACTGCTTTTTGGATGGCTATTCAGGCTACAACCAAATTGCAGTAGATCCCTAGGATCAAGAGAAAACAGCATTCACATGTCCATCAGGAGTATTTGCTTACAGAAGGATGCCTTTTGGGCTGTGTAATGCGCCTTCAACCTTTTAGAGATGTATGCTCTCTATTTTCTCTAATATGGTGGAAAAATTTCTGGAAGTCTTCATGGATGACTTCTCAGTATATGGAGACTCATTCAGCTCCTGCCTTGATCACCTGACACTGGTTTTAAAAAGATGCCAAGAGACCAACCTGGTTTTAAACTGGGAAAAATGTCACTTTATGGTGACTGAAGGGATTGTCCTTGGGCATAAAATTTCAAACAAGGGAATAGAGGTTGATCAAGCTAAAATAGAGGTAATTGAAAAATTACCACCACCTGCCAATGTTAAGGCAATCAGAAGTTTTCTAGGGCATGCAGGATTCTATAGGAGGTTTATAAAGGATTTTTCAAAAATTGCAAAACCTCTAAGCAACCTGCTAGCTGCTGACATGCCATTTGTGTTTGACACAGAGTGCCTGCAAGCGTTTGAAACTCTGAAAGCTAAACTGGTCACAGCACCAGTTATCTCTGCACCAGACTGGACATTACCATTCGAATTAATGTGTGATGCCAGTGATCACGCCATTGGTGCAGTACTGGGGCAGAGGCATGATAAGCTTCTGCATGTCATTTATTATGCTAGCCGTGTTTTGAATGATGCCCAGAAGAATTACACAACCACAGAAAAAGAATTGTTTACAGTGGTCTATGCCATTGACAAGTTTAGATCGTACTTAGTAGGATCAAAAGTGATTGTGTACACTGACCATGCTGCTCTTAAATATCTACTCACAAAGCAGGATTCAAAACCCATGCTTATAAGATGGGTATTGCTCCTGCAAGAGTTTGATATAGAAATAAGAGACAGAAAGGGGACAGAAAACCAAGTGGTTGATCATCTGTCCCGAATAGAGCCAGTGGAAGGGGCGTCTTCCCCATCTATTGAGATCTCTGAAACCTTTTCGGATGAACATTTGTTCGCCATTCAGGAAACACCATGGTTTGCAGACATTGCAAACTATAAAGCTACAAGGTTCATACCCAAGGAGTATAGCATGCAACAAAAGAAAAAATTAATTACTGATGCAAAGTACTACTTGTGGGATGAATCCTATCTCTTTAAGAGATATACAGACAGAATAATCCGTAGGTGTGTGCCTAAAGAAGAAGCGCAGAGGATCTTATGGCATTGCCATGTATCACAATATGGAGGCCATTTCGGAGGTGAGCGAACAGCCACCAAGGTTCTCCAATGTGGCTTCTACTGGCCAACACTCTATAGAGATTCCCGAGAGTTTGTACGCAACTGTGACAGTTGCCAGAGAGCTGGTAATTTGCCTCACAGTTACGCCATGCCTCAACAAGGAATCTTAGAAATTGAGTTGTTTGATGTATGGGGTATTGATTTCATGGGGCCTTTCCCACCATCATACTCAAACATGTATATTCTGGTGGCAGTTGACTATGTATCAAAATGGGTAGAGGCCATTGCCACACCCACCAATGATACTAAAACAGTACTGAAATTTCTCCAGAAACATATATTCAGCAGGTTTGGTGTCCCTAGGGTACTAATCAGTGATGGGGGCACTCACTTCTACAATAAACAGCTTTACTCTGCCATGGTCCGGTATGGGATTCGCCATAAGGTGGCGGCTCGATATCATCCACAGACAAATGGGCAAGCTGAAGTTTCTAACAGAGAACTAAAAAGAATCCTGGAATGGACTGTAAGTACCCGTAGAAAGGATTGGGCACGAAGCTTGGATGATGCTCTGTGGGCTTATAGAACAGCATTCAAGACTCCTATAGGGACCTCTCTGTACCAACTTGTGTATGGTAAGGCTTGTCACCTGCCCGTGGAATTGGAACATAAGGCCTACTGGGCAACCAGATTCCTAAACTTTGATGCCAAACTAGCTGGAGAAAAAAGATTGCTCCAGCTGAATAAGCTAGAGGAATTCAGATTCACTGCTTTCGAAAATGCCAAGCTTTATAAAGAAAAGTCAAAAAGGTGGCATGACAGAAAGCTGTCATCTAGAATCTTTGAACCAGGACAAAAGGTTCTGTTGTTTAACTCTAGGCTCAGGCTATTCCCCGGGAAACTGAAGTCCTGATGGAGGGGACCATATGTGATTACAAGTGTATCACCATATGGTTATGTGGAGTTTCAAGATATTGATTCTGATAAGAAGTTCATTGTTAATGGACAGAGAATCAAGCACTATCTTGAAGGCAATGTTGAGCAAGAATGCTCAAGGCTGAGGCTAGATTAAAAACTCAGCAAGGTCCAGCTAAAAATAATAAAGAAGCACTTGCTGGGAGGCAACCCAGCCATGGGGCATCACTTCCGCTAAGCATTTTGCCCTATTCATGATTTTATTTGTTTATATAAAGTTCATTGATACTAAGGTAAAGAGTCAATTGTATAAATTCACAGGGTTACAGAAGGATTCTGCACACAAAACAGAGAAAAAGAACTCACTGGCAAGAAAACGCCAGTAAAAGTCTGTTTTGGGCGTTCAACGCCCAAAAGAAGCATCCACTGGGCATTGAACGCCAGTAAGGATAGCCATCTGGGCGTTAAACGCCAGAAAGAAGCATCTTCTGGGTGTTGAACGCCAGAAAGAAGCTCCTTCTGGGCGTTTAACGCCAGATTTACAGCGTCCTGGGCGTTCAGAAAAACGCCCAGTGACAAAGGAGTTCCTGGCGTTCAACGCTAGAAAGAAGCAACAACTGGGCGTTGAACGCCCAGGAGAAGCAGCAATTGGGCGTTGAACGCCCAAAACATGCAGCGTTTGGGCGTTCAAACGCCAGGATGGTGGGGAGGAGGTAAATTCGTTTTTTCTTCATATTTTTCATTTTAATCTTAATTTTCATGTTTCAATTCATGATTTCTTGCATAGACATGTTACAAACCCTGATTTCTAAAATCCTTAATTTCTAAAACCCTACTTTAAAATATCAAATGTATCTTAATCCATAAGCACAAATTTTTTTTATCCAAGTTAACTCTTTTTCAAAATTTTCAAAACAAATCTATCTCTTTTCATTCAAAAATCTTTTCAACTAATCAATATTTTTTTTTCAAATCTCCATATTATCTTTTTCAAAAATCCAAATTTATCTTTTTCAAATATCTTTCATATCTTTTCAATTTTAAATTATATCTTTTCTTATCATACTTATCTCTTTTTTAAATCATATCTTCTATCTTATCTTTCTCCCTAACTTCGAAAACCCACCCCCCCTCCTTCTATCCTCTAAGTTTGGTGTGTTTATCCGTGATCACTAAACCATACCCACTAAGATCATGACTCCTAAAGAAAAACAACCCACTCCAAGAGGCAAGAAAGAGAGTGTTCCAAAACCACTTTGGAATCAAGGGAGGTTCTTAACCAAAGAACATTCAGACCATTACTACAAAATAATGCGTCTAAGATCTGTGATCCCGGAAGTCAAGTTCGATCTGAAAGAAGATGAATATCCAGAGATCCAAGAGCATATTCGAAACAGGAACTGGGAAGTCCTAGCTAATCCTGAAACGAAAGTGGGAAGGAATATGGTTTAGGAATTCTACGCTAATCTGTGGCAAACAGACAGGCAGTGAATATCTGGAGCTGCCCTCTATGACTATAGGACTGTGGTCAGAGGAAAGATTCTTCACATCCACCCTGACAAAATCAGGGAGATCTTTAAGCTACCTCAGCTGAAAGATGACCCAGACTCCTTCAATAGGAGAATGATGAGAACAAACAAGGGCCTGGATAAGATTCTAGAGGATATATGCATCCCTGGAGCCAGGTGAACCACCAGCACGAAGGGTGTCCCAAATCAACTCAAGAGAGAAGATCTCAAACCAATCGCCAGAGGATGGCTGGACTTCATTGGGCGTTCTATATTGCCCACCAGCAACCGTTCTGAAGTCAATATTAGAAGAGCAGTAATGATCCATTGCATTATGTTGGGAAAAGAAGTAGAAGTTCATCAACTGATCCCATCTGAATTCTACATACTTGCCAACAAGAACTCCAAGGATGCCAGTGGAGCAACCAATCACTAAAATCACAATGGAAAAACAACAAGTGCAAGATGACCCCATCAAGAGGAGGGCGCAAGAATTCCTACCAGAACTCCCTCAATTTGAATACTGGGAACATCTTGAAGCATCTGTTACTAAGTTGCAAGAAGCCATGGACCAAATGAAGGAAGAACAGCAAAATCAAAACAGCATGCTCTACAAACTGCTCAGAGAACAGGAAGTGCAAGGGCGTGAATTGAAGGAATTAAAGTGTCAGAAATTATCCCTTGAAGGGCCAAGCACTCCACAGATTAAAGAGGCATCCACTTTCCAACTTCAAGGTTGTTGAGTTCTGATCTTAACCATAACCCTGTGATAACTGTTTTTATTTGAGTTTTACCTTAGGAGTCATATAGTAGTAATTAGTATCTATATTTTTGATTTTATCTCCAATTAAGCTATAATTTAAATTTCTCATCATCATTAAACATGAATAAAATAGAAGAATTTCTTTAGAATAAGAGGCAATATTTTTCGAGTTTTTAATAAGAAAAATTCTAATTATTTACATGTGGTGGCAATGCTTTCTGTCTTCTGAATGAATGATTGAACAGTGCATATGTCTTTTGAATTTGATGTTTAAGACTGTTAAATATGTTGGCTCTTGAAAGAATGATGAACATGAGACATGTTATTGATAATCTGAAAAATCATAGAAATGATTCTTGAAGCAAGAAAAAGCAGTGAATACAAAAGCTTGCAGAAAAAAAAATGGCGAAAAAAAATAGAGAAAGAAAAAGAAAAAGCAAGCAGAAAAAGCCAAAGCTCTTAAAACCAAAAGGCAAGAGCAAAAAGCCAATAGCCCTTAAAACCAAAAGGCAAGGGTAAGAAAAAGGATCCAAGGCTTTGAGCATCAGTGGAAAGGAGGGCCTGAGGAAACCAAATCCTGGTCTAAGCGGCTGAACCAAGCTGTCCCTAACCATGTGCTTGTGGCGTGAAGGTGTCAAGTGAAAACTTGAGACTGTGCGGTTAAAGTCAAGGTCCAAAGCAAAAAGAAGAGTGTGCTTAAGAACTCTGGACACCTCTAATTGGGGACTTTAGCAAAGCTGAGTCACAACCTGAAAAGGTTCACCCAATTATGTGTCTATGGCATTTATGTATTCGGTGGTAATACTGGAAAACAAAGTGCTTAGGGCCACGGCCAAGACTCATAAAGTAGCTGTGTTCAAGAATCATCATACTAAAATAGGAGAATCAATAACACTATCTAAATTCTAAGTTCCTATAGATGCCAATCACTCTGAGCTTCAATGGATAAAGTGAGATGCCAAAACTGTTCGGAAGCAAAAAGCTACTAGTCCCGCTCATCTAATTAGAATCTGAGCTTCATTCAAAAACTCTGAGATATTATTACTTCTTGACTTATTTTTATTCTATTTTATTTGTCTAGTTGCTTGGGGACAAGCAACAGTTTAAGTTTGGTGTTGTGATGAGCGGATATTTTATATGCCTTTTGGGGTTAATTTCATATAGTTTTTAGTATGTTTTAGTTAGTTTTTAGTTAATTTTGATTAGTTTCTAGGCAAAATTCATATTTCTGGACTTTACTATGAGTTTGTATATTTTTCTGTATTTTCAGGTATTTTCTGGCTGAAATTGAGGGAGCTGAGCAAAAATCTGATTCAGGCTGAAAAAGCACTGCTGATGCTGTTGGATCCTGACCTCTCTGCACTCAGAATGGAATTTCTAGAGCTACAGGAGTCCAATTGATGCGCTTTCAATTGCGTTGGAAAGTAGACATCCAGGACTTTCCAGAAATATATAATAGTCCATACTTTGCTCAATGATAGACGACGTAAACTGGCGTTTAACGCCAGTTCCATGTTGCAGTCAGGCGTCCAGCGCCAGAAACAAGTTACAAGTTGGAGTTCAACGCCAGAAACAGGTTACAACCTGGCGTTGAACGCCCAAAACAGCCCAGGCACATGGGAAGCTTAAGTCTCAGCCCCAACACACACCAAGTGGGCCCCGGAAGTGGATTTCTGCACTATCTATCATAGTTTACTCATTTTCTGTAAACCTAGGTTACTAGTTTAGTATTTAAACAATTTTTAGAGATTTATTTTGTATCTCATGACATTTTAGATCTGAAATTTGTACCTTTTGGCAGCATGAGTCTCTAAACTCCATTGTTGGGGGTGAGGAGCTCTGCAGCGTCTCGATGAATTAATGCAAGTACTTCTGTTTTCCATTCAAACATGCGTGTTCCTCTCTAAGATACTCATTCGCGCTTAACTATGAAGAGGGTGATGATCCGTGACACTCATCACCTTTCTCAATCCATGAACATGTGTCTGACAACCACCTCCATTCTACATTAGAATGAATGATTATCTCTTGGATTCCTTAATCAGAATCTTCGTGGTATAAGCTAGATTGATGGCGACATTCATGAGAATCCGGAAAGTCTAAACCTTGTCTGTGGTATTCCGAGTAGGATTCTGGGATTGGATGACTGTGACGGGCTTCAAACTCGCGAGTGATGGGCGTAGTGATAGACGCAAAAGGATAGTAAATCCTATTCCAGTATGATCGAGAACCTCCAGATGATTAGCCGTGCTGTGACAGAGCATTTGGACCATTTTCACTGAGGAGATGGGAAGTAGCCATTGACAACGGTGACACCTTACATAGAGCTTGCCATGGAAGGAACTTTGCACTTTTTCATGCATGAGGGAAGAGGAATACAAGATAAAAGCTAAAATTCAGAAGACAAAGCATCTCCAAAACTCCAACATATTCTCCATTACTGCATAATAAGTATTTATTTCATGCTCTTTCATTCCTTGCAATCAGATTTGATAAGTGAATTGTTTTATTGTTTTCCTGACTAAGAGTTACAAGGTAACCATAGATTGCTTCAAGCCAACAATCTCCGTGGGATCGACCCTTACTCACGTAAGGTATTACTTGGACGACCCAGTGCACTTGCTGGTTAGTTGTGCGAAATTGTAAGAGAGTAATACGTAACAATTTCGTGCACCATCGGTGCGCACGCACAGAACGCAAAAAATAGAAGTCGTGTGCGCACGCACAGATGCCCTGTTTTTTTCAAAAATTTTTCTCTGGCACCAAGCCTTAGCTCAATCAAAACTCAACACCAAAACATGCAAGAACCCATAAATTCATCATCCAAACCAAAATTAACCTATCTAAACTCAAAATTAAACCAATTCTAAGCTAACCAAGCATAACAAAAAGCAAATAAGTCAAAATATATACAAAAAGAAAAGGGTAGGAACAATGTTACCATGGTGGGGTGTTTCCGACCTAGCACTTTGGTTTAATGTCCTTAAGTTGGACTTATGGAGAGCTCTCACCCAAACTTGTATCCTCTAAGGCAATTGAGATCCCCAAGCTTGTACACCCAATCTTGTTATGAATTCCTTCCATTCCTTCTAGGAAACAAGCAATTGAAATTTCCAATTCCTATACACAATAGCAACAAAACTCACAATATAATGGGTGAGAATTCATAGGATAAAGAGAAAGTGAAAATCAAAGGTAGTAAGAACAAATAAAATGAAATCCTAAAACTAGCAAAAAGAAGCAATCAATCAAAACAAGCTATTCACATATTCACATTCTCACATATTCACATTAACCTAAAATAAGCAACATATGTACAATCAACCAAAAATAAGCTATTCACAATATTTACAATATGTACAATAGCCAAAAATATACACCATTGCAACTCCCTGGTAATGGCGCCAAAAACTTGATGAGTTAAGAATTGACGTCGATTTGGATTTTCACACTCAAGATAACTTACGTTGTAAGTATAGACCAAACCGGAAAATTAAATCCCAAACATCAAAGTTTAATATTTCTAATTTAAAACGAGAGTAATTAAACCTCGGGTCGTCTTCCCTAGGAGTTGCAATTAAGTGTCAATGATTGGCTATGGAAGGAAATGGTGATTGGATGATGGCAATTGGCAAGAAATTTAAAGTGCAAGAAGGTAACTTAATATGTAAGAAATTAAAAGAAGGCAAGTAAAGAAAGAAATAAAAGGGCAATTAAATGCTAAAAAAGACTCTTGCCAAGAAGTGGATAATTAAGGATTTCTATCCTAGTTGTGGACCACAAACATGATGATTGTGTGTGGATTAATCCTAATTAGTCAACCCTACATCGAGGATAAGTCAACTACTCAACTTCACTGATGAGCGGATAATTTATACCCTTTTTGGCATTGTTTCTGCATAGTTTTTAGTATGTTTTAGTTACTTTTTATTATATTTTTATTAGTTTTTATGCAAAAATTACATTTCTGGACTTTACTATGAGTTTGTATATTTTTCTGTAATTTCAGGTATTTTCTGGCTAAAATTGAGGGACCTGAGTAAAAATCTGATTCAGAGGCTGAAAAATGACTGCAGATGCTATTGGATTCTGATCCTCCTGCACTCAAAGTGGATTTTCTGGAGCTACAGAAGCCCAATTGGTGCGATCTCAATTGCGTTGGAAAGTAGACATCCTGGGCTTTCCAGAAATATATAATATTTCATACTTTGCCCGAGATTTAATAGCCCAAACTGGCATCCAAAGCCAGCGTAAAACTTTCAGGCGTAAAACGCCCAAACTGGCACCCAAGCTGGCGTTTAACTCCAGGAACAGCCTATGCATGTGAAAGCTTCAATGCTCAGTCCAAGCACACACCAAGTGGGCCCTGGAAGTGGATTTTTGCACTATCTGCACTTAGTTACTCATTTTCTGTAATCCCTAGTAACTAGTTTAGTATAAATAGTACTTTTTACTATTGTATTCGCATCTAGTTTATGCCATATTTCACATTTGGAGGCTGGCCTCACGGCCATGCCTAGACCTTTTTTTCTTATTTATTTGCAACGGTGGAGTTTCTACACCCCATAGATTAAGGTGTGGAGCTCTACTGCTCTTCATGAATTAATGCAAGTACTATTGTTTTTCTTTCAATTCACGCCTACTTCTTCTCCAAGATATACTCTCGTACTTAATTCAGTTAAGTAAGAATGAACGAGTGACTCGTGACAATCACCCAATCTTCGTTACTCGCTTAGCCAAGATCAGCGTGCCTGACAACCACAAAGCGGTCTACATGATATTCAACGTAGTCATTGGATGACAGCTGGAGTATATTCTCTTGGATATCTAATACACGGACCGAGTCCTTGAGATTAGTATCTTCGTGGTATAGGCTAGAATCATTGGCAGCATTCCTGGGATCCAGAAAGTCTAAACCTTGTCTATGGTATTCCGAGTAAGATCCGGAAAGGGATGATTGTGACGAGCTTCAAACCTGCGAATGTTGGGCGCAGTGACAGTGTGCAAAAGGATCAATGGATTCTATTCCGACGTTTGCGGTAACCGACAGATGATTAGCCATGTGGTAGCTATGCCTGGTATTTTTCATCCGAGACGAGAAATCTGACAGTTGATTAGCCGTGCAGAAACCGTAGAGGACCATTTTCACTGAGAGGATCTTACAGCTTGCCATGGAAGGGAGCACGCATGATTGGAAGAAGACAATAGGAAAGCAGAGATTCAGAAGCAACAAAGCATCTCCAAACGCTTATCTGAAATTCCCACCAATGAATCACATAAGTACCTTTATTTTATTTTATGTTTTATTTATATTTTAATTATCAAAACCTCATAACCAATTGAATCTGCCTGACTGAGATTTACAAGATGACTATAGCTTGCTTCAAGCTGACAATCTCCGTGGGATCGACCCTTACTCACCTAAAGTTTATCACTTGGACGACCCAGTGCACTTGCTGGTTAGTTGTGCGGAGATGTGAAAAGTGTGAATCACGATTTCCCACTACCAAGATTTTGGCACCGTTTCCAGGGATTGTTTGAGTTTGGACAACTGACGGTTCATTGATGTGCATAAACTTGATATGCTACGATTTAGGAAATTGCACGATCGGCAAAATTCCTTCCGGCAAGTGCACCGGTTATCGTCAAGTAAAAACTCACAATAGAGTGAGGTCGAATCCCACAAGGATTGGTTGAGTGAGCAATTCGGATTAGAAGTATGTTCTAGTTGAGCGGAATCAAGATTTAGATGAGAATTGCGGAATGTAAAATTGCATGAATTAAAGAGCGAAAAGCTAAATTGCTGAAATTAAAAGGGATGGGGGTGATTGCATGAATTTAATTGCAGAATGTAAAGAGAAAGTGGTAAATCAGAAATGGGGAGTTCATTGGGTGTTAGGAGATATTGAGATCTCCGAATCAAAACAACTTTTATCCCTTCCTCAACCAATGCATTCATTAAATTTTGCTTGGCAATCTTATATGATTGGATCCCAATCCCTTGGCTCACCAATTCTCTCTAAAAACAAACAAATTCCCAATCCCTTGGTTTAAATGTTCATAAGAAGAGATGATGCTCGATCACTGATTATACCACACAGTTTCATGAACCACAATTTGGTAGGATTACATGTCACAATATCCATCCAAACCCCAATCCAATTCACTGTGAGAAAGCTTCTCTAGCATGAATCCTCCATTCCTTTCCCAAGGTTCCGAAGGATTCCAATTATGGGTAGTTTCTTTCCCAAGACAACTACCCAATGGAATTAGATCGAGAAGCTTTCTAACAAAATTCAAGAGAAAAGATTGAAGAAGAAGATAAAACTATTATTGATTCATTGAATTACAATAGAGCTCCCTAACCCAATGAAAGGGGTTTAGTGAGTCATAGCTCTGAATTCAATTACAAAACTAAAAGAAAATGATCCAAAGTTCCCCCCTCTCAAAAAGTTTGTAAAAGTCCCCCTCAGGGGCTGGATTCCCCTTCAATCCCCCCTCTCAAATGCAGAAACTAAGGCCTTTAAATAGGCTCCCTAAATTACAAAATGAAAATGAAATTCAAAGCAAATTACAATCAAATGAAAATAAACTATTCTAGATGATTCTTGTGGCCTTGATTTGGTGTTGTTGATGGGCCTTGCTTGCTTGAAGGGTAGAGTGACATAATTGATCCAAAAAGGATAATGATCCATTAAACTACACTCAAATGTTGCACCCCCCTTTCTTGAGTCGTCACTTTGTTCTCTTGTCAACCTTGCCAATTTGATGCCAAATATAGACTATTATACCTCGTTGGAAAGCTATGGATGTCAGCTTTCTAACGCAACTGGAAGCACCTCAATTGGATCTCTATAGCTCAAGTTATGCTTGATTGAAGGTGACAAGGTTGCTGGTTGGTTTGACAGCGTTTAAGCCAACGTTTAAGTCACTTAAACGTGCTCGAAAATGCCAATTTTGGGAGCTCAGTTGCATTGTCCACCCCATACTTCTATACATCGTTGGAAAGCTCTGGATGTCTACTTTCCAATGCAACTGGAAGCGCATCATTTGGAGTTCCACAACTCGAGTTATACTCCATGGAAGGTGAAGAGGTCAGCTGGCCTGATTGCATGTTGGTACTATGCTCTTCTATGCACATTACGGGGCTGTTTTCTCCCTCCATTTTTAGTATCCACCATGCATGCCATATATGCTTGGAAAGCTCTAGATGTCTTCTTTCCAATGCATTTTGAATCACCTCATTTGGAGTTTTGTAGCTCAAGTTATTTATGTTTGAAGAAGGCATGGTCAAGCTGTTCCATATAACACGTTTAAGCTCCAGTTTAAGCTTAAACTGGAGCTTAAACGCTGGCACTCCCTGGAGGCACAAGCTCGAGCACGTTTAAGCTTCAGTTTAAGGTTAAACTGAAGCTTAAACGTGGAAATGAGAAAGCAACCCTGGAGGAGAAAAAATAGTCGAACACGTTTAAGCTCCAGTTTAAGGTTAAACTGGAGCTTAAACGTGGAAATGCTCCCTGGTGCATTTCTAATTCTGGCGTTTAACTTCCAGTTTAAGGTTAAACTGGAGGTTAAACGCCACTTTCAGCATTTCCTTAGCTCTCATGGTTTTGGCGTTTAAGCTCCAGTTTAAGCTTAAACTGGAACTTAAACTCCACATGTGATATTCAAGCTTCCTTTATTGATTTTGTTGCTTCCTTGCCTAGCCTCTTCTTCCCTGAAATCATCCAAACAACTGCATCAAAGTCTTGCAAAATTTCATGAGAAATCTTTCATTCATAGCATTCAAGGAATATAACTAAAAACTCATGGAATTTGCATCAAAATCTTCATGTTTGAATGATTTAAGACAAGCATGACTATTTGGCCCAAATGATTACTTAAGGCTCAAGAAAATGCATAAAACAACTAAAAATAACAGAAAAATGCTAGTGAAACTAGCCTAAGATTCCTTGGCATCATTCATCTTGTTGCTTAGATTAGGTAATTTTATTTTATGTTTAAGCTTTTTAATTTTAGTTTTCGAAAAATTAAAAAAAAATTATTTAGTTTTCGAAAAATTCATAAAAATTTTCAAAAAAAATATATGTTCTTCAGAGTTTTTAAGAACAAATTCTAGAGTTTCTTGAGATATGTTGAAGCCTGGCTGGCTGTTAAGCCATGTCTAATCTTTTGGACCGAGGTTTCTACTTTCCATTGTAGAAAGGACATGTCTATATTTGTATGCTGAAGCTTGGCTGGCCATTTGGCCATGTCTAATTCTCTTGGACCGAAGCTTTAGACTAACATTGCATTTATCCTGGAATTCTGATTAAAAATTTTGTATCTCTTTAATTTCTTTTTCCAAAATAATTTTCGAAAATATACAAAAAAAATTAATAAAATCATAAAACTAAAAAAAAAATTTGTGTTTCTTGTTTGAGTCTTGTGTCAAATTTTAAGTTTGGTGTCAATTGCATGTTCTAATTATCTTAAATTTTTGAAAAATTCATGCAATGTGTTCTTTCATGATCTTCAAGTTGTTCTTGATGATTTTCTTTGTTTGATCTTTACATTTTCGTGTTTTGTGTCTTTTCTTGTTTTTCATATGCATTCTTGAATTATTAGTGTCTAAACATTAAAAATTTTTAAGTTTGGTGTCTTGCATGTCTTTTTTTTCTTAAAAATTTTCAAAAATATGTTCTTGATTTTCATCATGATCTTCAAAGTGTTCTTGGTGTTCATCTTGACATTCAAAGTATTCTTGCATGCATTTATTGTTTTGATCTTAAATTTTTATGTTTTGTTTCATTTTTGCTGTTTAATGAAAAAAAAAAAGAAAAACAACAAAATGATATCTTTTTCTCTCTCTTCACTAATTCAAAAAAATCAAAAATAATATATTTCCCTTATATTACTCATGATTTTTGAAATTTTGAATTGATTTGTTAAAAAATTTTCAAAATTTAGTTGTTTCTTGTTAGTCAAGTCAAACTTTCAATTTAAAAATTCTATCTTTTCAAATTTTTTTCAAAATCAAATCTTTTCCATTTTTCTTTCATGTTTTTCAAAAATCCTTCAGAACAAAATTTTCAAAATCTCTTTCTTAATTTTATTTCATAATTTTTGAATTTATCACTAACAATTAATGTTTTGATTCAAAAACTTCAAGTTGTTACTTGCCTATTAAGAAAGGATCAATTTTTAAATTCTAGAATCATATCTTTTAGTTTCTTGTTAGTCAAGTAATCAACTTTAATTTCAAAATCAAATCTTTTTAATTTCTTTTTCAAATCTCTTTCAAAATAAATTTCAATCATATCTTTTTCAAAACTTAATTTCAAAATCTTTTTTCTAACTTCTAATTTATTTTCAAATATTTTTCAATTAAGCACTTGACTTTTTTGTTTGATTTTCAAAAGTTTACTATTTCTTATCTTTTTCAAAACCACCTAACTACTTTTCTCTCTCTCTAATTTTCGAAAACCACTAACCCCTTTTTCAAAATTCTTTTTATTTAACCAATTATTTTCAATTCTAATTTATTTTATTTTATTTCTTAAATATTCGAATTCTCACTTATAATTAAAATAAAAACAAAAATATTTTTCTTTTATTTTAATTAATATTCGAATTTTCTCTGTCATCTCTTTCTATTTATTTTATTTATTCACTAACACTTCTCTTCTTAAAATTCGAATCCCTTCTCTCTCTCTGTGTTCGAATTCTTCTTCTTCTCCCTTCTTCATTCTATTCTTCTATTCTTCTACTCACATAAAGGAATCTCTATACTGTGACATAGAAGATTCCTCTTCTTTTATGTTCTCTTCTTTTTCATATGAGCAGGAGCAAGGATAAGAACATTCTTGTTGAAGCTAATCCTGAACCTGAAAGGACTTTAAAGAGAAAACTAAGAGAAGTTAAAGCACAAAACTCTGGAAAGGACCTAACAGAAATTTTCAAAAAAGAAGAAGACATGGCAGTCGAAAATAACAATAATGGTGGAGATGCAAGGAAGATGCTTGGTGACTTTACTGCACCCACTTCTGACTTCTATGGAAGAAGCATCTCAATTTCTGCAATTGGAGCAAACAACTTTGAGCTTAAGCCTCAATTAGTTTCTCTAATGTAGCAGAATTGCAAGTTTCATGGACTTCCATTGGAAGATCCTCATCAGTTCTTAGCTGAATTTTTGCAAATCTGTTACACTATTAAGACCAATGGGGTTAATCCTGAGGTCTACAGACTTATGCTTTTCCCCTTTGCTGTAAGAGACAGAGCTAGGACATGGTTGGACTCACAACCTAAAGAAAGCCTGACCTCTTGGAAAAAGTTGGTCAATGCTTTCTTTGCCAAATTTTTTCCACCTCAAAAGTTGAGCAAGCTTAGAGTGGAAGTCCAAATCTTCAGACAGAAGGAAGGTGAATCCCTCTATGAAGCTTGGGAAAGATACAAGCAATTGATCAGAAGGTGTCTTTCTGACATGCTTTCAGAATGGAGCATCCTATGTATATTCTATGACGGTCTGTCTGAATTGTCCAAGATGTCATTGGATCACTCTGCTGGTGGATCTCTTCATCTAAAGAAAACGCCTGCAGAAGCCCAGGAATTCATTGAAATTGTTACAAATAACCAGTTCACGTATACTTCCGAAAAAAATCTTGTGAATAATGGGATAACTCAGAAGAAAGAAGCTCTTGAGATTGATACTCTGAATTCAATATTGGCTCAGAATAAAATATTGACTCAGCAAGTCAATATGAATTCTCAGAGTCTGACTGGAATGCAAGCTGCATCTGGCAGTACTAAAGAAGCTTCCTCTGAAGAAGAAGCTTATGACCTTGAGAATCCTGCAATGGAAGAGGTGAATTATATGGGAGAATCCTATGGAAACACTTAGAATCCTTCATGGAGAAATCATCCAAATCTCTCATGGAAGGATCAACAGAAGCCTCATCAAGGCTTTAATAACAATAATGATGGGAGAAATAGGTTTGGCAATAGGAAGCCTTTTCCATCATCTTCTGAGTAACAGACAGAGAATTCTAAGTAGAGCCTCTCTAACATAGCAACCATAGTCTCTGATCTATCTAAGACCACTCTCAGTTTCATGACTAAAATAAGGTCCTCCATCATAAATTTGGAGGCACAAGTGGGTCAGCTGAGTAAAAGAGCTACTAAAATTCCTGCTAGTACTCTCCCAAGCAATACAGAAGAGAATCCCAAAAGAGAGTGCAAGGCCATAAATATAACCAACATGGCCGAACCTATAGAGGAGGAAGAGGTAGTGATTTCCAGTGAGGAAGACTTCAATGGACGTCCACTGACCACTAAGGAGTTCCATAATGAGGAACCAAAGGAATCTGAGGCTCATATAGAGACCATAGAGATTCCACTGAACTTACTGTTGACATTCATGAGCTCTGATGAATATTCTTCCTCTAAAGAGGATGGAGATATTATTGAAGAGCAAGTTGCTCACTATCTAAGAGCAATCATGAAGCTGAATGCCAAGTTATTTGGTAATGAGACTTGGGAGGATGAACCCCTATTGCTCATCAATGAACTAAATACCTTGGTTCAACAGAAATTACCTCAGAAGAAACCAGATCCCGGAAAGTTCTTAATACCTTGCATCATAGGCACCATAACCTTTAAGAAGGCTCTGTGTGACCTTGGTTCAAGTATAAACCTCATGCCACTCTTTATAATGGAGAAACTAGGGATCTTTGAGGTACAAACTGCAAGAATCTCACTAGAGATGGCAGACAATTCAGGGAAACAGGCTTATGGACTTGTAGAGGATGTCTTAGTGAAAGTTGAAGGCTTTTACATCCCTGCTAATTTCATAATCCTAGACACTGGGAAGGAAGAGGATTAATCCATCATCCTTGGAAGGCCCTTCCTAGCCACAGCAAGAGCTGTGATTGATGTGGACTGATGGTGGCAGAAATCGACCAGTTAAAAAAATAATAAACAAATTGCATTGCAAGTACAGTTCTCAACCAGCTAAAATCCGACTTCTCAATTTAAAAAGGGTTGTCACAAAATTTAGAATTAAAAATAATGGGAGTATGAGTCCCAGGTCGTCTCCCAACGAGTTGATGGAAAGAGTGCTAATTTATCAATTAGAAATTTTCCAAAAGGTTTGAATTGGATAATGAGTAATTAAAGTAATTGTAAATTGAAACAATAAAACTAAGAATTATTATTAATATAAAAGGCCTTTACTGGGGAATTGATTAATCGGAAGTTCTATCCTTGTTGGAATCTTCTCAAGTGTAATGTAAAGTGGTTGTTGTTTTCACTTAGTTAACCCTTACTGAGTAAAGGAAAGTCAGGTGATTGAACTGATTCTTATCCACAGATCCTAGTCCTTTCCCTTGGGAAGGTCTAGCATTAGTAGACACAGAATTAGCCAACAATGTTCAGTTTAACCAAGCACTTGAGCATTCCAACTCAAGCATCTCTTCTTAATCAACCCCTATATCAAGTAGAAAATCTACTCCATTGACATAGAATTAATATTCATAAAAATATAAGAAGACATAACAAATAAAATAAAATAGAGAATTAAAATAAATTAAAATTAAAAATAACTCTATATATTAATAAATTCAAAATGCAACATACTTAATTGAATAGGGTCAATGAGCAATGAATAAAAGTAAAGGAATAAGGAAACAAACTAAAGTAATGTCTTTACGGAGGTAATGATTCTTCAGCATCCAAAATTCCAAAGCAAAAGCATAAACTATCAATGTAAAGCTAATCTAGATTCAGATCTAAAACTAAGAGTAATCCTAATCTCAATGTATCTGAATGTGTGTGGATGCCTCTTGAGTTTTTGCATGTTCCCTTGTTTAGTCTGTGTTTCTGGGCTGAAAACTGGGTAAAAATGCGGCCCGAAATCGTCTTCAGTGTATTCTGTAATTTCTGCGGATCGCGCAAGTCACGCGTAAGCGTCGTCGACGAGTTCGCATCATTCAGCGATTTTCCTTGTCACGCGTTCGCGTCGTTCGTGCAGACTTCAATCCATGCGTTCGCATCAGGCACACATTCGCGTCGCTGCAATTTCTTCTTTTCGCGCGCTCGCGTCATTGTTCGCTGGTCATCTCCTTGGTTTCTTGTGTTCCTTCCATTTTTGCAAGCTTCCTCTCCATTCTCTAAGCCATTCCTGCCCTATGAAGCCTGAAACACTTAACACATGGATCACGGCATCGAATGGGATAAAGGAGAGTTAAAATACATAATTAAAAGATCTCTAGGAAGGAAGTTTTCAACCATGGAATAATTTTGGGAAGGAATTGTAATATCATGCTAATCATATGAATAAGTGGGTAAAGACTTGATAAAACCACTTAATTAAACATAATATAAATCATAAAATAATGGTTTATCATGGACAGAGGAGAGTTAGTCCTTCAATTGAATGAGGAATACCTTGTGTTTAAGGCTCAAGGATCTTTTTCTGTAACCATGGAGAGGAAGCATGAAAAGCTTCTCCCAGTACAGAGTCAAACAGAGCCTCCACACTCAACTTCTTACTTTGGTGTTGGGAGGCCATCATCAAGCTTTGAGTCTCTCTGAAGCTCTCTAAGAGCTCACTGTCAAGCTATTGACATTAAAAAAACGCTTGTTGGGAGGCAACCCAATGTTATTTAATTATATTTATTTATATTCCATTGTCATTTTATGTTTTCTTTAGGTTGATGATCATGTGAAGTCATAAAAACAGCTATAGAATTAAAGCAAAATAAAAAAGAGCATCAAAAATAGCACACCCTGGAGGACAGGCTTACTGGCGTTTAAACGCCAGTAAGGATAGCAGAATAGGCGTTTAACACCCAGTGGTGCACAAAATTATGATCATCAACAATGGCGCCAAAGACTTGGTGCTCTAAAACGTGAATCACACTTTGTCACAACTTCGCACAACTAACCAGCAAGTGCACTGGGTCGTCCAAGTAATAAACCTTACGTGAGTAAGGGTCGAGCCCGCGGAGATTGTCGGCTTGAAGTAAGCTATGGTCACATTGTAAATCTCAGTCAGGCGGATTCAAATGGTTATAGAGTTTTAATAATTAAAGGATAAATAAAACGTAAAATAAAGATAGAGATACTTATGTAATTCATTGGTGAGAATTTCAGATAAGCATATAGAGATGTAAAGGCCTTCAACCTTTACTAGCACGTCCTCTACTTGTCTGCCATCTCTAAAGAGATTCTGGCAGCTTGCACCTCAAAGATCCCAAGTTTCTCCATTACAGAGAGTGGCATTAAGTTTATTCCTGACCCCAGGTCACACAGAGCCTTCTCAAAGGTCATGGTGCCTATGTTACAGGGAATTAAGAATTTACCAGGATCCTGTTTCTTTTGAGATTTTTGACTATCCAATGCATTCAGTTTATTGGTGAGCAAGGGAGGTTCATCTTCCCAAGTCTCATTACCAAATAATTTGGTATTCAGCTTCATGATTGCACCAAGATACTTTGCAACTTGCTCATCAGTGACGTCTTCATTCTCTTCAGAAGAAGAATACTCATCAGGGCTCATGAAGGGCAGAAGGAGGTTCAATGGAATCTCTATGGTCTCTAGATGAGCATCAGATTCCTTTGGTTCCTCAAAGGGAAACTCCTTATTGGTCACTGAATGTCCCAGGAGGTCTTCCTCACTAGGATTCACGTCCTCATTCTCCCTTGTAGGTTCAGCCATGATGGTCAAATCAATGGCCTTGCACTCTCTCTTTGGATTTTCTTCTGTATTGCTTGGGAGAGTACTAGGAGGAGTTTTAGAGACCCTTTTACTAAGCTGGCCCACTTGTGCCTCAAAATTTCTAATGGAGGACCTTATTTCATTCATGAAACTTAAAGTGGCCTTAGATATATCAGAGACTATATTTGCTAAGCTAGATAGATTCTGCTCAGAATTCTCTGTCTGTTGCTGAGTGGATGATGGAAAAGGCTTGATATTGCTAAACCTTTTTCTTCCACCATTATTAAAGCCTTGTTGAGGCTTTTGTTGATCCTTCCATGAGAAATTTGGATGATTTCTCCATGAGGGATTATAGGTGTTTCCATAGGGTTTACCCATGTAATTCACCTCTGTTATTGCAGGGTTCTCAGGATCATAAGCTTCTTCTTCAGAAGATGCCTCTATAGTACTGTTGGATGATTCCTTCAATCCATTCAGACTCTGAGAGATCATATTGACTTGCTGAGTCAATATTTTATTCTGAGCCAATATGGCATTCAGAGTATCAATTTCAAGAACTCCCTTCCTCAGAGGCGTCCCATTACTCACAGGATTCCTTTCAGAAGTGTACATGAACTGGTTATTTGCAACCATGTCAATGAGTTCCTGAGCTTCTGCAGGTGTTTTCTTTAGGTGAATGGATCCACCTGCAGAATGGTCCAGTGACATCTTTGATAGCTCAGACAGACCATCATAGAATATATCCAGGATGGTCCATTCTGAAAGCATGTCAGAAGGACACTTTTTGGTCAGTTCCTTGTATCTCTCCCAAGCTTCATAGCGGGATTCACCTTCTTTCTGTTTGAAGGTTTGAACATCCACTCTAAGCTTACTAAGCTTTTGAGGAGGAATGAACTTGGCTAAGAAAGCCATGACCAACTTATCCCAAGAGTTCAGGCTATCTTTAGGTTGAGAATCCAACCATATTCTAGCTCTGTCTCTTACAGCAAACGGGAAAAGCATAAGTCTGTAGACCTCGGAATCAACCCCATTGGTCTTAACAGTGTCACAGATCTGGAAGAATTCAGTTAAGAAGTGAAAAGGATCTTCTGATGGAAGTCCATGAAACTTGCAGTTCTGTTGCATCAGAGAAACTAATTGAGGCTTTGGCTCAAAATTGTTTGCTCCAATGGCAGGGATTGAGATTCTTCTTCCATGTAAATTGGAATTTGGTGCAGTAAAATCACTAAACATCTTCCTTGCATTGTTATTATTTTCAGCCATGTCTCCTTCTTTTTCGAAAATTTCTGTCAGATTTTCTCCAGAGAGTTGTGCTTTAGCTTTCCTTAGCTTCCTCTTCAGAGTCCTTTCAGGTTCAGGATCAGCCTTAACAAGAATGTTCTTATCCTTGCTCCTGCTCATATGAAAAAGAAGAGAACACAAAAGAAAATATGGAATCCTCTATGTCACAATATAGAGATTCCTTATGTAAGTATAAAAAGAGAAGAGTAGCAAAAAAAAAGATAAGAATCCAAACACAAGGGAGAGGAATGGGTTCGAATTCTTGAGTGAAAGAGGGGTGTTAGTAGATGAATAAATAAACAGAAGGGGATGAGAGATGAGACAATTCAAAAATTAAATAAAATAAAATAAAAATATTTTTGTTTTTAATTTAAAATCACAGTTAGAATTCGAAAATTAAAAAGAAAATGAAATTAAATTAAATTTAAAATAATTAATTAATTAAAAAGGAATTTTAAAAAAGAGGAAGGTGATTTTCGAAAATTAGAGAGAGAGAGGTAGTTAGGTAGTTTTGAAAACGATAAGAATCAAACAAAAAGTTAAGTGGTTAATTGAAAAAGATTTGAAAATCAAATTTTGAAAAGATAAGAAGTTAGAAAAGAAGTTAGAAAAGATTTTGAAATTAATTCTGAAAAAGATGTGATTGAAACTTATTTTGAAAAAGAAATTTAAAAAGATTTGATTTTGAAAATTAAAGTTGATTACTTGAGTAACAAGAAACAAAAAGATATGAATTTAAAATTTAAAGATTGAACCTTTCTTAATAGGCAAGTAACAGACTTAAAATTTTTGAATCAATCACATTAATTGTTAGTAAAGGTTTTGAAATTATGAAAGAAAATAAAAAAAGATTTTTGAAAATCAATTTGAAATTTTCGAAAATCATAAAAGAAAAATGAAAAAGATTTGATTTTTGAAAAATATTTGAAAAAGATAGAATTTTTAAATTGAAAATTTGATTTGACTCATAAGAAACAATTAAATTTAAAAACTTTTGACTAAATCAAATCAAATTTTCGAAAGTTTTTGAGAGAAAAAGGGAAAGATATTTTTTTGATTTTTGAATTTTAATGAAGAAAGAGAAAAACATAAAATTGATGCAAAACATAAAAATTTTTGGATTAAAATAAAAGATGCATGCAAGAACACTATGAATGTCAAGATGAACACCAAGAACACTTTGAATGTCAAGATGAACATCAAGAACTTATTTTTTAAAATTTTTAAGAAAAGAAAAATATGCAAGACACCAAACTTAGAAATTTTTAATGTTGAGACATTAATAATTCAAAAATGCATATGAGAAATAAGAAAAGACACAAAACAAGAAAATATGAAGATCAAACAAGAAGACTTACCAAGAACAACTTGAAGATCATGAAGAACACCATGCATGAGTTTTCAAAAATTTTAATGGAATTCAAAATATGCAATTGACACCAAACTTAAAAATTGACACAAGACTCAAACAAGAAACATCAAATATTTTTGGTTTTATGATTTTATTAATTTTTTTATTTTTTTCGAAAATTAATTCTGAAAAAGAAAATAAGGATTTCGAAAATTTTTAATAGGAATTCCAGGAATCTTGCAATGTTAGTCTAAAGCTCCAGTCCAGGAATTAGACATGACTCACTAGCCAGCCAAGCTTTCAGTGAAAGCTCCAGTCCAAAATACTAGACATGGCCAATGGCCAGCCAAGCTTCAGCATACATAATTCAAGCATGTGAGGAGGAAGCCTCAGTCCAAAAGAATTTTGACATGGCTTTAGAGCCAGCCAGGCTTCAACATTTCCCAGGAAATTCCAGAATTCCTTCTAAAAAAATTCTGAAGAACATAGAATAATTTAATAAATTTTTTTCTTTTTGTATTTTTGAAATTTTTTTTTTCAAAAATAAGAAGTAAAAAGCTTTAAATTAAAATAAAATTACCTAATCTGAGCAACAAGATGAACCGTCAGTTGTCCAAACTCGAACAATCCCCGGCAACGGCGCCAAAAACTTGGTGTTGTTGCCGGACCAAAAATTTGGCACTGTTATTGCTCGAAACAAATGCGAAATTGTTGTTCGTTCCCTCCCCAGCAATGGTGCCAAAAACTTGGTGCACGAAATTGTAATCATCAACAATGGCGCCAAAGACTTGGTGCTCTCAAACGTGAATCACACTTTGTCATAACTTCGCACAACTAACCAGCAAGTGCACTGGGTCGTCCAAGTAATAAACCTTACATGAGTAAGGGTCGATCCCACGGAGATTGTCGGCTTGAAGCAAGCTATGGTCACCTTGTAAATCTCAGTCAGGCGAATTCAAATGGTTATAGAGTTTTAATAATTAAAGGATAAATAAAACATAAAATAAAGATAGAGATACTTATGTAATTCATTGGTGAGAATTTCAGATAAGCGTATAGAGATGCTTTCATTCCTCCTGAACCTCTGGTTTCCTGCTGTCTTCATCCAATCATTCCTACTCCTTTTCATGACAAGCTATATATTGGGCATCACCGTTGTCAATGGCTACATCCCGTCCTCTCTATGAAAATGGTCCAATGCACTGTCACTGCATGGCTAATCATCTGTCAGTTCTCGATCATACTGGAATAGGATTTACTATTCTTTTGCGTCTGTCACTACACCGAGCACTTGCGAGTTTGAAGCTCATCACAGCCATCCCTTCCCGGATCCTACTCGGAATACCACAGACAAGGTTTAGACTTTCCGGATCTCAGGAATGGCCGTCCATGGGTTCTAACTTATACCACGAAGACTCTAATATCTCGGACTCGGTCCCCTGTATTAGATATCTAAGAGATACTCATTCTATCTTATCTTCATGTAGAACGGAAGTGGTTGTCAGGCACGTGTTCATAAGTGAGAATGGTGATGAGCGTCACATAATCATCACATTCATCATGTTCTTGGGTGCGAATGAATATCTTAGAATAGGAGTAAGCTTGAATTGAATAGAAAAATAATAGTACTTTGCATTAATACTCAAGGAACAGCAAAGCTCCACACCTTAATCTATGGTGTGTAGAAACTCTACCGTTGAAAATACATAAGTGATAATGGTCCAGGAATGGCCGAATGGCCAGCCCCCATAAAGGTCTAAGATAGCATAAAATTGATCAAAGATAGATCCGAAGATGTAAATACAATAGTAAAAAGTTCTATTTATACTAAACTAGTTACTAGGGTTTACAGAAATAAGTAAATGATGCAGAAATCCACTCCCGGGCCTACTTAGTGTGTGCTTGGGCTAAGCATTAAGCTTTCATGTGTAGAGACTCTTTTTGGAGTTAAACGCCAGTTTGTAACATGTTTCTGGCGTTTAACTCTGCTTTGCAACCTGTTTCTGGCGTTTGACTACAGAATAGGGTAGAGAGCTGGATTTGAACGCCAGTTTTCATCATCTAAACTCAGGAAAAGTATGGACTATTATATATTGCTAGAAAGACCTGGATGTCTACTTTCCAACGCAATTGAGAGCGCGCCATTTGGAGTTCTGTAGCTCCAGAAAATCCATTTTGAGTGCAGGGAGGTCAAAATCCAACAGCATCTGCAGTCCTTCTTCAGCCTCTGAATGTGATTTTTGCTCAAGTCCCTCAATTTCAGCCAGAAAGTACCTGAAATCAAAGAAAAATACACAAATTCTTAGTAAAATCCAAAAATGTGATTTTTATTTAAAAACTAATAAAAATATACTAAAAACTAACTAAATCTTACTAAAAACTATGTAAAAACAATGCCAAAAAGCGTATAAATTATCCGCTCATCACTCAGCCTTGCAGCATTCTGGGCGTTAAACGCCAGAATGGGCAGCACTCTGGGTGTTTAATGCCAGAAAAGGGTGTCTGGCGTCTGGCTGGCGTTAAACGCCAGAAATGGCAGACAGACTAGCATTTAACGCCAGAAAGGGGCAGCAGACTGGCGTTTAACGCCAAAAAAGGTAGAAGAGCTGGCGTTTAACGCTAGAATTGGCACACTGAGGGTGTTTGAATGCCAGAATGGTGCAGGGAGCAGAATTCCTTGACACCTCAGGATCTGTGGATCCCACAGGATCCCCACCTACCCCACCTCTTCTTCTCTCCTCTTCACACCTTTCCATAACACTCTTCCCCAAATATCCTTGACCAATCCCATCAATACCTCTTCCCCAAACACCATTCACCTATCAAATCCTACCCTCTTCCCCATATTCTCTTCACCACTCACATGCATCCATCATAAACCCCACCTACCTCACCATTCAAATTCAAACCATTTCCCTCCCAAACCCACCCATTCTCACACGAATTCCCTCTCTCTCCTACCCTATAAATACCCCTCATTACTACCTTCACTTTCACACATTACAAACAATTCTTTCCCCCCTTGGCCAAAACCAACACTACCCTCCATCTCCTCTATTTCTTCTTCTTCTACTCCTTTCATTCTTCTTTTGCTCGAGGACGAACTAACATTTTAAGTTTGGTGTGGAAAAAGCATTGCTTTTTCATTTTTCCATAACCACTAATGGCACCTAAGGCTGGAAAAACCTCTAGAAAGAGGAAAGAGAAGGTAGTTGCTTCCAACTTCGAGTCATGGGAGATGGAGAAATTCATCTCAAAAACCCAACACTAGAAAAAGGATGGAGCAAACAAGAGAGCCCACTCATGGACCTCAACAAGAGCATGAGGAAATTCCTCATCAAGAAATCCCTGAGATACCTCAAGGGATGCACTTTCTTCCATACAATTATTGGGAGCAACTCAACACCTCTTTAGGAAATTTGAGTTCCAACATGGAGCAACTAAGGATGGAGCACCAAGAGCACTCCATTATCCTTAATGAAATCAGAGAGGACCAAAAGGCCATGAGAGAGGAACAACAAAGGCAAGGAAGAGACATAGAGGAGTTCAAACACTCAATAAGATCTTCAAGAGGAAGAACTAGCCGCCATCACTAACGTGGACCCGTTCTTTAATTTCCTTGTTCTTATTTTTCTGTTTTTCGAATTCTATGCTTTATGTTTTGTCTATGTTTTTGTCTTTATTACATGATCATTAGTGTCTAGTGTCTATGTCTTAAAGCTATGAATGTCCTATGAATCCTTCACATTTCTTAAATGAAAAATGTTTTTAATTGCAAAAGAACAAGAAGTGCATGAATTTCAAATTTTATCTTGAAATTAGCTTAATTATTTTGAAGTGGTGGCAATACTTTTTGTTTTCTGAATGAATGCTTGAACAGTGCATATTTTTGAATTTGTTGTTTATGAATGTTAAAATTGTTGGCTCTTGAAAGAATAATGAAAAAAGAGAAATATTATTGATAATCTGAAAAATCATAAAATTAATTCTTGAAGCAAGAAAAAGCAGTGAAAAGCAAAAGCTTGCAAAAAAATTATGAAAAAAAAGAAAGAAAAAGAAAAAGCAAGCAGAAAAAGCCAATAACCCTTTAAACCAAAAGGCAAGGGTAAAAAGGATCTAAGGCTTTGAGCATTAATGGATAGGAGGGCCCAAAGGAATAAAATCCTGGCCTAAGCAGCTAAATCAAGCTGTCCCTAACCATGTGCTTGTGGCGTGAAGGTGTCAAGTGAAAAGCTTGAGACTGAGCGGTTAAAGTCGTGGTCCAAAGTAAAAAGAGTGTGCTTAAGAGCTTTGGGCACCTCTAACTGAGGACTCTAGCAAAGCTGAGTCACAATCTGAAAAGGTTCACCCAGTTATGTGTCTGTGGCATTTATGTATCCGGTGGTAATACTGGAAAACAAAAAGCTTAGGGTCACAACCAAGACTCATAAAGTAGCTATGTTCAAGAATCAACATACTGAACTAAGAGAATCAATAACACTATCCGAATTCTAAGTTCCTATGGATGCCAATCATTCTGAACTTCAAAGGGTAAAGTGAGATGCCAAAACTGTTCAGAAGCAAAAAGGCTACTAGCCCCGCTCATCTAATTGGAACTAAGTTCATTGATAAGTTTGGAATTTGTTGTATTTTCTCTTCTTTTTATCCTATTTTTTTTAGTTGCTTGGGGACAAGCAACAATTTAAGTTTGGTGTTGTGATGAGCGGATAATTTATACCCTTTTTGGCATTATTTTTGCATAGTTGTTAGTATGTTTTAGTTACTTTTTATTATATTTTTATTAGTTTTTATAAAAAAATCACATTTCTGGACTTTACTATGAGTTTGTGTATTTTTCTGTAATTTCAGGTATTTTCTTGCTGAAATTGAGGGAACTGAGCAAAAATCTGTTTCAGAGGTTGAAAAAGGACTGCAGATGCTGTTGGATTCTGACCCTCCTGCACTCGAAGTGGATTTTCTGGAGCTACAGAAGCCCAATTGGCGCGCTTTAAATTGCGTTGGAAAGTAGACATACTGGGCTTTCCAGAAATATATAATAGTCCATACTTTTTCGAGATTTGATGGCCCAAACTGGCGTCCAAATCCAGCCTAAAACTTTCTGGCGTAAACCGCCCAAACTGGCACCAAAATTGGAGTTAAACGCCCAAACTGGCACCCAAGCTGGCGTTTAACTCCAGGAATAGCCTATGCACGTGAAAGCTTCAATGCTCAGTCCAAGCACACACCAAGTTGGCCCCGAAAGTGGATTTCTGCACTATCTGTACTTAGTTACTTATTTTCTGTAATCCCTAGTAACTAGTTTAGTATAAATAGCACTTTTTACTATTGTATTCGCATCTAGTTTATGCCATATTTCACGTTTGGAGGCTGGCCTCACGGCCATGCCTAGACTTTTTTCTCTTATGTATTTTCAACGGTGGTGTTTCTACACCCCATAGATTAAGGTGTGGAGCTCTGTTGTTCTTCATGAATTAATGCAAGTACTATTGTTTTTCTTTTAATTCACGCCTACTTCTTCTCCAAGATATACTCTCGTACTCAATTTAATTAAGTCAGAATAAAGGGGTGACCCGTGACAATCACCCAATCTTCGTTACTCGCTTAGCCAAGATCCGCGTGGCTAACAACCACAAAGCGGTCTACATGATGTTCAATGTAGTCATTGGACGACAGCCAGAGTATATTCTCTTGGATATCTAATACACGGACCGAGTCTGTGAGATTAGTATCTTCGTGGTATAGGCTAGAAACATTGGTAGCATTCCTGGGATCCGGAAAGTCTAAACCTTGTCTGTGGTATTTCGAGTAGGATCCGGGAAGGGATGACTGTGACGAGCTTCAAACCTGCGAATGTTGGGCACAGTGACAGTGTGCAAAAGGATCAATGGATTCTATTCTGACGCTAGCAGGAACCGACAGATGATTAGCCATGCGGTAGCTGTGCCAGGTATTTTTCATCTGAGATGAGAAATCCGACAGTTGATTAGCCATGCAGAAACCGTGGAGGATCATTTTCACTGAGATGATCTTACAGCTTGCCATGGAAAGGAGCACGCATGATTGGAAGAAGACAATAGGAAAGCAAAGATTCAGAAGCAACAAAGCATCTCTAAACGCTTATCTGAAATTCCCACCAATGAATCACATAAGTACCTTTATTTTATTTTATGTTTTATTTATATTTTAATTATCAAAACCTCATAACCAATTGAATCCGCCTAACTGAGATTTGCAAGATGACCATAGCTTGCTTCAAGCCGACAATCTCCGTGGGATCGACCCTTACTCACGTAAGGTTTATTACTTGGATGACCCAGTGCACTTGCTGGTTAGTTGTGCGGAGATGTGAAAAGTGTGAATCATCATTTCCCACTACCATTCACCCAAACCACACAATTTCTCAACCAAGAGTGAGAAAAACTATGGAAAAACCTAACCAAGCATTTTGTCAAACACTTGGTGGGCATGTAAAGAAAGCATGATTAAATGACAAGGAATAATAAATGCTACAACTACCAAGCAAGGAGAATAAAGATAGCAACTCAATAAAGCAATAAATGACATGAAAACATAAATTGAATTAAATGTAAATTTAAGTGACAAGAGTGTGCATAAACATAAAAGACAACTAAAATGAGAAATTAACAAGATAAACAAGGAAATTAAGATAATAGAACCAAGAAAGGTAGAAGAAACTAGATTAAAACAAGAATTAAAAGTAGCAATTACAAGGAAATTAAACTAAAAACCCTAAGTTCTAGAGAGAGGGGGGAGCTTCTCTCTCTAGAAAATGAACTACATGACTAAAATCTAACCCTAATTTCTCCCCCCTTCACATGGAATGAGGCCTTGCTTGATATAGGAAGAATCAGCTTCAGAGAGTCCCAAAACTGCCTCTAGAGGCCCAAAAATCGCCCCCAGCGATTTCCATTAAGTGAGTCACGTGATGGCACCGACGCGTACGCGTGGGTCACGCATACGCGTTGCCGAACTTGTGCGTGTGTGCGTACGCACACATCACTGTGCGCACGCACGGAAGCTGAATCTTCCAAAACTCATTTCTTCATGCTTTCTCCCTTTTTGCATGCTTTTCCATCACTTCTTCCATCCATATTAGCCTTGTAATCCTGAAATTACTCATCAAACACATCAAGGCATCAAATAGAATAAAAGTGGAATAAAATTAGCTATTTTAAGGTCTAAAAAGCAAGTTTTCATAATTAAGCACAAATTTAGGGAGAATTACAAAATTATGCTATTTAAAGGAATAAGTGTAGAAAAGGTTAATAAAATCCACCAAAATAGAGCAAATAAATATCATGAAATGTGGATTCATCAGCCAGCCATACCATATACAGTGAATCGTGTCCTATCTCTAGAGCATGTAGAGCTTATTCAAGAGAGGACAGGAAGAAAATTCACTGTAAGGAGCAAAAATCTGAGTCCATTCTCACCTCCGTAAGGAGCTAACCGTCGAGCTAGTGACGTTAAAAGAGCGCTTGTTGGGAGTCAACCCTACCTTAATTAATTATTTATTTCCTGTTATTTTGTTTTGTTTTTCTTTTAGGGTCATGATTATATGTAGCATTCAGAACAGAGATAAAATTTCACAGCAGTGAAAACAGAACACTCTGGATGGAGTGTTAAAGTTGAACGCGTGCCAGGGTATCCCTGCTAGGCATTCAACACCCATCATGGGCAGCATTGCTGGTGTTGAACCCTAGCCAGGGAGCAGCCCTTGGGCGTTCAAACGCCAGTGCAGAGAAGCAGGGAATTTGGATTCCCTAGCCTTTCAGGACCTGTGCGTCCCACAACATCTTTCACCTACCCTACCTACCGCACTTACTTTCACACTTGCCCATACTCACTTCCCTATAAACCCTAGCCCAATCACAACCATACCATTTTCCCAAACCATCATAACTCCCACCTACCCCCACCCACCTCAAAATCAAATTTCCCACCCAAAGCCCACCCTTTGGCCGAAACCTAACCTACCCCCATCCTATAAATACCCTTTTCTATAACGCTTCATACACACACCTCTCATACACTCTTAATACTCACAAGGCCGAGCCCTCTCTCTCCCTCTATATCCCTCTATTTACTTCTTTTTCTACTCCATTCCTCTCTTTCCCTTATTTTTGCTTTAGGACGAGCAAAGTTTTAAGTTTGGTTTGGGAAAAGCATAGCTTTTTCTTTCCATTACCATTCATGGCACCCAAGGTTAGAGTCTCCTCTAGAAAGAGGACAGGAAAGGCAGTAGCCAATCCCTCTGAATCTTGGGAGATGGAGAGATTCATCACCAAAGCCCACCAAGACCACTTCTATAAAGTAGTGGGTGAGAAGAAAGTGATCCCCGAGGTCCCTTTCATGCTCAAGAAGAATGAGTATCCGAAAATCCAAAGAGAGATCTGGAGAAGAGGTTGGAAATTCCTAACCAATCCTATTCAGGATGCTGGGATTCTTATGGTGTAGGAGTTCTATGCTAATGCATGGGTTACTAAAAACCATGACACTAGTGTGAACCCAAATCCAAGGAATTAGATCACCATGGTCTGAGGAAGAATCTTAGATTTCAGCCCGGAAAGTGTGAGGTTGGCATTCAACTTGCCTCTAATGCAAGGAGATCCTCATCCTTAGACTAGGAGAGTTAACTTTGATCAGAGACTGGATCAAGTGCTTTAATATATCTGTGTGGAAGGAGCACAGTGGAAAAGGGATTCCTAAGGCAAGCCCATTCAACTAAAAAGGGTTGACCTTAAGCCCTGATAAAGAGAATTTATCGTCGATCTAGATTTTCACAAAATAGAATCTCTTCGTTGCTAGTATAGTCTAAATCAACAATTAACTCCCTAATCAAATTTTAATTCAAGGAATTGTCACAATTCAAAGCAAATATAAATTGAGAGTATTTAGACCCCCGGGTCGTCTTCCCTAGGAGTTGCAATTAGGTGTTCAATCATTGGCTATGGGGATTTGGGGTCTTGATAATAAGGGACAAGAAATTAAAATGGAAAGTAATTAAATGGTAAGCAATTAAAGCAATAAAAAGGAAATTAAATGGTAAAAAGGCCTCTTGGTAGGAATTGGGGAATTAGGTATTCATATTCTAGTTATGGACCACAAACATGATAATTGTGTGGAATTAATCCCAATTAGTCAATTCTAACATCGAGAATTAGTCAAAAGGGCATAATTGATCCCAATTCACAAGTCCTTACTAACTCTATTAATGGAAGGCTTAGTGTTAGTGGAAACTAAATCAATTAACAATCCTCACAGAATGTGGAATGGACATCTACAACTCAAGTTCACCCAATCACCCAATTTCCCAACCAAGAGTGTGAAAACTAGGCAAAAATCCAACCAAGCGTTTTATCAAACACTTGGAAGGCATGAAAAGAAAGCATAATAAAATAACAAAAAATAATAAATTCTACAAGTACCAAGCAAGGAAAGTAAGAATAACAAGTGAATTAAGCAATAAAGGAACACAAAATATAAATTGCATTAAAAGGAAATCAAAATAACAAGGGTGCTCATAAACATAAAAAGTAGCCAAAATGAGAAATTAACAAGATAAACTAAGGAAATTAAGACGATAGAACAAAGAAAGGTAGACAAAAATTAAAAAGAGAAATTACAAAGAAATCAAACTATAAACCCTAATTTATAGAGAGAAGGTGGAACTTCTCTCCCTAGAAAATGACCTACATGATGCTAAACTAACTCTAATTTTCCCCTTTTCACATGGAGTGAGGTCCCCTTTGATATAGCAAGAATCAGCTTCAGAAAGTCCCAAAACTAGGCTCTGGCGGCCCAGAAATCGCCTCCAGCGATTTACATTAAGTGAGTCACGTGCCGGGACTTATGCGTACGCACAAGTATGTGCGTACGCACACATACTGATTTTCTTCTTGTATGCACACACAGGATATTGTGCGTACGCACACGTGGCTTTGTGATTCTTGTGCGTACGCACAGTGGGTTGTGTGCACGCACACTCCAATGTGTGCTTCTCCTTTGTTTTCTTCATGTTTTCTCCCTCTTGCATGCTCTTCTGCCTTCTTTACCAAGCCATTCCTACCTTCTAGATCTGAAATTACTCACAAATAACATCAAGGTATCGAATGGAATGTAAATAGAATAAAATTGATTAAATTAAGCACAAAAGAGTATATTTTCACAATTAGGCTCAATTAAGGGAGAGAACATAAAAGTATGCCATTTGGATGAATAAATGTGGGTTTAAGGTATGAAATTCGCTCAAATCAAACCAAAATATATCGTCAAATATGGATTCATCAATTCCCCACACTCAAACAATAGCATGTCCTCATGCTAATCACAATCAAAGGAGAAGGATAAGGAGGGAAGCAATTTATTAAATGCAACTACTTATATGCATGCAATTATACTAAATGCTATCTATCTATATCTATACTATGGCTCATATTGAGTTTGGCAAAAACAAACAATAGAATCTCAATCAATCCAAAACATGTCTTAGGGCCAAGGTGAGAAAACATAGTAACATGACCAATGTTAAAAGAATTGATTTGAAGTTTTCAAAAATTACTTTCAACAACTTTCAAGAAGACACAATATGAGAGATGAAATCATAGAATTAAGCGATCGAACCCCTCACCGGATGTGTATACACTCTAGTCGCACAATGTTTAGGGCTTAATCACTCAATCCTCTTTTAATCATGTTTTTCAAAGATTTGCAAGTCATCTAACAATCAACTAATACTTGATGAATGAATGTGAATATCATGAGGTCTTTGGAGGGTTGTAATGGGGCTAGGGTAGTAAGGGTAGTGGTGCGCAGAAATTGTGATTACACTTTGATTATGTAAAAATCATTGCTCTTTCTTTCCCTGGCAATGGCACCAAAAACATGATGCCAATACCATGGTTCACAACTTCGCACAACAAACCAGCAAGTGCACTGGGTCGTCCAAGTAATACCTTACGTGAGTAAGGGTCGAATCCCACGGAGATTGTTGGTATGAAGCAAGCTATGGTCACGTAAATCTCAGTCAGGCGGATATAAAATAGTAATGGGGTTTTCGAAATTAATTAATTAAATAAGGATAGAAATACTTATGTAAATCATTGGTGAGAATTTCAGATAAGCGTGTAGAGATGCTTTCGTTCCTCTGAACCTCTGCTTTCCTGCTGTCTTCATCCAATCAATCTTACTCCTTTCTATGGCTGGCTTTATGTAAGGATGTCACCGGTGCCAATGGCTACTTTCGATCTCTCTCGAGAAAATGGTCCAAATGCTCTGTCACAGCACGGCTAATCGTCTGGAGGCATCACCCTTGTCGTTGGTTGCATCCTATTCCTCTCTGTGAAAATGGTCCGATGCGCTGTCACTGCATGGCTAATCATCTTGGAGGTTCTCGATCATACTAGAATAGGATTTACTATCCTTTTGCGTCTGTCACTACGCCCAGCACTCACGAGTTTTGAGTACGTCACAGTCATTCAATCCCAGAGTCCTACTCGGAATACCACGGACAAAGTTTAGACTTTCCGGACTCTCATGAATTCCGCCATCAATCTAGCTTATACCACGAAGATTCTAATTAAGAGATCTAAGAGATACTCATTCAATCTAATGTAGAACGGAAGTGGTTTTCAGGCACGTGTTCATAGGGAATGATGATGATTGTCACGTTCATCACATTCAGGTTGAAGTGCGAATGAATATCTTAGAAGCGGAATAAGTTGAATTGAATAGAAAAACAGTAGTACTTTGCATTAATCTTTGAGGAACAGCAGAGCTCCACACCTTAATCTATGGAGTGTAGAAACTCTACCATATGAAAATACATAAGTGAATAAAGGGTAAGCATGCCCGAATGGCCAGCCTCCCATGGAGGTCTAGAGATCTAAAAATGATCAAAAGATGATTCCAAAGATGTCAAATACAATAGTAAAATGTCCTTTTTATAATAAACTAGCTACTAGGGTTTACAAAAGTAAGTAATTGATGCATAAATCCACTTCCGGGGACCACTTGGTGTGTGCTTGGGCTGAGCTTGAGTGTTACACGTGCAGAGGCTCTTTCTGGAGTTGAACGCCAGCTTTTGTGCCAGTTTGGGCGTTGAACTCCACTTTGCAACTTGTTTCAGGCGCTGGACGCCAGAATTAGGTAGAGAGCTGGCGTTGAACGCTAGTTTTCATCGTCTAAACTTGGGCAAAGTATGGACTATTATACATCGCTGGAATGCCCTGGATGTCTACTTTCCAACGCAATTGGACGCGCGCCATTTTGAGTTCTGTAGCTCTAGAAAATCCATTTTGAGTGCAGGGAGGTCAGAATCCAACAGCATCAGCAGTCCTTCTTCAACCTCTGAATCTGATTTTCGCTCAAGTCCCTCAATTTCAGCCAGAAAATACCTGAAATCATAGAAAAATACACAAACTCATAGTAAAGTCCAGAAATGTGGATTTAACATAAAAAATAATGAAAACATCCCTAAAAGTAACTAGATCCTACTAAAAATATACTAAAAACAATGCCAAAAAGCGTATAAATTATCCGCTCATCACAACACCAAACTTAAATTGTTGCTTGTCCCCAAGCAACTGAAAATCAAATAGGATAAAAAGAAGAGAATATACTATGAATTCCAAACTATCAATGAAACATAGCTCCAATCAGATGAGCGGGACTTGTAGCTTTTTGCCTCTTGAATAGTTTTGGCATCTCACTTTATCCATTGAAGTTTAGAATGATTGGCATCTATAGGAATTCAGAGTTCAGATAGTGTTATTGATTCTCCTAGTTCAGTATGATGATTCTTGAACACAGCTATTTTATGAGTCTTGGCCGTGGCCATAAGCACTTTGTTTTCCAGTATTACCACCGGATACATAAATGCCACAGACATATAACTGGGTGAACCTTTTCAGATTGTGACTCAGCTTTGCTAAAGTCCCCAATTAGAGGTGTCCAGGGTTCTTAAGCACACTATTTTTTTTTTTGCTTTGGACCTTGACTTTAACCGCTCAGTCTCAAGTTTTCACTTGATACCTTCACGCCACAAGCACATGGTTAGGGAGAGCTTGGTTTAGCCGCTTAGGCCAGGATTTTATTCCTTTAGGCCCTCCTATCCACTGATGCTCAAAGCCTTGGGATCCTTTTTATTTGCCCTTGCCTTTTGGTTTTAAGGGTTACTGGCTTTTTCTGCTTGCTTTTCTTTTTCTTTCTATTTTTTTTTGCCTATTTTTTTTTCTGCAAGCTTTGTTCTTTGCTGCTTTTTCTTGCTTCAAGAATCATTTTTATGATTTTTCAGATTATCAAATAACATGTCTCCTTGTCATCATTCTTTCAAGAGCCAACATATTTAACATTCTTAAACAACAACTTCAAAAGACATATGCACTGTTCAAGCATACATTCAGAAAACAATAAGCATTGTCACCACATCAATATAATTAAGCTAAGTTCAAGGATAAATTCAAAACTCATGTACTTCTTGTTCTTTTGAATTAAAACATTTTTCATTTAAGAGAGGTGATGGATTCATAGGACATTCATAACTTTAAGACATAGTTACTAACTACTAATGATCATGTAATGAAGACACAAACATAGATAAGCACATAACATAGAAAACGAAAAATAGAAGAAATAAGAACAAGGAATGAATCCACCTTAGTGATGGTGGCGTTTCCTTCTTGAGGAACCAATGATGTCCTTGAGCTCTTCTATGTCTCTTCCTTGTCTTTGTTGCTCCTCCCTCATTGCTTTTTGATCTTCTCTTATTTCATGAAGGATGATGGAGTGCTCTTGATGTTCCACCCTTAGTTGTCCCATATTGGAACTCAATTCTCCTAGGGAGATGTTGATTTGCTCCCAATAGTTTTGTGGAGGAAAATGCATTTGAGGCATCTCCGGGATCTCATGGTGATGAGCTTCATACGCCTCTTGAGCTCCATGAATGGGCTCTCTTGCTTGCTCCATCTTTTTCTTAGTGATGGGCTTGTCCCCTTTAATGAGGATATCTCCCTCTATGTCAACCCCAGCCGAATTGCATAGGTGGCAAATGAGGTGAGGAAAGGCTAACCTTGCCATAGTGGAGGACTTGTCAGCCACCTTGTAGAGTTCTTGAGGTATAATCTCATGAACTTCCACCTCTTCTCCAATCATGATGCTATGGATCATGATAGCCCAGTCTATAGTAACTTCAGACCGGTTGCTAGTGGGAATGATTGAGCATTGAATGAACTCCAACCATCCTCTAGCTACAGGCTTAAGGTCCAGTCTTCTTAGTTGAACCGGTTTGCCTTTTGAGTCAATCTTCCATTGAGCTCCTTCTACACATATGTCCATGAGGACTTGGTCCAACCTTTGATCAAAGTTGACTCTCCTTGTATAGGGGCGTGCGTTCTCTTCCATGTTTGGCAAGTTAAATGCCAACCTCACATTTTCTGGACTAAAATCTAAGTATTTCCCCCGAACCATTGTAACATGCATTGGCAAACAACTCTTGAACCATTAGGATGCCGACTTGTTGGATGGGATTTGTTAGAACTTCCCAACCTCTTCTTTGAATTTCATGTCGGATCTTTGGATACTCATTTTTTTGAGTTTGAAAGGGACCTCGGGGATCACCTTCTTCTTGGCCACAATATCATAGAAGTGGTCTTGATGGGCTTTGGAGATGAACCTTTCCATCTTCCATGACTCGGAGGTGGAAGCTTTTGTCTTCCCTTTCCCTTTTCTAGAGGATTCTCCGGTCTTAGGTGCCATCAATGGTAATGGAAAAACAAAAAGTTTATGCTTTACCACACCAAACTTAGAATATTGCTCGCCCTCGAGCAAGAGAAGAAAGAATAGATGAAGAAGAAGAAGAAAATATGGAGAAGAGGGGGGAGGTGTGTTTCGGCCAAGAAGAGAAGAAAAGGTTGTGTTGTGTGAAAATGAAGAAGAATGGAAGGCTCTTTATAGGGAAGGGAGGGGGGTTAAGTTCGGTCATTTAGGGTGGGTTTGGGTGGGAAATTGATTTTGAATTTTGAAGGTAGGTGGATTTTATGAGGTAGGTTTATGGGGAAGAGTGGATGGATGTGAGTGGTGAAGGGTTAATAGGGAAGAGAGATGGAGGTGATAGGTGAAGGGTTTTGGGGAAGAGTGTTTATTGGGAATGGAGGATGATTGAGAAGGGAGAAGAGAGTGAGTGGAAGTAGGTGGGGATCCTGTGGGGTCCACAGATCCTGAGATGATCCTGTAGGGTCCACAGATCCTGAGGTGTTCAAGGATTTACAACCTTGTACCAAATTAGGCATGTAAAATGCCCTTGCACACAACTCTGGGCGTTCAGCGCCAGGTTGGTGCCCATTTTGGGCGTTCAACGCCCATTTGTTGCCCATTTCTGGCGTTGAACGCCAGAACCATGCTTGTTCTGGGCGTTCAGCGCCAGCTCCTCTCCAGGGTGCAATTCTGGCATTCAGCGCCCAGATGATGCCCATTTTGGGCGTTCAACGCCCAGACACTGCCCATTTTGGGCGTTCAGCGCCAGAACCATGCTCTGTTCTGGCGTTGAACGCTAGGCAGGTGCTTCCTCCAGGGTGTGATTTTTCTTTTGCTGTTTTTGATTCCGTTTTCAATTTTTATATTTATTTTGTGACTCCACATGATCATGAACCTATAAAGACATATAACTAAGAAAAATATAGTTAGATAAATAAAAATTGGGTTGCCTCCCAACAAGCGCTTCTTTAATGTCAACAGCTTGACAGTGGGCTCTCATGGAGCCTCACAGATGTTCAGAGCATTGTTGAGACTCTCCAACACCAAACTTAGAGTTTGGATATGGGAGTTCAACACCAAACTTAGAGTTTGGTTGTGGCCTCCCAACACCAAACTTAGAGTTTGACTGTGGGGGCTTTGGTTGACTCTGCTTTGAGAGAAGCTTTTTATGCTTCCTCTCTATGGATGCAGAGAGAGATCCTTGAGTTGTAAACACAAGGTTATCCTTATTTAATTGAAGGATCAATTCTCCTCTGTCCACATCAATCACAGCTCTTGCTGTGGCTAGGAAAGGTCTTCCTAGGATGATGGATTCATCCTCTTCCTTTCCAGTATCCAAGACTATGAAATCAGTAGGGATGTAAAGGCCTTCAACCTTTACCAACACGTCCTCTACTTGTCCATAAGCCTGTTTTCTTGAATTGTCTGCCATCTCTAATGAGATTTTAGCAGCTTGCACCCCATAGATTCCCAGTTTCTCTATTACAGAGAGAGGCATGAGGTTTATTCCTGAACCAAGGTCACACAGAGCCTTAAAGATCATGGTGCCTATGGTACAAGGTATTATGAACTTTCCAGGATCTTGTCTTTTCTGAGGCAATGTCAGTTGATCCAGATCACTTAGTTCATTGGTGAACAAGGGAGGTTCATCTTCCCAAGTTTCAATACCAAATAATTTGGCATTCAACTTCATGATTGCACCAAGAAACTTGGTAGTTTGCTCTTCAGTGACATCCTCATTCTCTTCAGAAGAGGAATACTCATCAGAGCTCATGAATGGCATAAGGAGGTTCAATGGAATCTCTATGGTCTCTAGATGAGTCTTAGATTCCTTTGGTTCCTCAGAGGGAAACTCCTTATTGATCACTGGACGTCCCAGGAGGTCTTCCCCCGTGGGATTCACGTCCTCCTCTCCCTCTTTGGGTTCGGCCATTTTGGTTATGTCAATGGCCTTGCACTCTCCTTTTGGAATTTTCTTCTGTATTGCTTGGGAGAGTACTAGGAGGGATTTCAGTGATCCTTTTACTCAGCTGGCCCACTTGTGCTTCCAAATTTCTGATGGAGGATCTTGTTTCATTCATGAAACTCACAGTGGCCTTAGATAGATCAGAGACTAGATTTGCTAAGCTAGATGGATTATGCTCAGAATTCTCTATCTGTTACTGAGTGGATGATGGAAAAGGCTTGCTATTGCTAAACCTGTTTCTTCTACCATTATTAAAGCCTTGTTAAGGCTTTTGATCCTTCCATGAGAAATTTGGATGATTTCTCCATGATGGATTATAGGTGTTTTCATAAGGTTCACCCATGTAATTTACCTCTGCTATTGCAGGGTTCTCAGGATCATAAGCTTCTTGTTCAGAAGATGACTTTTGAGTACTGTTGGATGCAGCTTGCATTCCATTCAGACTTTGAGAAATCATATTGACTTGCTGAGTCAATATTTTGTTCTGAGCCAATATGGCATTCAGAGTATCAATTTCAAGAAATACCTTCTTCATAGGCATCCCAGTACTCACAGGGTTCCTCTCAGAAGTGTACATGAACTAGTTATTAGCAACCATGTCAATGAGTTCTTGAGCTTCTGCAGGCGTTTTCTTTAGGTGAATGGATCCACCTGCAGAAGTATCCAATGACATCTTTGATAGCTCAGATAAACCATCAAAGAATATATCCAGGATGGTCCATTCTGAAAGCATGTCAGAAGGACACTTTTTGGTCAGCTGCTTGTATCTTTCCCAAGCTTCATAGAGGGATTCACCTTCTTTCTGTCTGAAGGTTTGAACATCCGCTCTAAGCTTGCTCAGCTTTTGAGGAGGAAAGAACTTGGCTAAGAAAGCCGTGACCAGCTTATCCCAAGAGTTCAGGCTGTCTTTGGGTTGAGAGTCCAACCATATTCTAGCTCTGTCTCTTATAGCAAAAGGGAAAAGCATGAGCCTGTAGACTTCAGGATCTACTCCATTAGTCTTAACAGTATCACAGATCTGCAAGAATTCAGTTAAGAACTGAAAAGGATCTTCAGATGGAAGTCCATGAAACTTGCAGTTCTGCTGCATCAGAGAAACTAGCTGAGGTTTCAGCTCAAAATTGTTTGCTCCAATGGTAGGAATGGAGATGCTTCTTCCATGTAAATTGGAATTAGGTGCAGTAAAGTCACCAAGCATTCTCCTTGCATTATTATTGTTGGTTTCGGCTGCCATCTCCTTTACTTGTTCGAAATTTTCAATAAGGTTGTCTCTGGATTGTTGTAATTTAGCTTCTCTTAGTTTTCTCTTCAGAGTCCTTTCAGGTTCTGGATCAGCTTCAACAAGAATGCCTTTTTCCTTGTTCCTGCTCATAAGAAAGAGAAGAAAACAAGAAAAGAAGAGGAATCCTCTATGTCACAGTAAAAAGGTTCCATATTGTTAGTAGAAGAAAAGAAGAAGAGAAAAATCTGAACTCAGAAAGAGAGAGAGAGAGGGTTCGGGTGTTTGGTGGGTGAGGGAGAGATGTTAGTAGAGGAATAAATAAATAGAATAAGATGAGAGAGGGAAAATTTCGAAAATAATTTTTGAAAAAGAGTTAGTGATTTTTGAAAATAGTTTTTGAAAAAGGTTAGTAATTTTCGAAAATAAAAAATCAAAAATTAAAATAATTAGTTAATTAAAAAGAATTTTTGAAGAAGAGGGAAGATATTTTCGAAAATTAGAGGAGAGAGTTAGTTAGGTAGTTTTGAAAAAGATAAGAAACAAACAAAAAGTTAGTTAGTTAGTTGAAACAAATTTTGAAAAGATAAGAAGTTAAGAAGTTAGAAAAGATATTTTGAAATCAATTTTTTGAAAAAGATAAGATAAGAAGATATTTTTGAAAAGATATGATAGAAATTAGTTTTTGAGAAAGATTTGAATTTTAAAATCACAATTAATGACTTGATTCACAAGAAATCATAAGATATGATTCTAGAACTTAAAGTTTGAATCTTTCTTAACAAGTAAGTAACAAACTTGAAATTTTTGAATCAAAACATTAATTGACGATGTTATTTTTGAAATTTAGGTGATAAAGATAAGAAAAAGGTTTTTGAAAAATATTTTCTAAAATTTTCGAAAATAACTAAAAAAAATGAAAAAGATTTGATTTTTGAAAAAGATTTTGAAAAAGAGAAGATTTTTAAAATGAAAATTTGATTTGACTCATAAAAACAATTGAATTTTTAAAAATTTTTTAAAAAGTCAACTCAAATTTTCAAATTTTTAAGAGAGAAAAAGGGGAAGATATTTTTTTGATTTTTGAATTTTTAATGATGAGAGAGAAAAACACTAAAAATGCTCAATGCATGGAATTTTTAGATCAAAACAATGAATGCATGCAAGAATGCTATGAATGTCAAGATGAACACCAAGAACACTATGAAGATCATGATGAACATCAAGAACACATTTTTGAAAAATTTTTAATGCAAAGAAAACATGCAAGACACCAAACTTAGAATTCTTTAATGCTTAGACACTAAGAATTCAAGAATGCATATGAAAAACAAGAAAAGACACAAAACATGCAAATGCAAAGATCAAACAAGAAGACTTACCAAGAACAACTTGAAGATCATGAAGAACACTATGAATGCATGAATTTTCGAAAAATGCAATATGAATATGCAATTGACACCAAACTTATAACATGATACATGACTCAAACAAGAAACACAATATTTTTTATTTTTATGATTTTATGAATTTTTTTTTGTATTTTCTTTTAATTTTTTCGAAAATCATTTTGAAAAAGAAAAATAAGGATTCCAAAATTTTTAATATGAATTCCAGGAATCTTATGCTCTTTAGTCTAAAGCTCCAATCAAAGGGTCAGGTATGGCTTAAAAGCCAGCCAAGCTTTAGTATGTAAATTACATCCATTGAGGTGATTAGTTGAAGACCAATCCCAAAGCAGTTTGGGTATGGCTTTACAGCCATATAGGATTCAACATGTTTCATTCTTAAAAATTCTGAAGAAGAAATAATATTTTTGAAAACATTTTTATTTTTTTTTCGAAAACAAAGGAGAAATTTTTGAAAGGTTTTTGAAAAATTTTTGAAAATAAAACAAAAAGAAAATTACCTAATCTGAGCAACAAGATGAACCGTCAGTTGTCCAAACTCGAACAATCCCCGGCAACGGCGCCAAAAACTTGGTGCGCAGAAATTGTGATTACACTTTGATTATGTAAAATTCATTGCTCTTTCTTTCCCTGGCAATGGCACCAAAAACATGATGCCAATACCATGGTTCACAACTTCGCACAACTAACTAGCAAGTGCACTGGGTCGTTCAAGTAATACCTTACGTGAGTAAGGGTCGAATCCCACGGAGATTGTTGGTATGAAGCAAGCTATGGTCATCTTGTAAATCTCAGTCAGGCGGATATAAAATAGTAATGGGGTTTTCGAAATTAATTAATAAAATAAGGATAGAAATACTTATGTAAATCATTGGTGAGAATTTCAGATAAGCGTGTAGAGATGCTTTCGTTCCTCTGAACCTCTGCTTTCCTGCTGTCTTCATCCAATCAATCTTACTCCTTTCTATGGCTGGCTTTATGTAAGGATGTCACCGGTGCCAATGGCTACTTTCGATCTCTCTCGGGAAAATGGTCCAAATGCTCTGTCACAGCACGGCTAATCGTCTGGAGGCATCACCCTTGTCGTTGGTTGCATCCTATTCCTCTCTGTGAAAATGGTCTGATGCGCTGTCACTGCATGGCTAAACATCTTGGAGGTTCTCGATCATACTGGAATAGGATTTACTATTCTTTTGCGTCTGTCACTACGCCCAGCACTCACGAGTTTTGAGTACGTCACAGTCATTCATTCCCAGAGTCCTACTCGGAATACCACGGACAAGGTTTAGGCTTTCCGGACTCTCATGAATACCGCCATCAATCTAGCTTATACCACGAAGATTCTGATTAAGAGATCTAAGAGATACTCATTCAATCTAATGTAGAACGGAAGTGGTTGTCAGGCACGCGTTCATAGGGAATGATGATGATTGTCACGTTCATCACATTCAGGTTGAAGTGCGAATGAATAACTTAGAAACGGAATAAGTTGAATTGAATAGAAAAACAGTAGTACTTTGCATTAATCTTTGAGGAACAGCAGAGCTCCACACCTTAATCTATGGAGTGTAGAAACTCTACCGTATGAAAATACATAAGTGAATAAAGGGTAAGCATGGCCGAATGGCCAGCCTCCCATGGAGGTCTAGAGATCTAAAAATGATCAAAAGATGATTCTAAAGATGTCAAATACAATAGTAAAATGTCCTATTTATAATAAACTAGCTACTAGGGTTTACAGAAGTAAGTAATTGATGCATAAATCCACTTCCGAGGCCCACTTGGTGTGTGCTTGGGCTGAGCTTGAGTGTTACACGTGCAGAGGCTCTTTCTGGAGTTGAACGCCAGCTTTTGTGCCAGTTTGGGCGTTGAACTCCACTTTGCAACTTGTTTCCGGCGCTGGACGCCAGAATTGGGTAGAGAGCTGGCGTTGAATGCCAGTTTGCGTCGTCTAAACTTGGGCAAAGTATGGACTATTATACATTGCTGGAAAGCCCTGGATGTCTACTTTCCAACGTAATTGAAGCGCGCCATTTTGAGTTCTATAGCTCCAGAAAATCCATTTTGAGTGCAGGGAGGTCAGAATCCAACAGCATCAGCAGTCCTTCTTCAACCTCTGAATCTGATTTTGGCTCAAGTCCCTCAATTTCAGCCAGAAAATACCTGAAATCACAGAAAAACACACAAACTCATAGTAAAGTCTAGAAATGTGGATTTAACATAAAATTTAATGAAAACATCCCTAAAAGTAACTAGATCTTACTAAAAACATACTAAAAACAATGCCAAAAAGCGTATAAATTATCCGCTCATCAGGTAGGATTAATATGGTTAAGTGGGCTAATAGATTAGATCTTTGATTAGCTCAAGTATCCCACCTAATCCTATATCAACCTATGTACATTAAAGAGAACAACCTAACTTCCCATTCAATTCTTTTTCTCACACTCACTCATGCATCTACTTTCCAATTCACACACATATACATCCTTTATTTACATTTTTATTGTCATTTCATTTCTTTTTCTTTCTCTTTTTTTAAAGAAAATATGTACACCAACATTTTTCTTTTATCAACAAAAAGAGATATATATGTTTCAAGTAATGAATGCATGAGTGTTTACCCATTTTTCCAAATTTTCTCAATGAATACCCAAAGAAAACTAACTACCAATATTTTTCCACAAATTCTCCCGTACTTAATTAACACACACTCTTGAAACCCAGGCTAATCAAAGATACAATTTATGGACAATAATGGTTTTTCGCTTAGGACAAAGGATGTGCTTAAAATTAGATTAAAAGGGGAATTAAAGGCTCAAAAGTGGTTTACAAAGGTGAATGTAAGGTTTGGCCATATGGGTTAGTGAGTTCAATTCAATAAAGGCCTCAATCATACTAAATGCATTCAAAACATCAAATATAAGACCTAAAGATTCAAGCAAATTTAAGATTACAATCATGAAAGGAGTATAACACACAAGAACAAAATTTGTGGTTGAAAATGTGCAACCATCCATTTAAGCTCAAATCTCAGTAGGTACTTTGTTCAAGCTCTTTTCTATGTTCCATAAGAATACTTCAAGTAAGTTCAAAAACAAGTTTTCAAATCTAATCAATGGAACGCTGATAGATAAGGAATTTATTGTTGATCTAGATTTTTAGAAAATAGAATTCCTTCGTTGCTAGTCTAAATCAACAATCAACTCCCAATCAAATTTTAAATTATAAAGATAGTCACAATTTAAATCAAATTAACCGAGAGTATTTAGACTCTCGGGTCGTCTTCCCTAGGAGTTGCAATGAAATGCTCTTATTATTAGCTATGGGGAAATTTGAGGATTTTTTATTATAAGAGACAAGAAATTAAAATGACAATTAATTAAATGGAAAGCAAGTAAAAGCAATGAAAAGGAAATTAAATGGCAAAAAGGACACTTGGTAGGAATTCAGGAATTAGGAATTCCTATCCTAGTTATGGACCACAAACATAGTAATTGTGTGGAATTAATCCCAATTAGTCAATTCTAACATCGAGAATTAGTCAAAAGGGCATAATTGATCTCAATCCACAAGTCCTTACCAACTCAATTAATGGAAGGCTTAGTGTTAGTGGAAACCAAATCAATTAACAATCCTTACACAAGGTGGAATGGACATTGATAAATCCATATTTGACGATATATTTTGGTTTAATTTGAGTGGATTTCATCATATAAACCCACATTTATTCATCCAAATAACATACTTTTGTGTTTTCTCTCTAAATTGAGCTCAATTGTGAAAACATGCTATTTTGTGCTTAATTTAATTACTTTTATTGCATTCGATACCTTGATAGTTTTGATGAGTGATTTCAGGTGTAATAGGTTGGAATGGCTTGATAAGAGTGGAAGAAAAGCATGGAATTGGGAGAAAACATGAATAAAACAAATGATTAATATAGTAAAGCGAGCTAATAGATTGGATCTTTGATTAGCTCAAGTATCCCACCTAATCCTATGTTAACCCATTTACACAAAAGAGAACAACCTAACTTCCCATTCTTCTCCTATCTCACATCCACTCATGCATTTTCTTTCCAATTCAACCACATAAGCATCCTTTATTTACATTCTTATTATCATTTCTTTTCTTTTCTTTTCTTTTTCTTTTTTTTCTTTATATATATATATATATTATTTCTTTCAAAAGGTACATACACCAAAATTTTTCTTTTAACGTAAAATGGGAAAGAGTGGATGGATGTGAGTGGTGGTAGGTGGTAATAGGGAAGAGAGATTGAGGTGATTGGTGAAGGGTTTTAGGGAAGGGTGTTTATTAGGAAGAGAGGATGAATGAGAAGAGGGGAGAGTATGAGTGGAGGTAGGTAGGAATCCTGTGGGGTCCACAAATCCTGAATTGATCCTGTGGGGTCCACAGATCCTGAGGTGTCAAGGATTTACATCCCTGCACCAATTAGGCATGTAAAACGCCTTTGCATGCAATTCTGGCATTTAAACGCCGAATTGATGCTTGTTCTGGGCGTTCAACGCCCATGTGCAGCATGTTTCTGGCGTTGAACGCCAGCTTCATGCTTGTTTTTGGCGTTCAGCGCCAGCTCTTCTCAGGGTGTATTCCTGGCGTTTAAACGCCAGGATGTTGCTTGTTTCTGGCGTTCAACACCAGATCCATGCTCTGTTCTGTCGTTGAACGCCAGCCAGATGCTCCTTACTGGCGTTTAAACGCCAATAAGTCCTTCCTCCAGGGTGTGATTTTTCTTCTGCTGTTTTTGATTATGTTTTTAATTTTTGTATTTATTTTGTGACTCCACATGATCATGAACCTAATAAAATATAAAAGAAAAATAAAAATAAAATTAGAATTAAATAAATAAAAATTGGGTTGCCTCCCAACAAGCGCTTCTTTAATGTCGATAGCTTGACAGTGGGCTCTCACAGAGCCACACAGGTGATCAGGTCAATTTTATAGACTCCCAACACCAAACTTAGAGTTTGGATGTGGGGATTCAACACCAAACTTAGAGTTTGACTGTGGGGGCTTTGGTTGATTCTGCAGGGAGAGAAGCTTTTCATGCTTCCTCTCCATTGTTACAGAAGGATAGCCTTGGGCCTTAAACACAAGGTAGTCCCCCTTCAATTGAAGGATTAATTCTCCTTTGTTAACATCTATCACAGCTCCTACTGTGGCTAGGAAATTTTTTCCAAGGATGATGGATTCATCCTCATCCTTCCCAGTGTCTAGGATTATGAAATCAGCAGGGATGTAAAGGCCTTCAACCTTTACTAGCACGTCCTCTACTTGTCCATAAGCCTGTTTTCTTGAGTTGTCTGCCATTTCTAATGAGATTTTGGCAGCTTGCACCTCAAAGATTCCCAGTTTCTCCATTACAGAGAGTGGCATGAGGTTTATCCCTGACCCAAGGTCACACAGAGCCTTTTCAAAGGTCATGGTGCCTATGGTACAAGGTATTAAGAACTTTCCAGGATCCTATTTCTTCTGAGGTAATGTCAGTTGATCCAGATCACTTAGTTCATTGATGAGCAAGGGAGGTTCATCTTCCCAAGTCTCATTACCAAATAATTTGGCATTTAGCTTCATGATTGCGCCAAGGTACTTGGCAACTTGCTCTTCCGTAACATCCTCATTCTCTTCAGAAGAAGAATATTCATCAGAGCTTATGAATGGCATCAGGAGGTTTAATGGGATCTCTATGGTCTCCAGATGAGCCTCAGAGTCCTTTGGTTCCTCAAAGGGAAACTCCTTGTTGATCACTGGACGTCCCAGGAGGTCTTCCTCACTGGGATTCACGTCCTCTTCCTCTTTTGTGGGTTCGGCCATGATTGTTATATCAATGGCCTTGCATTCTCTCTTTGGATTCTCTTCTGTATTGCTTGGGAGAGTACTAGGGGGTGTTTCAGTGATTTTCTTACTCAGTTGGCCCACTTGTGTCTCCAAATTTCATATGGAGGACCTTGTTGATATCACGGAAACTTGTCTCTCAACAATTTTCCTTCGGCAAGTATACCGAATTGTCGTCAAGTAAAAACTCACAATAGAGTGAGGCCGAATCCCACAGGGATTGATTGGTCAAGCAACTTTAATTAGAGGAATGTTCTAGTTGAGCAAAGCAGAATTTGGTTTGAGAGTTGCAGGAAATTAAATGGCGGGAAAGTAAAGAGCAGAAAATGTAAATGCTGGAAGTAAAGAGCTGAAAGTAAATGACGGAAAGTAAATTGCAGAATTGTAAATGGGAATGGGGAAGATGCTCGTAAAAGTAAATTGCAGAAATTAAAGAGAATGGGTAAGATCAGAAATGGGGATTCATTGGGCTTAGGAGATGTTGCATTCTCCGGATCAAGTTCATTTTCATCTCTTCCTCAATCAATGCATTCATTGATCTCCTTGGCAATCTTAAGTGATCAAATTCCAATTCCTTAGTAATTCAATCTCTCAAATCTTGATCAATAGCCAATTCCTTGGTCAATTGCTCATGAGAAGAGATGAAGTATGGTCACTGATTTTACCACATGCATTCCCAAATCAAGTGTTGGTAGGATTATAGTCACCATACCCAACCAAACCCAATTTGGTCCAACGTGAGAAAGCATTTCTAGCATGATCTCCTCATTTCTCTTCCAAGGTTCAGAAGAGATCCAAGTATGAATAGCTTCTTTTCCAAGATAACTACCCAATTTGATGAAGATTGAAAGCTTTCTAGTAAAATCAAGAGAAAAGATAGAAGAAGAGTAATGAAAATTAGTATTGATCTATCAAATTACAACAGAGCTCCCTAAACCAATGAAAGGGGTTAGGTTGTTCATAGCTCTGGAAATGGAAAACAAAGATGGAGAATACATCATGAAAACTAGAACTAAAAGTGCAGATAAAGTAAATTATACAGAGAGTAGTTCTCAATTTCCCATCCCCCAAAAAGCTGCTTTCTAATTTAAAACTACCCCTATATATACTACTCTTCTGATCTTCTAGTTGGTTCTTCAAGTCTTGGATATGGGCCTTTGGATCTTGAGTTTGAAGTAGTTATACTCTTCAGTGGGCTTAGCTTTACTTGCAGAGAGAAAGTGTGAAGTAGGAAGGGTCTTTAGCTCAGGACATTAGTGGCGTTAACGTTAAGTGAGAGTGTGGGTTTGAGAACGTTAGTGACAATCACCTTTTTCACTAACGTTCTTCACCCAGGGATGATCCACGTTAACTTCAACGTTAGTGGCACCAACGTGACCACCAACGTTGCCTCTTGGTCCTTCACACACGTTATTGGGACTCATCTTTTCCAATAACGTTGAGAGTCCTCCCTCCCTACGTTAGAGTTCACGTTAACTTAGTTAACGTGGCTCTTAACATAGGCTTGCCAATTCTTCGAGAACGTTAGTGACACTTACCTTTGTCACTAACGTTCCAAGGTGCCCCTACTTCCCACATTAGAGTCCACGTTAACTAAGTTAACGTGGCTTCTAACGTGGTAATGATAGCCATCTCCAACGTTAGTGACAAAGGTGATTGTCACTAACGTTGGCGATTGTTTGATTTCTCTACGTTAGCTTCCACGTTAACTAAGTTAACGTGGGAGTTAACGTAGCTCAAGGTGGCTTAGCCCAACGTTAGTGACAATGATGAGTGTCACTAACGTTGGCCACTCTTTTGCTTCCCAACGTTAGATTCCACGTTAACTAAGTTAACGTGGAGGCTAACGTGGCCATTATGAGCTTGGTCCAACGTTTGTGGCAAAGGTGAGTGTCACTAACGTTGTCTCCACTTTCTTTCCTCCACGTTAGAGTTCACGTTAGCTTAGTTAACGTGACTCTTAACGTGGGCTATGATGGCTTCGAGGGTGTTATTGGCGATTACTTTTCTCATTAACGTTGCAAGCTAGCTCCCATTCCACGTTAGTAGTCATGTTAGTTAGACTAACGTGGCTGCTAACATGGTTCTTTCTTGCTTCCTTTGTCCTGAAATCAAGCAATAAAGTGCATCAAAGTTCTAATCCACATCATGAGACATGCATCATCCAAATTATCATCTAATTCATGTAAAATTCTCATGAAATCATGTAAAGTGCACAATGTATGCTTAAATCAAGATGTAAGTGAAATTCTATCCAAAACTTGCTTATTACCTAAGAAAATGCATGAAACTGTCCTGAAACAGTAAAGAAAAGGTCAGTGAAACTGGCCAAAATGCCCTGGCATCACAACAACAAACTTAAAGCTTGCTTGTCCCTAAGCAAGTACTGGAACAAGAGAATGATGAATGGAATGCCAAGAGGAATGAGTCATTATTGTGGAGGTCATATCCTTGGTTTTATGGTGGTTTCATGCATAGCAACTTAGGTTCATTCCTTCACTGGCTTTCAGACCTTTATCATGTCCTGGAATACTCACTTGATTGCATCCTATGAGACTCTTATTCATTGATCCTTTTATTGTTTTTAGGGCTTATTTGTGTTCTTAGGCTAAGTGCTCTGTGAGGGGCGACTCTTTAAGATAAGCTTTCAGCCAGCACTCCCGAACCAGTTGGTTCAAGGTGCTAGGTGTTAAGACACCCCTAAGGACTTACTCCCTCAAGTCTCTTTCCCCCATACATACACACCACAGGCACATGGTTTGTTATTTCCTTTCTTGAGACCTTGGTGTCCAGCACCTCTTTGGGTTACTAAATGTTCTGTAGCAAGGTTGCTCTTGATAGTGGATTTTCAGTTGATAATTCCGGGTTAGTTAACCCAAGTTACCAAGTGATGAAGCACTCCTACGAACTTATTCATCCAAGCAGATCCTTGGTACAGGAGCACCACAGACACATCTCTCAAGTTTCAAACCCTTGGTGCCTAGCCTTATTCTTTATTAACTTTTCTTTCTTTTTCAACTCTTATTGTTCTTTTCCCCTTTTTCTTATTAGGATCTTGTTATTTAGCTAGTCTCATGGGGTGTGTTTCAAGCATATGATTCAGGACAGATAGTTGTCTTCCCACTCTTGTTGGTGAATCAACTTAGCTAACTTATGACCACATCACACACTAAGGAACTTACTCCACAATATGAACTCCACTCTGGTCTTTGATAACAAACATTCTCTTTTTATTTGATTCAAAAGGAGACAAGCAACACAATAAGCAGGATGGAATTGTAAACAGGCAACTTGACTAGTAATCATAAACCTAGGCAATGAAAAACTTAAAGACAGAATTGAAAATTTATAAACTACCATGGAACATGTTCTATTTCATACATGATTTTCCTTATTTAAAGCTTGAAAAAGATGGAACAAAGAGGGACTCCACCACCTTTTACTCATGGGGTTGCCCATGCTCTTCCTCTTACTTGTCCTCTTTGTGTCTACTTGTCCTTCCTTGCATCTGTGCTAGTCTGGCTCTTTTCTAGTCTTCAAGTGCCTTCTTTACCGATTCATGACTCTTCTCCACCCTTACTCTTTCTTCTCGTGCTAACTCATCCTTCACTTCGTCATATTTTGTGATTCCCGGATGTACATTAGGTAGCTGTCCAACTAAGTATCCAAGCCTTGCTAGCATGTTTACATGATTTCCACTTTCACTCATGTAAACCCCTTCAGAAAATGCCCTGTGCTCGTCAAAGAGTTCTACTTGTTCTATTTGTTTTCGATGCATCTCATGTATGTGTGCACCTTGATGTGCTTGGATGTTGATTAGCTTCTGGATAGATTCTTGTTGTTCAATTTGCCTTTGTTCTATCTTGTGGAAAGATTCACCCCATTATTTTCCTTGTTCCAATTGCTGCTCCATCATTTGCTTCTCCCACTCCCCTTTGTTGATTCGTCCATCTAGAAAATGATTCTTCTTGGCGGTTCATCATTTGTAGCTGGAGCTCCTTCTGTGCCTCTTGATTTTCCCAATATTGCCTAGATAAGCCATCAATGGCTTCTTGTAATTGGTGCATGTTCAAGGTGGCTGGGGCTTGCTCTTCTAGGTCTTGTCCTTCTACTACTTGATGGGCTGGCCTATTTCTTGGCCTCCGTTGAGGTAGGGGGATGCAACAGTATTCATCCTTCGGACTGTAATGGGAATGCCCTCTTTGATCCACTCGGGGTTTTCATCTTCAAACACCACCCCAGCCTTGTCGCAGAGTTGGAAAATAGTGCTGGGGTAGCCTAACTTTTCTCTAGAATCGCTATTTTTGGCCCTCTTCCTAATGCCTTGGGCTATGAGTTCATGAACCTTGATCTCTCCTCCTTTGAGTATACAGTGTACCATTATGGCTCTTTTGAGATTTACCTCTGAGTTGTTCCCTGCGGGGAGGATGGATCTCCTTACAATTTCGAACCACCCCTTTGCTTCAGGAGTGAGGTCCCCTCTCTTAATAAACTTGGGTTTCCTTTCAGTATCTCGCACCCAGTCAGCACCTGGTACACATATATCTCGCACAATCTAGTCATAATTTGGGCTGTTATCAATTCTTGAATGATAGCTCTCTTCCTCAAACGGTATAGACCGCAACTTTAATGCTCTCATGACACTCATGGGACTGAAATCCACGGTCTTTCCTTTTACGAAACTTGTATAAGACTCATCTGCCTTATCATAATGAACAGCATTTGCATAAAATTCTCTTACAAGATTTGTATTTACCCTAGTGACCGGATCAGTGAGGAGCTCCCATCTTCTCTTTTCCACCTTCTTTGTGATTTCGGGACACTCAGTTTTTTTGACTTGAAAGCCCAGCTCATAGACGATCTCTTTATCAACCATCCATCCGTACTGTAATGCATGATAAGAAGTTCTGAACATCTTTTCATCAAAAGGGCGTTGCTCCATAGGCTCCTTTTCCTTTCTTCTTTTAGAGCTTGATGATGCCATGAGTGACTTTTGAAAAGAAAGGGTGTGGAGAATGGGCTTCGGTTGATTAGGATTTGGTGCAATGAAGGGAGTTGGTGAGAGTGTTTTTAATGGGGTAGGAAGTGCTTGGTTCCGAAAAGGGAGAGGTGTGAAGAGTGGTAGTGGAATGTGAAGGTGGGGTACGGAATACGGATTACTTATATAGAAAGGTGGTGAGTGAATGGAAGGTGTGGATTGATGGAGTTGTTGTGTGACGGACGGATGGGGTTTATCATGGGAAGGGGACAAGGATCATCAACTTTATAAAGGGAATTGGTTCGGTCTGCAAGAGTATCCTTCTTCCAATGTTGTATGGCCACATTTTCCAATGTATTCCCCTTGAGGACAAGTGTGTACTCCCCCTTCATGAAGTGGCCGAAATTTCTCCTTTCAATTGTCCACTCAATCCACTTCAATACCCCTTTCTTTTCTCCTACAAAATAAAAGAATTGTGATTAAAAAAAATATGTGTGGAAAGTGGCGGCAAAATTAAAAGAATAACTACTTTTTAAAGTTTTTGTTTTAACTAACTAAGTGCTATTCATTAGAGCAAACCAATTGACTAACTCAACATCCATGTGTGCAACATTGGCAACACCAAACTTGTTCCGTGTGGTGTAAAAGATTTGTTCAAGGCCCCCAAGAGTGACATGATATGGGTTACATTGATGTTCTCTTAGTGTGCCTTGAACACCAAACTTGTTCTTCACTATATGTTGCACACAATGATTCATTCAAGTCCATGTCAAGTTGATTTGAAATCCATGAACCTTGCATTATTAACTACTTTTAAAAGCATGTAAAATATGGGTTGCCTCCCATGAAGCGCTTCTTTAGCGTCACTAGCTTGACGTTTTGCCTTTGTCATGGTGGTTGGTAATGCTTCAGATCTTCCCCTCTTGCAGTAGACCTATATCCATTGGCTTCATCAAGGATCTCCACATGTTCTAAGGAAAGAACTCTGTTGATGGTGAAGACCTTGGGTAACTGAGATGGAATAGTGGGGAGATGAGGTGGAATATCTGGGAAGTAGGCTGAGATCACTTTATCCCCTGGAGAGAAGTTCTCTGTAGGGATCTTCTTGTTCCTCCACCTCCTTGGTGTCTTCTTCTTTGTCCCTTTTGATGTTGCCTTGCTCTTTGTGACCTCCTCTTCTAAGGGAATTTTGTTGCTGGTCTCATATGACTCTAGTGGTTTAGGTTCCTCCTTATTTTCCTTGAGCTGTGACAGCTGCTGATTGCCTTGTTCTTCAACCAATTAGTTTCCCAGAGGTGTTGGTTGTGCTTCAGTGCTTGCCTCCTCCCTCAGTATCTCATTATGATCTGTTTCTTGTGAGAGTTTGAAGACATTGAAGCTGAGTTGTTCATCATGGATCCTCAAAATTAGCTTCCCTCGCTCCACATCTATGAGTGCTCTGGCTGTAGCTATGAAAGGTCTTCCCAATATGATTGGGTGAGTGTGACTTTCTTCCATGTCCAAGATGACAAAGTCTGTGGGAAGGAAGTATTTTTCCACCTTCACCAGCACATTTTCAACCACTCCTATTGCTTGTTTTTGAGTTTTGTCAGCCAGCCTGATAACTACATCTGTGGGTATTATCTCATTGATCTGCAGCCTTTTCATAAGGGATAAAGGCATTTAAGTTGATGCTTGCTCCCAAATCGCAGAGTGCTTTATCAAACATTGTTTCTCCTATGGCACAGGGGATGTGAAAACTCCCTGGGTCCTTCCTTTTTATAGGCAACTCTGGTTGAATGAGAGCACTGCACTCCTTATTCATCACTATTATTTGTCCTCCCTTGAGTGAGCTTTTCCTGGTCAGCAGCTCCTTCATATACTTAATGTATGATGGCATTTGTTGGAGAGCCTTGATGAATGGTATGTTTATATGGAGGGATGCAAACAGGTCAAGAAACTTTGAGTATATTCTCTTCTCTACAGCACCATTGAGTAATTGGGGAAAAGGTGCATAGAGTTTCAGCAGCTCCTTCTGTGTCAGCTCTTTTTATGAAATTTTGGGTTCTTGGTGATCCTTTTCCTATTTCTCTGCTGATGTCTCTCTAAGTTGTTCTAATGGCTTGTTTTGCTTTTCCTCAGTCTCCTTATTACTTATAGTAACCATCTTGCAATCTTCCCATCAGACTTTCTTTGCTTCACCTCTCGGATTTTTCTCTGTGTCACTTGGGAAGCTATCAGTAGGTTTGGGAATCTTTTCAGATAAGTATCCCACTTGAAATTCCAGCCTCTTGATGGTGTCCCCCTGGTTCTTAATACTAGCTCGCACCTCCTCTTTGAATACCTTATTATCTTGAATCTCTTTGCATATGCCTTCAATCAGAGTCTCAATTTTGGAGAGTCTTTCTTCAGATGATGGTGAGTTGAGAGTGGATGGGTGAGTTAGGTCATTTTGGTTTTGGTATGGATGTGGAAAGGTGTTGTTAAAGTGGTGCTGATATGATCTCTGTGTGGAATGTTGGTGAGCTGCATGGTTGTTAGAGTTGTGTCGTCTCTGATCCTGGCCTTGATCTTGTTGATTTCCCTACCCAAAGTTTGGGTGATTCCTCCATCCAGGGTTGTAGGTTTTGGAGTATGGATCATGGGTCTGCCTGGGTGAGTTTCCAATGTAGTTGGCTTGTTCTTGCTCCTCTTCTGCCTCAGTATTCACTCTCTCTTGGGTTGCTGATGAGGTGGTGATTGCTGCCACTTGGTTCCTCTCCATCTTCTTGGTGAGGTCAGCCAGCTGCTTGGTAATAAGCTTGTTTTGGGCCAGCAGTGCATCCACATTGTTTAGCTCCATCACTCCTCCAGTGTTGCCTCTTTTAGAAGCATAGAAGTAGTCATTCTCCGCTACAGTCTCAATGACATCTATGGCTTCTTCAATGGTCTTCTTCTTGTTCAGAGATCCCCCAGATGAATGGTCTACTGCCTTCTTTGATTCATAAGAGAGGCCTTCATAGAAAATGTGTAGTTGCACCCATTCATTGAACATATCTGGTGGACACCTTCTTGTCAGGTCTTTAAACCTCTCCCATGCTTCATATAGAGTCTCACCATCCTGCTGCCTGAATGTTTGCACCTCAGCTCTCAGCCTGTTGATCCGTTGAGGAGGATAGAATCTTGCCAAGAATTTGTTTACCACATCTTTCCAGGTTGCTAAACTCTCCTTTGGGAAGGATTCCATCCATTTAGATGCCTTGTCCTTAAGTGAGAAAGGGAACAGAAGTAGTCTATAGGTGTCAGGATGAACACCATTAGACTTCACAGTATCACATACCCTAAGAAAGGTGGTTAGATGTTAATTGGGGTCTTCTTGGACACCTCTTCCGAATGAACAATTGTTCTGAACATAGGTGATGAGTTGTGGCTTTAGTTCAAAGTTGTTGGCATGTATGGTTGGCCTTTGGATGCTGCTTCCACAGTTTCCTGGGTTTGGGTTGATGTAAGAACCCAGAACTCTTTTCTCTTGTCCAGCCTGATTCGCTGGACCTTCTCTGCCATGGTTGTGAGCCTCTTCTTCATGATGGTTCTCCATGTTTTCATCCATATCTAGTTCAAAGTACTCCTCCTCTTCCTCAGCACCAACTACTCTCTTTCCTCTTGCTTCCCTCATTAATCTAAGGAAGGTCCTCTCAGGTTCAGAATCAAAGGAAGTTGAAGCCCCACTTCTTCTCCCTGTCATACAACCAACAAGGCACAAGCAAGGAAATAGATGCAGATAGTACTCTTGTTAAAATTGTTGTTAGTGTGAGTGATGTAATATATCAAATAGTTAGTGGGTTAGTGAACTGAATGGTAAATAACTAAGAAAAAGGAGTAGGGGAGAAGGGAGGAAAATAACTAAAACTGAAAGTAATTAACTTAAACAGAAATTTAAATCAAACAAAAGAAAGATGTCCAATCTAGTTATCCTCCAATTTAGTCATTGTTGATACAAAATCAATCCCCGGCAACGGCGCCATAAACTTGATATCACGGAAACTTGTCTCTCAACAATTTTCCTTCGGCAAGTATACTGAATTGTCGTCAAGTAAAAACTCACAATAGAGTGAGGTCGAATCCCACAGGGATTGATTGGTCAAGCAACTTTAATTAGAGGAATTTTCTAGTTGAGCGAAGCAGAATTTGGTTTGAGAGTTGTAGGAAATTAAATGGTGGAAGTAAAGAGCTGAAAGTAAATAACAGAAAGTAAATTGCAGAATTATAAATGGGAATGGGGAAGATGCTCATAAAAGTAAATTGCAGAAATTAAAGAGAATGGGAAAGATTAAAAATGGGGATTCATTAGGCTTAGGAGATGTTGCATTCTCTGGATCAAGTTCATTTTCATCTCTTCCTCAATCAATGCATTCATTGATCTCCTTGGCAATCTTAAGTGATCGAATTCCAATTCCTTCGTAATTCAATCTCTCAAATCTTGATCAATAGCCAATTCCTTGGTCAATTGCTCATGAGAAGAGATGAAGTATGGTCACTGATTATACCACATGCATTCCCAAATCAAGTGTTGGTAGGATTATAGTCACCATACCCAACCAAACCCAATTTGGTCCAACATGAGAAGGCATTTCTAGCATGATCTCTTCATTCCTCTTCCAAGGTTCAGAAGAGATCCAAGTATGAATAGCTTCTTTTCCAAGATAACTACCCAATTTGATGAAGATTGAAAGCTTTCTAGTAAAATCAAGAGAAAAGATAGAAGAAGAGTAATGAAAATTAGTATTGATCCATCAAATTACAACAGAGCTCCCTAACCCAATGAAAGTGGTTTAGTTGTTCATAGCTCTGGAAATGGAAAATAAAGATGGAGAATACATCATGAAAACTAGAACTAGAAGTGCAGAGAAAGTAAATTATACAGAGAGTAGTTCTCAATTTCCCATCCCCCAAAAAGCTGCTTTCTAATTTAAAACTACCCCTATATATACTACTCTTCTGATCTTCTAGTTGGTTCTTCAAGTCTTGGATATGGGCCTTTGGATCTTGAGTTTGAAGTAGTTATACTCTTCAGTGGGCTTAGCTTTACTTGCAGAGAGAAAGTGAGAAGTAGGAAGGGTCTTTAGCTCAGGACGTTAGTGGCGTTAACGTTAAGTGAGAGTGTGGGTTCGAGAACGTTTGTGACAATCACCTTTTTCACTAACGTTCCCCACCCAGGGATGATCCACGTTAACTTCAACGTTAGTGGCACCAACGTGACCACCAACGTTGCCTCTTGGTCCTTCGCACACGTTATTGGGACTCACCTTTTCCAATAACGTTGAGAGTCCTCCCTCCTTACGTACTCTTAACGTAGGCTTGCCAATTCTTCGAGAACGTTAGTGACACTTACCTTTGTCACTAACGTTCCAAGGTGCCCCTACTTCCCACGTTAGAGTCCATGTTAACTAAGTTAACGTGGCTTCTAACGTGGTAATGATAGCCATCTCCAACGTTACTGACAAAGGTGAGTGTCACTAACATTGGCTCATCATCCTATCCTCAACGTTAGCTTCCACGTTAACTAAGTTAACGTGGGAGTTAACGTGGGTCATGGTGGCTCATTGTGGCTTATTCCAACATTAGTGACAAAGGTGAGTGTCACTAACGTTGGCGATTGTTTGCTTTCTCTACGTTAGCTTCCACGTTAACTAAGTTAACGTAGCTCAAGGTGGCTTAGCCCAACGTTAGTGACAATGATGAGTGTCACTAACGTTGGCCACTCTTTTGCTTCCCAACGTTAGAGTCCACATTAACTAAGTTAACGTGGAGGCTAACGTGGCCAATATGAACTTGGTCCAACGTTAGTGGCAAAGGTGAGTGTCACTAACGTTGGCTCCACTTTCTTTCTTCCACATTAGAGTTCACGTTAACTTAGTTAACGTGACTCTTAACGTGGGCTATGATGGCTTCGAGGACGTTATTGGCGATTACTTTTCTCATTAACGTTGCAAGCTAGCTCCCATTCCACGTTAGTGGTCATGTTAGTTAGACTAACGTGGCTGCTAACGTGGTTCTTTCTTGCTTCCTTTGTCCTGAAATCAAGCAATAAAGTGCATCAAAGTTCTAATCCACATCATGAGACATGCATCATCCAATTTGTCATCTAATTCATGTAAAATTCTCATGAAATCATGTAAAGTGCACAATGTATGCTTAAATCAAGATGTAAGTGAAATTCTACCCAAAACTTGCTTATTTCCTAAGAAAATGCATGAAACTACCCTAAAACAGTAAAGAAAAGGTCAGTAAAACTGGCCAAAATGCCCTGGCATCACATGTTTCACTCATGAAACTTAGAGTGGCCTTGGACAGATCAGAGACTAAGTTTGCTAAATTAGAGGTATTTTGTTCAGAGTTCTCTGTCTGTTGCTAAGAAGATGATGGAAAAAGCTTGCTATTGTTGAGCCTATTTCTTCCACCATTATTAAAGCCTTGTTGAGGCTTTTGTTGATCCTTCCATGAGAAATTTGGATGATTTCTCCATGATGAATTATAGGTGTTTCCATAAGGTTCACCCATGTAATTTACCTCTGCTATTGCAGGGTTATCAGGATCATAAGCTTCTTCTTCAGAAGATGCCTCTTTAGTACTGTTGGATGCATTATGCCATCCATTCAGACTTTGGGAAATCATGTTGACTTGCTGAGTCAACATTTTGTTCTGAGCCAATATGGCATTCAGAGTATCAATTTCAAGAACTCCCTTCTTCTAAGGCGTCCCATTATTCACGGAATTTCTCTCAGAAGTATACATGAATTGATTATTTGCAACCATGTCAATAAGTTCTTGAGCTTCTGCAGGCGTTTTCTTTAGGTGAATAGATCCATCTACAGAATGGTTCAGTGACATCTTGGAGAACTCAGACATACCATAATAGAATATATCCAGAATGGTCCATTCTGAAAGCATGTCCGGAGGATACCTTTTGGTCATCTGCTTGTATCTTTCCCAAGCTTCATAGAGGGATTCACCATCTTTTTGCTTGAAGGTCTGAACATCCACTCTAAGCTTGCTCAGCTTTTGAGGAGGAAAGAACTTAGCCAAGAAGGCTGTGACCAGCTTATCCCAAGAGTTCAGGCTAACTTTAGGTTGTGAGTCCAACCATGTTCTAACTCTGTCTCTTACAGTAAAAGGGAAAAGCATAAGCCTGTAGAATTTAGTATCTATTCCATTAGTCTTAACAGTCTCACAAATCTGCAGGAACTCAGTTAAAAACTGATAGGGATCTTCTGATGGAAGTCCATGGAATTTGCAGTTCTGTTGCATTAGAGCAACTAATTGAGGTTTCAGCTCAAAATTGTTTGCTCCAATGGTAGGGATTAAGATGCTTCTTCCATCAAACTTGGAAGTAGGTGTAGTATAATCACCAAGCATCCTCCTTGCATTATTGTTGTTAGGTGCGTCCGCCATCTCCTTTTCTTGTTCAAAAATTTCAGTAAGGTTGTCTCTGGATTGTTGTAATTTAGCTTCTCTTAGTTTACTCTTCAGAGTCCTTTTAGGTTCTGGATCAGCTTCAACAAAAATGCCCTTTTCCTTGTTCCTGCTCATATGAAAGAGAAGAGAACAAGAAAAGAAGAGGAATCCTCTATGTTATAGTAAAGAGGTTCCTTATTGTTAGTAGAAGAAGAAAGGGAATTAGAGTGAAGAAGAATGGATAATCCAAACACAAGGGTGAGGATATGAGCAGAGATATGAGATGAAGAGAAGTGTTAGTAAGTAATTAAATAAATAGAAGGAGATGAGAGAGAGAAGAATTCAAAAATTTAGACAAATTAAAAATAAAAATTAAGGTTAAAATTTGAAAATTAAAATTGAAATTAAGTTAAATTAAAATTTAAAATAATTAATTAATTAAAAAGAATTTTTGAAAAAGAGGGAGGTATTTTCGAAAATTAGAGAGAGAAGAGTAGTTAGGTGGTTTTGAAAAAGATAAGAAACAAACAAAAAGTCAATTAGTTAGTTGATTGAAAAAGATTTGAAAATTAATTTTGAAAAGATAAGAAAATAAGAAGTTGGAAAAGATATTTTAAAATCAAATTTTTTTTGAAAAAGATAAAATTTTGAAAAAGATATGATATAAAGGATATGATAAAAAGATATAATTAAAAAGATTTAATTTTTAAGATTAAAATTGATTACTTGACTAACAAGAAACTAAAAGATAAGATTCTAGAATATAAAGATTGAACCTTCTTAACAAGAAAGTAACAAACTTCAAATTTTTGAACCAATCACATTACTTGTTAGTTAAGTTTCGAAAATTTTTAAATAAAATTAAGAAAAAGATTTTTGAAAATAATTTTTGAAATTTTCGAAAATCATAAAGAAAAAATGAAAAAGATTTGATTTTTGAAAAAGTTTTGAAAAAGATAAGATTTTTAAAATTGAAATTTTGACTTGACTCATAAGAAACAATTAAATTTTAAAAATTTTTAAAAAAGTCAACCCGAAATTTCAAAATTTTGAGAGAAAAAAGGACAAGATATATATTTTTTTTTATTTTGGAATTTTTTTATGAGAGAGAAAAACATAAAAATGACCCAAAACATGAAAATTTTGGATCAAAACCAATGATGCATGCAAGAACACTATGAATGTCAAGATGAACACCAAGAACACTTTGAATGTCAAGATGAACACCAAGAACTTATTTTTGAAAATTTTTAAGGAAAGAAAAACATGCAAGACACCAAATTTAAAAATTTTTCATGTATAGACACTAACAAATTGAAAATGCATAAGAAAAATAACAAAAGACACAAAACAAGAAATTTTGAAGATCAAACAAGAAGACTTACCAAGAACAACTTGAAGATCGTGAAGAACATATGAACACACTTTCGAAAAATGCAAGAAGAGTAAAAACATGCAATTGACACCACACTTAAAAATTGACTTAAGACTCAAACAAGAAACATAAAAATATTTTTGATTTTTATGATTTTATAAATTTTTTTGGATTTTTTTTTTCAAAAATTATTTGAAAAAGAAAAATCAGGATTTCAAAATTTTTAATATGAATTCCAGGAATCTTGCACTCTTAGTCTAAAGCTCCAGTCCAGGAATTAGACATGGCTCACTAGCCAGCCAAGCTTTCAGTGAAAGCTCCGGTCCAAAACACTAGACATGGCCAATGGCCAGCCAAGCTTTAGAATACAAATCAGTCATACAGTAGCAGGTGGATTAGGAACAGCTAGCTTGCTCTTGTGATGATGGTTTGGAAGCCTCAGTCCATAAGAAATTAGACATGGCTTTACAGCTAGCCAGGCTTCAACGTGCTTCATGAAACTCTAGAATTCATTCTTAAAAAATTCTGAAGAAAAATATATTTTTGAAAATATTTTTATTTTATTTTATTTTTTTGGAAATTTTTTTCGAAAATTAAAAGAATAAAAACAAAAACTTCAAATTAAAATAAAGTTACCTAATATGAGCAAAAAGATGAACCGTCAGTTGTCCAAACTCGAACAATCCCCGGCAACAGCACCAAAAACTTGGTGCACGAAATTGTGATCTCTAGCAACGGCGCGAAAAACTTATACCACGAAGATACTAATAACTCGGACTCGGTCCCCTGTATTAGATATCCAAGAGATACTCATTCTAGCTTGTTTGCATGTAGAACGGAAGTGTTTGTCAGGCACGCGTTCATAAGTGAGAATGATGATGAGCGTCACATAATCATCACATTCATCATGTTCTTGGGTGCGAATGAACATCTTAGAAGTGGAATAAATTGAATTGAATAGAAAAACAATAGTACTTTGTATTAATTCATGAGGAACAGCAGAGCTCTACACCTTAATCTATGGAGTGTAGAAACTCTACCATGGAAAATACATAAGTGATAAGGTCCAGGCATGGCTAAATGGCCAGCCCCCAAACGTGATCTAAGATAGCATAAAACTAATCAAAGAGAGTCTAAATACAATGGTAAAAAGTCCTATTTATACTAAACTAGTTACTAGGGTTTACAGAATGAGTAATTGATGCAGAAATCTACTTCTGGGGCCCACTTGGTGTGTGCTTGGGCTGAGCATTGAGCTTTACACGTGTAGAGGTCTTTCTTGGAGTTGAACCCAGTTTGTAACCTGTTTCTGGCGTTTAACTCCACTTTGCAAACTGTTTCTGGCGTTTGACTCCAGAATACAGCATGGAACTGGCGTTCAACGCCAGTTTACATTGTCTATCCTTAATCAAAATATGAACTATTATATATTGCTGGAAAGCCTGGATGTCTACTTTCCAACGCAATTGAGAGCGTGCCAGTTGGAGTTTTGTAACTCCAGAAAATCCACTTTGAGTGCAGGGAGGTCAGAATCCAACAGCATCTGCAGTCCTTCTTCAACCTCTGAATCTGATTTTTGCTCAAGTCCCTCAATTTCAGCCAGAAAATACCTGAAATCACAGAAAAACACACAAACTCATAGTAAAGTCCAGAAATGTGAATTTAGCATAAAAACTAATAAAAACATCCCTAAAAGTAACTAGATCCTACTAAAAATATACTATAAATAATACCAAAAAGCGTATAAATTATCCGCTCATCAGCGTCCAATCCTTCTTGAACAGGGGGAAGACCTAGAGCTTTTTGAATGGCCTCTTCTGTAATGGGGACTTTCTTCTGACGGATAAAGACAGACTGCAGGGTTGACAGGTGAAAGTTGGAGTAGAACTCGACTACCCAAGAAAGATTGACCTGCCTCGGCTGTCTCTGTAGGAAATCCCATTGTCTTCGTTCAATTTGTGGTTCAACAAAAGTAGCAATATTGGGTGGGAGGATAAGAAAGTATTCGTTGTTGTAGCTCCGTTCTGCCAGGATAGGGAACATCTGCTCACAGTAGCGATTGGGAAATCGCGCAGTGTCCTTTGCTGGGAAGGCTCTTTCTTTATCATTAACCTTTATAATCCTCTTAGTTCTTTTTGTTGAGGGTTTAACCGCAGTTGAAGAGGGCTCTGCCACTAGTGCTCTCTTTGTTCCTCTCCTTGCTGTTGATTTGGGAGTAGCTTTCTCTTTGCCCTTCTTGGTGGCCATTTTGAAAAAGGGAAGAGAAAGTAAATTAAATTCAAAGAGATAGAGCAAGGGAGAGAACGGAGGAGGGTGGTGATGAATGCATAGTAAAAGGTAAATGATGTTAACACATGGTCATGACTACATGTGAAAATTCAGCAATGGAAAATAGTTAGTGCATATGATGACAAGTGAATGCAAGGTGTTTATTGGCATGCTGGCAAAGGCATGAGTAGCATAGATCAAGCATCACTCCTAACAAACCATCACGTTTGTATTGACAATTAATTTTCAATTAATACAATAGTAAAGGGAATTTGTGAAAGGCAAGCATTGAATAGTAGAGTAACGTAGAAAAGTGCATAATGCCATATGGGCTTTTTCACAAACACATAGCATGCATGATAATTAGGGTATAGAAAGTATTAAATTGAACATGCAAGCAACCCTTTAAAAAGTAATATATAATTGCCAAACAAATTTAGAACAATCCATAAGCATATAATGAGAAAAAATGACTCAAATAAAATTCTAACACCGAGTAAAAAGGAAAAAGAAAGAAAAAGAAAATATGAATAATGAAAGTAAAAAGAAAAGAAAAGAAGATAACATATAAAAATAAGATGAAAAATAGAAAAGTAAGGGGGGAAGAAGAATAGAAAAACCTTGTTAATGGGGGTGAGAGAGAGTGTGAGAGTGTAAAAAGTGAGAAAGAAGGAAGAAGGAAGAAGGAAGAAAGAAGGAATAAGGAGGGAAAAGAGAAAATAGGATTTGGGGAGAAAAAGATAAGATAGTTGGTAAATTAGGGAAGCTGTGCGGCGCAAGCGACGCGGTCGCGTGGGGCACGCGGTCGCACGACTTGCACTGAAACTGATTGACGTGGTCGCGTCGGTAACGCGGTCGCGTGGGAGGCCAATATTCCCTAGTGACGCGGATGCGTCAGCGACGCGGTCGCGTGGGGTAATTTGTGCCATTGGCACACCTCCAGCCACGCTCCTGCGTGACTCTCTGTTCGGTTATTATTTTTTCCCATCTCCTTGCAACGCGGACGCGTCAATGATGCGGTCACATCGCGTGAAAATTTTTTTTTTTTTAAAGTATGTAAATGCAGATGCACGAAATGTACTAATAAAGAGAAGAGTTATTGAATAAGAAAATTAAAAATAAAGAAAAAAACGATCATACCATGGTGGGTTGTCTCCCACCTAGCACTTTGCTTTAACGTCCGTAAGTTGGACGCTCCACAAGCTCAATCTTCGGCTATGTGGGGATCTTCCAAGAGGAAGATCTCGAGCTCCTTGTTCTTCTGTATCCTCTCTCCATGGTATAGCTTCAAACAATGTCCATTAACTTTGATGAGTTCAGAGCTTGAAGGATGGCTTAGGTGATAAACTCCGTACGGTTCGGCCTTCTCTACTCTATATGGACCTTCCCATCTTGATCTCAACTTGCCTGGTATGAGCCTCAGTCGAGATTTGTAAAGGTGGACTAAGTCCCCAGGTTGGAACTCTTTTCTCTTGATGTGCTGATCATGTATAGCCTTCATCTTCTCCTTGTATAGTCTTGAGTTCTGGTGCACGAAATTGGAAATCACAATTCTTCACAAATTCGCACAACTAACCAGCAAGTGCACTGGATCGTCCAAGTAATACCTTACGTGAGTAAGGGTCGATCCCACGGAGATTGTTGGCTTGAAGCAAGCTATGGTTATCTTGTAACTCTTAGTCAGGATATAATATCAATAATAATTTTTAGTTTGAATTGTAAAAAGTAAAAGAGCATAACACAAATAATACTTGTTACGCAGTAATGGAGAATATGTTGGAGTTTTGGAGATGCTTTGTCTTCTGAATTCCAGCTTTTCTCTTGTATTCCTCTTCCCTCATGCATGAAAAAGTGCAAAGTTCCTTCCATGGCAAGCTCTATGTAAGGTGTCACCATTGTCAATGGCTACTTCCCATCTTCTCAGTGAAAATGGTCCAAATGCTCTGTCACAGCACGGTTAATCATCTGGAAGTTCTTGAACATATTGGAATAGGATTTACTATCCTTTTGCGTCTTTCACTACGCCCAGCACTCGCAAGTTTGAAGCCCGTCACAGTCATCCAATCCCAGAATCCTACTCGGAATACCACAGACAAGGTTTAGACTTTCCGGATTCTCATGAATGCCGCCATCAATCTAGCTTATACCACGAAAATTCTGATTAAGAAATCTAAGAGATAATCATTCATTCTAATGTAGAACAGAGATGGTTGTCAGACAAATGTTCATGGATTGAGGAAGGTGATGAGTGTCACGGATCATCACCCTCTCCATAGTTAAGCGCGAATGAGTATCTTAGAGAGGAACACGCATGTTTGAATGGAAAACATAAGTACTTGCATTAATTCATCGAGACGCTGCAGAGCTCCTCACCCCCAACAATGGGGTTTAGAGACTCATGCTGCCAAAAGGTACAAATTTCAGATCTAAAATGTCATGAGATGCAAAATAAATCTCTAAAAGTTGTTTAAATACTAAACTAGTAACATAGGTTTATAGAAAATGAGTAAACTATGATAGATAGTGCAGAAATCCACTTCTGGGGCCCACTTGGTGTGTGCTAGGGCTGAGACTAAAGCTTCTTACGTGCCTGGGCTGTTTTGGGCGTTCAACGCCAGGCTGTAACCTGTTTCTGGCGTTGAACTGCAACTTGTAACGTGTTTCTGGCGCTCGACGCCAGACTGCAACATGGAACTGGCGTTGAACGCCAGTTTATGTTGTCTATCCTTGAGCAAAGTCTGGACTATTATATATTGCTGGAAAGCCCTGGATGTCTACTTTCCAACGCAATTGGAAGCGCGTCAATGGGACTCTTGTAGCTCCAGAAATTCCATTCCGAGTGCAGAGAGGTCAGGATCCAACAGCATCAGCAGTCCTTTTTCAGCCTGAATCAGATTTTTGCTCAGCTCCCTCAATTTCAGCCATAAAATACCTGAAATTACAGAAAAACACACAAACTCATAGTAAAGTCTAGAAATATGAATTTTTCTTAGAAACTAATGAAAATAGACTAAAAACTAACTAAAACATATTAAAAACTATATGAAATTAACCCCAAAAAGCGTATAAAATATCCGCTCATCACAACACCAAACTTGAACTGTTGCTTGTCCCCAAGCAACTAGACAAATAAAATAGAATACAAATGAGTCAAGAAACAATAATATCTCAGAGTTTTTGGGTGAAGCTCAGATTCTAATTAAATGAGCGGGGCTAGTAGCTTTTTGCTTCCGAACAGTTTTGGCATCTCACTTTATCCATTGAAGCTCAGAATGATTGGCATCTATAGGAACTTAGAATTCAAATAGTGTTATTGATTCTCCTAGTTCAGTATGTTGATTCTTGAACACAGCTACTTTTATGAGTCTTGGCCATGGTCCTAAGCACTTTGTTTTCCAGTATTACCACCGGATACATAAATGCCACAGACACATAATTGGGTGAACCTTTTCAGATTGTGACTCAGCTTTGCTAAAGTCCCCAATTAGAGGTGTCCAGGGTTCTTAAGCACACTCTTCTTTTTGCTTTGGACCTTGACTTTAACCGCTCAGTCTCAAGTTTTCACTTGACACCTTCACGCCACAAGCACATGGTTAGGGACAGCTTGGTTTAGCCGCTTAGACCAGGATTTGATTCCCTTAGGCCCTCTTATCCACTGATGCTCAAAGCCTTGGATCCTTTTTATTACCCTTTCCTTTTGGTTTTAAGGGTTATTGGCTTTTTCTGCTTGCTTTTTTTTTTGGAAGCTTTGTATTCACTGCTTTTTCTTGTATTAAAAACTCGAAAAATATTGCCTCCTTATCCTAAAGAAAATCTTCTATTTTATTCATGTTTAATGATGATGAGAAAAATAAATTATAGCTTAATTGGAGATAAAATCAAAATATAGATACTAATTACTACTACTTATATGTAACTTCTAAGGTAAAGCACAAATAAGAACAGTTATCACAGGGTTAAGGTTAAGATCAGAACTCAACAACCTTGAAGTTGGGAAGTGGATGCCTCTTTAGTTTGTGGAGTGCTTCGCCCTTCAAGAGATAATTTCTGACGCTTTAATTCGTTCAATTCACGCCCTTGCACTTCTTGTTCTCTGAGTAGTTTGTAGAGCATGCTGTTTTGATTTTACTGTTCTTCCTTCATTTGGTCCATAGCTTCTTGCAACTTAGTAACAGATGCTTCAAGATGTTCCCAGTATTCAAATTGAGGGAGTTCTGGTAGGAATTCTTGCGCCCTCCTCTTGATGGGGTCATCCTGCACTTGTTATTTTTCTATTGTGATTTTAGTGATTGGCTGCTCCACTGAGATATACTCTGTTATTCCCATCTTTACTCCAGCATCTTTGCAAAGCATAGAGATTAGGCTTGGATAAGCCAACCTGGCATCCTTGGAGTTCTTGTTGGCAAGTATGTAGAATTCAGATGGGATCAGTTGATGGACTTCTACTTCTTTTCCCAACATAATGCAATGGACCATCACTACTCTTCTAATATTGACTTCAGAACGGTTACTGGTGGGCAATATAGAACGCCCAATGAAGTCCAGCCATCCTCTGGCGACTGGTTTGAGATCTTCTCTCTTGAGTTGATTTGGGGCACCCTTCGTGTTGGTGGTCCACCTGGCTCCAGGGATGCATATATCCTCTAGAATCTTATCCAGACCCTTGTTTGTTTTCATCATTCTCCTATTGAAGGAGTCTGGGTCATCTTTCAGCTGAGGTAGCTTAAAGATCTCCCTGATTTTGTCAGGGTGGATGTGAACAATCTTTCCTCTGACCACAGTCCTATAGTCATAGAAGGCAGTTCCAGATATTCTCTGCCTGTCTGTTTGCCACATATTAGCGTAGAATTCCTAAACCATATTCCTTCCCACTTTCATTTCAGGATTAGCTAGGACTTCCCAGTTCCTGTTTCGAATCTGCTCTTGGATCTCCGGATATTCATCTTCTTTCAGATCGAACTTGACTTCCGGGATCACTGATCTTAGACCCATTATTTTGTAGTAATGGTCTGAATGTTCTTTGGTTAAGAACCTCCCTTGATTCCAAAGTGGTTTTGGAACACTCTCTTTCTTGCCTCTTGGAGTGGGTTGTTTTCCTTTAGGAGCCATGATCTTAGTGGGTATGGTTTAGTGATCACGGATAAACACACCAAACTTAGAGGTTTGCTTGTCCTCAAGCAAAAGAAAAGAAAGGAGAAGGATAGAAGGAGAGCTAGTGTCGAATGGTGGATGAGAGGAGGGAGGTCGATTGTGTTTTTAAAAGGGAGGGGGGTGGGTTTTCGAAAATAAAGAGAAAGATAAGATAGAAGATATGATTTAAAAAGAAATAAGTATAATAAGAAAAGATATAATTTAAAATTGAAAAGATATGAAAGATATTTGAAAAAAATAAATTTGGATTTTGAAAAAAGATAATGTGGAGATTTGAAAAAGATATTGATTAGTTGAAAAGATTTTAGAATGAAAAGATATATATTTGTTTTGAAAATTTGAAAAAGAGTTGAGTTGGATTGAAAAAAAAAAGGATTTGTGATTATGGATTAAGATACATTTGATATTTTTAAAGTAGGATTTTTAGAAATTAGGGATTTTAGAAATCAGGGTTTGTAACATGTTTATGCAAGAAATCATGAATTGAAATATGAAAATTAAAATTAAAATGAAAAATATGAAGTAAAAACGAATTTACCTCCTCCCCACCATCCTGGCGTTTGAACGCCCAAACGCTGCATGTTTTGGGTGTTCAACGCCCAACTGCTGCTTCTCCTGGGCGTTCAATGCCCAGCTGTTGCTTCTTTCTGGCGTTGAATGCTAGGAACTCCTTTGTCACTGCGGATTTTTCTGAACGCCTAGGACGCTGTAAATCTGGCGTTAAACGCCCAGATGGCTATCCTTACTGGCGTTCAACGCCCAGTGGATGCTTCTTTTGGGTGTTGAACGCCCAAAACAGACTTTTACTGGCGTTTTCTTGCCAGTGAGCTCTTTTTCTCTGTTTTGTGTGCAGAATCCTTTTGTAACCCTGTAAACTTCTACAATTGACTCTTTACCTTAGTATCAATGAACTTTATATAAACAAATAAAATCAAGAATAGGGCAAAATGCTTAGAGGAAGTGATGCCCCATGGCTGGGTTGCCTCCCAGCAAGCGCTTCTTTATTGTCTTTAGCTGGACCTTGCTGAGCTTTTAATCTAGCTTCAGCCTTGAGCACTCTTGCTCAATATTGCCTTCAAGATAGTGCTTGATTCTCTGTCCATTAACAATGAACTTCTTAGCAGTATCAATATCTTGAAGCTCCACATAACCATATGGTGATACGCTTGTAATCACATATGGTCCCCTCCACCGGGATTTTAGTTTTTCAGGGAATAGCCTGAGCCTAGAGTTAAACAACAAAACCTTTTGTCCTGGTTCAAAGATTCTAGATGACATCTTTCTGTCGTGCCACCTTTTTTATTTCTCTTTATAAAGCTTGGCATTTTTGAAAGCAGTGAATCTGAATTCCTCTAGCTCATTCAACTGTAGCAATCTTTTTTCTCCAGCTAATTTGGCATCAAAGTTTAGGAATCTGGTTGCCCAGTAGGCTTTATGTTCCAGTTCCACGGGCAGGTGGCATGCCTTACCATACACAAGTTGGTACGGAGAGGTCCCTATAGGAGTCTTGAATGCTGTTCTGTAAGCCCACAGAGCATCATCCAAGCTTCGTGCCCAATCTTTTCTACGGGTACTTACAGTCCATTCCAGGATTCTTTTTAGTTCTCTGTTAGAAATTTCAGCTTGCCCATTTGTCTGTGGATGATATGGTGTCGCCACTTTGTGGCGAATCCCATACCGGACCATGGTAGAGTAAAGTTGTTTGTTGCAGAAGTGAGTGCCCCATCACTGATTAGTACCCTAAGGACACCAAACCTGCTGAATATATGTTTCTGGAGAAACTTCAGTACTGTTTTAGTATCATTGGTAGGTATGCCAATGGCCTCAACCCATTTTGACACATAGTCAACTGCCACCAGAATATAAGTGTTTGAGTATGATGGTGGGAAAGGCCCCATGAAATCAATATCCCATACATCAAACAACTCAATTTCTAAGATTCCTTGGTGCACGAAATTGGAAATCACAATTCTTCACAAATTCGCACAACTAACCAGCAAGTGCACTGGGTCATCCAAGTAATACCTTACGTGAGTAAGGGTCGATCCCACGGAGATTGTTGGCTTGAAGCAAGCTATGGTTATCTTGTAACTCTTAGTCAGGATATAATATCAATAATATTTTTTGGTTTGAATTGTAAAAAGTAAAAGAGCAGAACACAAATAATACTTGTTACGCATTAATGGAGAATATGTTGGAGTTTTGGAGATGCTTTGTCTTCTGAATTTCAGCTTTTCTCTTGTATTCCTCTTCCCTCATGCATGAAAAAGTGCAAAGTTCCTTCCATGGCAAGCTCTATGTAAGGTGTCACCGTTGTCAATGGCTACTTCCCATCTTCTCAGTAAAAATGGTCCAAATGCTCTGTCACAGCACGGCTAATCATCTGGAAGTTCTCGATCATACTGGAATAGGATTTACTATCCTTTTGCGTTTATCACTACGCCCAGCACTCGCGAGTTTGAAGCCCGTCATAGTCATCCAATCCGAGAATCCTACTCGGAATACCACAGACAAGGTTTAGACTTTCCGGATTCTCATGAATGCCGCCATTAATCTAGCTTATACCACGAAGATTCTGATTAAGAAATCTAAGAGATAATCATTCATTCTAATGTAGAACGGAGGTGGTTGTCAGACACATGTTCATGGATTGAGGAAGGTGATGAGTGTCACGGATCATCACCCTCTCCATAGTTAAGCGCGAATGAGTATCTTAGAGAGGAACACGCATGTTTGAATGGAAAACATAACTACTTACATTAATTCATCGAGACGCTGCAGAGCTCCTCACCCCCAACAATGGAGTTTAGAGACTCATGCTGCCAAAAGGTACAAATTTCATATCTAAAATGTCATGAGATGCAAAATAAATCTCTAAAAGTTGTTTAAATACTAAACTAGTAATATAGGTTTACAGAAAATGAGTAAACTATGATAGATAGTGCAGAAATCCACTTCTGGGGCCCACTTGGTGTGTGCTGGGGCTGAGACTAAAGCTTCTTACGTGCTTGGGCTGTTTTGGGCATTCAACGCCAGGCTGTAACCTGTTTCTGGCGTTGAACTCCAACTTGTAACGTGTTTCTGGCGCTGGACGCCAGACTGCAACATGGAACTGGCGTTGAACGCCAGTTTATGTCATCTATCCTTGAGCAAAGTTTGAACCGTTATATATTGCTGGAAAGCCCTGGATGTCTACTTTCCAACGCAATTGGAAGCGCATCAATTGGACTCTTGTAGCTCTAGAAATTCCATTCCGAATTCAGAGAGGTCAGGATCCAACAACATCAGCAGTCCTTTTTCAGCCTAAATCAGATTTTTGCTCAGCTCCCTCAATTTCAGCCAGAAAATATCTGAAATTACAGAAAAACACACAAACTCATAGTAAAGTCCAGAAATATGAATTTTTCCTAGAAACTAATGAAAATAGATTAAAAACTAACTAAAACATATTAAAAACTATATGAAATTAACCCCAAAAAGCGTATAAAATATCCGCTCATCAAGTTCTCTAAGCTTCTAGGCGAAGGCTTGCCAGTTCTTGCAGTTGCAATTTCCTTTCAGCTCTGGCTTCCTCAATTCCCATGTTGCACTCCTTTACTGCCCAAAAGGCTTTGTGCTCTACTTCAACATGGAGATGACAAGCCTTTCCATAGACTAAGCGGAAAGGACTCTTCCCAATGGGTGTCTTGTATGCGGTTCTGTACGCCCAAAGTGCATCTCGTAGCCTGGTGCTCCAGTCTCTTCTATGAGGTTTGACTATCTTCTACAAGATACGCTTTATCTCTCTGTTTGACACCTCGGCTTGCCCATTAGTCTGAGATGGTATGCTGTTGCAACCTTATGAACGATTCCATGCTTCTTCATTAATCCTGTTAGTCTCCTGTTACAAAAATGGGTGCCTTGATCGCTCACGATTGCTCGTGGTGATCCAAAGCGATAAATAATGTGGTTTCTCACAAAGGAAACAACAGTGTTAGCATCATCAGTGCGGGTAGGAATTGCTTCCACCCATTTGGAAACATAATCCACAGCTAACAATATATAAAAGTAACCATTAGAATTTAGAAATGGACCCATGAAGTCAATGCCCCAAACATAAAAAATTTCACAAAAAAGCATGATTTGTTGAGGCATTTCATCCCTCCTGGATATATTACCAAATTTTTGACATGGGAAACAAGATGTACAAAATTCAGCAGCGTCTCTAAAAAGTGTAGGCCACCAGAATCCACAGTCTAATATTTTTCTAGCTGTTCTTTGAGGGCCAAAATGTCCTCCACTTTCAGATGAGTGATAGGCCTCTAAGATGGACTGGAATTCTTATTGAGGCACACACCGTCTAATTACCTGGTCAGCGCCACATCTCCATAAATATGGGTCATCCTATATATAATATTTAGACTCGCTTTTCAGCTTGTCTCTTTGATGCTTAGAAAAGTTTGGAGGAAAGGTGCGGCTAACTAGATAATTAGCTACAGGTGCATACCAAGGGACTACTTCAGATACTGCTTGCAGGTTATCAAATGGGAAATTATCAGCTATAGGAGTGGGGTCATCTGTAATGTGCTCAAGGTGACTCAAGTGGTCTGCCACTAAATTCTGGTTACCACTCCTATCCTTAATTTCTAAATCAAATTCTTGTAATAGCAGTATCCAACGTATAAGCCTTGGTTTGAACTCTTTTTTAGCTAGTAGATACTTTAGAGCTGCGTGGTCTGAGTACACTACTACCTTCGTACCAAGTAAATAGGCTCTGAATTTATCCAGAGCAAAAACAATAGCAAGAAGCTCTTTCTCAGTAGTAGTGTAATTGGACTGTGCGGCATCTAGAGTTTTAGATGCATAAGCAATAACAAAAGGATCCTTACCTTCATGCTGAGCCAGTGCTGCTCCTACTGCATGGTTGGAAGCGTCGTACATTATTTCAAATGGCTGGCTCCAGTCTGGTCCTCTCACAATTGGAGCTTGAGTCAGGGCGGTCTTTAGCTTATCAAATGCTTGTTTGCAATCCTCACTGAACTCGAACTCAATATCTTTCTGCAGTAGCCTGGATAAGGGAAGTGCTACCTTACTGAAGTCCTTAATGAATCTCCTGTAAAAACCTGCATGGCCAAGGAACGAATGGACTTCCTTCACAGAAGAGGGGTAAGGTAAACTAGAAATAACATCCACCTTTGCTGAATCTACAAAAATGCCAGTATTAGACATAACATGTCCTAGTACAATCCCTTGTTTAACCATGAAGTGACATTTTTCAAAATTTAATACCAAGTTTGTACTGACACATCTATCTAATACTCTAGATAATCCATCTAAGCAAAGGTTAAAGGAATCGCCATAAACACTAAAATCATCCATAAAAACTTCCATACAGTCCTCAATAAGATCAGAGAAAAGACTCATCATGCACCTTTGGAAGGTAGCTGGTGCATTGCACAAGCCAAAGGGCATTCTCTTGTAAGCATAAGTCCCAAAAGGACATGTAAAAGTGGTCTTTTCCTGACCCTTAGGAGCTATATGAATCTGGAAATAACCTGTGTAACCATCTAAAAAACAATAATGTGATTTACCTGACAGGGGATCCAGCATTTGATCAATGAATGGAAGAGGATAGTGATCTTTACGAGTTGCTTGGTTGAGGCGTCTGTAATCAATGCAGACCCTCCAGGCGTTCTGTACTCTGGTTGCTATGAGCTCTCCATGCTCATTCTTCACTGTAGTGACTCCAGACTTCTTTGGCACCACTTGTACTGGGCTTACCCATTCACTGTCTGAGATGGGATAGATGATATCTACCTCCAGTAATCTGGTCACTTCCTTCTTGACAACCTCTAAGATAGTGGGGTTCAATCTTCTCTGGGGTTGACGGACAGGTCTTGCTCCCTCTTCTAAAAATATTCTGTGCTCACATACTTGAGGGTTGATGCCTACTATGTCTGCCAAATTCCACCCAATTGCCTTCTTGTGCCTCCTCAGCACACTAAGTAGTTGCTCTTCTTGTTGAGAAGTAAGTTCCCTTGCAATGATAACTGGAAACTTCTGCACGTCTTCAAGGTAAGCATATTTGAGGTGTGGAGGAAGGGGTTTTAATTCTAACTTCTGATCATGGTCAGGCTCTGGGTTGTCTGGAGCTGGTAACAGTGGTAAAGCACTGTCATTGTCCTCTGAGAATGTCCCCACACTTTGACCTTGTCTTACGTATTTCTCCTCAAACTCCTCCTGGTGAACTTTTGCCACTGTTTCATCTATAATGTCACACTGGAAGATAGAATGATCTTCTGGAGGATGCTTCATAACTCCATTCAGATTGAAACTTACTAATCGGCCATCTATTTCAAAAGAGTATGTTCCTGAAAAAGCATCCAATTTGAACTTTGATGTCTTCAGAAATGGTTTTCCAAGTAGGATTGATGATGGCTTCTCTAAGTCATTTTGGGGCATCTCCAGAATATAAAAATCAGTGGGGAATGTGAGTCCCTTAATGCCCACTAATACATCTTCAGCAACTCCAACCACTGTAATAATACTTTTATCTGCTAACACAAAACGAGCTGCCGACCTTTTTAAGGGAGGGAGCCTCAAAATATCATATATAGACAAAGGCATTATACTCACACATGCTCCTAAATCACACATGCAGTCAGAAATTATCACACCACTGGTGCACGAATTGTGAATCACACTTTTCACAATTCGTACCACTAACCAGCAAGTGCACTGGGTCGTCCAAGTAATACCTTACGTGAGTAAGGGTCGAATCTCACGGAGATTGTTGGTTTGAAGCAATCTCTGGTTATCTTGTAAATCTCAGTTAGGAGGCCAATTATAATTATCAGTTGACTTGCAAATGAATAAGGGAACATAAAATAAATACTTGGTATGCAATAATGGAGAATATGTTGGAGTTTTGGAGATGCTTTGTCTTCTGAATCTCTGCTTTCTCCCTGTCTTCTTCTTCACACACGAAAGGCTCCTTCCATGGCAAGCTGTATGTAAGGTGTCACCGTTGTCAATGGCTACTTCCCGTCCTCTCAGTGAAAATGGTCCAAATGCTCTGTCACAGCACGGCTATTCATCTGTTGGTTCTCGATCATGTCGGAATAGAATCCCTTGATTCTTTTGCGTCTGTCACTACGCCCAACAATCGCGAGTTTGAAGCTCGTCACAGCCATTCAATCCTTGAATCCTACACGGAATACCACAGACAAGGTTTAGACTTTTCGGATTCTCATGAATGCCGCCATCAATTCTAGCTTATACCACGAAGATTCTGATTAAGAAATCTAAGAGATACTCATTCAATCTGATGTAGAACGGAGGTGGTTTTCAGGCACACGTTCATGGATTGAGGAAGGTGATGAGTGTCACGGATCATCACCTTCTTCATAGTGAAGCGCGAATGAACATCTTAGATAGGAACAAGCGTGTTTGAATGGAAAACAGAGATAATTGCATTAATTCATCAAGACGCTGCAGAGCTCCTCACCCCAACAATGGAGTTTAGAGACTCATGCCGTCAAAGAGTACAAAGTTCAGAAAATGAGTAAACTATGATAGATAGTGCAGAAATCCACTTCTGGGGCCCACTTGGTGTGTGCTAAGGCTGAGACTAAAGCTTTTCACGTGCTTGGGCTGTTTTGGGCGTTCAACGCCAGGTTGTAACTTGTTTTTGGCGTTGAACTCCAACTTGTAACTTGTTTCTGGCGCTGGACGCCAGACTACAACATGGAACTGGCGTTGAACGCCAGTTTACGTCGTCTATCCTTGAGCAAAGTATGGACTATTATATATTGCTAGAAAGCCCTGGATGTCTACTTTCTAACGCAATTGAGAGCGCGCCATTTAAAGTTTTGTAGCTCCAGAAAATCTACTTTGAGTGCAGGGAGGTCAGAATCTAATAGTATCAGCAGTCCTTTTTCAGCCTGAATCAGATTTTTGCTCAGCTCCCTCAATTTCAGCCAGAAAATACCTAAAATCACAGAAAAATACACAAACTCATAGTAAAGTCCAGAAATGTGATTTTTAGTTAAAAACTAATAAAAATATACTAAAAACCAACTAAATCATACTAAAAACTAAGTAAAAACAATGCCAAAAAGCATATAAATTATCCGCTCATCAACCACCAATAGTGCAATTAACCATACAAGGACCTGGGTCACTACACTTTTCAGGTAAACCTCCCATTAAAGAAGATATGGAACTTCCTAAAGGAATAGTTTCTAATTCATTAATTTTGTCTTTATGTATACATAAATCTTTTAGAAACATTGCATATTTAGGTACTTGTTGAATGACATCAAATAGAGGAACAGTTACCTCAACCTTTTTAAATATCTCTACCATTTTGGGGATCAGGTTCCAGCTGCTTCCTGGGCTTCCTTGCAAGTTGTGGAAATGGAATGGGAGTGGTGTCTTCTGCAGTATCTGCGCCCTGTCGTGCTTCCTCCTGTGGTTGAGCTTCTTCTTTTTCAGCTATGTCCTGTATGTCCTCTTCCTCTTCAACATCTTCTACTTCCACTACCTCCTCAGCTGAGGCGTGTTCTGGTGGGCTTGGCTCCTCCTGGTTCCTCTCCTGTAGTGTGGTTCTGGACCTTAGGGTGATGGCATTAATTCCACCCTTGGGATTGGGTAATGTTTGAGAGGGAATTCCACTGGAGCTCAAAGGCTGGTTATTGGAGTTATTCATTAATCCAATCTGTGAGACAAGAGCTTGCAAAGTAGCGTTCAGACCATTTAGAGTGGCATTAATGTTATTTTCCATGGTCTGTTGTCTCCGATCAATAGATTGTAGTAAGTCATCATTAGCAGATGAAGAAGGATAGGTAATTTGAGAGGTCTGCTGTTGGGTATTCTGTGGTCCTTGGGATTGCCTCAAGTGAGATGCTCTGTAAGGCTGATACTAGTTCTGTTGCCTGTTGTTGTTATTATTCCACCTCTGATTTCCCTAATTGTCTCTGCCTCCTCTGTTGTTGTTGTCCCTCCAATTCTAGTTAGAATTGTCCTGCCATCCATGGCTGTAATTGCCACTTTGATTGTACCCTTGGTTGGGGCAGTCATAGAAGTTATGAGTGGCTGCCACGGTGTTGTCATCCTATTGGAGCTTGGTGCACGAATTGTGAATCACACTTTTCACAACGCGTACCACTAACCAGCAAGTGCACTGGGTCGTCCAAGTAATACCTTACGTGAGTAAGGGTCGAATCCCACGGAGATTGTTGGTTTGAAGCAATCTATGGTTATTTTGTAAATCTTAGTCAGGAAGTCAATTATGTTTATCAGTTGAATTGTGAATAACCAAGAGAGCATAAATTAAAGGTTACTTGTTGTGTAGTAATGGAGAATATGTTGGAGTTTTGGAGATGCTTTGTCTTCTGAATCTCTGCTTTCCTCTGTCTTCTGATTCACGCACGCACGTCCTCCTATGGCAAGCTGTGTGTTGGTGGATCACCGTTGTCAATGGCTACCTTCCATCCTTCCAGTGAAAACTACGCTCACGCACTCTGTCACAGCACGGCTAATCACCGGTTGGTTCTCGATCCGGTTGGAATAGGATTTACTATCCTTTTGCGTCTGTCACTAACGCCCAGCCTTCAGGAGTTTGAAGCTCGTCACAGTCATTCAATCCTTGAATCCTACTCGGAATACCACAGACAAGGTTTAGACTTTCCGGATTCTCATGAATGCCGCCATCAGCTCTAGCTTATACCACGGAGATTCTGATTAAGAGATCTCAGAGATACTCATTCAGTCGGATATAGAACGGAGGTGGTTGTCAGGCACACGTTCATGGTTTGAGGAAGGTGATGAATGTCACGGATCATCACCTTCATCACAGTTAAGCGCGAATGAACATCTTAGATAGGAACAAGCGTGTTTGAATGGAAAACAGAAATACTTGCATTAATTCATCGAGACACAGCAGAGCTCCTCACCCCCAACAGTGGGGTTTAGAGACTCATGCCGTCAGAGAATACAAAGTTTAGATCTGAAATGTCATGAGATACAAAATAAGTCTCTAAAAGTTGTTTAAATACTAAACTAGTAGCCTAGGTTTACAAAAATTGGATAAACTATGATGGATGATGTAGAGATCCACTTCTGGGGCCCACTTGGTGTGTGCTGGGGCCCACTTGGTGTGTGCTAGGGCTGAGACTTAAGCAATTCACGTGCAGAGGCCATTTGTGGAGTTGAACGCCAGTTTTTGTGCCAGTTTGGGCGTTCAACTCCAGTTTTTGATCCTTTTCTGGCGCTGGACGCCAGAATTGGGCAGAGGACTGGCGTTGAACGCCAATTTACGTCGTCTATTCTTATGAAAAGTATGGACTATTATATATTTCTGGAAAGCCCTGGATGTCTACTTTCCAACGCAATTGGAAGCACGCCATTTCGAGTTCTGTAGCTCCAGAAAATCCACTTTGAGTGCAGGGAGGTCAGAATCCAACAGCATCAGCAGTCCTTTTTCAGCCTGAATCAGATTTTTGCTCAGCTCCTTCAATTCCAGCCAGAAAAATACCTGAAATTACAAAAAAACACACAACTCATAGTAAAGTCCAGAAATATAAATTTTTCCTAAAAACTAATAAAAATATACTAAAAACTAACTAAAACATACTCTAAACTATATGAAATTATCCCCAAAAAGTGTATAAAATATCCGCTCATCACAACACCAAACTTAAACTGTTGCTTGTCCTCAAGCAACTAGACAAATAAAATAGAAGACTAATAAGTTGAGAAGCAATAATATCTCAGAGTTTTTGAGTGAAGCTCAGATTCTACTTAGATGAGCGGGACTAGTAGCTTTTTGCTTCTGAACAGTTTTGGCATCTCACTTTATCCATTGAAGCTCAGAGTGATTGGCATCTATAGGAACTTAGAACTCAGATAGTGTTATTGATTCTCCTAGTTCAGTGTGATGATTCTTGAACACAGCTTCTTTATGAGTCTTGGCCGTGGCCCTAAGCACTTTGTTTTCCAGTATTACTACCGGATACATAAATGCCACAGACACATAACTGGGTGAACCTTTTCAGATTGTGACTCAGCTTTGCTAAAGTCCCCAATTAGAGGTGTCCAGGGTTCTTAAGCACACTCTTCTTTTTGCTTGGACCTTGACTTTAACCGCTCAGTCTCAAGTTTTCACTTGACACCTTCACGTAACAAGCACATGGTTAGGGACAGCTTGGTTTAGCCGCTTAGACCAGGATTTTATTCCTTTAGGCCCTCCTATCCACTGATGCTCAAAGCCTTGGGATCCTTTTTATTTGCCCTTGCCTTTTGGTTTTAAGGGTTATTGGCTTTTTGCTCTTGCCTCTTGGTTTTAAGAGCTTTTGACTTTTTCTGCTTGCTTTTTCTTTTTCTTTCTATTTTTCTTTCTTTTTTTTTTTCTGCAAGCTTTGTTCTTTGCTGCTTTTTCTTGCTTCAAGAATCATTTTTATGATTTTTCAGATTATCAATAACATGTCTCATGTTCATCATTCTTTCAAGAGCCAACATATTTAATAGTCTTAAACAAAAAATTCAAAAGACATATGCACTGTTCAAGCATTCATTCAGAAGACAAGAAGCATTGCCACCACATGTTACTAATTAGAATTTTTCTTATTAAAAACTCGAAATTTTATTGCCTCTTATTCAAAAGTTCTACTATTTTATTCATGTTTGCTGATGATGAGAAAAATAGACTATAACTTAATTAGGGATAAAATCAAACTAGACACTAATTACTACTAATGATCATGTAATGAAGACACAAACATAGATAAGCACTTAACATAGAGAAAACGAAAAACAGAGAAAGTAAGAACAAGGAACGAGTCCACCTTAGTGATGATGGTATTTCCTTCTTGAGGCACCAATGATGTTCTTGAGCTCTTTTATGTCTCTTCCTTGCCTTTGTGGCTTGATTCTTAGTGATTTTTGGTATTTCTATCCTCAGTTGCTTCCAATAATTATGTGGAGGGAAGTGCATCCCCTGAGGTATCTCTTGATTTGTAGCCACATGTTCTACCACTGAGCTATAGATCCTTCACATAATTGTTTTACCACACCAAACTTAGAATGTTGCTCGCCCTCGAGCAAAAGAAGAGGGAATAGATGAAGAAGAAGATGTGGAAAGAAAAAACTAGGATTATGAGGAGGGAAGGTGGGGATCCTGTGGGGTCCACAGATCTTGAGGTGTCAAGGCATTTACATCCCTGCACCAATTTAGGCATGCAAAATGCCCTTGCACACAACTCTGGGCGTTCAGCGCCAGGTTGGTGCCCATTTTGGGCGTTCAACGCCCATTTACTAGCCATTTCTGGCGTTGAACGCCAGAACCATGCTCTGTTCTGGCGTTGAACGCCAGACAGGTGCTTCCTCCAGGGTGTGATTTTTCTTCTGCTGTTTTTGATTCCGTTTTCAATTTTTTTTTTTAATATTTATTTTGTGACTCCACATGATCATGAACCTAATAAAACATGAAAAACCATGAAAATAAATAAAAATTGGGTTGCCTCCCAACAAGCGCTTCTTTAATGTCCTTAGCTGGAGCTTGCTGAGCTTTTAATCTAGCTTCAGCCTTGAGCATTCTTGCTCAATGTTGCCTTCAAGATAATGCTTGATTCTCTGTCCATTGACAATGAACTTCTTATCAGAATCAATATCTTGAAGCTCCACATAACCATATGGTGATACACTTGTAATCACGTATGGTCCCCTCTACTGGGATTTCAGTTTCCCGGGGAATAGCCTGAGTCTAGAGTTAAACAACAGAACCTTCTGTCCTGGTTCAAAGATTCTAGATGACAGCTTTCTGTCATGCCACTTTTTTTATTTTTCTTTATATAGCTTGGCATTTTCGAAAGCTGTGAATCTGAACTCCTCTAGCTCATTTAGCTGGAGCAATCTTTTTTCTCCTGCTAATTTGGCATCAAAGTTTAGGAATCTGGTTGCCCAGTAGGCCTTATGTTCCAGTTCCACGGGCAGATGACATGCCTTACCATACACCAGTTGGTATGGAGAGGTCCCTATAGGGGTCTTGAATGCTGTTCTGTAAGCCCACAGAGCATCATCCAAGCTCCTTGCCCAATCCTTTCTACGGGTATTTACTGTCCGTTCCAGGATTCTCTTTAATTCTCTGTTAGAGACTTCAGCCTGCCCATTGGTTTGTGGATGATATGGAGTGGCCACCTTGTGGCGAATTCCATACCGAACCATGGCAGAGTAAAGTTGTTTATTGCAGAAGTGAGTGCCCCCATCACTGATTAACACTCTAGGGACACCAAACCTGCTAAAGATATGTTTCTGGAGGAACTTCAGCACTGTTTTAGTATCATTGGTGGGTGTGGCAATAGCCTCAACCCATTTTGATACATAGTCAACTGCCACCAGAATATAAGTGTTTGAATATGATGGTGGAAAAGGTCCCATGAAGTCAATTCCCCATACGTCAAACAACTCAATTTCCAAGATTCCTTGTTGAGGCATGGCGTAACCATGAGGCAGATTACCAGCTCTTTGGCAACTGTTACAATTACGTACAAACTCTCGGGAATCTTTATAGAGTGTGGGCCAATAGAAGCCACATTGGAGGACCTTGGTGGCTGTTCGCTCACCTCCGAAATGGCCTCCATATTGAGATCCGTGGCAATGCCATAGGATTCTCTGTGCTTCCTCTCTGGGGACACAACTACGGATAATTCCGTCTGCACATCTCTTAAAGAGATAGGGTTCATCCCACAAGTAGTACTTTGCATCAGTAATTAATTTCTTCTTTTGTATTCTATTGTACTCCTTGGGTATGAACCTTGCAGCTTTATAGTTTGCAATATCGGCAAACCATGGTGCTTCCTGAATGGCAAATAGATGCTCATCAGGGAACGTCTCAGAGATCTCAAGAAAGGGAAGGGACGTCCCTTCCACTGGCTCTATCCGGGACAGATGATCAGCCACTTGGTTCTCTGTCCCTTTTCTATCTCTTATTTCTATATCAAACTCTTGCAGAAGCAATACCCATCTGATGAGCCTGGGTTTTGAATCCTGCTTTGTGAGTAGATATTTAAGAGCAGCATGGTCAGTATACACAATCACTTTTGATCCTACTAAGTATGATCTGAACTTGTCAATAGCGTAAACCACTGCAAGTAGTTCTTTTTCTGTGGTTGTGTAATTTTTCTGGGCATCATTTAAAACGCGACTGGCATAATAAATGACATGCAGAAGCTTGTCATGCCTCTGTCCCAATACTGCACCAATGGCATGATCACTGGCATCACACATTAACTCAAATGGCAATGTCCAGTCTGGTACAGAAATGACTGGTGCTGTGACCAGCTTAGCTTTCAGCGTTTCAAACGCCTGCAGGCATGCTGTGTCAAACACAAATGGCGTGTCAGCAGCTAGCAGATTGCTTAGAGGTTTTGCAATTTTTGAAAAATCCTTTATAAACCTCCTATAGAATCCTGCATGCCCCAGAAAGCTTCTGATTGCCTTAACATTGGCAGGTGGTGGTAATTTTTCAATTACCTCTATTTTTGCTTGATCCACCTCTATTCCCTTGTTTGAGATTTTATGCCCAAGAACAATTCCTTCAGTCACCATGAAGTGACACTTTTCCCAGTTTAAAACTAGGTTGGTTTCTTGGCATCTTTTCAGAACAAGTTTCAGGTGATCAAGACAGGAGCTGAATGAGTCTCCATATACTGAGAAGTCATCCATGAAGACTTCTAGAAATTTTTCCACCATGTCAGAGAAAATAGAGAGCATGCATCTCTGGAAGGTTGCAGGTGCATTACATAGCCCAAATGGCATCCTTCTATAAGCAAACACTCCGGATGGACATGTGAATGCTGTTTTCTCTTGATCCTGGGGATCTACTGCAATCTGGTTATAGCCTGAGTAGCCATCCAAAAAGTAGTAATAATCATGACCTGCTAGTCTTTCTAGCATCTGGTCTATGAATGGTAAAGGAAAATGATCATTTCTGGTGGCTGTATTGAGCCTTCTGTAGTCAATACACATGCGCCACCCTGTAACTGTTCTTGTAGGAATCAGTTCATTTTTTTCATTATGAATCACTGTCATGCCTCCCTTTTTTGGGACGACTTGAACAGGGCTCACCCAGGGGCTATCAGAAATGGGATAAATAATCCCAGCCTCTAGTAATTTGGTGACCTCTTTCTGCACCACTTCCTTCATGGCTGGATTTAGCCGCCTCTGTGGTTGGACCACTGGTTTGGCATTATCCTCCAATAGGATTTTGTGCATGCATCTAGCTGGGCTTATGCCCTTAAGGTCACCTATGGACCACCCAAGAGCTGTCTTGTGTGTCCTTAGCACTTGAATAAGTGCTTCCTCTTCCTGTGAATTTAAAGCAGAGCTTATGATCACTGGAAAAGTGTCACCTTCTCCCAGAAATGCATATTTCAAGGATGGTGGTAGTGGCTTGAGCTCGGTTTTAGGGGGTTTTTCCTCTTTCAGAAGAAAGTTCAGAGGCTCTTTCATGTCCCCTGAATCCTCCAAATCAGGCTGAACATCTTTAAAGATGTCTTCTAACTCTGATTCGAGACTCTCAGCCATGTTGATCTCTTCTACTAAAGAGTCAATGAGATCAACTTTCATGCAGTCTGTTGATGTGTCTGGATGCTGCATGGCTTTGACAGCGTTCAACTTGAACTCATCATCATTGACTCTCAAGGTTATTTCCCCCTGTTGGACATCAATGAGGGATCGTCCAGTTGCTAGGAAGGGCCTTCCTAGAATGAGAGTAGCACTCTTGTGCTCCTCCATTTCCAGCACAACAAAGTCAGTAGGAAAGGCGAATGGCCCAACTCTGACAATCATGTCCTCAATCACGCCTGATGGGTATTTAGTGGAACCATCAGCAAGTTGGAGACATATCCAGGTTGGTTTAACTTCTTCAGTTAAGCCAAGCTTCCTGATAGTGGATGCAGGTATCAGGTTGATGCTTGCCCCAAGATCGCATAAAGCTGTCTTGGTGCAATCACCTTCTAATATGCATGGTATCAGAAAACTCCCAGGGTCTTTAAGCTTTTCAGGAAAGCTTTTCAGAATGACTGCACTGCATTCTTCAGTGAGGAGAACTCTTTCTATTTCTCTCCACTCCTTTTTATGACTCAAGATCTCTTTCATGAACTTGGCATAAGAAGGTATTTGCTCAAGTGCCTCTGCAAATGGAATCTTTATTTCAAGAGTCCTTAGATAATCTGCAAAGCGAGCAAATTGCTTATCCTGCTCCTCTTTCCAGAGTTTTTGAGGATAAGGTATCTTGGCTTTATATTCCTCAACCTTAGTGGTTAAAGAAGCCTTTTTAGAGGGGTTGCTATCAGCACTTGTGTGTGTCTGATCCCTCACTGGCAATTGAGTGCCAGAGTCAGAAGCTGGAGTGATGTTAGACGCCAGCTCACTGTCTGTTCCTAGCGCCTGAACGCCAGAAATGTGCCCATGTTGGGCGTTCAACGCCAGATTCTTACCCATTTCTGGCATTGAACGCCAGTCTTGCCTTGTTTCTGGCGCTGAACGCCAGTTTTGGGCATGGTCTGGGCGTTCAGCGCCAGCCTTCCACCCACTTTCTGGTGTTTTAGTGCCAGAATTATTTTTCCCTGGGCTCTTACTGTCCTCAGGTGAATCTTTGGTGGGTCGCTCCTTTCTTGAATTTTTGATGCCTTGAGGTGGGGTATTTTGTGTTTTCCCACTCCTCAATTGAACTGCTTGACATTCTTCTGCTATTTGCCTTGATAGCTGCTGCTTTGTTTGCTTAAACTGTTCGTCTATATGTATATTAGCTATCCTTGTCTCCTGTAGCCTGTCCTTGAATTCAGCTAGCTGCTTTGTTAGAAAATCCAATTGCTGATTGAATTCAGCAGCTTGTTTCACAGTACTGAATTCAGCAGTTACTGTTTTAACCTCTTCATTCATGGAAGGGTTGCTACTTAGATACAGATGCTGATTCCTGGCAACTGTATCAATGATCTCTTGAGCCTCTTCAATTGTCTTTCTCATATGGATAGATCCACCAGCTGAGTAATCTAGAGACAATTGAGCTCCTTCTGCAAGCCCATAGTAGAAGATGTCTAACTGAACCCACTCTGAAAACATTTCAGAGGGGCATTTTCGTAGCATCTCTCTGTATCTCTCCCAGGCATCATAAAGAGATTCATTATCTCCTTGTTTAAAGCCTTGGATGTCCAGCCTTAGCTGTGTCATCCTTTTTGGAGGAAAATACTGATTCAGGAATTTTTCTGTCAGCTGTTTCCATGTTCTTATGCTGGCCTTAGGTTGGTTATTTAACCACCTCTTAGCTTGATCTTTTACAGCAAATGGAAACAGTAATAGTCTGTAGACATCCTGATCTATTTTCTTATCATGTACTGTGTCAGCAATTTGTAAAAATTGTGCCAGGAACTCTGTAGGTTCTTCCTGTGGAAGACCGGAATACTGGCAACTTTGCTGCACCATGATAATGAGCTGAGGATTCAACTCAAAGCTACTAACTCCAATGGAGGGTATGCATATGCTACTCCCATATGAAGCAGTAGAGGGGTTAGAATATGACCCCAGAGTCCTCCTGGACTGTTCATTTCCACTTATGTCCATGATGGATCTATGGATATAACTTGGACTGATTTATCTTTTTATTTATTTTATTTTATAAGAAGTAAATACTTAAATAAAATAAAATAACTAAAAAGAATTTGAATTTTGAAATTAAAATATTTTTTTTTTATTATTTTTTTTTCGTAAAAGAAAATAGAAATTAATTAGTTAAAAAAAGAAATTTTTGAAAAAGAGGGGAGATATTTTCGAAAATTAGAGAGAGAAAGTTAGTTAGGTAGTTTTGAAAAAGTTAAGAAACAAACAAAAAGTTAGTTGTTTAGTTGAAACAAATTTTGAAAAGATAAGAAGTTAGGAAGTTAGAAGAGATATTTTGAAAAGATATTTTTGAATTTAGTGAGGAGAGAGAAAAACAATAAGATAGTACAAGATTCAAAATTTTTAGATCTAATGCTCCTTGTTTTTGAAAATTTTGGAGGGAAAACACCAAGGAACACCAAACTTAAAAATTTTAAGATCAAGACACAAGGAAAACTCAAGAACACTTTGAAGACTCACAAGAACACAAGAACATGAAGAAAGAACACCAAACTTAAAATTTTTAGAAAACCAAACCAAAATTTTCGAAAACCAAAGGGAAATCAACAAGAAAACACCAAACTTAAAGTTTGGCACAGGATTTAATAGAAAAATTATTTTTGAAAAAGGTTTTTAAAAAATATGATAGCCAATTATCATGAACATAAACACCACGTTCTAATTAACTGAGCTATCAATTTAAAGTGTTTTAACAAGGGATAAATAAAAAGACTCTAAACCAAAAAGAAAGATTTTTTTTCCTAATCTAAGCAACAAAATAATTCGTCAGTTGTTCAAACACGAACAATCCCCGGCAACGGCGCCAAAAACTTGGTGCACGAATTGTGAATCACACTTTTCACAACGCGTACCACTAACCAGCAAGTGCACTGGGTCGTCCAAGTAATACCTTACGTGAGTAAGGGTCGAATCCCACGGAGATTGTTGGTTTGAAGCAATCTATGGTTATTTTGTAAATCTTAGTCAGGAAGTCAATTATGTTTATCAGTTGAATTGTGAATAACCAAGAGGGCATAAATTAAAGGTTACTTGTTGTGTAGTAATGGAGAATATGTTGGAGTTTTGGAGATGCTTTGTCTTCTGAATCTCTGCTTTCCTCTGTCTTCTGATTCACGCACGCACGTCCTCCTATGGCAAGCTGTGTGTTTGTGGATCACCGTTGTCAATGGCTACCTTCCATCCTTCCAGTGAAAACTACGCTCACGCACTCTGTCACAGCACGGCTAATCACCGGTTGGTTCTCGATCCGGTTGGAATAGGATTTACTATCCTTTTGCGTCTGTCACTAACGGCCAGCCTTCAGGAGTTTGAAGCTCGTCACAGTCATTCAATCTTTGAATCCTACTCGGAATACCACAGACAAGGTTTAGACTTTCCGGATTCTCATGAATGGCGCCATCAGCTCTAGCTTATACCACGGAGATTCTGATTAAGAGATCTCAGAGATACTCATTCAATCGGATATAGAACGGAGGTGGTTGTCAGGCACACGTTCATGGTTTGAGGAAGGTTATGAATGTCACGGATCATCACCTTCATCACAGTTAAGCGCGAATGAACATCTTAGATAGGAACAAGCGTGTTTGAATGGAAAACAGAAATACTTGCATTAATTCATCGAGACACAGCAGAGCTCCTCACCCCTAACAATGGGGTTTAGAGACTCATGCCGTCAGAGAATACAAAGTTTAGATCTGAAATGTCATGAGATACAAAATAAGTCTCTAAAAGTTGTTTAAATACTAAACTAGTAGCCTAGGTTTACAAAAATTGGATAAACTATGATGGATGATGTAGAGATCCACTTCTGGGGCCCACTTGGTGTGTGCTGGGGCCCACTTGGTGTGTGCTGGGGCTGAGACTTAAGCAATTCACGTGCAGAGGCCATTTGTGGAGTTGAACGCCAGTTTTTGTGCCAGTTTGGGCGTTCAACTCCAGTTTTTGATCCTTTTCTGGCGCTGGACGCCAGAATTGGGCAGAGGACTGGCGTTGAACGCCAGTTTACGTCGTCTATTCTTGTGCAAAGTGATGCGCATAAACGTGTTATGCTACGATTTAGGAAATTGCACGATCGGCAAAATTCCTTCCGGCAAGTGCACCGGTTATCGTCGTCAAGTAAAAACTCACAATAGAGTGAGGTCGAATCCCACAAGGATTGGTTGAGTGAGCAATTCGGATTAGAAGTGTGTTCTAGTTGAGCGGAATCAAGATTTGAGATGAGAATTGCGGAATGTAAAATTGGCGGGAAAAGTAAATGACAAGAAAATTAAATGGCTGAATCTTAAATTGCATGAATTAAAGAGCAGAATGTAAATTGCTGAAATTAAAAGGGAATGGGGATGATTGCAAGAATTGAATTGCAGAATGTAAAGAGAAAGTGGAAATCAGAAATGGGGAATTCATTGGGTTTAGGAGATATTGAAATCTCCGAATCAAAACATGTAAATCTCTTCCTCAACCAATGCATTCATTGAATTTTGCTTGGCAATCTTATATGATTGGATCCCAATTCCTTGGCTCACCAATGCTCTCTAAAAACAAACAAATTCCCAATCCCTTGGTTTAAATGTTCATAAGAAGAGATGATGCTTGATCACTGATTATACCACACAATTTCATGAACCACAATTTGGTAGGATTACATGTCACAATATCCATCCAAACCCCAATCCAATCCACTGTGAGAAAGCTTCTCTAGCATGAATCCTCCATTCCTTTCCCAAGGCTCCGAAGGATTCCAAGTATGAGTGGTCTCTTTCCCAAGACAACTACTCAATGGAATTAGATCGAGAAGCTTTCTAACGAAATTCAAGAGAAAAGATTGAAGAAGAAGATAAACTATTATTGATTCATTGAATTACAATAGAGCTCCCTAACCCAATGAAAAGGGGGTTTAGTGAATCATAGCTCTGAATTCAATTACAAAGAAAAGGAAACTAGCTAAAAGTGAAAAGTACAAGTCCCTCTAACTTAACTTTTATCCTATTTATACACTTTCTATATTGAGCTTCAGTTGTGCTTCTTGGGCTTTGAGGCCTCTCCTTGCTTTCCTTTTGCCTTGGGTTTATGATCCATAATCTTGATGAGGTTGTTGATCCAGATCCTGTAACATTTATTGAGCCAACTTAGTGATAATCAAATAATGACACATGACTCAATAAATTGAGATTTCAAACTCATCAATCCTTCAGGCCCAATCCCATAAACCATGATATTCAATTGGGTTTCATACCAAAGTAAGTTTAAGTTAATACTTGTGCTCAAAGACTAACTTAAATCACAATATTTTTGGCCCAGAAACCCTTTTCAAGAGTGGCGTTTAAGTTGTAGTTTAAGCTTAAACTGCAACTTAAACGCCAGACACTTCCAGTGAGGCCATTTGTAGAAGCACGTTTAAGCTTCAGTTAAGGTTAAACTGAAGCTTAAACGTGGAAATGGAAGAAGGTAGCCCTGGAGAGTAATGTAGTCGAACACGTTTAACCTCCAGTTTAAGGTTAAACTGGAGGTTAAACGTGGAAAAGGAATGAGGCATCCTGGAGGTCGAACACGTTTAACCTCCAGTTTGAGGTCAAACTGGAGGTTAAACGTGGAAAGGGGTGTAGGCATACTGGAGGTCGAACACGTTTAACCTCCAGTTTGAGGTCAAACTGGAGGTTAAACGTGGAAGCTTGGAATGGTGGCCCTGGAGGTGTCGAACACGTTTAACCTCCAGTTTGGGGTCAAACTGGAGGTTAAACGTGGAGATGGAGAGAGCAACCCTGGAGTGAAAAAACTATCGAACACGTTTAAGCTCCAGTTTGAGTCAAACTGGAGCTTAAACGTGGAATGGCCCCTGGTACTCTTCCTGGTTCTGGCGTTTAACCTCCAGTTTGAGGTCAAACTGGAGGTTAAACGTGGAACTCCTCCCTGGTTGGCATACTCATTCTGGCGTTTAACCTCCAGTTTGAGGTCAAACTGGAGGTTAAACGTGGAATGCTCCTTAAGTGAGGCTTTTCATTCTGGCGTTTAACCTCCAGTTTGAGGTCAAACTGGAGGTTAAACTTCAATCCCAGCATTTCTTATCCTTCATGATTTGGCGTTTAAGCTCCAGTTTAGGCTTAAACTGGAACTTAACTCCATATGTGATATACAAGCTTCCTTTATTGATTTTGTTGCTTCCTTGCTTAGCTCTTCTTCCCTGAAATCATCCAAACAATTGCATCAAAGTCTTGCAAAATTCATGAGAAATCTTTCATTCATAGCATTTAAGTAATATAACTAAAACTCATGGAATTTGCATCAAAATCATATTGTTTGGATGGTTCATTACTTTGTTCTTCATTTAACCATTTTGGTTACTTTAAGCTCAAGAAAATGCATAAAACAACTAAAACTAACAGAAAATGCTAGTGAAACTAGCCTATGATGCCTTGCATCACAACACCAAACTTAATACTTGCTTGTCCCTAAGCAAGTCCTGAGTTATTTGAGAAGAAAGTATGAACAGAAAGTAATTACATTGGCTATATTAGCAAGCAATTGAAGTTCATCAGAAGGGTTCTATGCAGAAAGTTGCAGCATCACTTTTTCATACTTATCAGGTAGGATTATCACTTTTTCATTGCATCCGTCAAAAATTGCTATGGCCTCCTGTTATTCTTATGTCTTTGGCACTTCTCCTTTGTTTTTCTTTTCTTTTTCTTAGAGCTTCTTTTGCTCCTTGCTTGCTTAGTGTCATGTGTTGCACAAGCCTTTGGCATTTTCTTTTTCTTATCAGTGCACTACACATATCCACTTTAGGCATTTTAGTTCACATTTCTTCTTGAGACATTGGTGCCCAGCACCTCTTTGTGTGACTAAATGTTTTGTATTGAGGTTGCTCTTGATAATGGACTTTTGGTTGATAATCCCGGGTTAGTTAACCCAAGTTACCAAGTGTTGAAACACTCCTCAGAACCTATTCATCCAAGCATATCCTTAATACATAAACACCACAGGCATTTGTCTCAGGAGTTCAAACCATTGGTGCCTAGCTTATTTTCTCAATTTTTTTGCTTTTTGGTTGCCTTTTTCCGTGGCTTTTTCTTTTCCTTTTTCTTTCTTTTTCATGGCCAAAGACATTTATTCATCAAGATCCATAGACAATTTTTACTTCTACATAAAAAATGATAATTCTACACTCAAATTTTAGTGATGTGACTAAACAATCAAGCATGCATACCACCACTTAATTCTACTTGATTTGTCACTAATTTAGCCGGTTACTTTTGTTCAAACTTTTCTTTTATTTTTGGAAACAGAACAAGCATGGCACGCACTTGTTTAAGAAGGTGAAGTTATATCCAAACATCTAGGCATTCACTTTATTCAAAGCACTTAACAAACAGACATATTAAAACAAACTACACATTCCAGAAAGATTCAACATATACAGTTTAAACCAGAACACGCATGCTTTTGTTTGGCCTTTTTAAAGAATTATCAAGGAATAATACCACCTTGTGAAATTCCTTGTTTTCTCTTTGTTGTCAGGAAACACTTTGATTTCTCCTTCTTCTTCCTAAATGTTGCTTCATGCTTTAAGGTTCTTGTTTCCTTTCCTGCAAAGAGTAATGAAGTTGCTTGCTCCTCAAGCACTTAAGTGGTTAGCTCAACTATGTGTGGGTAAGTATCGGATTCTTAAGTTGGTGTGTGAACACCAAACTTAGTCTCCCACTTACTTCTCTGTGTTCTTTGAATCCTTGAGTTATCTTGGAATGATGTTGCTACTAAGGGTTTTAAGCATTTCTGTGACTGCTTAGAATAGTTGTTCCTTTCACATAATTCAAAGGTTGTTGTGTTCAGTTGATCTTTATGGTGGAACACCAAACTTAGAGTCACACATTCCCCTTTGACTTATGGATCCATGAATTCATTGTTTGGTGTGAAACACCAAACTTAATTCTTTGCAATGCACAGAAACTACTTTACCCTTTTATTGAAACAAATAAAAGAAACAGCGAAAAGGTATTACCTCAGGTTGGGTTGCCTCCCAACAAGCGCTTGTTTAACGTCATTAGCTTGACGGTCAGCTTCCTCAGTTGAGGTGATATTTAACTTTGTCCTTCTCCTCCACATCTCCCAAGTAATGTTTAAGTCTTTGACCGTTAACAATGAAGGTTCGTTGTGACTTTTCTTCCATGATTTCTACTTGTCCATAATTGGAGACCTTGGTGACAAGGAATGGTCCAGACCACCTTGATTTTAGCTTCCCTGGAAATAGCTTCAGCCTAGAATTGTAGAGCAATACTTTTTGCCCTTCTTCAAATTTCCTTGGGGCTATGTTGCTGTCATGCTTCTTCTTTGCTCTTTCTTTGTAAATTTTGGCATTCTCATAAGCTTCCGCTCTGAATTCTTCCAACTCTTGAATTTGCAACATCCTTCTTTCTCCAGCGGCTTTGTTGTCCAAGTTCAGAAGTTTCAAGGCCCAGTATGCCTTGTGCTCCAACTCCAGTGGCAGATGGCAAGCTTTTCCATATACTAGTTGGTAAGGCGACATTCCAATTGGTGTTTTGAAAGCTGTCCTATATGCCCAAAGAGCATCATCTAGCTTAATCGACCAGTCCTTCCTTGAAGTTCCCACAGTCTTTTCCAGGATTCTTTTGAGTTCTCTGTTAGATATTTCGGCTTGCCATTGTCTGTGGATTTTTTTTTTTATATTTTTGGCTTTTTTTGTTGGAAGTGGCTTCCTCCATCACTGATGATTGCTTTCCACGGCAAATGTGTTTTCTGAGGTTATGCTCCTTTTATTGTTGGATTGCTATGTTCCCTAGCATGTCTCTGCCAAGAGTATGTGGTTGAGATCC